>NC_132780.1:114597437-115258687 GCF_048418805.1 Vulpes vulpes | reverse complement strand
GTGAGACACACACACACACACAGAGAGAGAGAGAGAGAGAGAGAGAGAGAGAGAGAGGCAGACAGAGACACAGGCAGAGAAGCAGGCTCCATGCAGGCAGCCCGATATGGGACTCGATCCTGGGTCTCCAGGATCAGGCCCAGGGCTGAAGGCAGCACTAACCGCTGAGCCACCCGGGCTGCCCTACTTGTGTTTTTATTGTAGAGTTATAAGAGTTCTTTGCATAATCTGGATCCAAGTTCCTTATCAGATATATGATTTGTCAATATTTTCTCCCATTCTGTTGATTGTCTTTTTATTTTCTTGATGATATCTTTTGAAGCACAAAAATTAAAAAAAAATTTTTTTTTTTTTAATAAAATCTTTTTTTTTTTTTTTTTTTTTTTTTTATTTATGATAGTCACAGAGAGAGAGAGAGAAAGGCAGAGACATAGGCAGAGGGAGAAGCAGGTTCCATGCACCGGGAGCCCGATGTGGGATTCGATCCCGGGTCTCCAGGATCGCGCCCTGGGCCAAAGGCAGGCGCCAAACCGCTGCGCCACCCAGGGATCCCAAAAAAAATTTTTTTAAAGATTTTATTTATTTATTCATGGAGAGGCAGAAACACAGGCAGAGGGAGAAGCAGACTCTCTGTGGGGGAGCCTGATGCAGGAGTTGATCCCAGGACCCCGGGATGATGACCTGAGCCAAAGGCAGATGCTCAACCACTGAGCCACTCAGGTGCCCCCCAAATTTTTAATTTTGATAACTCTAGTCTATCTATTTGTTCTTTTGTCAACTGTGTTTTTAGTATCATATCTAAGAGACCATTGTTTAACCCAAGGTTTACAAAGATTTACTGTTTCTTCTAATAGTTTCATAGTTTTAGCTCTTATGTTTAGGTCTTTGATCCATTTTGAATTAATTTTTGTGTATAGTATGAGATGGGGTCCAACTTCATTCTTCTCTAAATGGATAACCATGTACCATTTGTTAAAAAGACTATGCTTTCTTCATTGAATTACCTTGATACCCTTGCTGAAAATCAATTGTCTGTGAACATAAGGCTTTAGTTTGGGCTCTCAGTTTTATACCACTGATCTACGTGTCTATCCTTGTACGACACAACAATGTCTTGATTTTTATAGTTTTGTATTAAGTTTGAAGTTTTCTGAAGCTGCCCAACAATTAGTATCTCCTCTAAACTGTTGTACTTGCTAGGTATATGAGGCATAGCGTATGTGCTGTCTAATGCATTTCATTTATCTTTATTTGTACATTTGGCCCTTGAACAATGTGGGGGTTAGGGGTGCCAACCTCCTGCATAGTCAGAAATCTGCATATAAGTTTTGACTTCCCCACAACTTAACTACTAATAGCCTACCATTGACAGGAAGCCTTACCAATAACATAAGTAGCTGTGTGTTATATGTATCATATACTGCATTCTTACAATAAAGTAAGCTAGAGAAAAGAAAATGTTATTAAAATCGTAAGGAAGAGAAATACACTTACAGTACTATACTATAGTTACTGAAAAAAATCCATGTATAAGTGGATCTGTGCAGTTCAAATTTGTGTCAGCAAAGGGTCTACTGTATGTGCCCAATCTCCCTGGGTAGATTTTTAATGCTTTTGAGGGATAAGGGCTATCTGTCTCTTGTATGTCTTTGTGGACCTAGGAATCTTAATCCTGGTAGATACTCATTAAATATTTTTGAGGTTAATAATGATGCCCTATTGATTTAAAATTTTTTTATTACGAGAAGTTTCAAATTTACATGGAAATGGGGGCAGTAGTATAAAGATCTCCCATGTACTATTCACCCAGATATAATAGTTAATAAATTTTGCCATAGTTGCTTCATTTTTCATAACTTTTCCTTCCTTCACTGTTGCATTTTAAAGCAAATCCCAGATAACATGGCATTTTGTGCCAACATATTCAGTTTGCGTTTTAAAAAATACGTTTTCTTATGTAACCACGATGCCATTATCACACCTAACAAAAGTAACAATAATTTTTTGATATTGCCTAATTCCCAGTCTATATTCATACTACCCCAGTTATCTCAAAAATATCATCTTCATTTGTTTTTTGTGTTCAGAATTCTTACACAGTATTTGGTTGTTGGTCTCTTAATGGACTGATTTCATATTTACATGCTAAAAACGCAGCAGTATATTTTATCAGATGCCATATAGGTTTTGTTCATGTTCATTGTTCTGAATACTAGAGTGCTTGTAAAGCCAATATCTGCTCCTATTCCTTAGCCACCTCAGTGAACTCCTCTCTCCTCTGCTCTTAAACTATGGCTCTTATTTCTCCTTCAGGAATTCCACTTTTCTGGAGTTATACATTTCCAGTGACCCACTTCCAAATGTAGCCATTGCAGGGCTATAAAAATATTGCATTGTTAGTTTTTGGTAGTGATGTGAGTACTATGAAATGGGTGTGTTTTTGCCACAGATGGGTTAGTGAGCTTTGTGCCTTTTTACATTGTATTCAGTGTGTATGTGTTGGTGTATGTATATGTGTGTGTGTGTGTGTGTATATGTAATTGTACATGTACACACATGTGTAAATGAAAAGTTTAACAGAATAATTCTTAACTTCCTTATATATGATTTACTCTTAACATTTTCTATTCTATATTCTATTTTATTTTAAAAATGTTGGTTTGACCCACTGATTGATTTTACTGTCCATTAAATGAATCCTGGTCTGTAGTTTGGAAAATAACATTTTATTGGATAGTCTTGTACAAAGGAAGTAGAAATTAATATTTTTTCATTTTGTCTTTTTGCTAGGTTTACTAGTTCTAGGATAATTCTTTTTTTTTATCACTTTTGAAAATTTAGAAGATTGAAAATTTTGGTCATGAATATGTATGAATATACACATTTGGACCAGAAAGAAATTTTTAAAAGATGAACTAAATTAGGTGGTCCCACCATCTGAATAGGCAACTTCTTTGTTCCTGAAACATTCTTTTATATTTTTTCTTTTGTACAGATACGTCGTCATGAAATACACAAATCAAAGAACAGAGCATTAGTACACTGGGAACTCCAAGAAAAAGCTTTGAGGAGAAAATGGAAGAAGCAGAAACCAGAAGTTTCTAATCTTGAGAGAAGGAGATTGTCAATCATGAAGGAGGTATGCTAAACTGCATTTTCTTTAGAGTTAGAGAAGAAAATAGTTTTCTCTCTTTTCCCCCAAGTTTGATTCACATTGGAGAGACTCTAGTATTATGACTGCATCCTTATATGATGGATCTACACATGGACTCTGAAAAAAGGAGCAGAGTGATGGTTAAAGTCTAGTTTGGAGGTTTGAATTCCTGCTCTGCAAGTTACTGTTTATGAAACTTGCCTGATTGTATTGTTATGAGATTTCAGTGATACATACTAACTCACGAATATAGTCCTTGGCACATAATTAGTGTATACATATACATATATACATATATATATACACACACACACACATATACATATACATATATACATATATAAACTGCTGTAATTATTTTTCTCAGTTCACACACACAGTGTTATTAGATTGATTACTCTGCAAAAAAAAAATGTACTTGTCCAACAAGTTAGTTAGTAAGCCACTTGTCTTTACCTTAACCTTTTTCCAGATGTAGGGTATTTGGATAAGTTATCAGATATATAGAAGTAAATGATATGGCAAATAAGAGGAAACTACAGCAAAAACCTTTTGTGGATGAAATCATTGTGAAGGAAATATACTTTATAGTGTTGCTTCTTGTTCATTATTGCTGCTTATGGCACCTGTCTGGGTGATCTTTAACTGCAGCTGTAGATTACTCTGTCTTTGAGGAATTCGTTAGTCTTGTTAGTGAGATGTAAAAGTCCTAATCTTATATATCATCAGGAAGAATTTTATCTCCCGAATAAATGTTTACATGAACTTGTAAAAAGACCAGGGGGTTGAAAGACTATGGTTCTTTACAGATAAGTATCTTTTGGTAATCTTGGACAAGGTATGCGTATTTGAATATTAGGTAATAATTCTTAGTGACCAGGAAAAAAGGCAGCCCCTTTGAGGTGGCTCTGGGCTTTTGTTTCCCTTCTCTAGTGGCTCCTGCTCATGTCCTGAATTGCTTATATGAGAATGGATGTGGTAGAATTAGGGATTGAAGGAGGGTGGTGAGAGAGGATGAATGAAGTCTCTCTGCCTTCCCACCAGTGCCATTCCTCAAGCTCTGGAGTCTGCACATTAGTTCAGTCAGTGTTGAGATTGTCCATTTAAAAAAAAAAATCACCATATCTGGACTCAAAAATACCTATACTCAGATATTCTGATTTAGTAGATCTGTGATGTGGCCCCACTTAGGTACTTTTCAGACAGTTTTTATGTACTTTTAATTCATTGCCTGGGTTGAGACCCTCTGCTGTTAGTAAGAGCAAGTATTTCCATTAACAATATATTTTGGAGGTTATCCCATGTCAGTATTTAGAAATCTACCTTTTCTTTTTAATGGCCAGGTAATATACAGATGTACCACAATTTATTTTTCCAGCGCTTTATTTGTACCAGTTTAGGAAGTGTATTGGAGTATAGTTTAGGCCTCAGGAAAAAAAGAAGACCCCAAGATATAGTGGTTTAAACAAAATAGGAATCTATTTCTCTCTATGAAACCGTTCAGTGGTAAATGGTGGTTGGTACAGTCTCTGGAGTCTTTTATTCCAGGGCTTCTGTCTCTGAGTAGAGAATGGCTATTCCAGCTTCTTACGGCTGTATTCCAGCCAGCATGAACAGGGAAAGAGAAAACATGCTACTCTTTTTACATATCACCCAGAAATTCTGGCTTATATCCCACTGTCCAGAAATTCATCACATGACCATTCTTCTTAGAATGATGGTTAGGAAATCTAGCTAGGAACTTGGCTCTTACTTGGGGATTCTTCTGTTAAAAGGAAAATGAAAAGAAAGGAGATTGGTAGCAGATCTGTCACCCACAGATTGTTACCGGCCTTGTCACCGTAAATAATACAACGAATATCCTTGTATATGTTTTTAAGTACATGTAAAACTATATTTGTAGGATAAATTCTTAAAAGTGGAACTGCTGTGTCAAAGATATTTGCATCTGTTATTTCAGTGTTACTAAATCTGTAATGTCTCTTAAGGGATATGATGGGATTGAATGAAGAAGCCTCCTTGGGCATATTCACTTAGTTGGTATTATTATTACCAGTCCATCCCCCAGAGCTGGACTCCTAGGCGAACAAAGTTAAGAGAAAAGCTCTTTGGCTAGCATAATCATTTGCTGTGTGATGCGTTCGTGTCATGGGAATCAGGCAAATGAGGGTCCAAATTCAATCAGAGAGAGGGAAAATTTGATAAAGATTTTATAAATTCTGAAAGTATAATAACTTCCCAAGTTTCTCTGTAATTTCCTATTTCTATCTGGTTTTTATTACCAGAGAACAAAAGTGCTAGGATAAAAAGTTTTTCATAATGTTTTTGAAGAGACTTTGGCTGATCCTTTGCAAATTCAAAATGTGTACCAGTATTCATAAGTTTGACTTTGCACTCCATGAACCCATCCGGAGAAATAATGTATACAGATGGGCTTGCAGAGATTGGTTTACCTATCAAGAGGGTGAGGTTTATCAGAGAGGAGTGATAAATAAATCTAGAGAGTGCAAAAGAAAGCCAATACACTGATCTGTGGTCTCTCAACCCATCTGCCTTAAGAGGGCTGGGCAGAGACTGGCAAAGTGCAACAGGGCAGTGGATTTCCTGGAGACCTCATTGTAATTGATATCAGGTCTTGATATGATAAAATTACTCCTCTGCAGTCTGCTTCTGTCAGTTTTATCTCTTTATTTTGATGGAAGGTCAGTGATTTTTTTTTTTTTAATAGTAAACTCAAAACTGCTATTAGGAAGTATCCTGTGTGTAATTTTTCTAGTTTAAATGATAGATTATAATGTTCCATTTACTCTCTTGCATAAACTTTAATTGCATGTACTTGGAGGATCGCTAACCAGGGATAGAAATTTGGTTCGTGGGATACTATAATTTAAGTTGTAACAACATTTTAAATATCCCTAGAATGGTTTTCATTGTGTCCACATCCTTATAACACCTCTTTGAGGTTGGAGAAGGTGTGGTATCCTCATTTACATGTTAGAAACCTAAATTAAGGTGGTTGGATTTTGCTTAGTATCCCTTGACTGGGCCTAGGATTCCAGTCTTCTGGCTCCGAATGTGCTCTTTGCCTTATATCATTCCAAAGCTTACTCTTTGTGGAAGGAACAAATTCAAGACTTGATTCTCACCAACTAAGCCAGCCAACCTGATTGGCCACAGCAGAAGAAAGGGAAGAAGTCAGAATGTGACTCTTGTTATTTTTCTCAGTGTCCTGAAACAATAACTGAGGTCATATTATATACTTGTTTCCATGGGCTAGAGATTCTGGTAAGAGCATTTGTTGCCCGATGCTTTATTGATTTGAATCCATGTTGGAAACTGGGCAGTTTCCAATTTTGTAAACTTCTTTCAATTTAAGAATGCCATCTGGTGGTGGTGGCTAGAGTTGACTTGCCTGCGTCTCCTTGCTTGTAATTATGAATGTTGAATTCTAAGTTGAAAAGTGCTTACTCAGAGGCACTACTGTAATGGTATTTTTTGAGTTCTCACTCCTCCCTCTAGGATAAAAATCCAGCTTGTTTGTAAACAGACAAGCATCACTTTTTTGTTTGAGGCCCCAAAACTCCTCTTACTTCATATTCTCTTAAGTTGTTGATCATGATCCATTAGTGGATTATGAAATCACTTTTTTTTTTGTGAAATCACTTTTAAAGTTTGAAACACCTCTGAGTTTATGGCTTGGAGATTTATATCTTTAATCAGTGTTTTTCAAACTGGATCACAACTCTTTAGTGGCTTGTGAAATTGAGTTAGTGTGGTGTAGCCATTATTTTAAAAAATAGAATAGAAACTAAAAGAAAATATCAGAGTGGCTCTCAAAAAGTTAGGTTAAGTAAGCTCTTATTTTGTTATACATTTACATTTACATTTGTGCGTATGCTGGGTCACAGTTTAATAATAGATTTCATACTTGGATTGTAGGGAAGCGGATGAAATCTACTAATTATTGTAATAGCCCCATCTACTGGTACTTAAGGATATTGCCACTGAAGGATTTTAGGAAGATAGTGGCCTATGGTTTTTTTTTATTCTGTGTGCCTATGTATGGACTTCTCCTTTGTGATTTCAGAGTATATATGGATTTTTTCTTGAATAATAATCTTTATTATTAACACATGTCCAGATTCTTTCTGATCAATACCAGATGCAGGATGTTTTGGAAAAATCTGATCATTTGATTGCTGAAGCAAAAGATCTGTTTGTTGATTATCCCCGTAGGCGCACAGGTACAGTATTTAAGTCAAACAAAAACTTCTTTTTCTTATTAACCATAGCCCACAACTGGCTATTTGCAGGAAATTTAAATCTTTTTTTTGGGCATCACATTACTTACGGCGTGAGTAATCTAGAGTGGATAGCGTACAGGAGTTGTTAGGTACAGATTCGTTATGATTTCTTTGCTTTTCACCAAGAATATTAACTATTGCAAATTACTAAGCTAAGCAAAGATGAATTGTTATTACTTACTAGTGTATCTTGTGGTGCAATGTGTAAGATTTTGTCATTTAAAATATGACTTAATTTCCAGTTTATTAGTATTACCATATAAAGTATCTGTATTTATATGTAACTTGAGTGAAGCTTAATTTGAAGGCCAAAGCTACTTCAGTCTCTCTCTCACAAAGACTTTGCCTCTTGTCAAGTACATAGCATTATTCATTTTAATGTGTATATAATCCATTGTTTACTTTAATCCCTGAAAACAGATCATTAGTTTTTAGTTAAGGTTTGAATTCTGGCTTAACCATTTGTTAGTGTGATTCTGGCCCATTTGCTTCAAGCCTCTGAGTTTCAGTTTGCTGATCTATGAAATAATAATAGTAAAACCTCATCAGATTTTCTGAGGGTAAAATGACTTAATATATGTAAGAGCATTTAGAACAGTGCCTGGAATACAGTAAGCATTATGTAGGTGTGACCTGCTATTATTATTTAAGATTTTCATGTGATAATACAAACCTATGGCAGTGTATAGTGCCTGTGAGGTCAGTTTAACTAAATGAAGTAAAATCATCATGATTTCTTTTCCTTCTGCAGGGTTTCCAAATGTAACTATTGCTCCTGATTCCTCTCAGGGTCCCATTGTGGTAAATCAAGACCCTGTCACACAGGCCATTCTTAGTGAATCTGTCATGGAGCCTCAGGTAATATGCTGTCCTCATAGCCATCATGCTTATGGTGAAATTAAGTTGATGTAGGTATTGTGGTAAACATTTCAAAACTTTAAATATCATCAAATACCAAGTATGGTTGCTAGAACTATTCTTTAGCATATTGCACTTTTGGGGAGTAATGTTTGTATCAAACAAGACAGGACTGGACAGTAATAGCTACCATTTACTGAGTACTTATTTACAAGGTGGGTACTATCATTACCTCTATTTAACAGATAAAAAAACTGAGGTTCAGAAAAATTAAGTGCCCTGTCCAAGATCACATAGCTAGTTAGCATCAGAGATGGCATTCAAATCTAGGCTCCATCTGCCATAATGGAAACAGTCTTTTCACTTCTACTTTATTTTTTTATTTTTTATTTTTCACTTCTACTTTAAAGTCAGGTGGATGTGTGTTTATATTCTGTTAGTATTAGCTTTGGATCTTGAGTTGATTTTTTAAGGTGTCTGAATTGGCACAGAGTTTTTTTTGTTGTTGTTAAATGGGAATAGAATATACTTACTATAGTTGTTATGAGGATCAGCGGAGGTAAATAATGTAAGGCGCGTAGTATAATTCCAAATACTAGTTCTTCATTAAATGTTAGTCCCTTCTAATAGTGTGTTTACAAAGTATCTCCCCAGGAAACTTGGAATTTATTGACCAGTTACATGGGAAAATTATATTACAGTAGTAAAATGTTAATTAGCTATATCCTAACCTAATTAAACTCTTAATCAAAATGTTTAGAATTTTGAGATAGGAAACATTTTTTAAAAGCTCAAAGAATTTAATATTAAGAACTCAATACCTATTTAATGCAATTTCCTAAATTATTTATATGTCTTAAGAAAAAAAGGAGAATCATCAATGAGAAGGATATTCCTGGGGAATTACAAGGTCCAGAATCATTAAAAAAAACATGTTAAGTATACTGTTTTCTGCTTACAAAGGCAGTTAAATAGAATGTTACATGTTTTCAGTAGCCAAAAGCCATTAGCCATCTCTCTAGCCAAAAGCCATTTTGTTTGGCACTTATTAAAAATGTTAGTTTTCAGATAATCATGGTCTCTGTTGTGGGGATGGGGAAATGCGAAGAGCTGGAGTTAGAGAGATGGGGGTAGCTAGATAATAAAGGGCTAAGGAACCAGAAAGAGAGAAGAGAGCCACCAGAAGATTTTAGGAAGAGTAGAGTCATGATGAAATCAACTGTAGAGTGGAAAATGGGTTTGAGAGCGATAAGACTGGTGAATGATAGGAGAAGCTTGGAAACATGACCAGTTTTGGACATGTTGAGTTTATGTGTATAGGATGACTACTAGGAATATCTTTTAGGCATTTGGATATAATTGTCTAGGACTCCTGAGAGATCTGGGTGAAGATAGAAATTTGGGAATTCACAGCATTTGACTTGTAATTGCAGCTTTGGAACTAGATACAATCATTCAGGAAGGGAGTCAGATGAGAGGAGAAAAGGTCCAAAGGGAGGACCTTGAGTCCCATCAGATATTAAGAAAGGGTAGAGGGCAGCCCCAGGGACCCAGTGGTTTTACGCCGCCTTCAGCCCAGGGTGTGATCCTGGGGACCCAGGATCAAGTCCCACGTCAGGATCCCTGCGTGGAGCCTGCTTCTCCCTCTGCCTGTGTCTCTGCCTCTCTCTCTCTCTCTGTATGTGTCTCATGAATAAATAAATAAAATCTTTTTTTTTTTTAAAAAAAAAGGGTAGAAAGAAAAGAACAAATAAAGGAAATTGGAAAGGAAGCATCAGAAGGATAGAAGAAAAACCAGGGAAATATGGTAACTTGGCAGTTAAAAGGAAGAATGTATCAAGAAGATCTTGAAGAAAAGAAAGGAGTGGTCATTAAAGTCCAATGAATCAGAGATAAAGGAAGGCAGAGACTGAAAAATACCTGTTTGATTTAAGAAAAATCAAAAAAGAATGTTGACCTTGTAGACAGCACTTTGAGTGGAATGGTAGGGCAGAGGCAAAGTTGGAGGGCATATGTAGTAAATGAGAAGTGGGGAAATACTCTTTCAAGTAGTATGGTGATGAAAGAGAGGATAAGATGAGAGATTGGTTCACATTTAAATGTGGATGAGTCAAAGCCAGTACAGAGAGGTTGAAGATGCAGGAGAGAGAAGGGGCCCTTGCTAGAGTAGAAGGAGGTAAAAGGGTTTAGGTCCTAGAACACCTGTGCGGATGTTAGCCTTAGAAGGAGGGACCTTGGATCCCTGGGTGGCGCAGCGGTTTGGCGCCTGCCTTTGGCCCAGGGCACGATCCTGGAGACCCGGGATCGAATCCCACATCAGGCTCCCCGTGCATGGAGCCTGCTTCTCCCTCCGCCTGTGTCTCTGCCTCTCTCTCTCTCTCTGTGACTATCATAAAAAAAAAAAAAAAAAAAAAAAAAAAAAAAAAAAAGAAGGAGGGACCTTCCTGTTATAATGACAAAAAGAAACAAAGGATGAATGTACATATAACCAACATGTGTTTTTATTTTTATTGTTATGTTGAGATAGGCTCTTAATGAAGTAGATGATGATGAAGGAGGAACTGTTAATAGCCAGTCAGAAGAAAGTGAGAATGAAGCAGATAACTCTCTAAACTCTCAGTCAAATATGAATGTAGACAGGTATGTATGTATGTCATAAATATCCAAAGTGCTTCCCTTTTTTCCAAGGCCATTTCTTTTGCTTCCCAGCTTTATTGAGACATAATCGACATACAATATTGTGTAAGTTTAAGGTGTACAATGTGTTGATTTGATACACTTATATGATTACCATCATGGCATTAGCTAATACCTCCATCACATCACCTAATTACCATTTCTTTTTTTGCGGTGAGAACATTTATGATCTACTCACTTAGGTTTCAAGTCTATAATAAAATATTATTAGCTGTAATCACCATGCTGTATATGAAGTACAGCATGAAGTTATTCACCTTATACCTGGAGGTTTGTACCCTTGTACCTTTGTACCCTTGTGCTTATACTATTTCCCCATTTCCCCACCCTACAGACCCTAGTAACTACCACTCTATTCTCTGTTTCTACAAGTTTAGCTTTTATAGATTCCATACTTAAGTGATGTCATACAGTATTGTTTTTCTCTGACTTATTTTACTTAGCATAATGCCATCAAGGTGCATCTATGTTGTCCCAAATGACAAGATTTCCTTCTTTCTCATGGCCAAATAACATTCTATTGTGTATGTATTTATACACACACACTATATCTTTATCCATTTATCTTTTGACAGATACTTAGGTTATTCCCATATGTTGGTTATTGTGAATAATCTTGCAATGAACATGGGAGTACAAGTATCTCTTTGAGGTCCTATTTTCATTTCCTTTGGTTATATACCCAGAAGTGAAGTTGTTGGGTCATATGATAGTTATATTAATTTTTTGAGGAATCTCCATGCTGTTTTCCGTAGTGGCTATACCAATTTACGTTCCCACCAACAATTGTGCAAGGGTTCCCTTTTCTCCACATTCTCGCCAACACATTCCCACTTTTTTGATGACCGCCATTCTATGAGGTGATATCTCATTATGGCTTTGATTTGTATTTCCCTGATGATTAGTGATTTTTTTAAAAGATTTTATTATTATTTATTTGAGATAGAGAGACAGTGGGAAGGGGGAGGGGCAGAGGGAGAGGGAGAAGCAGACTCCCTGCTGAGCAGGGAGCCTGATGGAGAGCTCTATCCCAGGACCCTGGGATCATGACCTGCTGAGCCACCCAAGTTCCCTTGATTAGTGATATTAAGTGACTTTTCATGTACCCTTTGGCTACTTGTATGTTTTCTTTGGAAAAATGTCTCTTCACTTCCTCTGCCCACCTCTCCCCAATCCCCCCACTTTTTTTTATCAGATTATTTTTTTTTATCTTGCCATTGAGTTATATGAGTTGTTTATATATTTTGGTTATTAACCTCTTATCAGATATATGATTTGCAGATATTTTCTCCCATTTCTGTAGGTTGCCTTTTCATTTTTGTTGACCATTTCTTTTGCTGTGCAAAGCTTTTAGTTTGAGTAGTTCCACTTATTTATTTTTGCTTTTATTGTTTGTGCTTTTGGTGTCAGATCTAAAATGTGTTGTGAACCAATGTGAAGAAGCTTTTCCCCTGTTTTTTTTTCTAGGAGTTTTGACCATGTCAGGTCTTATGGTTAAGTCTTTAACACATTTCCAGTCAATTTTTGTGAATGGTATAAGATAGGGGTCCAGTTTCATTCTTCTCTGCCTATGCTTTTCCAATTCCCATAAAGGTTCTTGAGCCTTTATGTGGTTTATAATATTTTTCAATTATAAAGATGCTTCAGTGGATAGCCTGTACATATGTATTTTTATATTATTAGATATTTACATTAAGAGTAAATTGCCAGAAGTGAGATTTCGGGGTTAAAATGTACATATATGTGTGTATATATGTGTATGTGTGTGTGTGTATCTGAATTTATTGTTCATCTTTTTGCATGTGGATCTTGAATCATATTCTGAAATTCTTTCCTAAAACTGGTTTTAGAGGAATTCACTCTTGTTTTCTTTGATATGTGTTGTAGTTTATTTTTTACATATAGTTCTCTGATCCATGTAGAGTTTATTTTGATATTTCGTAAAGCTTATTATTTGGTATGAGATAGGAATCCAGTTTTTATATTCTTCTAAATGGCTATCCAATTGCCCAACGCTATTTATTAAAAAGATTGTCCTTGCCCCGCTGATTTGAGATTCTGCTTGTGTGTTCATAAGTTACCATGTATACTTGGATCTATTTCTGGATTTGCTATTCTAGTCCACTGACCTTGTCTGTTGAGTTATTGTTCCAGTACCACAGTTTCACTTAGAGAGTTTGTGGTGTTTGAATAGACTTGCCTCATAGCTGTTTTTTAATTTCAGTTTTCGTAATGATTTTTACGTGTTTATTTTCCACGTGAACTTTATTGTCAACATATCTAGCTTCATAAAAAAGGCTTATTGGTATTTTTGTTTTATTAATAAATTAAACTAGATAGAACTGACATCTTATTATATTGGGTTTTATTATCCAGAACAACGTTTTTCCGTTTGTTGGAGTCTACATTTTTGTTTTTGCAGAGTGTTTTAATGTTTTTCTTATATGGATTTTGCTCATTTCTTGTTAAGTTTATTCCTAAGTATTTAATGTGGGGTTTTTTGGGGGTTATTCTTTTAAATGAGATCTTCTCTTCCATTACACCTAACTAGTTGTGTTTATGAAGTCAATTGATTTCATTGTGTTATCTGGATATTCTGCTACCTTACTGAATCTTGGTTGATTTGGTGTTAGCATATTGGTTTTCTAGAGTTTTCCAGGTATTCCATCATGTTTTCTGCTAATAGATATAGTTCTATGTATTTTCTAAATTTTATATTTCTGGTTGGTTTCTTTTGTATAATGTAGTAGCTATAGGACAGTATTAAATGAAAATGGAAATAATGAAGAAAAAAAAGTAGTGGAAATAGTGGACATCTTTGTGTTCCTGATCTGTGAAAATGAGCAATGTTTCCTCTTAAGTAAAGTGCTGGCTTCAGAACTGGGGGTTTTTCTTTTTGGTTTTTGTTTTTTTAATCGAGGCTAAGGAAATATCTGTCAATTCCTATTTTGAGTTTCTTTAAAATCAGGAAGGAGTGTTGACCTTTTCAGCATCTGTGGAGATAATCACATGAGTTTCCTGCTTAGATCTATTAATATGGTGCATTGGATTATGGATTTCCTAATATTGAACTATTCTCGCATTCCTGAGATAAATTTCACTTGGCTATTGTGTGTTGTTTTCATTATTGTGGTGTTGGATGTTGTTTGTTAATATTTTATTTAATATGTTTTCAATAATATTCATAAATGATATTATCTATAGTTCTTTTAATATACAATATCAGGTTGAGGTAACAATATTATACTTGATTTCATGAGAAACATCTGGAAGATTTTCTAATTGTTTAAGTCCTAGGACAATTTCTAGTATTGAGACCATCTGTTTTTCAAAACGTTTGTAGAATTCCCCTGGGAAACTATTTGAACATGGTGCATTTTTGTGGAGAAGTGTCATAATAACTTTATTTCTTCAATGGAGAGTGGATTATTTAAGCTTTCTGTTTCTATTCAGGTCAATTTTGGTAAATTATATTTTCTTAGGAAAATTTAGGCTTATCAGTGTGTTTCCATAGAGTGTGCAAATAATCTCTATACTTCCAAAAAACATCTTGCTTTAGTGTTTATCTCCCCCTCTTCATTTCTTTTTGTCCCCCCCCCCCTTTTTTTAAGATTTTGTTTATTTATTCATGAGAGACAGAGAGAGAGAGGCAGAGACACAGGCAGAGGGATAAGCGGGCTCCATGCAGGGAGCCTGACGTGGGACTCCATCCCAGGTCTCCAGGATCAGGCCCTGGGCTGAAGGTAGGGCTAAATTGCTGAGCCACCCAGGCTGCCCTGTCCTCCTTTTAAAAATTAGGTTAGTTAGTGGTTTTTCTATCTTATTAAATTTTCAAAGAACCAGACTTTTTTTTTTAAGAACCAGACTTTTGATTTACTAGTTAGAGCTACTGTTTTTCTGATTTCTTCTTAACAATTTTCACTTTTATCTTTATGTGCTTCTTTGTGCTTGCTTTTTGTTTACTTTGCTTTTTATACTATGCTTTCTTTTTCATTTGGAAATTTAATATATTTATTTTTGTACTTTATTTTTAATTGGTAAACAAGTTTAAGGTTCTGATTTTGGGATCCCTGGGTGGCGCAGTGGTTTAGCGCCTGCCTTTGGCCCAGGGCACGATCCTGGAGACCCGGGATCGAATCCCACGTCGGGCTCCCGGTGCATGGAGCCTGCTTCTCCCTCTGCCTATGTCTCTGCCTCTCTCTCTCTCTCTGTGTGACTATCATAAATAAAATAAAAAAAAAAATAAGGTTCTGATTTTATGCTCATTACTGCATTAAATGTGTAACATATATTCTAATATGTAGTCTTTTGTTATTTTAGAAATTAGGTAATTTCATTTTATATCTTTTCTTTTACCTAAGAGGTGTTTAATAGAAGGTTTTTTAAAAAAGGTTTCCAGATAGAAGAGCCCCATTTTTTTTTATTTCTAGTTTTATTACATTGAGTGTGGTTTATAATATTTCCAGTTGTGGAACTTAATCATGTTTTCTTTGTGACCTAATATATGATTAAATTTTTGTGAATGTTCCTTTGTGTGCTTGAGAAGATTATTCTATATTAATAAGGTATAAAGTTCTATATGCACAGCCATAGTATCTACTTCATTGATGATGTTTACTTCTGTGTCTTTACTTATTTTTGTCACAATCTTATATTGAGAGGAGTGTATTAAAGTCTCTGTTAGTGTGTTTCTATTTTTCTTTGCATTTGATGTTTAAGTATATTTGATTCTGTTTGGAGTTAAATACCTCCATCCTTATACAGGTGATTGGTGTGCTTTTTGGTACATGGATATCCATAAGTATTGTTTCTTCATTATGAATTATGGTTTTAGCATTATAAAGTATCCTTTGTCACATTTAATACCTTTTAGCTTCAGTTCTACTTTTTTGATATCAGGAATGAAACCTCTGCCTTCTTGTTTCTAATTGCCTGGTTCATCTTTGTTCATTCTTTTATTTTAGCTTTTCTGAATTACTGTGTACTGAGTCTATCTTTTGTATTCAACATAGAGTTGCATCTTGCCTTTTTAGCCAGTTTGAAAATCTTTTTTTTTTTTAATTGGTGAAGTAAGCTTGTAATATTCTTGATATGTTTGATGACAGCTTTGTCATATTATTTTATTGTACTATGTGTATTATACTATAATTACAGTTTTCCTTCTCCATGTGATGCCTTCTCTGTTCTCTTAAAAATTTCTTTTGGTATTAGGAAGTATCTACCTTTTATAGAGCCTTTTAGTCCCCTGTTTTCTTTAACCTTTTATTCTCAAGTGTATTGGCTTTAAATGGTGTGTTTTGACTTCCACCTATTGTCTATGCAATAAATAATTTATTCTGTATACTCATTCTTTCCTTTTTCTCTCTGACCTTCTCTTTTAGCTTCATTTTTTTTTTTGCTTTTACAGGACACAAAACATTTACATGTTATTCTTCCCTGTGTATTGCCATTTTTGTTTTAGTCTCAGAGCTACAGTTAAATATATTAAATGCTCATCATCAGTTCTCTTATGATGTTTCCCTAGTTAACAACTCTTGTTTGGATCTCTTAGACAAAGCTCATGCTGTAGGGTTTGTGAGTTCTATTATTTGAGTTCTTAAATGCTTCAAAGTTTTTCTATAGCATTGATATATGAAGGACAGCTTGGCTGGATATAAAATCTTTGATACTTAGTTTCTTTAACTTTCTTGACAATGCTCCTCCACTCTTGGCTTACTTTGAATGTTGCTTTGAGGGGTGCCTGGGTGACTCAGTCAGTTAAATGTCTGCCTTTGGTTCAGGTCATGATCCCAGGGCCCTAGGATTGAGCCCCACTTTGGGCTCTCTGCTCACCAAGGAACATGTTTCTCCCTCTCCCTCTGCCTGCCTCTCCCCCCTGTTTGTGCTTGGTTGCTCTCTCTCTGTGTTAAATAAATAAATGAATAGAATCTTTTAAAAAAATGAATGTTACTTTGACAAGTCTGATGTTAGAATAATTTTCTTGCCCTTATAAGTAATTTGGCATTTTTATGTATTGATTTCCTTTATATTTAAAATTTATTTTTTTTTATCTTTAAAATTTAAATATTGCTAAACTGTGTCTTTGAGTTTACCTTTCCAGCTCAGTTTTTCTAACATGGTTCGCTTTTTTGGTGTATAGATACAGTTCTTTTCTTTCTTTCCTTTTTTTTTTTCTGAAAGTGTCCCTGGATTCTAGTTTCAGTATTAGGTTGATATTATTTTTTTTTCTTTTTCAGAGACTCCTTTTATATACATAAAAGTGATGTTTCTTGTTTTCTATTTTAGTACTTTCTCTCTAACCTATTTTATTCCTTTTTTGTAATTCTTCAATCTTCCTTATTAATTGTTTATTTAACAATTACCCATTGGACATATTGTAATTTAATCTTTATTTCTGAGTTTTCCTTTTTCTTTGTATTCTTTCCTGAAATCAGTCAATTCTTATTTTGTGTCTTCCTGGGTTTTGTCCATATCAGGTCTTAGTTTTGGAACTTCTGATTCAAGATATGTATCTCCAAATGCTTATTTAAGTATATTTAATTCCACTTAAAGTTTTATTATGATTTTCTTCTGCTTTTTCTTGGGAGGGGAGGAATTTTTTTTTTTTTTTTTTTTTAGAGAGAGACAGAGAAAGAGAGTAAGCAGGGGAAGGGGCAGAGGGAGATGGATAAGCAGACTCCATCCTGAGCTTGGAGCCCATCATGGGGCTCAATTCCAGGACCCTGAGATGATCACCTGACCCAAAGTCAGACACTTAATCAACTGAGCCACCCCGGCATCCTGGGAGGGGAG
Source organism: Vulpes vulpes (assembly GCF_048418805.1). Taxonomy (NCBI): domain Eukaryota; kingdom Metazoa; phylum Chordata; class Mammalia; order Carnivora; family Canidae; genus Vulpes; species Vulpes vulpes. The sequence continues at coordinate 115,240,882 of NC_132780.1, read as the reverse complement.
AACTTTTTTTAGATGGAATATTTCAATTAAATTTTTATTTTGTTATATTGTCTTTGTGTGGATGTAGACTATTTTAGTTCGTATATTTTGTGGAGAGGTTTGGGAGTTTTAAGTAGATCTCTCAATTATAGTGAAGCACAGTTATTTTAATGGATGCTTTTTTTTTTTTTAAAGTATCAGCAAGTGAAAGTTGGTTTGTCCTCCAATAAAGTTCTTTTTTGTCTTTTTTGTCTCCCTAGTTAAGCATATTAAGATAATACACTTTTTTTTTTCTTTTTGCCTTCAGCATTCAGCCTCCTAAGAACTCTTCTTTCTTCTCGTTCACATCAAGAAGTGATGCCTTTCCAAGACCTACTACCTTGGGTTCTACACATTACTTGGTAGTATTGTGACTGCTCAGGGTTGGGGTTTTTTGGTTCTTGTTTTGTTTTGTTTTGTTTTTTCCTTTTTAAGTATTTGCATACTTAGAGTGGACTTTTTTTTTTTTTTTTTTTTTTTTTTTTTCTGGAGGTGATTTTGTCACCATTAGGCTCTCTGCTTTCTCCTTTGTGTAGTCATTTTCAATTGCCTTTACTCCCTGCTAGGGCTTCTGACAGGAGCTCAAGAAGTATCTTTGCTGGAATTTAATGTGTATTTTTCTACTTGTAGGTAATTTGAAGTCAGTAGTAGTCTCTGTCTTCCACTAATGTAGAAGGTGTGGGGGGTATGTGTTATGTGTTATTCATGCTCTTCTTGTTACTCTGTCTAGTGGGTTTTGGAGGATGTATAGAATGATTCAAATTTAGCTGGTCACTATTTCCTTTTTTTTTTTTTTTTTAAGATTTTATTTATTTATTCATGAGAGATACAGAGAGAGAGAGAGAGAGAGAGAGAGAGGCAGAGACATAGGCAGAGAGAGAAGCAGACTCCATGCAGGGAGCCTGTTATGGGACTTGATCGCAGGACTTCAGGATCACACCGTGAGCTGAAGGCAGACGCTCAATTGCTGAGCCACCCAGGTGTCCCTGGTCACTATTTCCTTAAGGATACTTGGAAACATGTATCATCTTTTAAGCATCTTTTCTTTCAGAACTGGAATATAACTAATCTTGTGCAAAATTGTTTTTATTCTTTACATTTGAATCAAAATTTTTTTAAAAATTTGGTCAGGCAAGGTTAGTTTTCTCTCATTAGTTGTGTGAATAGGTGGTTTCTAGTTTTTGAGTTCCTCAAGTCTCAAAATGTTATTTGTTAACTATTAAACATGATGTATCAGAAGATGCATTAGACTTGGGATCTGGAGGCTAAGCCTTTGATTATTTTATACTTAGATATATCTGAAATAGGTCTTTATTTCCTCACTTATAAAATATGAGGGGTAGAACATATGATCTCTAAGGTGCCTTCTAGTTTCAAAATTTCTATGAATATATGTTCCCATGTGACCTAAAACCACAAATTTATTCTCTAACAGTTATGGAGGCAGGAAATCTGAAATTGGTTTCACTGGACCAAAATCAAGTTTTTGGCAAGGCTGCGCTTCCTCCAGAGGCTCTAGAGAATCTGCTCTTTTCCTCTTGGAGGTTTTGATGGTTGCTGGTCTTCCTTGGCTTTTGACAGCTGCATCATTACAATCTCTACCTCTATCTTCACATCACCTTCCCCCCTCTGTATTTTAAAGTCTTCCTTTGCCTCTCTTTTTATAAAAATATGTATGATCACATTTAGGGCCCTCCCAGGATAACTCCAGATCCCAATATCCTTAACTTAATCATACCTGCAAAGACCCCTTTTGGACATTTACTGGGTCCAGGGCTTAGAACATGGATGTATCTTCAGGTCCTACCACAGTCCACCCAGTGGCCCACATGCAAAATTTATATTCATCCCCTTTCCAGTATTCCCCAGTTTCTCAGCAGGAACTCAAGTTCAAAAATCTCATCTAAATGTCATCAGCCCAAACCAAATCTTATCATCTCAAGCCGGTATGGGTAAGCTCTGAATAAGATGTATCCTGGGCCATATTCTTCTACATATGATCCTTTAGAATTAGAAAACAAATTACCTGCTTTGAAAATGCAATGATGGAACAACCATAGTGTAATAATTATAGATATTCCCATTTGAAAATACAAGGAAGAAAGGGGTCACCAGTCCTAAGTACTTTTGAAACCTTAGCAGGGTTGGGATGCTTGGGTGGCTCAGCGGTTGAGCATCTGCCTTTAGCTCAAGGTGTGATCCCAGAGTTCCGGGATGGAGTCCCACAATGGAGTCCCACATCAGGCTTCTCATGGAGAGCCTGCATCTCCCTCTGCCTATGTCTCTACCTCTCTCTCTGTGTCTCTCATGAATAAATAAAATCTTAAAAGAAAAAAAAAGAAATCCAGCAGGGCACATTCTATTAGGTTTCAAAGCCTGGTAATAATCTTCTCTGGCTTATGGCTTCACCCTTCGGTCCCATGGCTCCATCCTTTGTGCCTGTGGCTCTGGCCTTAGCCTCTCTGTACCTGTGGATTTGGCCTCTGTATCTTCAGCTCTGGCTTGAAGTCATTCTTCCTTTTCTTTGAAGTCCATCTTTACAGCTGAGTGATTTAATCAACCTGTGGCTGACTGTAGAATTTTGGGAATCTGACTTGTCCTTCATTTTATCCTATTTCTGTCTCTTTCAGTCCAAGCTGGCATTATTTCTGCTGGTATAACATTCTCAAAAGATCTTATGGGGGGCAGCCCGGGTGGCTTAGCAGTTTAGCACCTCCTTCAATCCAGGGCCTGATCCTGGAGCCCCGAGATCCAGTCCCATGTCGGGCTCCCTGCATGGAGCCTGCTTCTCCCTCTGCCTGTGTCTCTGCCTCTCTCTCTTTGTGTGTCTCTCATGAATAAATGAATAAAATCTTTAAAAAAAAAAAAAGACAGAAAAAAAATAAAAGACCTTATGTGTATCCTTTGTATGTTGTATGCCATTAGATAAGAGGCCCTCCAGAGATCTTCCTTGGATAATCCCATCTATGTTGCTGGTTTGTGCTGAGATCATTGAGGGGATCCATGAATCAGATGCCTAATCTCTTCAGACTAGCAAAACACTGTCTAGCCATACACTTGTTCTTCTCTCCAGAGCATGCTTTCCAGAGACAGTGTCTCCTAATTTGAGCATCTTTTGCATTCTGAGCAGGCTGAAAATTTCCCAAATCATCAAGTTCTGGGTCCTTTGGCTTAGTAGTTCTTCCCACAATGTAGCTCTTTCCTCCTGCATTTCACTCTAAGCAGCAGTAAGAAAGTGCACTTCACCTTCAACACTGGGTTTGGAAAAATCTCCACAGCTAAATATCCCAAGTTCATTGCTTACAAGTGTTTCCAACACAACTCAGCTAAGTTTTCTGCCAGTTTGTAAGAAGGGTTGCCTTTCTTTCAATTTCTAATAACGTATTTCTCATTTTCTCCTGAGCTCTCATCAGAAGCTCTTTAGTAGTCATATTTCTACCAGTGTTCCATTTATATTGATAGAGGCTTTCTCTACCATGCTCCTCACTTCCTCCTGAGTTCTCAGTGGAAGGGTCTGTGACATCCATATTTCTACCAATAGCCTATTTAAATATTTTTTTTAATATTCACCTAAATTTTTTCTAATAACAACCAAAAAATTCTTCCATCCTCACCCATTATCAAATTTCAGAGCTTCTTTCACATTTTTAGATAGTTTGTTACTCTAGCCCCTCATATCTAGGTACCAGAGTGTATATATTAGTTTTCTGTGGCTACTATAACAAATTACCACAAACCTAATGACTTAAAACAGAAATTTATTCTCTCACAGTTCTGGAGGCCAGAAATCTGAAATCAGTTTTACTAGACAGAAATGAAGGTATTGATAGGGCCTTATTCCATCTGGGTATTCTAGGGGAAAATCCATTTCTTGCCTCTTCCAGCTTTTGGTGGCCGCTGGCCTTTCTTGGCTTGAGTTCACGTAACTCCCGTCTCTGCCTCTACCATCACAGCACCTTCTCCCTCTGGTGTGTGTGTCAGAATCTCTTTGTGTCTCCCTCTTAGAAGGATGCACTTAATTGCATTTAGGGCCCACTCAGATAATCTAAGGTTAGATAATCTCTTTATCTCAACATTCTTCCTAACGTAATCACATCTACAAAGTCCCTTTTTAGTCAGATACGGTAACATTCATAGGTTCCAGGGATTTGGTTGTATCTTTTGGGAGGCTGTTCTTAAACCTGTCTTACGTCGCACTGTATTATTTTTCTTGTTGTCGCATAACTTGACTCTTAAAAGTATAAACATTAGAGACAGTAATGTAAATTCAGACCGGTTTGGATTTTCCTAACTTGTACGGAAATCTCATTACAATACTCTTCTTAGGATTTATCCTGAAGGTTGGATTTTGAACTGTTTTAGAGAGGATTCTTTCTGATGCATTGGATGATGCATCTGATGAATGGATTGTGTTATAGGCTTTTTGCTAAATATATTTTGTAGTAGCTAATGTGCAATGTGCTATCCATAATTTGCTTGAAAGCAACTCCCTTAGGCTGAGCTTTGTGGAGCCACCAAATAAGATTTTCCCTTTCCTCTTTTTTTTTTTTTATAACAGCTGTATTGACTTGTAGTTTACATACTATATACAATCCACCCATTTAAAGTATAGTATTCAGTGATTTCAGTATATGCAGAGTTATACAACCTATAGTCAATTTTAGAACATTTTCATTACCCAAAAGAAACCCCATACCCTTTAATAACCAAACTCCATCTCCTCCCAAGCCCTTCAGCCCTATCCAATCTGTTAATCTATTCTCTGTCTCTATAAATTTGCCTATTCTGGGCATTTCATATATATAGAATCATTCAGTATGTGGTCTTTTGTGTCTGGTGTCTGTCACTTGGTATGTTCTCAAGATTCATCCATGTTGTAGCACGTATCTCCACTTCATTTCTTTTTATGATTTTATGGATGTAGTACATTTTACTTCTCCACTCATCAGTTGGTGGGCATCTGGGTTGTTTCAGCTTTTGTGTTACCTGCCTTTTTTAAGTCTCAGTCCAATTGAGAAATAGACGAGGGAATCAGGTGTTGGAGATTAAAATATCAGCCTTATCAATGATAAAGATGATTATAGCAAAAGGCTTAGTTCTTTAACTCCCTATATGCAGATCTTCCTCCCATTCCTTCTCCCTGCTCCCAGAGACTCAGGGCAGAGTCTGCTCCTGTCACTTTACCTCAGGATGAGCAGAGATTGTGTTCTGAGGATGGCCTCCTTCACAGGAGAGAGAAACCAGAAAAGACCAAGCCATGTACTTTCTCTGGGAGAGAGAGAGGAGAATGGGGTCCATACTGCAAAACTTCAGAAAGGGCAAATTGCTCCTGTGATTAGGAGCCAGAGTAGGTAGGAAACTGGGAGAAAGATGGAATGATTTCTTCTAATACTAAGAAGTCTGGCATTTTAGCTTTCTGTCTTAACAGCTAAAGCAAAATGTATTTTTCTTTGATTATGATTTATTAAAAGTGCCACCAGTCAAACATGTAAACAGTTGAACAGTTTAAATGAGAGCATTTATTAATTCTAAAATAGCTTGTTGTCCCATAATTGATAGGCTTCTCCACCAACTAAAGGAAGATAATTCTGAGTTAATTAATAAGCTGTGGACTGATATTCAGCAGAAAATAGCAGCACAGTCACAAACCCCTTCAGGAACTCCATCACCTGCCCCTCCATCAGGAGAACAAAAAGGTTTGTTCCTCCATTGTCTTATTTTGCAGGAAATAGTGACTTGTTTTATTATGTTGTTTCTTAAATATAGTAATTTTTAAAGGAGTATTCTTTGAGTTTTGACTGACTTTGCCAAATTGTATACTACTGATTGATCTATTAATTGAAATGCTTTAAACTTTTTTTGTTGTTCACTTGAGAGTCTTTTGGAAATATACATATATTTTTTCAGCTGCTCTGAATGCTACTGGTGCTGTCAAGAGAATCCATACCAGGGTTCAATCTGAAGAATCTACTGCGGCTCTAGACTCAAGCTATGTTGTCGGACAAGTGCTGAACTCAAGGAAGCAAAAACAGTTGTTAAATAAAGGTTCAGTCCCTTAATTTACAAAGATGAATTATTAAACACGTAACTTGATACAGCTTGCTTAATCTCTTAATAGAGTTTTTTCCCTTAAACTCATCCACTTGGAGCCAACTAATTAAGGCTTTGTTGAACAGTATCTAAGAAATGCCTCCAAATACAACAATGTAACTCTATAAAAAAATCGTTCTAATACATTCATTATAGATAGTGTAAACCTGATTTTTTTTGTGTGTGTGTGTGTAAACCTGATTTAAACTGTATGAATTCTTTTGTGAGAAAATGGTGATAATTTCTATAAAAAGCTTTTATAAACTGAATAACAGTCAATGATTTTTCTAGTAGCTTGCTGGCGTAATTTTTCCTGGTCTTCTAATAGAATGACTTCTGTTATTCTCAGTGAAAAGAAAACCGGATTCACATTCTTCTTCCAAGCAAAAGAAGAACACATTAACAGCTAGCACAGCCTCCACCGACTTACCAAATAGCAATAATTCCAACCTGGATGTCCTCAAACACATGATAAATGAGGTGGAACATGAAATGGAAGAATATGAACGGTGGACAGGACGTGAGGTCAGGGGACTGCAGAGTAGTCAGGGTCTTACAGGCTTCACTTTGTCACTGGTGGGCTCCCTGTGTCGCCTGGTTCGGTACCTTAAAGAGGTAAGAGCAAGAAGTTATTAGAGTCTCTTCTTCAGAGTGGTGGTAGAAATTTTTTTTTTCCCTCTACCCTTAATTTATTGCAATTTCCAAATGAAATATCGTCAAATTCAAATAGATTTGTTTAAAATACCTCAGTTTTAGATTATCTGCAATAAAATTTTCTCCTCTTAATTTTCCTCTACATGCTGATTTATATATCATCAATTATAAATGATGTTGATTTTAATATGTTGATTTTAATTCATAAAATATAATTAGTAAGGTAAATCTATAAATTAAGTTGTGACTTATGCTGACATTGGATATTATGGCTTGCAGTATTCAGTAGTACTGTTAAGTGTGTCCTCACTCTGTTGCTTTTCTCAGTTTCCTACTCCCACTGTGGTTCAGTTTGGAAAGTGGCATGCCTGCAATCTAGACACAGACTGGGAAAATTCTTCAGATTATCCGTGTGGCTACTTGGGCTTTGTCTGAAGTGGGAGATCTTTTGTTGCTGTGAAAATAATTTATAAGAGAAGCAAGAATTGTTTCTTTAATTCATCAGTGAATAATCAGTCTTCAGAATGCTGTGGAATTAGAGTTAGCTATACATTTCATCTTTCAAAAATCATTTAAACTGTTATTTACTTTTTATATATTTAAATTTGTTAAATACAACAAAAAATGTTCAAGGAAATTTTATTATTAAAGTAGTTGATTCATCACTATAATTCAGATGTTTCAATTTCTCTGGAGCTATCTTCCTAAAATTACTTTTTAGTGAAATATTTATTGTACTATCAGACTTATGAAAGTCTTACCTTTCTTCTGCCCTTAAGTTAGGAGTCTCCAGCAGTGTACTTTTGGCTCTCCGAAGGTATTACAGGTTTAGTAGCATCTGCTGATCACCGTTCACATGGTATGAAATTCAAAGAAACAGAGGGATATAGATAAAAATTCTGATTCTTACCCTTAATTTCCATTTAACTGGTTTGCTTCCTTGTAGCCAGCTATCATTACCAGATATGAGTGTATTCTTCTAGAGATACTCTGTGTGTATTCAAACAATATGTATATGTACTTCCCTCTACTTTATTCTACAAAAATTGTATTTACTTCTGTATACCATTTTGTTTATTGTGTTCTATGTAAAGAAGGGAAAAGGACACAGCATTTCATTTTAATGAAATATAAAGCTTTTAATACAAATGTGTAATTCTCATTACTGTCACAATATACTCTGTAAGTATTATTTTCTTTGACAGCTTTGAGTAGAAACTCTTAGTTTTCAGTATTTGATGCTTTTGATGGGAGTTTATTTTTGGGAGTTTTATTGATGCAAGTTGACTTTTTTTTTTTTTTTTTTTTTTTTGTAGAGTGAGCTCCAGCTGCGTAAAGAAGTAGAGACAAGGCACCAACTGGAACAAATGTTAGGTGATCATCGAGAGCTCATTGATGCTCTTACAGCTGAAATTCTTCTTCTTAGAGAAGAAAATACTGCTACCCAGGTACTTAGAGGAAATTCCAAACTTTTCTTTTTTTTTTTTTTTTAATAGATTTTATTTATTTATGAGAGGCACAGAGAGAGAGAGAGAGAGAGGCAGAGACACAGGCAGAGGGAAAAGCAGGCTCCATGCAGGGAGCCCAATGTGGGACTCGATTCTGGGTCCCCAGAATCATGCCCTGAGCTGAAAGCAGTGCTAAACTGCTGAGCTACCCGGGCTGCCCAATCCCAAACTTTTCTATGTTTAGTAGAATAAACATTTTTAAGAATATATAAGATTCTCCTTTAGTTGTCGTTGGTTAAGTTGTGCTAATGTGATTACTTATCACTTCCTTATTATCATCAATGTTAGCTTTTCCTTAACATTTATTATACTGGAGGTACGATAGTAGAAACTTGGACTACAAATAGTATATAGAATATGTCTACTAAGGGGATCCCTATATCAGCGGTTTAGCGTCTGCCTTTGGCCCAGGGCATGATCCTGGAGTCCTGGGATCGAGTCCCACATCGGGCTCCCTGCATGGAGCCTGCTTCTTCCTCTGCCTGTGTCTCTGCCTCTCTCTCTCTCTCTCTCTCTCTCTCTCTCTCTGTGTGTGTGTGTGTCTCTCATGAATAAATAAATAAAATCTTTGAAAAAAAATATGTCTACTATCATTAAGAAACATACTATTTCTTAGTGGAGCAGAGAGAATCCACATTTAAATGGTAACTACCAATATTATAGTAGTTATCCAAAATAAATGAATGAAATAAATAAGTGAAATAAATGTTGTGATAGCTACTTTTAACTTCAAAACAGCAGAGGATACCATTTAGGAAGCTTCCTGTAATAATATGCCATTTAAAATTGCTTGCAGTATCTTCATATTTATCAGATAAGTCCTCTTTGCTGCTTGTCTGGATAATTGCTCCCTTTTTTTCTTTTCTTTTTTTTAAACATACACAGTATTATTTCTAGAAACTAATCTTGCTGCCTCAATACTTCATTAAATATTGTTTATTTGTGCCCTTTTGGTACTCTCTGGATATTGCTCTCATTGCACTTACACATACATATATGTTTTCAAGACTGAGCTGTTTGAGGGCAGAGATGGTTTTAGTCATCTTTGTTCTCCAGTGATGGTTATTATTACTTTTATTTATCAGTCAAAATACATTGGAAAAGCAATAGTTAGTAGGCAAGTTGTGTTGTATAAACGGACACTAGATATAAGACATGCAATTTTTTATTAATCTATATGGTTCACAAAGCATTTAATTCATCCTTTTAAAGTGTATAATTCAATTGTCTTCAATATATTCAGAGTTATGCACCAGCACAACAATTATCTAATTCCAGAATGTTTTCTTCACCCTAAAGAGAAACCCCAAACTTGTTAGCAGTCGCTCTTCATTCTTTCCTCCCTTTAGCCCCTGGCAATTACAAATCTACTTTGTGTTTTTATAGATATGCTGAATGTGGATATTTCATATAAATGGAATCATGCAATATGTGATCTTTTCTGTCTGATTTCTTTCACTTATCATAAAGTTTTCAGGGCTTAACTATGTTGTAGCATGTGTGAGTACCTCATTCCTTTTTATTGTCCACTAATATTCTGTTATATGGTCTATACCTCGTTTTATCTATTCATCAATTGATGAATATTTGAGTTGTTTCTGCCTTTTTGCATATTATGAATGAATGATGCTGTTATGAATACTCATGTACAAGTATTTGTATGAACATAGGCTTTCAATTCTCTTAGGGAGATGAGCAGTTTTAAAATGTACTAATTGGCCCAACAACTATTGATTTGGGCCTGGCACTGTTCTTGGTGTAGAAGATACAGTAGTGAACAAAGAAGAAATCTTTGGCCTCATGGAGCTTATATTCTAAATAAACTCTAAAAAAAAAAAAAAGTGAAGTACATTGTTTAGATGGTGATATGTACTGTAAAGAATAAAGTGGGTAAGAGACTTAGGAAGTACCTAGGGTGGGGAATTGTAATTGTAATTGGGATGGGCCATGCCTGTTTGAGGAGGAGACATTTGAGCCAAGCCCTGAGGAAGGTGAGGAAGTGAGTGTGCAGAGAGCTAAGAGAAGAGCAGTGCAGGCAGAACAGCAGGTGCAAAGGTCTTGAAGTAGGAGCGTGGCTGTTGAGCTCAAAAACCACTGTATTAGAATGTGGGAGAGGGAGAAGAGTGGTAGACAAGAGCCGATAGATAAGTCGGGTCATTGGGCTTACAGGCTGGGGAAGGATTTCAGCTTTAATACTGGATGAGAAGGGAGACCACCAAAGGGTTTTGAGGAGAGAAGAGATGTGATGTGATTTAGGTGGTGGCTGTGTGGAGACTAGATCAGAGATCACCTCCCTTTCTCAGTTCATGGTGCCTTTAGTATCTCAAGACGCCTCTAGGCCAAAAGAAATACCTAATGGTTTTGTTTATTAAGTAGTTAGGTTCAAATGACTTAGTTAAGTATTTAAATCTTAACAACTTAAATGATGTTTGAAAATACCAAAATATCAATATTGATAGAAAAAGTTCATCTTTATTCATGATTAAATAATTATTATTAATGGGATATGTATCGCTGTTGGGTACTGTATAGCTTCTCAAAGATTGGAATCAGAGAGGTAAAATAACGGAGGAGTCAGGCTACCCTGAGCTTGCCTCCTCCCTTGAACTCAGCTAGATAAATATCAAATCATTCTGAACACCTAAGAAATTGATTAGAACTTAGAGAGCAAAGGTCGTTCTTAGAAGAATGACCTGTGTAAAGTAGGAACTGCAGAGTTTATTCGTGGAAGGAAGGAGCCTGTGTGTGCTCAAAGGAGGGAGCCCTGACTACAGGGCCTGTAGAAAAAGAGAAGGAGGAGAGAGGGAAATGGGGCTGGGGTGGAGGGTGGGGGAGAAAAAGAGTGAAAACACATGCAGGAGACTGCACAAGAAACCTATTCTGCAAAACCATTGATAGAAAGGAGAAGGTTATAGTACTGCCAGTTTTCTATAAACAGCAGAGCACAGATTCTGAAGTTTCAGAGGTCTGAGACATTGCAGATTTGTGCCTGGGGAGCTGACCAGTGCTCTGATGGGAGAGCAGAGCTGAGCCCCAGCAGTGGACAGTCTGAGGATCCCCAGTGTCACATGGGGAGAAATGGTTCCCCTGCCTGGAGTGCATTTAGTAAGGTGATAGGGCCTTTCCATGGGTACATGACCCTGTGGGCACCATGGAGCTGTCTCACTCACTAGTATAGGTCAAAGAGCTTGAGGCCAGCTTTGTATTGCAGTTTACCATAAACTCCCAACCGCTGCAGTCAGGCAGCTGTCTTCTGGGATAAGCGGGCACTGGCCACAGTGCAAGGAGACCCTCCCCCAGAACCTTGGTGCCTGTTTGTGCTTTGGGGGTCTCTGAAGTGTGGGCTTTTAAGACCCAGCTGAGCCTAAGATAAGCTGTGATCTACCTCAAACTGATTGGTTCACTGATACCTGCCTGACAGCAGCGTGTTCTTCAAAAAATTTAAATGTCCTTTGGTGCCCTTGTGAGTTCACTATAGTGCCCCAAGGTGCTTCAGGCTTTTTTGGGAACAGGCTATAACTAGACTCTAGGTAGTCAAACACAGAAGCAGAGTGTTATACACAAGAGTTATTGAAATAATTCAGGTGAGACATGGCAGCCTGGTCTATCTAGGTTGGAAGTGGGATAAGTTGTGAAAAGTGACCAAATTATGAGTATGTTTTGAAGGCAAGTAGTAGGATTTGCTGATGGTTGGATATGGGGCTAAGGAGAGGATGTGAGAAGAGTCAAGAACTCTTGATTCCAGAGTTACAGACTGAGCATTTAGAAGGATGGAGTTGAGCATTTAGAAGGGTAGAGTTGCTGTTAATGAGGCGGGGATGTTCAGTTTGGTTTTATACATGTTAAATTTGAGAAGCCTATATGTGAGTTCTAGATGGAGATGCTGAGTGGGCACTGGAGATGAGTGTGGAATTTGGGAAAAAATTTGGACTGATAAGAAATTGTATAGTACACTTCATTTAGTAGTCCCACTAATAATTCTTCTGACTTCTGATATCTGTGTTTTTATCAAATGCCTGTACATTTTGGATAAATATATGCATATATATACATACATATATATATGTGTGTATGTATGTGTGTATAATATTTCCCATCTCTGTGTAGATAATTTTTGTTAACATTATTTATATACATTACATAAATTCTTATAGGGTCATGTTTATCAGTTTAAATGCCTGTATAATATTCTGTTAAATTTCCTCTGCTTGATATACCTGTCTCTTGAGGTAGCTTGAATCACTTGATATCATTTATACAAAGAGGTTTTACAGATCAAAAGCCCTGTAAAGAGGTTAATTCTTATTGTTGTAGCAGTGTATTTATTAATTAATAATATTCCATTATACATTTACCCATTCCTCTGTCCTAGGACTTTTAAAACATTTATCATTATGTGTTCTTACAAATGCGCTATTCTATTTGAATGAAAGTCCGAAGTTCTAGAGTAAAGTAATGATATAGTTGTACATGTCTAGGTGATGGTCTGATGTCTGATATGCCAATGATGTTATTTCATTCTTTTTTCTCCAGGCAAGACTTCAGCAGTACATGGTCACAACAGATGAGCAGCTTATATCACTTACACATGCCATGAAGAACTGTCCTGTGATAAAAAGCAACAAAGAAAGTCAGACATCAGAAAGGGGATCCACGAGTAGGAAAATTATAGATAATCTAGGTAAGCGTGGTCTTATTATCCCAGGTTGGTATTAAAACACAGAGTAAACAAAACTATAAAATTATATATTATTGGTCACGTATACATATATAATGTCAGTGTGACAATTGCCATCACTATTTCCAGCTAAGATTTATGGGGTATCTGCTCTTTGCCAGGCATTTGTGAAGTGTTTTATGTGTATTATCTCATTTAGTCCTCATAATAGTCTTACGAAGTAAGTATCATTGTTATCTCTACTTTCTCAAAGAGAAAACCAAGGCTTAGCAAGATCACACGACTAGAAAATAGCAGAATTTGCTTTCTAGAGCAGTGGGGCTTTAATGCCAGCACTTTCACCAGGTTCAGGAGGAGTGGAGATGGTCTCGGAAACAAAAAGAAATATTGAGTTTTAGAAATTCGTAACTTCTGTTCATTTGTGATGATGTTTGGAAAGCCTTTCTTCATGTACCATCATATGCCAGAGCCTGAATAGGACATTTAGGCTTCACCATGTTTTTTGCTTCTAAGTAATACTTTGATGAATGTCTATGTGTGGCAAGTATTTTATGCACTTTAAGAGTGTTTTCTCAGGAGGGATTCTAAGAAGTGGCTGACGAAAATTTAAGTTACATGAGAGAAACTCACTGGCCAGTGCAGGTCTCAAGGACTGAAGGCTGTCAGTGCTTTTCTCAAAAAAAACCCAGCTTCCTCTTCCCTGTGCTGGGCCCTTGGGAGCCTTGCCTGTGAGTGACAGCTAATGGAGGCGAGGGCCTCGGAAGTGAAGGCTCTAGAGTCCGTGTGATTTTGCTTTCTGTGGAACTGCACATCAGTGTAAATACCTGCAGTGTGTCCACACTTTAAGTGCTGATAGCCTCTCTCTTCTTCAGAGGGTCCCGTTGTAAATGCTAATGTCTCCGTGCCATTGGTGTTCAGAGGGGAAGAAGTGGCGGAATTTGCACAGGAAGACTTGCCAGTTAAACTGTCTCAGGTGCCAGTTCCCCCGGACAACGTGACTCTGACTAACAGTTTTCCAGCACATGTATTTGAGCCCGCCGTGCTGTTAACACCACCCAGGCAGAAGAGCAGCTCCGGATTCTCCCCCTTGCAGGACGGTAAGCAGGCTTCTTCTCAAATTGTGTGGCTGTTGTTTTATGCTTGTATGTATGTATGAGGTTGTGTCCATTGTTTCCCAATAAGTAGAATTCTCGAAGATACTGAAGCCAAAAGAGAATTTTTCAGGGTTGTTTATATCACGGGTGTTATCCTATGGTGAAATTTCATTATGTATCTCTTCTGTTAGACATTGTAAATATTAAATCAGATCAAAGGATCAAAGGCCTCAGCATTAAAATGTGGAGTAAGGGAAATTCTTTTCTCCCTATGGTCCAGGAGTGTAGGAAAGGGTAAGAAATGAGGAGATTATAGTCCAGAGAGTAATGAAAGCTTCACCAAGGAAAGGTAAGAACTTGACTTTAAGGATTTTGTAAATCAGACCTCTTTCTCCTTGAAACTTTTTAGCTTAGTCAGTTGAGGTAAGTTTATAATGAAAGTTGATAGACAAAAAGAGCTTTAGGGTTGCTCTTTGTAGGACACAGAGTTTAAAATAAAATTTTGAAAATTTATTGTTAATCCTTGGCTCGGTGATTTTTAACTTGGGGGCTAATGGATGGCCTTCAGAAGTACCATGGAATGCTTTATTGTTTGGAAAATTGTGTTTATTTGTCCACCTATGAATTTTTCTGGACCTATATAGCCTTTTTTTTTTTTCATTTTCAAAACAGTTCTTCAATCAAAAAACTACCTTAGACTCTCTCTTCCAGTGTTTTTAGGAAAATGTTATTCAGTCCTGATTTGCATACATTTTTCTTTCTTTTTTTTTTTTTTAAGATTTTATGTATTTATTCATGGGAGACACAGAGAGACAGAGACATAGGCAGAGGGAGAAGCAGGCTCCCTGTGGGGTGCCTGATGCAGGACTCCATCCCAGGATCCCGGGATCACGACCTGAGCCAAAGGCAGACGCTCAACCACTGAGCCACCCAGGTGCCCCACCATTTTTATTTCTTTAAATAGTGTACATTCTCACTAGGGAAACAGAATAATAAGTTTTATTGTCATTGGAACTTACAAATTTGGTCAGATTTTCTATATCTGCTTTTCAATAAAGGACATGAAGAGGCCGTAAGGATTAAAGAAAATGACAAGTCCTTGTCATTATAAAATTTGTTTTGGCATTTATTATATGATTATAAAGTCTGAAAGATTTTGTGGTAGGGAGACAGTGCTGGGCTGAGGGTCAGAAGTGCTAGAATGCTGGCCCGTTTAATGACTAGCGGGGGAGGCGGGGCTAAGACCCTTACCTTCTCTGCATTCATTTTCCTAGCTCCAAAATGACTCTGGCTAGATTTAGGATTATATGACTTCAGTTCTGATTTCTATTCAGGTTAGATTTTCATTTCTTCTTACTTTCATTTCTTTGAAAGTAATCTTTCAAATGTTTACGTAGTATTAATAAACTTGCCTAATGATTTCTTTGAGATATTATAAATTATTTTCCACTGGTGATAGTAAGAGAGCTTGAAGTTCTTTTTTTTTTCTTAAGTGCTAGGCACGGAGCCCAACATGGGGCTTGAACTCCTTAAGACCTGAGCTGAGATCAAGAATTGAACGCTTAACCAACTGAGCCACCCAGGGGTCCCCCTCCCTTAAGTTCTTTTAAGGAAACAATTACCATAAATATTCTTACTCTGATTACAAGTAGACTATATGTTCACTAAAACAAATTATTTGGGGACTGTTATAGACAACCCTTTGTTAGCAAGTTTGCAATGAAAATAATTCCACACGTTTCTTTTAGAGTGTGCAGATAGAACAACCTTCGAATGTGTATTCTTAATTGGTGAAGTTTTATCATCATATTTTTAACATTTTATTTATTTTTTTTTCAAGTTCACATCTTTGGTCTTCTCAGCTCTGTTTTTTTTTTTTTTTTTTAATTAATTTTTATTGGTGTTCAATTTACCAACATACAGGAAAACACCCAGTGCCCATCCCATCAAGTGTCCACCTCAGTGCCCGTCACCCATTCCCCTCCAACACCCGCCCTCCTCCCCTTCCACCACCCCTAGTTCGTTTCCCCGAGTTAGGAGTCTTTATGTTCTGTCTCCCTTCCTGATATTTCCCAACATTTCTTTTCCCTTCCTTTATATTCCCTTTCACTATTATTCATATTCCCCAAATGAATGAGAACATACACTGTTTGTCCTTCTCCGATTGACTTATTTCACTCAGCATAATACCCTCCAGTTCCATCCACGTTGAAGCAAATGGTGGGTATTTGTCGTTTCTAATTGCTGAGTAATATTCTATTGTATACATAAACCACATCTTCTTTATCCATTCATCTTTCGATGGACACCGAGGCTCCTTCCACAGTTGGGCTATTGTGGCCATTGCTGATAGAAACATCGGGGTGCAGGTGTCCCGACGTTTCATTGCATCTGAATCTTTGGGGTAAATCCCCAACAGTGCAATTGCTGGGTCGTAGGGCAGGCAGGAAACAACAAATGTTGGAGAGGATGCGGAGAAAAGGGAACCCTCTTACACTCTTGGTGGGAATGTGAACTGGTGCAGCCACTCTGGAAAACTGTGTGGAGGTTCCTCAAAGAGTTAAAAAAAAAAACATTTTATTTAGAATGCTCACATATAAAGAATTGTTCAGTTAAGCTGAACATGTAGATAAAGGTGGGAGATACATAGGGCTCTTTATCAGCATTTAGTTATGCTCTAGAACAACTCTGTCCAATAGAACTTTCTGTGATCATGAAAATGTTCTATGCTCCATTCAGTCTTATAGCCAGCCAGTAGCATCAAGGGGCACTTGAAATGAGGCTAATGTGACTGAAGAACTGAATTATTGATTTCATTTAACTTGAATTAATTTGCATTTGAATTTGAATAGCTGCGTATAGCCAGAGGCTGTCATAATGGAACAGCATTGCTCTAGAATTTCCTATGATAGATCATTTCCTGTAGCTACTAATTGACTTCTTACTTTTATAGCCATACTTTTTGAAAGAGTAGTTTATATATGCTGTTTCCATTTTCTTATCTCTTATTCATTTCATTTTCAAGTGTCAATTGTAATTTATATTTTCATGTGGTTAAAAAAAGCCGCATACAAAGGTCTCTTCCTCTTTCATCTTTAGACCTGCCCTAAGAGAGAAGCATTTTTTCGCAATTTGATTTCTGCTTCTCTTGTGGTGGTCTCCATAATTGACATAAAATATTTTTTATATTTTTTCTTAAATGTCAGCTTTACACAATAATTATAGACTGTCCTTTATTAAATAAGAAGGTTTAATTAACATTAACTCCTACTTCCCTTCTCTATCTAATTTGGATGATTATATTTTAATTTTTAATTCTTCTGTTGCTTAACTTTGTGACTTCAAATACTTTCTCTTCTTTGTTAACTTGATGCAGCATCTCCAGGCTTGCCGCTGGGAAAGATGGGGATACCAGCTCTGCTTTCCTTTGCTTCCACTTCCCACCTTCAGTCAGCCTGTCTTTCCTTTTACCAGATCCAGTTGGGTGACATTACATTGTTCCACTACCACAATAGTGTCTTCTGTGTCTTGTCTAGAGATGGATACTGAAAATTGCAAACAAATGACTGCTTTTTGTTTCTCGATCTATTATTATCAGCTTTGTGCCATAGGAAGGAAAAAGTTCTCAGTATAAAGATCAAAGTGAATTTCCTTTATTTCACTTGGTCAGTTGCTCTCTTATTTTATACTGACTTTCTCCTTCAGTTTTTGTTTTGCTTAGAGTTTCAAATTGCTTTTACCCTCTTGTTTACTACATAAGAATGATGTGCTTTTACTCTCTTGTTTACACATGAATAATATCTTTTGGTCCTTTAGTTATACAGTCCGTGGCATGGAATCCACCTTCCTTCCAGAGATACCTTCCCAAAGCTCTTGACCCCTGCTCCAGTCTACACTGCTCCCTGGGCCCACTGCACACCTCTTATCCTGGGACTTGCTAACGTCACACTCCTGGGTTGTATCTACTATTTCTTGGATCCCATTTTTTCCCTCTTCTTTGATTTTTCTCCCTCAAGTTTCTGAATGAAATCATTAGAATGGGTGTATAGAAGGTAAACCCTAAGTTCTTAAAAATCTGAGAATATTTTTACTTTTCTATTACACTTGGTTGATAATTTGGCTAGATATAGAATTTTGGTCCATAATCTTTTACCCTGTGAAACTAGAGGAATTTTTCTACTGATTTTTAGTATCTGTGTTGCAGTTAAGATATATGGTGTAATCTCTAACTTTTATTTCTTTGTATTTAACGTACTTTTTCTCTGTGGGAGCTTTAGGATTCCTTTATTTTTATTCTGACCTTGCATAGGGTGTATTAAGTATGTCTTTTTTCTCTCCTTGCACTATGAGGCACCAGTGAGATCTTTTGGACTTGAAGGCACATGACTTTCTGCAGTTTTAGAAAGTTGTATATTGACCTTCTGGATCATTTTCTTATATATTTAGTTTTATATCTTCCTTATATTCTGGAAGATTTTTTTCACTTTATATTCAAGCCTGTTTTTTAGATTTTTAAAATTTCACCAAATTATATTTTTAATTTCTAAGCAAGAGCCCTCTCTTATTGTTTGGTTGTCCTGTTTTTATTGATGCTTATTACAAATGCATTATCTTCCAGAAACTCTCTTCTGAGTAACCAGTTAGAATTTTTTTTTTTTAAGATTTTATTTATTTATTCATGAGAGACACAGGGAGAGGGAGAAGCAGGCTTCCCACAGGGAACCTGATGCGGGGCTCCATCCCAGGACCCCGGGATCACGACCTGAGCCAAAGGCAGACGCTCAACCACTGAGCCACCCAGGTGCCCCCACCGGTTAGAATTTTATTACATATCTTCTGTATCTGAATTTTCCTTTGCTTCTTAGTCTTTTGTTCTGTTTTCCTACCCTGGTTTTTCTCTTTTGTGCTGTTGATTTTCCATATATGTCTGGTGATCCTTTATTGCCCATCATAGTTACGAATAAATGTCTAGAGTGAATGTTACAGATAGTTGGCATAGGTTTTTCTTTTCCGTGGTGTAGGTTGGTCTAGGTCTATTTTCCCAATAGACTTTCCCTTCAGCAGTTGCTTTGTATATATGGACCTGCTCTGTAAACTGCAGGCTTCCTTGTATGGTATGCAAGTAGGATCCAGAGGTTCCACTGGGGCTACCATATTTGCTCTCCCAAGAGCTGAGGTTCTTTTGCTTTTGAGGATGAATGGGGCAAGTAATGAGCACAGCCTGACTGACATAACTATAAAGTAGATGAACTTTCAAGTTATTCTCCAATTTTCAATACTGCTTCTCACTTTCTCCCTCTGTATGGTCAGCTTTGAGCTATCAGCCTTTCTAGGAAAGACCTAAAAGTCTTTCCCCCAGGAAGACTGACTTTCATCTATAGCGTCCTTGTAATATATACATGTTCTGAACTGTGGCTTCTGTTCAATTTCCTTCTTTCATACACTTTCCCACTTTTAGTCTTCCAGAAATGTGTTGAAATATCTCATTTGCTAATGACTGTCTTCCTAGACAATTATCTTTACTGATGTGGGTTTATTATTTATTTATTTCCTTGTCCGGGAAAGAAGGCAAGTCTGTAGTCTTGAACTAGGAGCTTCTGTCTCCCCAGTTCTTTCCCTATTGGGTCATTTTACCTAAACTACTCTTGCTAAGGGATCTAATGGCTTCCAGGTTAGTGACTCCAGTGTACTTTTCTTTTGTCTTTGTGTTTCTAGGTCTTACAGAAGTATTATAGATGGTTAACCACTCCCTCTTGGTTTCTTTCATACCACATTCTTATAATATTTCTCTAAGCTATCTGGCTGTTCCATTTCAGTCTGCTTTGCTAGCTTCTCCTCCTTTATACAGCTCTAGATACAGCTCTTCTTCCTCTGTTGGTGTTGGTTTCTTTTCTCATTCTATTCTTTTTCTCTAGATAATCTCAGCTAATTTCATTGCTTCCAGTACTTTCTATATGCCAGTGATTTCCAGTTTTATTAGTCTAGATAACTCTCTTGAGTTTCTGACCCATGAGTCCATCTGCTTGGAGGGATATTTGGATAAATCATCAGGCACTTAAACTTATCCTGTTCAAAATGGAACTACTGATAACGTCTCTTCCCCCAAATCTGTTCTTTTCTCCATCTCTGTAAATCGTATCATTACCCACACAGTTGTTTGTGCCATCTTGATCTGTGTGTTTCCTTTACTCCCCACTTCCAGTTCATCACTCCTAGTTCTCTTGCCAAAATTTCTCAAATTTATCTACTTCGCTCCATCCCTATAGCCAACATACCTTCATCAGAGTTATCATCATCTTTCTCCTAGACCACCATGATGGCTTACTGGTCTCCCTACTTCCTTTCTTGGATCTTCCAAGCAACCACAGCATTTAAGAAATATAAACTGGGTCATTGCCAGATCTTCTCCACATTTCATTGCTCATGGATTAAATTATAAAATTCCGAACATGGCTTAAAAAGTTCTGTAAGAAATAGTTTTTGTACACCTCTCCAATCTCCTTTTTTCCAGTTTTTCCTTGTTGCTGTGGTACACTAAAGTGGCCTCATTTCTTTGCTCTTTCCTATTTTGGGGTGTTCCGTATGCTGTTCTCCCTGCCTGTAATGTTCTTTGCTCTACTTTCTGCCACATTTGTGATCATTTTTAAGTTTTACTTCTTCAGAGGTGCCTTTTCCTCACTATCTTCAGTTTGCATTAGGTATTCATAGTCCCTCCACCCCCAGGATTCCCCGATATGAATTAATACATGTATTAAAATGTTAACTTGGCAGACTTTTTAACAAGGATACTGATAAAGCCTTAAGTAATATAAATGTCTCTGTATTTGATTGTTTGAGGTGGCATTGCTGGTATATTCCCTCCTAAAATAATTTAGGCATTCAGGAGTCAACCCTTCTATTGAAATACATTTCAGACTACCATGATGAGTAATGAGAAGATTGTAGTGCCAATCTGTAGCTAAATGATGCATGTTTATTCTGTTTTAATTTTATCTACAGTATTGAGGAGAACTGTTCAAACTCGTCCTGCCCCACGAATTCCTCCAACTGTTGAAATAATTGAGAAAGAACAAAATTGGGAAAAGAACACCTTACCTACTGGCACAGACAATCAGAATTCAAACGAAGAGAATCACCTCTTCACTCAGAGGTGGAGGGTGTCTCACATGGGGGAAGATGTGGAGAACAAAGCCCAGGCTCCTTTTGTTAACCTTTCACAGCCCTTCTGCAGTTCCCATTCAAACACTCAGCAGGCCAGAGTCCCCGAGTTCTCAGAAGAGCCTCCAGTACTAGGAGACGGGCAGCAGCTTAAAACAAATGAGGCACTAATACAAAGAAAAGACATCTTGACACGAATTGCTGAGTTGACACTGCAGAATTCAGCTATCAAGGCACATCTGAATAATATTATTGAACCAGGAGGAGAGCAAGGGGATGGACTTCGGGAACTAAACAAACAAGAGACAAGTCATGTGAGCAACATGACTACAGTGAGTACCAATGAAGGGCTGATTAGGGACATTTAGGAATTTAAGGACTTTGCTGGAGCACTGTAAGGGCTGAATATGAAGTGATCCTGGATATCTTTGAGGCTGCTACTAGAAGGCTTATGCTTTGTCATGTCCTCATCACAACATAAGGAAAAGTTAGTTATCAGTTATTTACCACATGCAGCAAGAGGACAATAGAAAATAGAAAATGAGGAAAATAGGACACAGGTAAAATGTGGAGGAAAGCTGAAATAAAGCTGGGAATGAAGTTATAAATATAAAATGTAGAATTAGTATGAGTTGAAAGTCTGCCACACAACTACATTTTAATTGAAAGCATTTTTTACTCTTACAGGGACTCATACAAGAGAATTATGTGTAGCTGGCCCTCAATTCATGAGGAGTTAATTTTTAAGGACACAGAATGCATTTTCCTATAGAAATAATGTTTTAAAGGGTTATTAAAGCCATACTTTAATGTACATGTGAATCATCTGGAGATATTGCTAAAATGCAGTTTCTTAGTGAGCAGTTCTGAGATAGTACCTGTGCATTTCTGATAAGTTCCCAGGTGGTGCTGGACTGATATTTAAACTTTGAATAGCAGAAGTCTTCTTATTATAGTGCAGGAATTTTGGAAGTTAAGTAAACTGTAGGCTAACCTGGTAGCTTAAATCTTTATTTCCTTTGTGGGGAGAAAAGGGATTCCGAATTCCAACTGGGGAGTGTTTAAATACAGGTTCTCATGCTGGTCCCAGTGATGGGAGAGACTTCCTTTTTTTACCCCTTAGTGAGCCAGAGTGGTTCCTGTCAGGGTTCTAATAGGGAATGGAGCAGTGTTTTAGCAGTGGGAAGGAGCTGAGCAGGTTTATGGGTTAAGGGTTCCAGAGGTGAATGCTTCTATAAAAGGCTTTACCAATGATAGATTGAGGGCTTTCATGAGGAAGTTTAGGAAGGGGTTGGGGATGGGAAATAAGGGCTACCTCTGTCAGCGCAGGGTCATGGGAAATAAGGGCAATATGATGAGTGTGGAGTCACAGAGTAACCTTCAGAAGGGCCTGCTAAGAGAGGAGCCAGGAAGGAGTATTAGGAGTGGGAAGCAGCCATTGGTATAGATGTAAGTACAGATTGCCTTAATTTTGAGTCATTGGAAGCATTTCTGTGTTTGCAGTTTTGACAATTATTTGAAACAGGTAACTAACTCTTGGGTTTGAAAAGCAACAGAGTTAAAAACTGAGCTTGCCTACTTTTCTAATTAGTATATAGATCAGGCTAGTGAGGACAATCTATTATTAATAGATATTATAATAGATCTATTATAATAGACTGTCCTCACCACTTTTTTTTTTTTTTTTTGTCCTCACCACTTCTTTGTCATGATCAGAATTACAAAGGGATCTTTAATTTAAACTGTTTTGCTTCTATCTTTTTTTTACTAATGGACATAGGCTACAAATTAGTGATTTCTATTAGGGATTGTTTTTTCCCAAAAGGTCATAAGTATGTAACTCAATGAAAAAATCAAGAATGACACATACATTCCTCTCAGGAATTTTTTTTTTTTTTTTTAATTTATGATAGAGAGAGAGAGAGAGAGAGAGAGAGAGGCAGAGACATAGGCAGAGGGAGAAGCAGGCTCCATGCACCGGGAGCCCGACGTGGGATTTGATCCCGGGTCTCCAGGATCACGCCGTGGGCCAAAGGCAGGCGCCAAACCGCTGCGCCACCCAGGGATCCCATGGATTTTGTATTATAAGGAATTTTCATATTAAACTTATGTTATATTCCTTGGGTGGCTTTTTTTAACTTTACTTCTCATATTCCTTTCCAGTCATCTTCTTTCTCAAATTAGGTATCTGAGGCCAACCATGGCTTGGGGAAGCTGACCCCTGGTTAAGAAGAATGATAAGATTCCCAGAAATCTTTGCCAAATAATTCATGGTACATGCATGATGATTGGGATGATAGAAGCATCTCTCAAGTACAGCAGATCCTCTTTTGTACATTTCCATTCAAACCACAGATCTATCATTAATAGATCTGTTTCGCTAGCAGTACTGTCTTTGCTCATGTGATCTTTTGTGTACCTCAGCAAACATGAAGAGATGTTTGACATCTCAAAGCAGGAAAGCTTTGTCCCACAGACACTCTCTCTCTGTGGACAGAGGGACTAGAGGGCTTACATGGTACCAGTATCAGGAGGCTTAGTATCCCTTTAGTTGAGTCCTAGTTTTTCCACTAAATGACTTATAGATTTTATTCTTTGCCTATTATTCAAGTATACATATAGTAAGGGATGCGAAGACTAACTAGGTGGCTCTTAGTGGAAGAGTTAATTTTTACAAAAAGTCAAAATTATGTGGATTATTTTTAATGTGGAATTTGTGCCCCCCCCCCCCCCCCCCCCCTTTAGAGTTTTCCAGCAGCACAACCTCTAATACCAAGTAGCATGGAGGAACGGATTGCAGAATTGAATCGACAGAGTATGGAGGCTCGTGGAAAACTCTTGCAGTTAATAGAGCAGCAGAAACTTATTGGTTTGAATCTTTCCTCTCCAACAGTATCACCCATTCCGTCACCTCTCAGAGCATGGACTGGTTGGTCACAAATTAATGATTTCAAAGTCAGATACATGAGAGTTTTCACTTTCTTGATTTTGCAAGTATATATTAAGCTGAAATAAATCTCAAAGCATATATTTCATTGCTTTCAGTTTTACATAGAAAGAAACAGACCTAAGTCACAGAAGGCCAGTCTCCTGGTAGAAAGCTGTTCCATGGTGCCTGTAGTTAATCTTTGGTGTCTGAGTTCCCAAGTTGCCCAGTGTGTAAATGGAATTCATTACAGTGTATGTTTCACTTAGGACATATGCAGTGGCTGAATATAAAACATTAGAATCAAAATGATAATTTGGAATTTCATCAGCAACAAATTACAAGTTATTTTGTTAAAACCAATTAAAACATTTTCATTTGTGAATTAAACTTTCCATTCTGTTATTACGTATGGAAATGGGAAAACTAGAGGGGATTCTGAGTAATAGAATAGTAACCAAAAAATGATTTGTCATAATATATTTTTTAAAATTTTTATTTATTTATTCATGAGAGACATAGGGAGAGAGACAGAGACACTGGCAGAGGGAGAAGCAGGCTCCATGCAGGGAACCTGACGTGGGACTGGATCCCCGGTCTCCAGGATCAGGCCCTGGGCTGAAGGCGGTGCTAAACCACTGAGCCACCAGCGCTGCCCTAGTTGTCATAATATTTACATTCAAAAAGGCATTGATGAAATGAAGTAGATCTTAAGTTGTTCTTTGGCAAAAATTGAATTACTAAGACCCTGAAGGAAGAGAGCTGCATGCAGGCTATAGAGAGACTAATTTTGGCCCAGTATAAAAGAAATTTCTAATTGTGAGGAATAGAAAATAATTATATCAGTAAGTGATGTGTTCCCTGAGGTGCTCAAGTGTTGGTGTTTTAGAGGGATTCATCTGTCCTGAGGCTGGTTGAAATAGGCTGTCTTTAAGGTATTTGCCAATAAGACTTTAAAAACATTTTTCATTCCAGTATAATTAACATACAGTGTTATATTAGTTTCAGGTGTACCATATAATGACCCAACAATCCTACACATTACTCAGGGATTACTTAGTGTATTCTTAATCCTCTTTACCTGTTTCACCATCCTCCCACCCACCTCTCCTTTGCCAATAAGACTTTTTCTCTCAGTTACAAATCATTTCTTTTTTGAAACTTCAGACCTAGAAAGCAGACTTTTTTTGAAAATTACTGGAAAATGACTGATAATGCATTTCCCCAGGGCCCTTTCTCTTTGTTTATCCTAGACTTCTTCAAATGACAGCTTTGTCTGCTATTTTTCATAGTCATGAAGCCTAGAGGCAACTCTGATTAGAATAAATACATTAAATTACCCAATACCTTTGAACATCTATTACCTGCCACACTGCTCTGGGCCCTGGGGAAACTGCTTCGAACAGGACAAATCCCTGTCCAGCATTATAAGATAATGTTAGTGCAGTGAAGAATGTTATTAGTACAGTGAAGAAGAATAAAGCAAAACACTCTTAAGAATAATTTTGTAATTACATTTAACATCTTCTATTTCAATTGTTCTTTAAGGTTAAAGGTACTTTTATTTCTATTATCTTATTTAGTTTTCCACACACCCTGAAAGTAGAGCTCATATTATAGCTATTTGATACATTAGTAAACTGAGGGAAAAGAAGTTAAGTGATTTGTCTGAAGTTCTAAAGCAAACTGGTAAATTTGCAACCTGTGTTCTTTTCATTCTAGTGTTTATAAGATATTCCTTTTTAAAAGTAAAATTCTTGGTTTCACGGGTACCATCACGGCTGTGATGACAAAGATATAAAAAATCATATGCCATGCAAAACCTCTATTGTTTTCTAGGGTAATGGAGTAATATGTTATACAATTAAACATGGTTTCATTACCCACTAAAGCCCTGGAAATCACAGGTGTTTAGTAGCGATTCATAGGAGCCTCTCTGAAACTGCCCAGGATAGACTTTAAGTCTTTGATTAGTAGACAGTAAATATTTCTTAATTGATAACCTACTTGTGAAATATTGAAAATGAACAGTTATACTTGCCAATGGCTATATAAGCTCTTCAGCCAACTTTCCCCTCTTAAAAGTTAATACCTTTAGGAATCTAATAATAGATTTAGAGGTTTTATTTTACTTTATTTTTTTTTTTTAAAGATTTTATTTATTTATTCATAGAGGCACACAGAGAGAGAGGCGGAGACACAAGCAGAGGGAGAAGCAGGCTCCATGCAGGGAGCCCGATGTGGGATTCGATCCCGGGTCTCCAGGATCACGCCCTAGGCTGCAGGTGGCGCTAAACTGCTGCGCCACTGGGGCTGCCCAGATTTAGAGGTTTTAAAGTTTAATTGAATGACTTAAGAAATTTTCCTTTTTCTTAAAAACTTAATTTTTTTGAAAATTTTATAAGCTGTTTTTGACAAAAATCTCAAGTTTTTTAGGGCTAGCTCTTAATTTCTGTTTATCACGTCCAGATCTGACATGATACTACTTGTCTGAAGGTTCTGGCTTTCTATGAACTGGCATGCTACTGAATTGACACTAGTAACTAAAGTTTCTTGTCTCACAGTTCATTTTGAAAAAAATTCTTCAAGGGTGTCTGTGGGCCATAATGAAAATATAGAAAGAACCTCCAAATTTATAATGTGAAATTTGCAGTAAAATAGAAATCAAGTTAAATTTTTACTTTTATTTTAATGAAAGATAATGAAACTAATATTTGTTTTTATATTTTAGAAGGAGGAAAGAAGACAATTGAGGTATCTATTCCAGGAGCAGAAGCCCCAGAAAGCTCAAAATGCAGTACTATCTCTCCTACCAGTGGGATAAATACAAGAAGGTAGGGTTACAATGTGAATAGTTACTTAAAGAAATCAAGAATGTGGTATGTTTTATTCTCTTTGTGAAAGTACAGGGTATCTGACTTAGGTTCAGACAGACCCACTTCTGTAGAGAAAGTAATTGGAAAAGAGAATTTCTGGGGAGAAAGATGAGAAGTGAGGGACAGGCTTTAGGTAGAACAGCGTGAGTTGGCTATTGACAACAAAAATAAGATAATAAAACATAGAGCAGTTTATGGGTTATAAAATTACAAGGTAACATATGACAGGGCAGATAAATTGACGAGTGGTATTTTTTCTCTTTGCAGTAAATGAAACTGAAGTTCATTGAGCTAATTGAGTGGTTTGCCTAGAGGGGTCACATGGTTGGGAAATGGTGGCACTGAGGACGGACCTGGCTCTTGAGTCCACACTCTACTCACCACTACACTGCACTGCTGTTCTCAGGCTCTTTACTCTTCCAGCCTGGCTCTTCTCCTACCCCTGCACATG
Organism: Vulpes vulpes; assembly: GCF_048418805.1. Taxonomy (NCBI): domain Eukaryota; kingdom Metazoa; phylum Chordata; class Mammalia; order Carnivora; family Canidae; genus Vulpes; species Vulpes vulpes. Next base: position 115,213,429 of record NC_132780.1, on the reverse strand, counting down.
CAGATTTCATCTTTAATGTTAAAAAATGGTGGATATTATCATTATACACTTGTCACAACCCATAGAATGTATAACAAAAGGGAGAACCCTGATGTGAGCTATGAATATTTAATTAATAATGTATCAATATTATCAGTTGTGATAAATGTAGCAGACTGATGCAAGGTGTTAATAATAGGGGAAACTGTGTGGGGGAGGTGAGGCTTATATTAAAGCTCTCTGTACTTTATGCTTAGTCTTTTTGTAAGCCTGAAACTACTCTAAAAAAGGAAGTCTATTAATTAAAAAAACAAAACAAAAAACTTCGGTTGGTAAAGATATGTTACAAGTAATTGACCTCATTTGGACCTAACTCAGCCATTCTTTTTCAGGCTCTTGTCAATACTGAGATCTGTCAGTCTTATATAATTTTTGAAGGTTAATGATGGTAGATCACTCTCCCACTCTCTTTTATTTCTCATGAATAGATCATCAGGGGCTACTAGTAATTCTTGTTCTCCATTAAACGCCACCACAGGAAGTGGGCGATTCACACCTGTTAATCCAAGAGCAAAGGTATGTGATAAAATGTAATTGTGAAATGTGTGTAGGAGTCAGAAGAGTGGAGGGGAAAGTGGCTGGTTTAGTGATTTCCATTCTAATCAATTATTCTTGTTATCCTAAAGGTGACATAAAATTCTCAGAAGAAAGGAATTTCTAATTCACCTTTCCTAGAAAAAAATATTAAGCCAAATAGTTTCTTTTTTGTTCTGGGATAGCTAAGGAATAAGATAAAATTCAATAGGATTCCATACCCTGGAAATTACTTGTTTCATGCAGAGCATTCCAGTAATGCAGCAGGACATACAGGTGTGCCTTGAAGTAGTAGATAAACTGAGATATTGGTTCCCTCAGTGCTTGCTGTGGCTGTATGAGCCACTTTCCTTGTCACTTTACCCTAGTAAGCTGTATCTGAGTGTGCCACTGGTTAGAGAAGCTGTGGGTAATCAATGTCATATATATTCTTCATGAGTTCTGATTTGCTGTAGATTAGACCAAATAGTAAATGCTTCAGTAAATATTGAATATTTATAACCCAGATTAATTGATAATCTCAGATATCCCAATTATCTAGCAATAGATGATTTGTCTTTTGCGGTTTCTTATATCCTAAACAATTTTTTTTAAAAGATTTATTTATTTGAGAGAGAGAGAGAGAGCACGTGCAAGTGGGGGTAGGAGTAGAGGGAGCCGAGAGAGAACCTCAAGCAGACTCCCTGCTGAGTGCAGAGCCTGACGTGGGGCTTGATCCCACAACCCTGAGATCATGACCTGAGCGGAAATCAAGAGTTGGACACTTAACCAACTGAGCCACCCAGGTGCCCCTGAAAAAGTTTTGAAGTAGATTATTTTATATAATTTGATAGTTTCTGAAATCTAGTAATAAATTTAATTTACTATGATCAAATAGCTTTGTTATTTTAAAAAGGTTGTACCTATAATACTAGATTTATCCTTTATTTAAAAATTAAGTTTCCTCTATCCGTAAGGGGATTTGTTAATCAGGGAATCAGTTATTTGGGAATGACTCTTAGAGAATAAAAACTGCCAATAGCAATTTAATTTCCGGTACCATTTGATGACCTAGGATAATTTTGGTTCTATGTACTTGGTCTAAATAATTGTAAACCTTGATGGGCTTATGTTTCTGATTACTTTCTAAATCCATCTTGCATCTTTGTTCAACAGATTGAGAAACAGAACGAAGAAGGCTGGTTTGCTCTTTCTACCCACGTGTCATAAGTAAAGATAGTTGTACAGATTTTATTTTCAGTAGTATATTCTTGAGCTTCCACTCCCTTTTCCCGGCTCCTGCTTTCAAGTTTTCATGTCCTTTTAGATAAAACCTGCAAAGTTCTTGTGACTGAGTACTTAAGAAACAAAGAATAAAGCAATTATTTAAATCTTGGATCTTTTCAAAGAAATTTCCAACAACTAACAATGTATAACATGTTAATAAAATTTTGACTATAGGAAAGTTGAAGTTTTATATTTTAATAACTTCATAAATATTGTAAAATTTTTCTGAGTAAAACATTTTTACTTTGTCATCTTTTTTCAAGTATTTTTGGCCTCGTATATCTTAAATGATGTATTCTATTTTTTTTCTGAAGAACTAAGTCGTTTTGCATATAACATATAGTAAAAAGGCATTGAGTCATTAAAGTCTGGTTTTCAGAAAAATTTAACATTCCCTTTGATTTCTTTTTGGGAGGAGGTCACTATTGTCTGGCTTTTTCCATCAAGTGGAATGTACAGCTTTAAAAAGTAGGTGTGGGAGCATTTGCTTATATTTGCTTACGCAGTTCAGAGTGGTGTATATATAATAAAATTCTTCTATAGTCTTTAAATGTGAAAATGTCATCAATAATGGTAGTATATATCAAATAAATAATGATCATAGCTCATTTCTAAATGCAGTAACATTGATTTATTGGTATATTTAATGTTTGAAACAGAAATGGGTACAAAAGGTTGCTGTCAGCTTTCCAAGCCTTGAATCTACTACACATTCAGGGTAGTTTTCTTCAAGGCACCTGTTTAAAAAAGTATTTTCTTCAAGGCACCTGTTTAAAAAGCAATTTTAGACAGACAATGGTTTTTATTTTAAAATTGCTTTTTAAATGATCTCTGTCTTTTCACTGTGGGATAGGAATTCTCAACCTGGTATAGTAGGGAGTAGGACAGGGAAACACATTGAAACTACTTGGGGAATTTTCTCAGACAACACTGTCCCTCCTCCTGCAATTATTCCTATTCTATGGAAGTGTCCTTTGCAACTTTCATTTGCTCCTCTTCATTGTGGTGGCAAAAATAAAATTTTTCTCTGTTATCATTGATTATATTTACATGAAGTCATCTATATTCATTTGCATTATTGCAGATTTTTCCATCTTTATTGCACTTTTTTGAAACTTGGTATTTAATAAATACTATCCCTGTCTGGAATATAAAACCATTTTAATACCATTCCTAATATTATTGACATGTCAAGTTATCTGCTTGGTTTGTGAATACATTCTTTTTTTTTTTAATTTTTTTGAAGTTTTTATTTAAATTCCAGCTAGTTAGCATGCAATGTAATATTAGTTTTCAGGTATACAATATAGTGATTCAGCATGTACCTACATCACCGGGTCCTCCTCACAAGTGTGCTCCTTAATCCCTATTACCTATCTCATCATCCCCCCACCCACCTCCATGCTGATAACCATCATTTCGTTCCCTGAAGTTAAGAATATGTTTCTTGGTTTGTATCTTTCTTTTTTCCCTTTGCTCGTTTGTTTTGTTTCTTAAATTCCACGTGTGAGTGAGATCATGTGGTATTTGTCTTTGACTGGCTGACTTGGCTTAGCATACTACTCTTTAGTTCCATCCATGTTATTGCAAATGGCAAGATTTTGTGTGAATGCGTCCTTTGGACTTATCTTTTTCTTAATATTCAGTTGGTTGGCCCTTTCCTTTTTTTCCCTTATATTCCTTTAAACTTTAAAAGCAATGATTCTCAACTTTGAGAGCATTGAAAAAGACCAAACTGTTTACTTGGGGAGTGAGCCCTTGACATGACATTTTAAAAAGCTGCTTAAGGTGGTTTAATGTGCAGCCAGAATTGAGAACCAGTGCTCACTGGCAACCTGTGGAACTGATAATTTAAATATCCATCCTGCTAATATTTGTTTTTGTTGATAAGCTTCAAAAGTAGATTTAAAAAACTTCAAGAATAATAGATACAGAGAAAAGAGCTTGCTATCTTAGGCTTTCTAAAGCAGTGCTTCTTAGCTTTGGCTGCCATTAGACTCACATAGGGACCTTCTAAAGTTCCCGTAGCCCAAGTCTCACTCCAGACCAGGTAACTTAAGACTCTGGAGGCAGGGCATTATACATCAGCATTTTAAGAAACCTCCTCAGATGATTCCAGTGCATCTACTCAGATGACTCCATCATTTAAGTTAGCGAAGCCTGGGAAACATTATGAAGATATTTATCATCCCCAAATCATAAATTGTGCATGTTGGGTTTTAATTACACTACTTTGGGCCCTCCTTATCAGCATTCAGAGCCAACTGCACCAGTGGGTCTCAAAGTATGATGAACTCTGACCAGCAGTGTCAGGATCACCAGGGTACTTGTTAGAAATGAAAATTCATGGGCCCTACCCTAGATCCATTGATCAGAAACTCTGGTGTCTGTTTTAATAAGCCCCTCATGTGATTCTGATGCATGCTCCAGATATAGCATTGCAGAGGGGTGAACTCTGCTATATTTGATGATATACTACGTTCGTATTCACTTTCCCAGTTCAAACTCAGATTACTTGTATTTCTTGTGTTTAGACTCAAGATTTTGGGTAACATAGGACTTCTCCAAAATGCCCTAGGGGTGCCTGGGTGGCTCAGTCTGTTAAGCAACTGCCTTCAGCTCAGGTCACAATTCCAGGGTCCTGGGATTGAGCCTGTCCTGGGGCTCCCTGCTCAGCAGGGAGCCTGCTTCTCTCTCTCTCTGCCTCTCCCCCTGCTTGTGTTCTCCTTCTCTCTTTCTCAAGTAAATAAAATCTTTGAAAAATAGTAAAATTTTAAAAATTCCCCAGGAAACTGCTAATCACTTGCTAAACTTTAATAAAATTGGCAGTTTTCCATATTTACTGCTTGGGAGAGAAACTACAGTGATGATCAGATCCACAGTTAATGATACAATTATTCCTGTGCTGTATAGGGAGACCATTTAAGTTAGCAAAATTTAATAATTATTTACAGTGCCAGGCACTGTTTTAGCTACTTTTCATGAGTTTATGATACCTTTATGAGGTAGATACTATTCTCCTTTTGCAGGTGAAGAAACTGAGGTACAAGGAGGTAAGTATCCTCTCTAAGTCACACAACTTGGGCATGGGGGCCCTGGGATGGGACATAGGAAGTCTTTTTACAAAGGCTGCACTATGCTGCTATCTTACAGTGAGCATGGTATGGAAGCACCATAATTATAACAGCAATCTCTATTGAGCCATAGCTGTGGTGGGCACTGTGCTGAGCTGAAGTATCCCCAATATCTCATTAAGGTCTCACAGTAAAACAGACATGTTTGAATGCCACCCACTTCCCTTTTCTAGATGAGGAAATTGAGCTCTGGTAGTAAAATAATTTGCTTAATGTCAGAGTATATGAGGTAAAGCCAGGACTCAAAGCTCTCTTTTTTAGAGAGCATGTGAGTGGGGGAGGTATAGGTGGGGGCTAGAGGGGGAGAGAAGGAGAGAGAATTTTTTTTTTTAAGATTTTATTTATTCATAAGAGACACCCAGAGAAAGAGAGCGAGAGATAGAGACACAGGCAGAGGGAGAAGCAGGCTCCATGCAGGGAGTCCAACGTGGGATTCAATCCCGGGTCTCCAGGATCACGCCCTGCACTGAAGGCAGGCGCTCAACCGCTGAGCCACCCAGGGATCCCAGGAGAGAGAATCTTAAGCAGACTCCATGGGGCTTGATCCCATGACCTTGAGATCATGACCTGAGCCGAAAGCAAGAGTCAGATGCTTAACAGGGTGAGTCACCCAGGTGCCCCTCTTTAAAAAATAATTGTTGAACTCTTCCTAACTTAGAAAAAAATAGTTGGTTTAGTACAGTGCTATGGCTGCAAGCACATTAATCAGAAAGCTTGGATTCAAATGCCATTTTTGCCATTTGGGCTGTGTCCCTGGGTAAATTAATTATTTTTCACATTTGAGAGTCAGACATGTTATGTAAAAATGTTAAGAACAAGACCTAACTCACAAAAAGCATTCAGTAATGATGACTGCCAGTTTTTTGGTGTGCGAATAAATACACTATTTCCTCTGTGTTTTTTGAGATATTATGTAGTGAATTTTTTGTGGTTTTCTCAGATTAACACTTGGACCCAATGCTTTAAATTTAGAGGTACTTCACCTGAAGATGTTTGGAAGTGAAAAAAATACATTTTGAGAACGTTGAAAATGTAATATGCTGTTTAAAAATAAGTTTATCCTATGTTTCTTGACTTTTCAGACACCCTGGGTATATCATTTAATAAACAACAGTGAAAATAGTGTTTTAGGTATTAACTGCATCCAAATTTAAGGAGAATAATTCATTGGCTTTTGGCAGATGAAACTACCATCACAAGACACATTTTCTATCATCTCCAAAGGTCCTTCCTGTCTCTAAAGTATATCCCTCCCTTTGCCCTGGGCAACCAGTGATGCGCTTTTTGTCATCATAGATTTGTTTACATTTTATCTAAAAGGAATCCGAATCGGACCTGGGACTGTTTTGTGTCTGGCTCTTTCACTCACCATAACTGAGATTCATGTTGTATGTATCGGTTTCTTCTTTTTACTTCTGAGTAGTATTCCATCAAACGGATACTTATCCATTCACCTGTCAATGGCCATTGAGTTTCTTTCCAGTTTTTGGCTATTGTGGATATAGCTGCTATGAATATTATGTCCCCCTTTGTATGGACGTAAGTTTTTGTTTCTTTTGGGCATGGAATGTCTTGGTATATGCTAAACTTTTAAAGAAACTTCCAAATGATTTTCCAAAGTCATGCTATTTTACATTTCTGCCAGCATTATGTGAGTTCCAATGGCTGCACATCTTCCATATTGGGTGCTGGCAGTTTTTAAAATTTTTTGCATTCTGGTGGGTGCAGTGTATGTGTACTCTGGTGTGCCTCTCCCAGAGCACTACTGTGTTTACTGGCCACTCCACACCTTTGATATAGTGAAGCAAGTATTCAGAGTCCTTTGCCCATTTGAAAAATTAAGTTGTCAGGATTTTCTTTTTTTTTTCAAGATTTCATTTATCATGAGAGACAGAGAGAGAGAGTCAGAGACACAGGCAGAGGGAGAAGCAAGCTCCATGCAGGGAGCCCAATGTGAGACTCCATCCCAGGACCCCAGGATCACACCCTAAGAGGAAGACAGACACTCAACCCCTGAGCCACCCAGGCGTCCCCACCTTCTTTTTTCTTAATTCTAAGAACCTTTTATGTATTCTCCTTCTAAGTTCCTTGGTCACTTATTGCAATATTGTAGCTGGTTTTTCTTAAAGTTTTTACTTAAATTCCAGTTCGTTACCATACAGGGTAATAGTAGTTCACGTGGACAATATGGTGGTTTTAACGCAGGGTGTGGTAGCCAGTGACCTTAGGCACTTAAGCTTCCAGCACTGAGGGCTGGATCGGCACAGCGCGGCTCAGTGCCCGGCTCAGGGCCCGGCTCAGGGCCACAGGTCCGTGCAGGAAGGCCTATACCTGCTCGCCGGGCCTCAGGAGTCCAAGGCTCCCACGACATAAAATCATTTCCTCGTAGAAGCCAACAGGGGTAACAGCGGAAAATAACGAAATAAAAAAGACTTCGTGGTGTATCTCTGCGGATGATCGTGCGATCACGGCCCCTTTAGGCTATTTTTTAACTTACGGGGCAGGTAGCTAAGTATCCAAAGGTCCTTTCGTTTACCAATATAAAATGCTTGGGATAATTATAATATAAGCTTGACACAGACGCAAAGCGAGGTCACAAGCTGATGGAGTGTTGGGCTCCTCCGTCCGGCTGCAGCCCGTGCCCCGCCTGCAGACCCAGGGCTCCCGGAGGCCCACCCCCCCCCGCCCCCGCCCCCGCCCCCGCCCCCGGCGGCGCATGCGCCCCGCGCCCCAGCAGACTCCGCCCCCGGGAGGCGGGGCGGCGTTGCCTGGCGACCGCGGGACGCGGGGACGCGGAGCCGGGGCCGCTAGTGACCCGCGACGCGCCGCGGCGGGTGAGTTGGGCCCGGCGGCCGCCGGGTCCGCCCGGTCCGCGGGCCAGTCCGGGAGCGGCCGGCCCCACCTGGACTTCTCCTAGGCCGGGCCAGCGCCGGCCGGCACGGAGCTAGAGCCTGTGGACACAGCGGGCAGGGTTCCTGGCTGCAGGGAGCTCCGCATCCGGCCGGGGCGGGAGGGTGGGGGACCCCGGGAGAGCCCGTTAGGGGGCTCAGCCCGAAGCAGGGACCTGCTGGGGAAGCGGCTTAGGTGCCGGGGCCAAGCAAACCAGCTCGCCCCACACTTGTGGGGTTGACCCCTCTGCACCTTCAGCTTCCTGATCCCTTAAAGGAAAGCTGGCAATGCTTACTTCGTGGGGTTCTTGTTACAATTAAATAGGATATTGCAGGCAAAGTAGGGAGCAAATTCATGGCACTGCAGTAGGTGCCCGGTAAATACTTGCGGCATCCAAGTAGCTAAAGTAGCACACAGGTGCTCAGTGCGTCCAGCCCATCGTGAGTTGTCCCAGGTGGCCACTAAGACTTTTGAGAAGGAGAAGGGGCTAAGGAGGGAGCAGGAAGGGGGAAGTGACAGGAGATGAGCTCAGACCCGAAGATGAGGGTTCTTTGTGCCATGTCAAGGACACTGAGTCCTTTATTTTATTTTTTTAAGGTTTTTATTTATTTTTGAGAGAGAGAGAGAAAGAAAGAGAATGAGCAGGGGGAGGGGCAGAGGGAGAAGCAGACTCCCCGCTGGAGCCAGATTGGGCTCCATCCCAGGCCTCTGGATCAGAACCCGAGCTGAAGGCCTGTGCTTAACCCACTGAGCCACCCAGGCGCCCTGGAAGCTGAGTTCTTATTCCTGTGGCAAGGAGGAACCATGAAAGGTTTAGAAGAGGAAGAGTAGCACGTTGAAAGCTGTGTTTTGGAATTACAAGAGGCAGGGTAGAGATGGACTAGAAAAGGCAGAGACAAGGTATGAGGTTGTGGTAATGGTACAGGTGAGACAACGTAATCACACGAGGGTGTGACCGTGGGAGTAGAGGGGAGAGGATGAATTCAAAAGTCTCAGTAACTGTTCGCTTGGCAATGGGACACAGAAACCAATCGCATGGGTGAGAGGCCGAGATTCAGGGTAATTGCTTTTTCGTCTGTAAGTCCCACCTAACTCCTAGAGTTATTTCGAGAAATGCATGAAACAGTGTGTGCAGACTCCTTAGAACTGTTTGACACATGGTAAACATTCAAAATACACGGACTATTATTAGTCTTTGCACAGTGGTGTTTCACATTGTTAAGTGAAAACCGAGCATCTGTTTGCAAGGACCATCGCTGAGTCTTAACACGGCCAGCTCTGGCACACTGCAGAGATGGAGTGTCTGAGTTTGTGAGGCTGAGGACTGACCCTGGAATCTGGGGAATGAATCTAAGTAATGTTGCTTTAGGGACCACTCTGGCAACAACACATGCCTTTGTACCACTGTACTATGATTTTCTTTTTCTTTATGCTTCCTCAGGGTTGACTCAAAACTTGAAAGCCTATTCAGTGAGTTAGCCATGGGCTGGATCAATTAACCTGACTCTAATAAAAGTACGTTTAAGGTAGTTCGGGACGCCTGGGTGGCTCAGTGGTTGAGCGTCTGTATGCCTTCAGCTCAGGGTATGATCCTGGGGTCCTGGGATCGAGTGCCACATTGGGCTCCCTACAGGGAGCCTGCTTCTCCCTCTGCCTATATCTCTTCCTCTCTCTCTTTGTGTCTCTCATGAATAAATAAAACCTTTTCTTTAAAAAAAAAAAAAAACGGTAATTCTTCAAACAGACTCCTAAACCTAGCTAGTTCAGTTGTATGAGATGGGAATGGTTGAGAACAAAGTATGGTGTAGTTATTATGGTTGGTTACAACCAGAATTATGATGAGTCAGTCAGTATATAATGAGCCTACCCCCCACACACACCCCCAGAAGATAATGTAATATTAGGCTGCCTTAAAGGAATACAGTGTTCCCAAAGGGTAGAGTAACAGTTCATCTCTTTTGGAAAATGTCTGGATCCTTCAAAGAAAATACAAAATCGGGAGAGATATTTGGGAACGAACTTCTTTGAGCTCTCAGGATACAGAAAAGAGTTGAAACCTGGTTAGTGAGGAATCATTGAAAGCATTGGGATGCTGTAGCTAGGAAAGAGAGGATCTAGGGAGAAAAGTAAAGCAGCTACAATTATTTGAATGGTTATAAGTACACAAGAAAGCGTTGTAAATGTCCCCAGAAGAATAAGGGCAAAATGGACCCAAGTTGCAGGGAGGCAGATTTCAAATGAACTAAAAACTACAGCTGAGCATTAACAGAACGTGCTTTCTTGCTTACCTGAAATGTTTATTTATTTATTTTATTTTTTTATTTATTTATGATAGAGAGAGAGAGAGAGAGAGAGAGAGAGGCAGAGGGAGAAGCAGGCTCCATGCACCGGGAGCCCGATGTGGGATTCGATCCCAGGTCTCCAGGATCGCGCCCTGGGCCAAAGGCAGGCGCCCAACTGCTGCACCACCCAGGGATCCCACCTGAAATGTTTAAACCGAAGCCAACTGATCGTCTTTTGAAGTGTTCCATTCATTTACTCGGGAATGAATACATTAATCCCTTCATCCAGTTTACATACTGAGTGCCTATGTGCCAGGCATTGTTCTTAAAGCTCTACCGTATTAACTCAGTGAGATCTCTGAGCAACCTTTGAAGTAGGTACTGAACTTTGCAGAGGAGACTAGCAAGGCTCAGAGAAGTTGAACACCTGTGTAACACCTCACAGGGGTATAGTAAGGGGAACCAGGCTGTAAGCACAGTCAGACGCTAGCCAGTTCTCAGCCTGACCCACACACCAGACTGCTCTTCTAATGGTGCTGAGCTCGATGTTGATGTGTGGCTCTCACTGGGTGAGAGGTTGGACCTCTTTCAACTCTCTGAAGATTCCGTGGTCACATTTATTGAGCCCTGGCTGTACTGGAGAGAATTTGTAGTAGTTATGCTAAAAACAACTACCATTTTTGAGTACCTACTATGTGCTTTATATAAACCCCTGGTCCTTAACCCCAATTTCTTATCTTTGGCTGCACAAAAGAATTACATAGGGAGTGTGAGTCTGAGAATGGTATGCTATGAAAGTTTTCCAAAGGGCAGCTGGTGTTGAGAACTATGGGTATGAAAGATCACATTTGAATACTTCTGACTATGCCAGACAACCTTATTTATCATCATTTTATATATAAAAGGACTAAGGATTCAGGGGTGCTACAGACTTGGCTCTTGGCCACACTAACCTTGATCCTGGCCAAACTAGGATATGAACCCAAGCCATTCTGGCTCCAAAGCCTTAGCAGGTTACAACTTTCCAATCCCTTTATTCTAAACAATCTTAAACCTAACCAACCAACCAAATAAAAACCACTTTACTCCATCTCATCATTTATACTGCTAATCCCCAGAAGATCAGGAGCTCCTCCCACCTTACCTTACCTCACCTCAATTACATTTCACAGGTTCTTCAGCCACCCTTTCTGAACCAGGAAAGCCGAGAAAAGATCTCAGTATTTTTTATCCAGTGTTGCTAGTTCGGAACATTCGGGAAATTCCTTGGGTTCCAGTATTTTCTCTCATACTGCACACAACCTGATAGTAACTGTGTTTGTGATATGAAAATTTATTGCGTGGAAACATTAGCCACTTGAGGAATATGTTGTTTATAATAGCATGGGATAAAGAGCATACTTTTGTCTTGACACGAATTTACCTTTGGTTTTGGTTTAAACCCTTTGTTTACAGAATGATGTCACCATAATTGTTACCATAATTATTTACTGTAATTATTTCTTATTCATCTTATAATAAACTTGTAAGTAAATTTATTAGGTCTTACAAGCTCTTTATTAGAATATATATGCTATTAATGTTGAGTTATAATATGTGAAAAATAAGTGTATTTGGAAAAGAGAAGACTAGAAGATAGAAAATAATCTCATGAAGCTTTTATTGGTAGGAAGCAGAAAAGAAAAACTATAAGATTGAAATCATTGAAAGGTAACTGACCTACCATTGCTGGCTTTGAAGGGGACCATGAGCCTTGTGGCCTCTGGAAACTTAGAACAACTCCTGACCTATGGCCAACAAGAAGATAGGGACTTTAGTCCTACAACCACGTGGAACTGAATTCTGCTAATAATCTAAATAAGCCTAGAAATAGATTTTTCCCCAGAGCCTGCAGAAATAAAAGTAGCTCTGCCAACACCTTGTTTTGACCTTGTGAAACTCAGAACCAGTTGAGTGTGCCTGGATTTCTGACCCACAAAAGTGTGAGATAAGAAATGGGTGTTATTTTAAGCTGCTAAATTTGTATGACAGCAATAGAGAACTGAAGCAATACCTATTTATTGATGGAAGTGTTACTGAAAATTGCAAACTAAAAGTTTTCTCTCAGATCTTAATTGATTAGCAACACTAGAATATGAGTTTACTTTTGTTGGCAAACCCAGTTGGCAAAACCCACTTTCCTTCCAACAGTTTAAATGTTGTTTTTTATTAAGGAAAAATCTTTAGCTATTGTCACTCTTTAGTCAAGACTTTCAGATCATCCTTGTTCTGGTCAGCTTCAGATGTGGATCGGTGGTTTAGAGAAGTTTATTCTGAGACTATATTAAAAGAGAATTGTCAATTTCTTTTTCCTGGATTGTAAAGCATTTAAGGCCAAGGGCTCTCTATTGCTCATTTTTGTATCCTCTGCAATGCCTAGCATAATGCCATTTGATATAAGTGTGCTCAGTAGTTTTAAGAATTGAATTGGTAAATTTACATTATGAAGAACCTTGAAAGAGAGGGAGAAAATGGCATTTGGATATGTTTGTAGCTATTTGAAGAAGTTTACCCACAGTATGTGATCATTTGCAACCACGCTGCAATAACTGAAATTACCCTGTGATATCGATTTTTTAAAAAAATTATTTCATTATTATAATTATTTCATTATTTTCAAATCAGTGACTTGTATAAAGGTAGAAAGCAAGCCTGCATATCCAAACTGGAAGGAAAAGGAAACATACTGGATGATAGAATTTGGATTTTAAAAGATCTTGCTACTTAAAATTTTTCTGTCATTTGATTCCTACATGCCTCTCAACCCCAGTGGGTGTATATTTACAATCAAGTGGGGAAGGAAGGAAGGAGGGAAGGAAGGAAGGAAGGAAGGAAGGAAGGAAGGAAGGAAGGGGAAAGGGAGAACAACTAAGGGAAAAAAAACCACGCAAACTTTTTAAAAGGTAAATCATCATCCCTGTAACCCAGAAAAATGGCTTCTAGAGTGCTAAACAGTTTAATAACATAAGTGCCATTTTAGTGCCATCTTTCTTGATAATAATAGCTTTTAAGAAAAACATTTGGACCCTGCACTATTGTCCCCCAAATCAAGACAGGGCATCATTATGACGTCACTGCAAGAGAACAGATGGAATGGCCTCCAAGGTCCAGATGAGAGGACCTCTCCACTGATCATGTAGTGTGTATCCTATCTGGTTTTGGCATCCTAGCCTTTCTTTAGAGACCGGGAAGGGATAACAATACATTAGTTCAATTAATTCTCATAGCAGCCTTGTAAGTTGTTTTTATTTCACTCCCATTTACAACTGAGGAGTTCATGTAGAGGTTATGTGGCCAAATTGTGATTCAAACCTAAATCAAAACACAAATCTGAGTGAAATAGAACTGTGGTTTTGTTCTGTCTGCCAGCCTTGCCATAGAAGGATGTTGAGGATATATTGCGGTGTGAAGAAGCAAACACTGACAAGGAGGACATAGCAGGTGCTTTCAAAGATGAAGAGCTGCAATAGAGAGAGGACAGGGAAGACCTGCTGTGTCACTTCCCTCCTTAAAACCTGTCAGTGACTTTCAATTGCCATAGAAATTAAGTTGTAAACTCCTTAGCAAAAGCTTAGAGACAGTTCTATAATCTGCTGCTGGCCTCCTCTTCGCCGCCCATTTCACTCTCCTACTCTCACAACAGACTGCCTTCAGCCCTTCACAGACACAGCTCACTCTCTCAACTTCCCTCTGCCTAACACACACTGTCCATTCTAGGCCTGGCCGACTTCTATTCATCACCTTTGTCTCAAATACCTCTTCCTGAGCTTAAGGACATGGGTTAAGCATCTTAATAGACATGCCCGCAGGACCCTATTCTTTCCTTTTTGTAGCATTTATGATATTTTAATTGCTCATTTAATATTTTTCTTTTTAAAAAGATTTTATTTATTTAATCATGAGAGACACAGAGAAGCAGAGACATAGGCAGAGGGAGAAGCAGGCTCCCTGCATGGAGCCTGACGTGGGACTCGATCCCAGGACCCCAGGATCAGGAGCTGAGCCAAAGGCAGATGCTCAACCACTGAGCCACCTGGGTGCCCCTAATATCTATCTTTCTAAGCAACAAGCTCCACAAAGTTAGAAATCACATCTCTAGTTCAGTACCATAATTTAGTGCTTACTGTAAGACTTGATACATAGCAGGTGCCCTGAACAAATATTTAAAAATCGAAATTAATTAGTAACACCAGGGGAATTAAATGATGGGAAGAGGAAATGGAGGGGATGAACCAAAGAAAGGATGGCAGGGGGTTAACTTTAATGATGGAATACTTAGAGAAAAGATGGACTGGAATGGCATTTCACTGCAGGCTTCTGGGAAATCAGATGGCACTGCAGTAACTTGGCCTAGAAAAAGGGACTGACTATATTCTGCTGTTGTGCGAGGTCTCTTGGCTGGTGGCTATACCTCCTGCTGGTGAAGTCATCTCGGTTACTCTGCAAACATACAGTTATCAATACACATGCTGTTTGGTGCTTGTGGAATTTTTTAGGAGAAAAATATCTGTAAATGATTTTTATCTCACAGCTGTCTCAATTTTGTGCTTGCAGAGGAAATGAAAGAACCAGGTGATCAGGATTCTTATGGGGAGAGATTAGATAGATCAAAGAGTCCTGGGAAGCGGTCTCTGAGCTCCTTGAAGTCTGCATCAAGATGTAAGTAAAGATAATACACACTTAGGTTTTTATTACTAAATTTAGGTACAATTACTTTTAAAGAGTACTTAAATTTATATAACAGAAATGGTTTACTTTTAGTTTAACTCTATTACTAAATTCTAAGTTCTTTGAGAGCAGAGACTGACACACAGAAGTTACTGTCACTCTATGTTGATAATGACCTCTCTGAACATCTGGTGTTGCTCTCTCCTGTGAGGTCTACAAAGTCTTTAATGAACTTTTCTAATACAGTGTAGTAGAAAGAGATGGACTCTAGGTATGAGGTTTGGGTCTACTGCTTAGAGATGCTTCATCTGGGATAGATTATGTCACCTCTTTGAGCCTCAATTTTCTCACCTTTCTCACTCAGCAAGATGATAATTGTGAGTTGTTTGAGGATTAAATTGGATAACATATGGAGGAGTATCATATACTGCAAACAGAACAGAAATACCCAGAAACTAAAACCAAAGACATTACAAAAAAGAGATAACTACAGGCCAATATCTCTGATGAACATAGATGCAAAAATCCTCAACAACATGTTAGCAAACCACAGTCAAAAAACATTGAAGAAATCATTCACCATGATCAAGCGGGATTCATTCTCAGGATACAAGGGTGGTTCAATATTTGCAAATCAATTAATGTGATACACCACATTAACAAAATGAAGGGTAAGTATCATACACCTTAATAGGAGCAGAAGAAGCATTTGACATCCAAATTCCAACATCCATTTATAATAAAAACTCTCAACAAAGTGGGTTTGGAGAGAACATACCTTGATGTAATAAAGGTCATATACGAAAAACCTATGTCTAACATCATATTCAGCGGTGAAAAATAGCTTTTCCTCTTAGATCAGGAACAGGATGAGGATGTCCACTCTTGCTGCTTTTATTCAACATAGTACTGGAAGTCCTAGCCACAGCAATCAGATAAGAAAAAGAAATAAGAGACAGACATATTGGTAAAGAAAGCGAGCTGTCATTATTTGCAGATGACATAATACTATACAGAAAAAAACCTAAAGATTTCACAAAAAATATTAAAAATAAAAAATGAATTCAGTAAAGTTTCAGGGTACAAAATTAATACCCAGAAATCAGTTGCATGTCTATACACTAATAACAAAGTAGCAGAAAGAAAAATCAAGAAAACAATCCTATTTACAGTCACACCAACAGGAATAAAATACCTAGGAATGAACCTAACTAAGAATGTGAAAGACCTGTACTCTGAAAACTATCAAACACTGATGAAAGAAATTGAAGAAAATACAAACAAATGGAAAGGTATTCCATGCTCATGGATTAGAAGAATTAATATTGTTAAAATGTTCATATTACCCAGAGCAATTTACAGATTCAATGCAATTGCTATCAAAATACCAATAACATTTTTCACAAAAATAGAACAAAAAATACTAAAATTCGTATGGAACCAGAAAAGACCTCGAATTGTGAAACCAATCTTGAAAAAGAACAAAGCTGGAGATATCACAAGTCCAGACTTCAAGATATACTGCAAAACTGTAGTAATCAAAATAGTATGGTACTGGCACAAAAATAGACACATAGATCAATGGAACAGAATAGAGACCAGAAATAAGCACATGTTTACATGGTCAATTATTCTATGACAAGGAAGCAAGAATGGACAATGGGGAGAACACAGTCTTTTCAACAGATGGTGCTAGGAAAACTGGATGTCTACATACAAAAGAATGAAACTGTACCATTTTCTTACACCATACACAAAACTCAAAATGGATTAAAGACTTAAATGCAAGACCTAAACCATAAACTCCTAGAAGAAAACATAGGTAGTAATTTCTTTGGCATTGGCCATAGCAACATTTTTCTAGATATATCTCCTAAGGCAAGGGAAACAAAAGCAAAAATAAACTATTGGGACCATTTCAAAATAGAAAGCTTTTGCACAGCAAAGGACACAGTTAACAAACACAAGAGGCAATCCACTAAATGGGAGAAGATAGTTGCTAATGATATATCCAATAAGGGATTAATACCTGAAATATATAAAGAACTTATATAACTCAACACCAAAAAAATCGCAAGCATCCTGACTTAAAAATGAGCAGAGGACCTGAATACATATTTTTGCAAAGAAGACATGCAGATGGCCAATGGACACATGAAAAGATGCTCAACATTAGTTATCATGAAAGAAATGCAAATTAAAACCACAATGAGATATCTCCTTGTACCTGTCAAAATGGCTAGACTCAAAAAGGCAATAAACAAAAGTGTTAGTAAAAAAGAACCCTTGTGGTCTGTTGATGGGAATGTAAATTGGTGCAGCCACTGTGGAAAACACTATGGAGTTTTTCTAAAAACTTAAAAATGGAAATACCATATGATCCAATAAATCCACTACTGGGTATTTACCCAAAGAAAATAAAAACACTAATTTCAAAAGATCTATGCACCCTCATGTTTATTGCAGCATTATTTATAATAGCTGAGATATGGAAGTGACTCAGGCATTCACTAATAAAGGAAAAGATAGGGAACATGCGGTTTTCTATCTATGTATCTATCTATCTATAAATATATATATTATATATATTTATATAAATTATATATATATAAAATGGAACAATACTCAGACATAGAAAGAGGAGAACTTGCCATTTGCAACAATATGGATGGGCCTAGAGGGTATTTTGCTAAGTAAAATAAATTAGAGGAAAACAAATAATCTATAATTTCATTTATATGTGAAATCTAAAAAGAAAGCAAATGAGGGCAGCCCGGGTGGCTCAGCGGTTTAGCACCACCTTCAGCCCAGGGGGTGATCCTGGAGACCTGGGATGGAGTCCCACGTTGGGCTCCTTGCATGGAGCCTGCTTCTCCCTCTGCCTGTGTCTCTGCCTCTCTCTCTCTCTCTCTCTGTGTCTCTCATGAATAAATAAATAAAATCTTAAAAAAAAAAGAAAGCAAATGAATAAACAAATTAAAAGCAGAATCAGCTCATCATGTGATTACCATAGCTTCAAGGTATAATTTTCCTGTCTTATTTAAATTTTATGAATTTGAATGTTTCTAACCCTAACTTTTGCCAGTAAAGTCCATTCTGAAACAAAAGAACTACATACATAAAATGCAGAATCAGACTTTTAAATACTGAGAACAAACTGATGGTTGGCAGAGGTGAAGGGCATGGGAGGATGGGCAAAATGGGTGAAGGAGAGTGGGATACAGGCTTCTAATTAGGAATGAATAAGTCACAGGAATAAAAGACACAGCATAGGGAATATATTGTCATAGGATTTTAGGGTGACAGATGGTAACTAAACTAGTAGTGAGCATAGAATGATGTATAGAGAAGTTGAATCACTATGTCGTACACCTGAAACTAATGTAACGTTGTGTTACATTATACTCAACTATACTCAAATTAAAAAAAAAAAAGCAGAAGAAAATGTGAAGAATTGTGTAAAAGGATTTTTTAAAGATGGCTTGCTCTTTCTGATGGGGCATTATGGTGTTAGATGTCTTAGTGGAGTCTGGACTTTTCTACTTCTAATCCTAAATATAGTTTCAGAAATATAATTTTGATTATTCACCTAGAGGAGACCTGGGCAAATCAATTCATTCGCAAAATTTACATTAAACTATTTCAACGAATCTGAGACCTATCTGTAATTTCTCCACATCATGTTTTATTTGAGATATTTATCTCCTCTCGCTTGGACTCTTACAACAAAGATTTCTACTCAAGCCTTCCTGTTCAAGTCTCTCTCTATACTACCACTAGAATTATCTCTCCAAAAAGGATTATTATATCACTGTCTTCAGAAATGTTAGTTTGTTCTCTCTTGATGTTCTATTTCCACTTTTCTCCATTTTCTATTTTCTGACACAGGATTACCTACTTTTTGGTCTCCAGTCCTTTGCAGCATTTTTCTGAATGGATGGATTTAATAATAATGACCCTTTGTAGCACTACCTCAGGGTCTCCCTTTCTTATACTAGACCCTTGTAGGGGCAGGACTGTTAACTATGGTCTGGCCCTGTGCTCACCTCCTAAATTCACACATTGTGATTCTTAGGATCCCAAAAGGTAACATGAAGCAATTTGCCGGTATCCTGAAACCCTTTATCTTGGTGCTGTAAGAGGTCTCTTTTCTGATTTGGCCACATACCTGGTAGCTTCCCCATTCTCTCTCTCTCTCTCTCTCTCTCTCTCTCTCTGTTTTTGTTTTTGTTTTTGCCTGGAGACCTTGTCCTTTTCTCAGGCTTGCTAAGATATGAGCAATATGGAATATGGAATTCTCATGCAGAATCCATCAGTTTCCTGGTTTTCCACTGAGCAGAAAGATTAAAGTTGACTCTCCCCATATTCAACAAGGGGTTTCTGCGTAGTCCTATCAAGAAATCCAGGCCAAATGTATCAGCCAAACCAGAATTTGTCACAAGGATGAAGGATTTTTTTTTAAAAGATTTTATTTATTTATTTATTCATGAGAGACACACAGAGAGAGATAGGCACTGTCACAGGCAGAGGGAGAAGCAGGCCCCATGCAGGGAGCCCGATGTGGGACTCGCATCCCAAGTCTCCAGGATCCCACCACCCTGGGCTGAAGGCAGCGCTAAACCGCTGAGCCTCCAAGGCTGCCCAGGATGAAGGATTCTTAACTACCAAGACATTGATTCTGATTCTTATGAAAGGACTAAATTGTTGCTGGTCTCATGTAATAAACTGAGAAAGATTTTGGTCTCTTTTATTTTCAGAAATGTTTTGTGTACACTTGATATTATTTCTTCCTTAAATGTTTGGTAAAATTCGCCAGTGAAGTATGTTGGCCTGAAATTTTCTTTTTTTTTTTTTTTAATTAATTTTTATTGGTGTTCAATTTACCAACATACAGGAAAACACCCAGTGCCCATCCCATCAAGTGTCCACCTCAGTGCCCGTCACCCATTCCCCTCCAACACCCGCCCTCCTCCCCTTCCACCACCCCTAGTTCGTTTCCCCGAGTTAGGAGTCTTTATGTTCTGTCTCCCTTCCTGATATTTCCCAACATTTCTTTTCCCTTCCTTTATATTCCCTTCCTTTATATTCCCTTTCACTATTATTCATATTCCCCAAATGAATGAGAACATACACTGTTTGTCCTTCTCCGATTGACTTATTTCACTCAGCATAATACCCTCCAGTTCCATCCACGTTGAAGCAAATGGTGGGTATTTGTCGTTTCTAATTGCTGAGTAATATTCCATTGTATACATAGACCACATCTTCTTAATGGGAAAATTTTTAATGAATTCAATTTCTTTAATAAACAGTAAGTTGTTTATTTCTTCTTTTGTAAGTTTTGTAACTTTGTTTCATAGAATTTGTACATTTCTTTTAAATTGTAAAATTTGTTGGCATAACTCTAGGATGTATTTTCATTCCTGATGTTGGAGATTTATATTGTCTCTCTCTTTCTTCTTGGTTGGTCTATCTAGGAGTTTCTCCATTTGGTCAATCATATCAAAGAATAAGAATTTGGTTTTGCTGATTTTCTCTACGTTTGTTTACCTGATTTTTAATTGATCCTTGCTTTCATTTTTATTATTTCTGTTATTTATTTTTATTTTCTTTTTTGCTTTTTCTAGATTCATGAGGTAGAGCTTTAGGTCATTGAGTTTTGACTTTTCTTCTTTTCTTATAACTACACAAAAATTATTAATTTCCCTCTAAGCATTGTCTTAGTTGCATCCCACAAATTTTGACATATTATATTTTAATTAACATTTAGTTTGAAATATTTAAAAATTTCTTTGTTAATTTCTCCTTGACCCATACATTATTTTTAAATGTTCTTTGATTTCCAAATATTTGTAGGTTTTCCAGATATCATAGTTTATTTTTAATTTATTACTGTTGTGATCAGAAAGTTCTAGCTCTTTTGGAAATAAGGAAATGTTTAATTCGAAATGTAGAAATTACTAAAACAAATTACTTTTAATAGCTGCTGTGAGAGAGGGTAACAAAGCTTCAGAAGATGCCACAGATGAAACACTTACTGAAGGGGGAGGAGAATCGTATTTAGAGGATGATGATTATTCTATGGAACATTTGGAAGGAAGTTCAAGTTCATTTCAAGATGACTATGTGGAAACCATTAGAGGTAAGCATTATTATTTTTCTATCAATAATAGTAACTGTTTTAAAATCAAGTTGCCCAAATTGAACAGTTATAAATCTATAGAAATAAAAATTTGCAGGCTGTGTCAGGGTGATAAAAGGAAAAGTATGGAGCATCTTTTAATAGGGTGATTTAGCAGCTCTGGAGCTATACTTTATGTTTCTGAGGATCACATACAAAACTCTCATATTTGGTTTTCTGGGGAGTAGGATGGTCTAAGGAATGCTCTATCCCAGATTAGTGAATTATAATTCTCCCTTGGAACTAATTAGTAGTTCCTCTTTGAGACTGCAGAAACCATGACCAGAGATCTGCATTTACCCTGATGCAAATAGGCAGGTTGGCTCTTCCTCTCATGCTCATTAGTGGGTGGCCTCCTACTAGGCCACTGGTAGTACTTAACTGCTAGAGTACTGCAGGCTAGGTACATGCCTCTTGCCTTTGATAAATACAATTTAGTATTCACTAGATGACCTTCTTAGTTAAAATATTTTAATTTTTTAGAATCTCAGTATTTGGAAGCCCCTGCTTCAGCCTCAGAAGGGGCAGAGGAGGAAGTTAAGAAGAAAATCTCGGAGAACTTCTTCTATGATTATATGGAGCTTGTTTTGATGCCTTTTGTGACTCCGGATTCGAACATACCACTGGATCTCCTCACACTTGTGTATCCACTCCAGTTACATGTGTATGATTTTTGGATTTCAGTTTCTTAGGTCAGGGGTCGGCAAACCAGCCCATGGACCAAATCTGGCCTCTAGTCTGATTTCCTGAATAAAGTTTTATTGGAACACAGCAATTCTTATTCATTTACATTTTGTCTGTGGCTGCTATCACACAACAAGGGCAGAATTAAGTAGTTATAACAGAGGTCACCTGGCCCACAACGCCTAGACTATTTACTATCTGACCCTTTATAGAAAAAGTTTGCCGATCCCTGTCTTAGGCAATTCCAAAAAGTTTGGCCTTTAGAGAAGTTGAAATCTTAATTTATACTAAGCTTTTATTGATGTCAAATAACCGTAATGAGAAATGATGCTTTTCAGGCTGTCTTTTGTGAGACATGATGTGAAGGAAACCAGAAGGCCTCTTATCGTGGTTTACCACCTCTATAAGCCTGACATCCCTTTCTCAATGGCTACCTAGTTAAAATCATTGGTTTCTTAAACCACAGATGCCATTGTCAGGCAGTAGTACTTACACATTATTTATCAGATGAATATCAGAAGACAATCCTCAGGAAGTAGGGCACAAAATAACACATTTTAATTGGTCTGGAGAATAAGAGTCTGTGAAAAAATTTAAAGGTGGGGATAAATCAACAAAAGGGTTTAGGATCACAGTACAATGTTGGTTTGTGATGGGGATAGTTGGGAGAAGATTTCCATTAATGCCCTTGGCTGGCAATTTAATATGTTTAGTTTCAGATGGGTGGTGGTTAGGACTACATGGCCTCAACCACTGCCGGGCCTCTTATACAAGGTGTGCTTAAAGAGGAGGGCAGTGTACTTCCTGACTCAGTTTTGGTTTTTATATAAAAATAGAACATGTTATTATAGTTTTCCATTTCAATCCCAGGTATAACTAAAACTAATTCAACCTGAATCTTTTAACTTGAAGCTTTTTCTCTTAAGGATTTTTTTGCATATGTGGTCTTTGGATAAGTTGCTGATAAAAGTTAGACTATTGCCTTTCTTCTATCCTGTTGTTTCAAATGAGGTACCTTATCAGAGTCACTCGGAAGATTTTCCTAAAATACACATTTTCTGATACCTTTCCTGGACCTACTGCATTATATCCATACGGAGAAGGACTTGGGCACTTGTAGTGTGAAAAAGCTTCCCAGATACTTTTGATTGTGTTGCCCTCTTTCAGCCCCCAACACTGGGGACTTGCTGCTCCGGGATACAGGATTTCTGTACTAGAGAGATATGCCTAGATTCCAAATAATAAGAATCAGAGTGACCTTGACTTTTGACTTGATATATGAATTGCTTCTATTCATACTGGATGAGTAGCTGTATAAACTATAGACCCTTCGTGTACACTTTCAATATCAGGGAAGCTACAAAGTTGCTTGTCCCATTTTTGGATAGCTTACATTATTAGGTCTTCCAGGCCTTGAATCAAAAGCTGCCTCTCAGTAACATCTCTCATTAGACAGGTCTTGCTCTAATCCCCCCAGGGATGGAATAGATAAAATCTCTATTTCTTTATGAGAAGCTCCAAGGAGAAGTCAGCTGTCATGTATCCCCTGCATACTCTTTTATACTTCAGTAATTATACTGAGTCTACTTTAATTTTAGAGTTTGTGTCTTGTAAATCAATCAAGAAATATGTCATTTATTAAATATCACCTAAACCATAGCATAATTTCTGTAAGATGTATTTAAGCGCAATCTTAAAGTGAGAGTCCAAATGCCCACAAACACATGGTGAAGGCCCTGAGTCTCTGATAGGAAATTCAGAAGATTCAAGTCAGAAGAGAGAATAGGATAAGACAGAAAGGAGTTGAAGGTACACCAGAACAGAATTTAATATCTTCCAAGGTCTGGTCAATGGCTGCCACTGTCTTCTGGAGTTAAAAGAGAAACATCAGACTCTAGCTACACATTAATTAACTAATTCATCCAACAGACGTTTATTGAATGCCTAAGTAAGGCTCAAGGCACTGTACTCAACATTCTAGGAAATAGAGATGAGCTGGGAGAAGAAGCAGGCTGTGATTTGGAGGGGAAGAGTTTGGGAAGTTACCGTCTCAACCCATTCTGCATTGGAGAGCAGCAGCAAGTGAAAGAGAGTTGCTCCCACCCCCAACTCCAAAATTAGAGATGATATCAGATAAATGATCACATATCTGATTCCCAACTGCCACCCAAGTTAGTGAAAAGATGGTAGCCTACTTCTACTCTCCCAGCCATAGACCTGGCTTTTAGCCCTCCAAAGTGTTACACTGACACCTGGGAAAAAGAGAAAGGAGAGAAGGAAGGAAAGGTGAGAATAGCAGTTTGGGGAAAGGGAAAAGGAGCATAGGTGAAGCCTCCTACCCCATACCAGGATTTGTGAGGATACATTGTGACTCCCACTGTTTATTTGTCAGGAGATCTCTGATAGTTTCCATGAGGCCCAAATAGCTTCTGCAAAATCTTTGGATCACATATCCATTTGTACTTCTACATAACGTTCAATTTTAAGTATTTATGTCTTTATTAAATTGATGAAATTCCTTTTTCTTGAGCAGATCAAAAGCCCTGAAATGTGCCCTCTCTTTTTCAATTTAACTCTTAGGCAATGAGGTAGGCAATGAGGTCCATTCATACTCCATTCAGGTAGACATATAGTCATGTCTAGTTTGTTGTAATTTGTATATACTTCACAATTAAATTGCATTAATTAATTTTTCTTTTCTACAATTGTAGATATTCTTATTAAAAACTCTGCAGTTTCTTTCTCTAAAAATATACACTTAAAAGTAAAGGTAATCCTCTAAAATCAGAATTTATATTTTAGATCAGGGCTCAAAAAATAAAAATTTCTCTAATGGTCCTTTAACTTTTGTGTTCAACAGTGAATTCTTAGAAAATACAAATCTATCTACGTAAGATATGTGGTAATATTTCTTTTGCAAACTATTTTTTATAGATTAGTCTTATTTAATTATTACATTTATATCATATTAATTTAAACTTGAATGTACTAATAATGTACATTTAAAGGATGTTTTATGAAAACAGATTATTTTAATCTGTATTTTTAATTAGTGCAGATTTACTGTATAGCATAAATGTGCACATACACACACACTCATCTACACACCTACACACCTACACACATACTACAAGCTCAGAAAGGAAATGTTAGCATATTTGTTATACATACTTCTACACTGTATATTATTTTGTCCATTTTCTTGATCTGTTCACATGACTTAAATTTCAAGTACATTTATGTGGATTTATTATATTAGTCCCATTGTCACTGGGTGTGTCAGAATTGCATAACATTCTTTCAGAATTTTAAACATCTTGCCTTTCGACATCAAGGAAGAGGCCTATATAATACTTTTACTTTTATAAAATTAACCTGCTTTGAGGATTTCTTTAGGAAAATTAAGATATCGACTAAATATGAATATGAGAATTTTCACCTAACTTAAAAACAAAGTTGCATTAGTAATAACTAAAAACTCTGAGTTTCAAAGTAAAACTCAACTACTTCAACACTGAGCCTTTATCAATGAGCACAGATTTTTAAAATATATGTATTTCATTACTTTTCCTGTCTCTTGGATGCTTACTTTATTTCACTTCTTTTCCTTAACAATCTTCACTCAGTCATTCCTTTGGTTATGACTGCAAAAAGCGGGCCAATCTACAACTTCTGGACAGCAATACTGTGATGTACATAGCTGGGAACCAGCTGATCCTTCTGAATTTGAAAACCAAGGAACAGATCTACCTGCGAAGTAGCAGTGGTAGAGGAATTGGTGTCATTGGGGTATGCTGTTAATGACTTAGGAAAAAAAAAACCCACTATCTTTTTTGTATTTGTTTCTTCTGTGGACCAGCCAGGCTGTCAGGTGCTAATATCATGCGCAGTATTCCTGCAGGATTACATGTGATGCATGTCCTTATTCTAAGGAATTTTCAATTCAACAGTTACAACCACTCCATTCATCGACATTACCTCTGCAGTGTTACAATATTATGCTAATGATGCTATCATCTCATGTTGCAGATAAGGACACTGGAGCTCATAGAGGCTAAGTGGCTTCCACAGTCATGCAGGGTTTTCATGTTGAATGCTATGTTGCCATTCTGCAAAAATATTCAGATGAATAATATAAATGTTATTTCAAATAATAAATAGAGATAAATGCCAGATAAGATGTAGGTATAGAATCAAATGTTAGGAGATCAAGCATAGATTGTACATTCAATAATTTTGAGCAGTTGACAAAAGGACTTGAATGTGAGGTGGGGGTTGTCTCTTCTTCCTTCTTTCTCAGGTGCCTGTCTCCAGTCATCATCTTTCTTGTATCATTTGCCTCTATGTCCTTAGACTTTTCATCTTAGCATAAAAGTACACCAAATCAACTTGTTCTCATCTTGAAAGGCCCCTCTCTAACCATACATTCTCTGTACCCACTGACTCTTCCCTGAAAGCCAAGCTTCTGCTGTCTTTTCCCTGCCATCTTACTGAAACTGCCCTTACTAAAGTGACCAATGGCTCTCTGAGTAGCCAAATCTGAAGAATACCTTTCTAACTGTAGCTTACTCGACTTCTCTATAGCAGCTGGCCCCGCAACTGAGTTTTTATAACCTTGACTGTTCTTTTTTTTTTTTTTTTACTCTGTAACTCTTAAAAGTTGATGTCCATAGGTCTGCTCTCACCAAAAACAACCTGAGAAACAACTCTTTATGTCTTTAGAGTCATGAGAGGGGTGCCTGTTTAGATGAGGCTGTGTGAGACAGGGAAAGGCGCACAAATATGCAGGATTTGGGGCTCATACAAGCAGCACTTCCAGAGCAGATGCACAAAGGGTTTTTTAGAAGGCTCATGATCTAAATAGAAATCTTCCCTGATCTTGCCTGCCTGCCAGGTGTGAGCAGGCCAGACAGAACTGGAAGGTGCAGGGCCCACATCACCACATCCTGCAGAGGTGGAGGGCTTCCAGCAGAAAGCCTTGATGCAGCTCCAACAGAGACTAGGCCAAGCTGGCACAGAGTAGTGGGAGATACTTTAGATTAGATTAGATGGGACCTGGTAGGGTATTTAGATTAGAAATGGAAGTGAGGGGAGAGGTTTTGAAGATTCTTGCTCTCAGAAGCAGAACAGGGACATGAATGGGAATGGAGAAGATAAGGAAAATCTGAGATCCACAAATAGATCAACTATGGAAACAGGATATAGTGAAATGGAAGAGTGAAGATTGTCTCATGATTATTTCTTTCTTGTTCAGCTATCTATACATAACATGTGTTTATGATAAAGTCCCTATACTCAACAAGAATTAATTAATTAATTTTAACATTTTATTTATTTGAGAGAGAGAGCAGGAGTGGGGCAGAGGTGAGGGCGAGAGTACGGGTGGGAACAGGGACAAGCAGACTCCTCGCTGAGCATGGAGTCTGATGTAGGGCTCGATCCCAGGCCCCCAGGCCCCTGAGATCATGACCTGAGCCGAAGTCAGAAGCTCAACCAAACTGAGCTACTCAGGCAACCCAAACAGGAATTTATTATATTACATTGTGTATCCAACAGTACTCAGAACATGCAGGGATTTAAATGAAGAAGGGTTCATGACCTCTATGAATTCCAAGAGCTGAAAATCCATCTAAAGAGACAAGACTCATTTTAAAAAGCAAAAAACCAAAATCGTAGATACGTACATGGTATGGTGGCACTGGTCATGTGCAAATATCCAAAGGCCCAAAGTGAGGGTCATGGGTTCTATGGAGGGAAGTCAGTGAGGGGCCACCCTGAGGCATCGTGAGCCCTGAGATCCACATTACCTGCAGAGTACTGAGAAACAGGTAACTATCACGTCTTTTTCTCTCACTTTATGGCCAATGGTAGTTTTGAAATTTCTATTTTGTTATACAGTAATTTGGTCTGAGGTCGGTAAGTAGAGGTGTACTGTGGTCAAGAATGCTAATCCTAATCCTCACCCTCCTGGACTCTGGGCAGTTGTATGTCCATGGGTTTTTTTCTCCATGTGTGCTAGAGCTGTCAGCACCTGGATTGTGGCTGGGGCCTTTCCTCAACTGTCCTCATCACTTCATTTTTTCCCTGAAACTGTTATCTGTTTGTAGGTGAGAAGTGCTCTTGCAAGGCAATCAGAAGCCTGTGAGAAATGTGTGTTGGGGGTAAATCAACTATCTTTCAGAAAAGATCGGGTGAATCTATATGTTGAGTATAAAGTCAATGCTTCTTTGGTTCCAGGTCTCCACTAAAAATAAAACACCAACCTCAACTGCACAGAGCTTCCGACCTGAAAGGCCCGAAACTTTTTCACTCATTGTAGACAAGACCTAGGGGGTAAAATATTTGCCTGAATTCCCATCCAGATTTCCTTCCTTCACAATCTTCTTCTGTAAATGAGCCTCTGGAAAGATGTAGTCGTAACCTGTTTCCCCCTAAGTCCTATGTAGCTCCTATTTTTAAATTCCACTTTCTCCTTGGCTCCAACACCTGGCTTGAATCCTACATCTCACATTTGCCAGCTGTATGACTTCAAGTTATTTCACCTCTCTGTGCCTATTTCCTCATCAATATGGTGGGAATGATAATGGGATCCGAACTCACAAGGCTGATGTAAGATTTAAGGGAATTAATTCATATAAAACTTACACAGTGTCAGGGGGCACATAATAAGCAGGCAATAAGTGTTATTCTCTCATTGAATGTCCATTCTATACACCCAAGCTTCTTTCAAGCTAAAGTGATGGGTGTCTACTTGAATGGAAGAAGGCTCAGTAGAAAGATGGCTTATTATGGGTCTTATGGCCCCATGTGCAGGAAGAAGAAAAAAAGCTACAATGGTATCTCGGGTACCAAAACCACAGTGCAGTCTGTATGCCCTGAGGAAACTCCTCTTCCACAGGTATCAAATCAGGAGTAGCAAAATGGTAACTGAAAATAGAAGTTTATAAAGCACAATTTGTGTCTTAGTTTATTTTTATGACAGCCTCTTTTTATTTTTAGGCTCTCCATTTACTCTTCCTGCACATTGGCTTATCAATGAACAAAAATAGCAGGAAGAAACAGAATTCTACAACATTTATAAACCGCTATCACTTGAAATACTAACACAAATAGTTTACCCAGGCTATTTTTACTATATTTTCCTCTGCATCTGGCTTGGAAATATTGTAGCTTTGTCACTTCTAGTAAGTTTATATCCACTGGTGGTAAATTTGTCCAAGGTGAATTTTTTTTTTAAACTGAGATGTAACCTACTCTGGAAACATGAATTTTTTCTGTACAACAATTTAGGCTGACTCATATGTGGAGGGTAAACAATTCATCTAACTTTGTTGTCAAAGAGTGTTCCCGGGGCTGGCAGCATCGGCATCACCTGGAACTTGTTAGAGATATAAGTGAAAATTTGGGGGACCCAGTCCTGATGTACTGAGTCAGAATCTCTGCTAGTAGGGTTTGCCTTCTGTGGCTTAATAAGCACCCCCCTGCCATGGTTCTGATGGATGCTAACGATTGAGAACCACTCGTCTAGCTCTTCTGATGGCAATTAAAAACACTGTAGAGATAACAAAAGCAAAACTTAAAATGAATATTCCCCTAGATTTCTGCATAAATCACATCCAACACCAAGTTCTTCTCAGATGCCTATTTTTTTAGTTTCCTATTAGAGTGGATCCTAATCAATTATAAAATCACAGATTATAAATTCTGCATTCTTAGCACCGTTTATGAGAAAACCCTCCTTTTACTACTTGAGATTTTACTTCTTGTAGGTTCATCCTGATAAAACTTACTTCACTGTAGCTGAAAAAGGAGTTTTCCCAAAGATTATCATCTATGAATATCCTTCTTTGAGGCCCTACAGGATCCTCCGAGGTGAGCCCAGTACATACAACCTCTAACACATTCCATGTTCAAGGTTAACAACATTGAGGGTCTCCCAAAGACACAGAACTAGGAGGAGGTAGACAAGAGATTTATTTAAGGGAATTGGCTTATGCACTTGTGGGTGGCGGCTGGCAGGTCTGAGGTTTGTAGGGCTGGCCAGCAGGCTGGACATTCTTGGGCTGGGGTTGATGCTACATGTTCAGATAGAATTTCATCTTCCTCAGGGAAACCTCAGTTTTGCTTTTAAGGACTTTCAACTGATTGAATGAAGCCCACCCAGATTAAAATAACCACACCTAAAATTAATCACTGCAGTTCTTTTACAATTTTGTTTTCCATATAATTAATTTTAGGAGTTCGTTTTTTAAGCAGACTTTTTTTTTAAAAAAAAGATTTTATTTATTTATTGGAGAGAGCAAGAGAAGGAGCAGAGGGAGAGGGAGAAGCAGACTCCCTGCTGAGCAGGGGAGCCCAATGTTTGGCTTGATCCCGGGACTCTGGAATCGTGACCTTAGCCGAAGGCAGACGCTTAAACTACTGAGGCACCCAGGTGCCCTAAACAGATTACTTTTCAGAGCAGTTTTAGATTTACATTAAAATTGAGAAGAATATTCAGAGATTTCCCATAGTCCTCTTCCCCCCACATGTGCATAATGTTCTCCAATATCAACATCACTACCAGGTCCATTTTTCACTGAGGACCAGTCTCAGCACATCAGTCACTCAAAGTGCACATGTCCTCTGGCGTTTACCCTTGATGTTGTATTCTAGGGGTTTAGATAAATGTACAAGGATGTATACCCATCGTTATAATCTCATACAGTGTATTTTCACTGCCCTAAAAAAATCCTCTGTGCTCAGCCTATTCATGACTGCCCTCACACTGGCAGCCATCGAGCTTTTTATTGTCCCCACAGTTTTGCCTTTTCCAGAATGTCTTATAGTTGGAATCATACAGTGTGTAGCCTTCGCAGGTTGGCTTCTTTCACTTAGGAATATGCATTTAGGGACGCCTAGGTAGCTCAGTGGTTGGGTGTCTGCCTTCCACTCAGGGCTCATGATGCTGGGATGGAGTCCTTCACGGGCTGCCTGCGGGGAGCCTGCTTCTCCCTTTGTCTGTGTCTCTGTTTTGCTCTCTGTTTCTCTCATGAATAAATAAATGGAATCTAAAAAAAAAAAAAAAGATATGCCTCTAAAGTTCCTCCCTGTCTTTTCATGGCTTGGTAGCCCATTTCTTTTTTTTTCTTTTTCTTTTTTTTTTTTTTTTCCATTTCTTTTTAGTGCTGAATACTATTCTGTTGTCTGGATATTCCACAGTTTAGGTATCCATCTGCATATTGAAGGGCATCTTAGTTGTTTCCAAATTTTGATAATTATTAATAAAGCTGCGGTAACCAACTGAGTACAGGTTTTTGTGTGAACAATTTTCAACTACTTTGGGTATATACCACAGAACATAATTACTGGAGCCTATGCTGAGGGTTATGTTTAGTTCTGTTAGAAGCTGCCAAACTGCCTTCCAAAGTGGCTGCACCATTTTGTATTCCTACCAGCAGCGAGTGAGAGTTCCCATTACTCCCCATCCTCACCAGCATTCGGTGTTGTTAGTGACTTGGATTTTGGCCATTCTAAACAGGTGGGTAGTGGTATCTCAGTTTTTAAATTTGTGTTTCCCTGATGACATAGGATGTGGTGCAGCTTTTTATATGTTTATATGTAATCTGCATATTTTTGGTGGGGGTGTCTGTTAAGGTCTTTGGCCCATTTTGTAATTGAGTTGTTCATATTTATTGTTGAGTGTTAAGAGTTCTTTGTTTATTTAGGGTAACAGTCCTATATCACATATGCCTTTTGCAAATATTTTCTCCCACTTTGTAGCCTTGTTTTGTCATTTTCTTGACCTTGCCCTTCCTAGAGGAGTTTTTTATTTTATTTTTATTTTTTTATTTATTTTTATTTATTTATTTTTTGAGTTTTTTATTTTAATGAAGTTTGGCTTATCAATGATTTATTTTGTGGATCCTGCCTTCAGTGTGGAATCGAAAAAAGTCATCACCACACCTGAGGTTACCTAGGTTTTCTTCTATGCGCTGGGAGTTTTACGTTTTTGCATTTTATATTGAGGCCTATGATCCATTTTGGATTTTTGTGAAAGGTATAAGGTCTATGTCTACATTAATTTGTTTGTTGTTTGCGTATTTGTTGCCTATGGTTGTCCAGTTGTCCCAGCACAATTTACTGAAGAGACTGTCTTTGCTCTGTTATATTGCCTTTATTCTTTTGTCAAAGATCAGTTGACCATAATCCTGTAGGCCTATTTTTGGGCTTTCTATTCTGTTCCAACATCTGTGCTATCTGGTTCTGATGCTTGTTCTGTCTCTTCAAATTGTGTTTCTTTCCTTTTGGTTTGCTTTGTAATATTTCCTTGGTAGCCAGACCTGGTGTAGTGGGTAAAAATAATTGCTGTAGAGTTATAATTCCTTATAACTTGGTGGTAAGGGGTCGGGGGAGGGTTAGGATTTCTTAGTTCCATGATTAGTTCTCAAATTTTGAGTGAGTCTCTGCCTCTGGAGTGAATGTCACAGTTGTTTCTCAGTAGTTATCTCTTTATTGGTTGAGACAGGTTGGCTAGAGGGGGCTGAAGTTGGTATTTCCTTCCCCAGGTTAGTTAGGCTCTGGTTAACTAGTTTTTCCTGAGGGCAGGCCTTATTAAGAAGAACTGAGTGTTCTGGTGTATTTCAAGATGGTTCCTTTTCCCTCTCCCTACTGAAAGTCTGAAGCATTTTCCAGGTATTTACTGTGGGAACCTGGTCAATCTCCTGGGGATAGATCTCACAATATTGTTGGGGCTACCTTGACTGGGTACCCTTGGAGTTTTTAACTCTCAGACTTGTCCATGTTGAACCTCCAGCAATTCATCAGTTATAAATGTTCAGGTTTTATTACCCTTGGCTGTTACCAGTTGGGAGTTCCTGATGTGGTAAGTCACAAATACACCTCACTTGTCAGTATTTCCAGTGTCCTTCCCTCACTTATGAATCCAAGGAGAGTTGTTGATTTTTTAGTGTGTTCAGCTTTTTATTTGTTATTATGGAATGGTGACTTCCAAACTCCTTACATGCATAACCACAAACCTGAAGTCCTCAATTTTTATTTGATGAATTTTTCAGTGGCAAATTTTTGATTACTGATTGACTTCTTTCTGCCATCTAACATGATTTTCTATCCCTCCTCCACTTTATAAAATGAAATGTATTCTCGGTGTTTTTCTCATGTAAAGTGTGACTAAGATTTCTTCATTCTCCCTCATCATGTCCTGTAATTCATTGTAAAGCCAAGAGTGATGCAGGATTTTGTTTTGTTTCTTTGGGGACTCTTGGCATTCTTTCACATCAGTACTTATAACCAAGGATGCTCGCTTGCTCTTTTTCTCTCCTTTTTTTTTTTTTTAAATTGAAAATGAAATAAATGTTGCCTTTGTCCATTAGACTCCCATTCATCTTTTCAGATGGGACTGAGCTGGCCTATGCTTATGTGGATTTTAACTATGATGGTACCTTGCTAGCCTCTGTTGGCAGCAACCCCGATCACACACTGATCATCTGGAATTGGAAAGAAGAACAGCCCATACTGAAGACAAAAGCTTTTTCCCAGGAAGTTTTTAAGGTTACGTTTAATCCTGAAGATGATGAGCAGCTTACTACAGCAGGATCAGGCCACATCAAGTAGGTTGTGTGACTGGTACAGGTGCTGGTTCATTATCATTAAGGATATCGTCTAAGGGGATTGGCCAGCTGGAGACATTTGTGCTGATGTTAACATTAGGATAATTTTTAAATGTGTTATCTTCAAAACTAACTGTAGTGCCGCTTTTCTAATTGGATATGGGTTTTTTTATTACTCAAGACAGTATAGATAAAAAGAATAACTTTTAAATATTGCCTGCTGCCTTCATATAGGCTTTAGCACCTAAAAGGGTTTGTATAACTCTTACTAACATGGAATATTGAGTTTTCAGATCCACCGTTACATTTGTGGTATCAGTATTGTATGATGGCTAAGTCATTTCGACATCTCTGAATCTAGTCTTCATCTGTAAAACAAGAATTATAACAATCATTCCTAATGCAGGACCCTCAATACTAAATTGTAACAAAGCCTACTCTTGATCTCAAGTCTCTGGCTCTAAATTCCATGTCCTATTCACTCTAACATACACAGCTCTACCTTCCAGGATGGAATGATTTTGTCCTTTTCTGTCTTCATTCTACCCTGTCTTAGGCATTAATTTAACAGCCTTCTACCACCACCTCTTAGCAGTTCAGAACTAGATTTCCAGTGTCCTTTTCAAGAAAGACATTTTTATCCTGAGTTTCCCTTCTTCAGATTTAAACCTGGTTCTCTTCTTATTCATTCACTAGAAATATAGATTAATTGAACAAATTTTAAAATGGAAATTTGGGGGAAATCTCAAGTAATCTGCTAGCTATAGGCTAAAAATTTCTAATTCTTTACATTTTCCCATCATTTAATAACGTGCATATTTTCTTTGCACTGTATCTTTGGAGAGAGAGAGCTAGAAAGAGAGTAATTTCATGAGTGAAGTGCTGTAGAAGAAACAGAGTATTTGGAATGTATGATCAGAGGACCTACCATAGCCTTAAAGAAGGAGGTTTGCTATTTAAGCTTTTGGCTTCATACTATTGGCTTGTTGATGCCATTCATTATCTGTTTTATATGTAGTTGGAGGGCCAGATTCTTTTTTTCTATATGTTTTTCATCATCTGTTCATTTGCTTAGACTATTAATAAGAAATGTTAGTAATAACAAACAGTACAAGGCTCTGTTCTAGGAGTTTTTCAACAATTTTATGAGGTAGATGCTACTAATATTCTCATTTTATACATGAGAAAATGAGGGCACAGTGTTATTAAGAAAATCACTCTTAAGTTACATAGCAAGTAAATTAGAATAAAAAAAAACTTTTCCATCTAAAATGGTACTATAGAACAACTTTCTGCCCAGATGGAAAGTTCTATGTTGTCCAATCTAGTAGATACTAGCTACACAGAGCTATTGAATACTTGAAAATGGCTGGTCTGACTGAAACACTGAATTTTAAATTTGATTTGGTGTTAATTATGTTAATTCTAAATTAAAACAGTCAAACTTGTCTAGGGTCAGCTGCATAGGACAACAAGACTCTAAGATTAAATCTCCACAAAGGCAGGACTTTATTTTGTCTGTTTTGCTCAACTCTGAGTTCATATTGCCTAGAACTTTGCCTGACAGTTAGTTGATACTTGATACATATTAGTTAGGTGAATGAATAAATGAAATAACAAATGTGATTCTGAAATATGAAAATATTTGGGTGATAATAAAAATAAATAAAGCCTCTTAGAGGTACATCCAGTCTCTTTCTTATTTATTTTCAGGTTCTGGGAAATAGCTCTAACATTCACTGGTCTCAAGCTTCAGGGTTCATTGGGTCGATTTGGCAAAACAGCCACAACGGATATAGAGGGTTACATGGAGCTCCCAGATGGGAAAGTGAGTATAGCCACTATTGTACAATAACAAAATTATGTTTTAAAAAAATGTATGAAAACACATTAGGCATTCTAAAAAGCACTGCCAGGGATGGCTGGGTGGCTCAGCGGTTGAGGGTCTGCCTTTGGCTCAGTGGTTGAGCGTCTGCCTTTGGCTCGTGATTCCACATCCCAGGATTGAGTCCCACATCGGGCTCCATGAGGGGAGCCTGCCTCTCCCTCTGCCTGTGTCTCTGCCTCTCTCTCTCGCTCTCTCTCTTTCTCTCTCTCTCTCTCTGTGTCTCTCATGAATAAATAAAATCTTAAAAAAAACCTGAGGTGGACACTTGACAGGATGAGCACTGGGTGTCACACTATATGTTGGCAAATCGAACTTCAATAAACAAAATTTAAAACAACACAAGAGGAAAGCTAAAAAGCACTGCCAATGATAGTAATAATGGAGGCTATAATTGTAAATATGGTGGACATTTAATTTTGTCTCTTCAGATGATCAATTTTAATTTAGTTCCAGGGAATTGTCATAATCCACATGTAAATGTCATTGTTTTATGTTTACTAAATATTGTACACATATATAAAGTATGTAACCTTTTTAATATACTGACCTATTGACATATTGTCACTTTTTATTATGTCATGGAGTTGCAGTGTTTATAAGGTTTACCTTACCCTCCTCTTTTGTCATGATGCTCCAAGAGGACTTACTGGCTCAAGGGTTGTATACAATCTTGTGGCTTTTGTTTTTATTGTCAGATTATTATTTAGGGAGATTGAGCCACTTTACAATGGTGCCTACAGATGCACTGAGACTTTAATCTCCTAGTTTATTCTTTAACATTGTTAGTCTATTTTCTCTCTTCCTCTTACAAAATTTATGGGCATATTGCCTATGGATAGATGAGTTTTCCATTAATATTGGATCAATTTTCCACTAATGGATTCAATAATGGATCGGTTTTCCATTAATATTGTATTTGGCTTCTTTTCAGGAGAAGTTATATAGCATTACTTGTGAACATCTCAGTTATAAGTAAATGCCAGCATACAAATATTACTTTGAGGAACCAAATGGACTAGTCATTTACCTAGTAGATATTCTCACTTTGGAATCATGTTGTGTATAAGGAATAAAAAACTTTGGATGCTGGTTAAATATATACCCAAACCTATAAAATGATCATAGATAATTTTAGCTTCAAATTCTAAATACCATAAGAATTAAGCAGATATAA
The DNA here is from genome assembly GCF_048418805.1 of Vulpes vulpes. Lineage (NCBI taxonomy): Eukaryota > Metazoa > Chordata > Mammalia > Carnivora > Canidae > Vulpes > Vulpes vulpes. The sequence continues at coordinate 115,177,042 of NC_132780.1, read as the reverse complement.
AGATTATGAAAAACATACCACATGGGGCGCCTGGGTGGCTCAGTCAATTTAGCATCTGACTCTTGGTTTCAGCTCTTGGCATGATCTCAGGGTCCCGGATTGAGCCTCGGATCCAGCTCTGTGCTCCGTGTGGAGTGTGCTGGAGATTATCTCCTTTCCCTCTCCTCCTCCCCTGCTCTCTATATCTCAAATAAATAAATTAATTAAAAAAATCTTTAAAAAAAAAACACAACAAAACATGTCACAAGATCTATCTTTAACAGGTTTAGTAGGGTTTGTGTATGTGTAGGGGAGAAAAGAAGCCATTTTAAAAAGAGATGCCAAAAAAATTAAATTAAATTAAAAATAAAAAAAGAGAGACGCCTTTTCCTTTTAAAACGGAAATGTTTAGAGTTAGGAATAAATATCCTATATTTGGAGGGCTACTTAGGGAAGAGCATTCATGTTGGGAAAGGGTGGGAAATTAGGCTGAGAAGTAGAGTTGGGTCCTATGTATAAGGCATTTTAACAGCTGGGCAGAGCTATTATACATCGGAAGAGTAGAGTTGCAAATGAAGTTGTTTATCAATCTGGTCACAAAAATGCCAAACAAATTGGGGGAAGGGAAATCTGGAGTCAGGGAGATAAACCAAGAAGGAAGATGTTACTTTCATTTCATTATTCAGGACAAAAGGAAAAAGAAAGCTAGACGCGAGTGACCTTTCAGAAGGACCGGCCTGCCTGCCAGGTGTTGGTGGCTTTGGGTGGTTTTGTCACTGGATGGAAGAAAGCAAGGCTAAATAAAGACTATCAAAAGTGAGCTGAGGTCTAATAGTAGGTGAAACAGGTAGAATGGATAGGATGAGTAGACTGGGGAGACAGAAAGACTGAGCAAATTAGTCTAGGTGAGGGACGTGGAATGCAGAATCCTGGAGCCAGCAGAAAAGAATTAGATCTGAGCCGCCCAGAGAATATTAGCCTGCACAGAAGCTCTGTGAAAAGAGGACTTCCTGGGTCAAATTCCTTTGTAACTAGAAATTCCTCTCAGTGATTTCCAATGGACACTTCTATGTTAAAGTCTCCTAGGGGTCCTAGAGATAAGAAACTTGTTTGATTTTTGTTTATCCAAGCATAGGCCTTGTGAGGCATGTTAGGACAGGAACTTTCGAGCCAGGGTTCCTGGTTTCAAATCCTGACTGCTATGGGTACTTTGTTACTTAACTCTTCTGTTCAGCGTTCCCCTTTGTAAAATGGGAATAATAATACTTGGGGCTCCTATTGGCCCATATGATTCCTTTGTGTGAATGAGGATAACTGTCTTTTCTGGGAAAGTAAAGTGCCCAACCTGCATAACTGTATTTAGTACCCCCAATAAATGTACCCCTTCATATGGGTTCTTAGGATTAAATAATATATGTAAAATGCTCAAGCAGCACTTGGCAGAGTCAATACTTAATTAGTATGGCTTATTATCTAATACCAGTTAAGCCACCTAGGAACTAGTGTTTGGTGGTACATTCTCGGGGAAGCGCTGGATTAAATGGATTAATAAGAGCTGATCCCAGGTGATTATTCTTGTTTGAAATTGGATAGTATTATGCTATAATCTGCTGAGTTCACTAATGGCCTCATAATTTTTTAAACATCCTGTGACATTTGATATTATCACTCTTAAAAAGTAGACTCTCGCCTATCAAGTGTTTAAACACGTCTCTAATTTTTGACCTGGTAATTCTGTTACTGGATTGTGGCTTTAAGAGATGTACAAAGGAAGCTATTACAGATATATTTGAAAAATTACCAGCAGTGGACAGCCTAATCACAATGATGTAAAACTATGTTGGGATTTTATATCATGCCAGGAAATACATTCAAACGTGATTAGTGATTTTTTTTCTCAAGTAATGAATTTTTATTTCTAGGTTTCTTATTTTTCCATATTTATTTTTTTTACTTTTATAATCAAGAGATATGATCTTTAAAAAGAATTCTCACCTGCTATTTGAGGCATAAATATCCACGTTTGTCTGGTTTAATGAACATTCCTTCCTTTCTGCGTACCTGCCAGGTGCTCTCTGGGTCAGAGTGGGGCAACATGCTGTTGTGGGAAGGCGGCCTCATCAAAGTTGAGCTCTGTCGAGCTGCAAGGAAGTCTTGTCATCAGGGTCCCATTAACCAAATAGTGCTGGATGAGGGCGAAGTTATCACCATTGGGGCAGATGGATGTATTAGGGTAAGTTTTCTTGACACTTGGTCAGTAGCACCCACATCAAAACCTTCCCTGTTGGTTTGATCAGATTTTTCTTTCTCACGAAGGTCACTTTATGAAAGAGACGAGGAGTCATTTGCTCCCAGGCCAATCCATTTTAAATAATGCTTTCCTTGTAGTAAATATTTAAATTTGAGTCAAAATTAATTTACAACATCTTAGCCGTGCATTTTCTGAGGGGACCTTTCGTTGTTTTGATTCTGTTTTTGAAATAGTAGTTTCAGAACATGAAAACCTATTTTAACAGAATATAAGCTGTGGATACAGATGACCTTTCAAAATACACAGTATGAAAAAAAAAAAAACAACAACAAAAAAAAAACAAAATACACAGTATGAATGGGGAGTTTTCTAGCCAAGGTGCCAAACATTTCTTATTTTTGAGGTTATCAATTAGAAATATGCTCAAAAGTGAGCTGATAGGGTTTGCCCATGGATGCTCCCCTTTCCTTGCTCCTGACACTGGTGAGCTCACTTGTCCTCACCTATGGACACTGTCCTGTCCATAGTGTGGGCTAAGCTGGAACCCTGCTTCAGCATCTAAGTGCTCCTGGTTGTCTCCCACATTCATATATACATACCCTGCTGTTGCTGGCAAACCTGGAGGCTGGTGATTTGCCTCGTGGTCCTCATGGTACATATTCCTACTGACACTTTTCATAAGAAAGTGGTAATATTCTCTGGGCATTCTATAGGAAGTATTGTTCTGAGAGGTAAGACTATATTTTTAAAAATAGTCTGGTCATTCTGTTGATCCCTACTGAGCTTATGATGTCTAATACATTATTTAAGCCATCTCTCTCCCAGGCTGTCTTCTTGCCATTGGCTTTTTTGAGACCAAGTATACATTTTTTTTTTACATTTACCATATTAAAATTATTTTGTTAGATACCACTTACTGTTCTGGGAAATGTTTATGTCCTTTTGTTTGTCCTAGTATATTCGCTATGCTTCCAAGATATATACCACCCCAAAATGTCAAAATACCAACTAGAAGGAAACCTCAAGAGAAAAGAAGTTAAATACTTCACAGAGGGTCCCTTCATGAACAGCACTAATTTCTAAACTGGCTTCTTTTAAAAATTTCATGCTAATCTCTTTAGTCTTTTACAAAGTAAATCTCTACATCTAATCCTTTAGGAAAAACTTACCCCAACTCCCAGGAGTTAGTCCAATCTATGATCTGGGTTTCTTCCCCATGAGGCTAGTCTATGGGATAACACCAACCCTCCCCAAAGGCTGAGTTATTGAGTCTGGGTTAACAGGGTGGGGTGTGCTAATTGATCCGTGCAGGGTGAGCTTTAGCACTTCACAGAGGAAGTCCTTCTCAACCTCTTTGCCTTGTGAAATTGTGCTCCTTCATGCTTCCCATAGCATTTTCTTCTCTTGTCCTGGAACAACAATCCTTACCTGAATGGTACAGTCTAAATCAAGAACGAGACACATTTTCTCATAAAGGACCTCATCTACATCCATTTTCTCTGCTTATAATGAAGACTGTGGTTGAACCATTAAGAAGGCCCATTTCCCCTTTCCAGGGGCCCACTGATAAAATCAAAACAGGGCTCATTATAGTGTCTCCCTGAACAACTGAACCATTTACTCCTTACAGACACTTTATATGCAGAAAGACCTGACAGATACCTTGACATAACGTTTACTTTAGGCAAATTAGAATTCTTACTAGGCTGTATTTTCTCACTAATCTCCATACATATAAAGGAAATTTGTTATCCCCATAGTTGGGAGCAATATCTCAGGGGACATATTTTGGCTGGTGTTCTCATTACACCTATTCACTAATTTGCATGAAACAAGAAGAAACGACTTTTGGGGAAAAAAATCAGGGCCTTTTCTTATAGAAAATATAAATTCAGAAACTACTGATTGATTAAAGTATTTTCTTTATTTATAAGATCTGGGATTTTGAGACAGTAGACACTGCTGATTCTATTGATGAGACTGGATTGTTAGAGATCGAGCCCATTAATGAGCTTCAAGTAGGCAAGAATGTCAAACTCTTCTCTATGATAAAAATGAATGAAATTGGAAGTAACTTTTGGTTGGCTCAGGTAAGTTGTGTTCTTGTCTCTTGGCTCTTTTAAGTTACCTGGACATAAAATTAAAATAATTACATGATTTATTGTGACTGTAAGTCCATTTTACTATTAAGACTACTATTGATATGTCAACCAGGAGTACCTGAATTTTGGTATTTAGTTGACCTGTATTTGATACACAGAAAACCAATTAGCATTCTTATTATATTAAATTGACTACATGTATTATGAATATGTTTCATTTATTGTGTGTTCTAATATATATATATATATATATATATATATATATACATATATATATATATATAGAAGTTGCTTTTGTTAAATTTCAATCATACTTTAAAACATGTAAGCTCTTGGTATTATTGTTTTCCTTTAGCTAAATCACAGGAAGAAAATTCCTTTCATTTGATATAAGTTAAAAATAATAAACTAATATTAGGTATTTAATTTTTTAGGATGCCAGTGGAGCCATATGGAAGCTTGACCTTAGTTTTTCAAATATTGTAAGTTGTTCATTTTTCTTATTTTTCCCTAATTTTTATAACAAAGGTCTATTATTCTCCTTATTTAAAAGATACTCTTTCTTTCTCCATATTTGATCATTGTTCTCATGAAAAACTTGTCCAACATGTCCTAGTCCTGAGAATGTATTATCTCCCTCTCTGATTTTGCAAAAAAAAAGGAACTATCTCAACAAAATTTACCAGAAAAGTGGCAATAGCAATGCCCAATGTTATCTAGTGCTTTACAGTTGCCATAAACTTAATGGTATTTTCATTTCTATCATCTCCTGCTCTCACAGCTACCCTGATAAACAGGTAGACAGTTGCCATCACCTCATTTTACTGGTGAAGAAATGGAAAGCCTTCAAGCCAGTACTGTTTCTCCCAATTCTAAAGTCCACCACTCTTTCTAGCCCATTTTGCTTTTTTTAAGAAAAAAAAAATTATTATTTTAGAGATGGGGGAAGAGCTGGGGGAGAGGGAGAGAGAGAACCTCAAGCAGGTGCCATGCCCAGTTTGGGGCTTGGTCCTACCACGCTGAGATCATGACCTCAGCCGAGACCAAGAATCAGATGCTTAACTGACTGAGCCACCCAAGTGCCCTAGCCTATTATGCTTTAAAAAATTTCTATTCAGATAAAATCACACATGTGTTATTAGGCTCTAGTTATATTTTTAAAAACTTGACCTTAATTTGATTTTAACTAATCTTTGAGATCTACTAGGATATCTGTCTTTTTATTATCAGACCCAAGATCCAGATTGCCTCTTCTCCTTCCATTCTGGAGCCATCGAAGCCTTGGCAGTCTCTCCCCTCACTTACCTTATGGCCACTACTGCCTTGGATTGTGAGTAGGAACTCTAAATGAAAATAGATCTGTGATTTTTTGTTTTCCACACAAAATTTTATATGTGTTTGATGAAAAGCATTTGAGAACTTTTCCAAAAGGTAAGTCTCTTGATGCAAGTGAGGTGGGTTTTTGTGGAGGGCAGAGGAACTGAAGTATAGCAGCCTTGGTTGTTGTGAAAGTTTGAAGGACATAGTCAGTTACTCATGAAGATGCCATTCATTTTGGTCTTATCCACATTTGTGTTTTCCCTATTTTTTTCACCTTGTTTCTTCCTTTCTGATGCATGGTGAATCTTTTGTGGGCTGTGCAAGGTGAAATTAATCTGAGTCAGTCATCAATTGTTTTCTTTATTGTCCACGCTTACAAATTACCTGCTTGAGGATATATATGTAAATTTTTGAGTAAAGAAAGCCTAATAGATTATTAGTTGATTTATTTATGAAATTTCTTGTTATAATGTTTAACATGTTAAATGAGCAAAAGTTATTTAAGAAAAAAAAAACTATCTTTCTGTAGGCTCTGTTCGAATCTATGATTTTGCCAGCAAAACTCCTTTGGCTCAGATGAAATTCAAACAAGGAGGTACTGCCCTTGCTTGGGTGCCCCGACTGGTGAGTTAATGATAATGAACTTCTACTGGAATCTATTGATATATACGGTATATCAGTGCTATTTCTTTGAAATATGTCTTATGACTCGACATTAGAGAAGGATAAACAGTTTATTCACTCAGAATATGATAGAAATCGTATCATGACCTTGCTTTGTTGTTTTGGTCCTGTTTTAATGAAAATCTATTTTTATGCCATCAGCAGGTTAGTAATCCTTCCATGTTATAAAATAATTACTCAACAGAACTTTGTGTATCTCTCCTTTATCTCACTGTGATTTCATTTCTTCTATTTATATTAACTTTTATTGGTGTTCAATTTACCAACATTACTCAGCAATTAGAAACGACAAATACCCACCATTTGCTTCAACGTGGATGGAACTGGAGGGTATTATGCTGAGTGAAATAAGTCAGTCGGAGAAGGACAAACAGTGTATGTTCTCATTCATTTGGGGAATATGAATAATAGTGAAAGGGAATATAAAGGAAGGGAAAAGAAATGTTGGGAAATATCAGGAAGGGAGACAGAACATAAAGACTCCTAACTCTTCTATTTATATTTACAGCATGCCTGTAAGGTGCTGGATCTTTTCTAGCTTCTGGGAATAGAGCATGAACAGAAAGGCAAAAATACCTGCCCTCATACATCTTACACTTTAGTGGGAGAGAGGAGGCATAAATGCACAATAAAGAAAAATAAATAACATATGTGATATGTTAGATAATGATACGACCTATGGGAAAAAATCTAGGCAGAGATAGGGAGTTGTTCTAGTTATCCATTGCTATGTAATGAGCCATTATAAAATGTAGTGGCATAAAACAGCAGTCATTTTATTTTGCTCATATGCTCTGGATTGGGAAATCAGACAGATGACAACAGGAATGGATTGTCTCTGGTTCATCACGTCTGAGGCCTGGAATCACATAAAGGCTTCTTTATCATCAGTCTGGGACCTGGGTTGAAGGCTGGGTTGAGCTGGGCTGTCAGTAGGAGTACCTCTCTACATAATAACCTCTTCATGTGGCTCGAGCTTTGTCACAGCATGATGGCCTCACAGCAGTCACACACTTCTTATATGGCAGCTCAGCGCTCCAAGATCTTGTGTTCTGATAAACAGGCCAATGCTGGTGGCCTTGTAGGACCAGCCTTGGAAGTCCCATGATGTCAGTTGTACCATACTCAGTTGAGTGAAGCAATCACAAGTTCCACTCAGATTCAAGGAGAGGAGGGACCCAATTGCCATCTCTGTTTGGGAGGCATGCCAAAGAATTTGCAGCTATGTTTTAAAAATATCATGGGAGTATTTGGAGAATGTTTTATCCTTGCTGTTTTGGGTTGAAATCAAAGAGAAAATGTTCCAGGGCCAAAATAAAGGCAGAAATGGCTGGAATAGAGGAGAATTTCATGATGGAATCAAGACCAGAAGGAGAACTCTGGCTAGGGAATAGAGGTAGGACAATGATAAGGTTAGAACAAGGAGAAACCATAGAGTGTTTGTCTTACCGAACCTGACTGACTCTTCATCCCCCTTCACTTACACTCTTCCCTGAAGTATTTAAAATACAGCCATGTAATTAAATCATTTATTCAGATGGTTGTGCAATGTCCATAGAATTGTTTCCTTTTTCAGCCTCCTATGCAAGTAATGATCATTGAATAGCACGCTAGAATTGAAATGCCCCTTCTTTACACCCTCTTGCTTCTCTAGAAAACTCCATATCTTTATGACTTAGCTCAAGTCAAACATCTTCTCCTGTGCATAGCACTCTGTGGGACTCTACCTTCAGACACAGCTAGGTACTCCTTTCTCTGTGATTTTTTTTAATTTAATTTTTTTATTTTTATTTATTTATTTTTAAAGATTTTATCTATTTATTCATGCAAGACAGAGAGAGAGAGAGGCAGAGACACAGGCAGAGGGAGAAGCAGGCTCCATGCAGGGAGCCTGACGTGGGACTCGATCCCAGGACTCCAGGACCACACCCTGGGCCGAAGGCAGGCACCAAACTGCTGAGCCACCCAGGGATCCCTGTGATTTTTTTTTTTAAAGGATTATGTATATACCAATTTTATGACCCTTATCACAATGTACTATGATGAATTGCTTTATGTCTCTTTCCAACCAGACTGCTCTTCATGGGTGACAACTACTCTTTATTCTTTGAATCTCTAGTGCCTCTATGGTACATTTAGACACACAGCAAGTATTGAGTGAACAACATTCAACTGGAGTTGAACGGAGTACGGTTTTCCTATTGCCAAGACTCTCCTAATGACTAGGCCTCAGCAATGATTACTCTGTTCTAAAGAATATCAAGGCTCTCGCCTTTTTCATAAATGCCTCCCAAGACAGCAGATTTAGTATATTCAGACATTGCTAGATTTCTTTCTCCAGCCCAGACTTCTCTGAGCTGCAGACTATATGTCCTCCCCATTTTGAGATCTTCAGGGGATCTCAAACCCAACATGTCCAACACTAGATTCATGATACCCTGCTGGCCTCCAATCAGTCCCCTCCAAAATGATAATAGCAACAACAAACCACACATGCACTTGGCTCCCTTCCACTGTTTCCTATCTCAGTAAATGTCTCAGTCATCTTTGACCCCTCCCTCTGCTCCCCTCCCCCATATTCAGGTGTCACCAAATAGGGCCATTATAGCTCTCTCTAAGCTATGCCCATATCTCTCCTCTCCGTGATGCTACCTCAGACCAAGTGACCACAATCTCTTTAAAGGTCTCCCTGCATCCTATCTAAGCCATCTCAGTTCTGTTTTGCAGCTAAGATGACTTTTCTGAAATAGCAAATCTGATCATGTCAGTTCCTACACACAGACCCAAACCCCCAATTAAAAACTTTTCAATGGCTTCCCATTGCTCTTGGGATGAAGACCATCCTTAATGTGATATGTAAGCCACTTTGTGACCTGGGGCTTGCTTATCTCCCTCTTTAGCCTCTCTTCTGCCACACGACCTTTGCACAAGCTATGTCTTCTCCCAGAAATACTTCTCCCATCTTCCTGAACTTAATTTCTGGATATCCTTCTGGTCTCAGCTCCACCATCTCTTCCCTAAGAAAGCCCTCCGTCTAGGTCCACTTTCTTTGTTTAATGCCCTCATAGATTGTTTCTTTCCTTTAGCATTAATTTCTGTTCATATTTTACACTCATCTTTATGATGTCCTCCCACTAGACCTAAATTCTATGAAACCAGGAACAAACTGTTTATAGCTCACCCTTGAGTTGCTGGTGATAGGTGCCTGGCACATGGTAGACAGACATTCCACCAACATTTGCTCCTCAAGTGTTTGTATTGCCATTATTTACTCAGAAAGTGGTATAAGGAATTACCAATGAGCAGTCAATATTAAATCATTTGGCTAAATAAAATACAGAGTTATCTGTTATGTAGTGTACCTTTCTTAATCAACTAATTTGGAATTTGTTACATTTAATTTTTATCCAAGGTAAGCTACAATGGAGCACAGATTATTGTAGGATTCGAAGATGGCGTTGTTCGAGTTCTTGAGCTTTATGATCCAAAAAGGCTCACAGTTTTTGCAGGACGGAAGAAAGTATCTGATGCAGATATTAATTTGAAGCAGGTTTTCAAACCCCATACTGCTCGTGTCACTGCTTTAGCTTATGAACGTGATGGAGAAATTCTAGCTACAGGGGTGAGTGCTACATTTCCTTTTGTTTCCTATTGAGCTTTCATGGTTAAAATTACCTTATTCATCTTCCTACTTGATGATAACTTATGTGCTAATGTACATTTTAGAGAAAAATCCATAGTTTGCTTTCTTTATGTTCATATTCTTTCAGTATAGTCTGTGCATGACAATTTAAAATTTTCTTACAAATTGAGTTTTAATGCTTATTTCAAATGAATAGAAATTTTCAGCTGGGAGTTATGATCATGTTTCATGTATAATCAATACATAAAACATAGGCATGTTCTTATATAGAATTGCCATAAGTGAAGAGAATAACCATATACATTTTTAATGCATTAATAGGTGAGCATATACTTTGTGGAATTTTTTTTGTGTGAGTTAATCTATGGACAAGTACGGTGATCATTTTTTCAGAAACACATCCCGGAACACTTGGTTTGTCAAATGTTCCCATGGGGGAAATAAAGCAAATATTTGAAATAATTTTCCAAGAATAATCTGAGATATATGATTGTTGTGGGTTTAAATATACATATTTATATGTATACTATAGCTTTTAAGTGCTGCTCTGTACTCTGTGGAATAGATTTCAAAAAACCCCATATTTGTTGGATATTTCTCTTTTTCTTAGAGTGAAGATCAAACTGTCTTCTTCTTTGAGGTAGAAAAGGATTATAAGCCCATAGGGTATATTACTACTCCTGGACCTGTTTGCCAGTTAATATGGTCTCCAAACTCCCATGTAAGTAATTCTTATTTGTCTTTGTGTGTAAATCTCAACTACTGTGTAATAAAGTGATCTGGATTAAGTCCTGATCTCATTTGATGCCTCTAATTTCCCTAAGTTTAACCTAGTCATCTGAATGTTGATTGAATGTCTAAACCAGGTGCTGTCCTGGGTTCTAGGATAATAATACTTATTGAACTGCACAGAAGTGTTGTCAGAATTATTGAAATAACATCTATAATCTGCTTTAAACTCTCCTAAGGAAAAGGACTGTGACAAAATAGTATCTGGAAAAAACTTTAACAAAGACTCATATTTTCATCTTTGCTAGGCACTGATGATGGATTTAATAAGCAATACAAAATAATATCTCTTGAAAAAGAAAAAAAATACACCTATTTAAGAAGTTAAAGAACTAAAAAAAAAAAAAAAAAAAAAAAAGAAGTTAAAGAACTGGGGATCCCTGGGTGGCACAGCAGTTGGGCGCCTGCCTTTGGCCCAGGGCGCGGTCCTGGAGACCCGGGATCGAATCCCACGTCGGGCTCCCGGTGCATGGAGCCTGCTTCTCCCTCTGCCTGTGTCTCTGCCTCTCTCTCTCTCTCTGTATGACTATCATAAAAAACAATAAAAGATAATGTTTAAAAAAAAAAAAAGAACGGTCACAGAACAATACAAGGTTTCACAGGGAATTTGTGACTAAAATATCAGTATGGCCATATGTGCTGTGAATGTAGATTAGGGAAATCTCAAGAAGGGAATAAGTTAACATAAATTGTTATTTTGTATTATTTTACCTTAATCTTGAGGAAATGGTAGGATTTGGGTCCTTGGAGAGAAGGGTGAGTGCAGGTGGTTTGGGTGAAAGAAATGAAAGCTGCAAAGGGAGCTCTGTGTTAAAACATGAACACAATGTGTGATATTATGGGCATCCTTTAATCATTTCTCAAGATTCAAAGCCAAAACACCAAGAGTTAGGAATGGTGGGTGGAAGGGGGTGATTGTGACTACAAAGGGGTATATTGAAGAAGATCCTTATGGTGATAGGATAGTTTTGCATCTTGATTGTGGCGAATGGTTCCATGCATCTACACATGTGATAAAATGACATAGAACTATACACAATTCTATATTAATGTCATTTCCAAGTTTCGATATTGTTGTATAAGAGGTAACCAATGGGAGAAACTAGGTGAAGGGTATATGATTCCTCTCTGTACTATCTTTGCCACTTCCTTGAATCAATAATTATTTCAAAATAAGAAGCTAGAATTTTTTTTTAAAAATAGACGTAAGAGACCAAAACCCCTAACATAGTTCAAAAGTTATTTCAGGCAGTGCTGCCAGTTAGTGCTTATATTTCTATTATTTGGGAATTACTAATGTCAAAATAAGTTACCCTCATTTCACAATATGTACGTGTATTGAACCATCACGTAGTACACTTTAAACTTATACAATGTTATATTTCCATTTTATTTCAATAAAGATGGGGGACAAAGGTAAATTACCATGTGTAACTGATAGGCTGCATATTTCAGTTGTCCAACTAGCCATCGCTGTTAGCTTCCACAAGCTCTCAATGGTCAGATCTCCTGCCTTCCTGGAAGCACTAAACTTCTGTCCACTATTTATAATTTGTGTTTCCAATAAGGATGCATCACATGTACACACAGAATCACTCTGCCTCCCGCTGCCATGTGGGATGAGCACTGGGTGTTATGCTATATGTTGGCAAATTGAACTCCAATAAAAAAATTTTTAAAAAATGAATCCCTCTGCCTGCCGTGATTACCACCATGATCATTTTGGGCAATAGTGTGAAGTTGTAGAGGAGGCAGATTAGAGGCAGGTGGATCTATTGGGCAACTGTGCTCCAGACATGTGACCAGAGTTTGAAAGACTGCAGACAAGAACTATAGAGGAGGTAGAATTGACAAAATTTGGTGATCTTTTGAATTTCTGGGGATAGTTTTGAGCTGTCTAAATGAAACACGTGAGTTTCCCTAAGACATGTTCTTTTGCCTGCGTTGTTCTGGGACCACTGTTCTCTTCTGTTGCTCTAACCAGAAAATCCTGAGAATCATTCCAGTCTCTTCCCTACCTCTAACCACCCTGCCCTTCATTGGTTCACCAAGCTTCTTTGATTATGCATCATAAACATCCTTGCTTCCTCTTTGATATCCTAGATGCAGACATAATACTACACATAAAAGCATTCAGATAAATGAAAATGAAGTGAAAAATAATGGGCCATTTGGAGGAAAGTAACAAACCCCATTCCCACAAAGTTTAGAGTTATGTAAATGCTTTAAAGCAAAGGCCCAGCAGAATGTCAGGCTCACTTTTCTGCATTTCCCTTTTCTCTGGGATCATATCCCCTCAAGTCCTAATTGTTTTTGTAGCTTTGAACTTCAACTTTTGTCTCCTCATCTTTGCAAGAATCCCTAAAGCTCTAGGACACAGCATTCTGTCTGGCTTCTAAGTCTCATGCAAACTGTTGGCGATTTGTCCTTAGGAGGAAAAGCTGCAGAGGAATCCTTCACCTTCCTACTACCCCAAATAAAGTCCCGTTACTTCTGCATCCACCTTCCCCCTTCCCTTTATTATGATAGAGATGCCCTCTCCCTTCCCAAAAGTCCCATTCCATCTCCTGTCCGTTGGGTTGTACTCTATCCCACTTTTTTCAAGATTTCATACTTCTTATTTTCCCTTTTCCATCGTATAAATGTAACCTCACCTGTTTACTGGACCATTTCCATCAATATTTAAATATGTTTAAGTATCTCCCATGAACAAAAAGTAAATTCCTTGACTTTCTGTTCTTCTGTAGTTACTGTCACATCTTTCTCCTCTGACTTTTCCAAGAGGATTGATTATTCCTATGGACTCTTTAACTATTTCTAGGTTCATCACTCCACCAAATCATCTTCTGTAAAGACACCAGTGATATCCATTTAACATTTTCAGTTCTTGTCTTTCTTGACCTCTTGGCATCATTTGACTCTGTTGACCCTTACTTTCTCTTTGAAATACCATCTCCCTTTGACATATGTGACATCATGCTCTCCTCGTTCCCTCTTCTACATCTTGCCATTCCTTTTCAGCCTCCTTCACACAGTTGCTGAGTATTGTTTCCCTAAGGCTCTGTCCCAATCTCTCTTCTCTTTCTCTTGATTTAGGTGATACCACCCAAGCCCATAACTCCCTTGTAAGTGAAATATATTCGCCATAGGATATTTATACATGATATTTCCTTTGTATAGCATACTCCCTCAAACCTTCCCATAACTTATTGTGTAATTATCCTTACTCCTCCTCCACATTGAGGGTTAGATACCATCTTCTCAGCCTCCTTTGCTCTTATAGCATCTCTGTAACACTTGTTGCAGTTATACTTTACATTTATTTATAGGATTTGTTAAATGACAGGCTCTCTTGAGGGAAGTAAGCTCCTTAGCACCAGACACTGTGTTTTTCTTTTACAATTTTACCCCTAGCCCACCACAAAATGCCAAATACAGAGTAGATACATAATAAATAATTACAGAATGATATGACTGAGTGAAGAAATATTTTGAATAATGGGTCTATGGAATATCAAGATGGGGACTTCCCATACATGATTAAATATGTGATTTTGGAGATCAAGAGAGTGATCTGGCCTGGAGAGATTAATTAATTTGGAATCTAATTGTGCATGAGTGGGAATGAAGCATTAGGTTGGCTGTAAGATTTCCAAGGGAATGTTTATGGAGGGGAAAAGAGGGAACAAAACAAAAGCCTTGGGAACATCCACATTTAATGAACTTGGGCAGATAAAGAATGATCCACCAAAGGCTGCTGAAACTGGATATGCCATCCACACACTGCACATTTTCCTTGGCAGTCCCAATTTTAATATTCTGCTTATTGAGCTAACATATTTCAAGCTGTATTTTTGGCTCAGAAAACATGTTGCAGCATCAATAAGAAACAAATCCTAAATCTAATATTAACGCTTAACTTATTAATGATAATAATAGGTGTTAATAATTCTAAAACTTCACCTAAATGTAAATGATATGTTAATCTTTCTTTTTTTAGCCTGACAGTACTTTACTGATTATCTGTGAGAATGGCTATGTTCTTGAAACTCCGTATCCAACCATAAAAGAGGAAGAGGAAAATCGTGATGTTGTTTCCTATGAAATCAAAGACATGCACATAAAATGTTTTCATTTCTCAAGTGTCAAATCTAAGACTCTGGTATGAGATATCCTTGAAGCGTTATCTTCTAATAAGTTTTTTTTTTCTTGGAATATAACATGTCTTTTTGTCTTCAAGTTTCTATTTAAATTCCAGTTAATATGCAGTGTAATATTAGTTTCAGGTATACAATATAGTGATTCAACACTTCTATACATCACCTGGTGCTCATCACAACAAGTGCCCTCCTTAATCTCTCACCTATCTAACGTATTCCCTCCCTCACCTCCCCATTGGTAACCATCAGTTTGTTCTCTGTAGTTAAGAGTTGGTTTCTTGGGAGTGCCCAGGTGGCTCAGTCAGTTAAGCATCTGACTCTTGATTTCAGCTCAGGTCATGATCTCAGGATTGTGAGATAGAGCCCCACGCTGGGCTTCATGCTGGGTATGGAGCATGCTTAAGATTCTCTCTTCCTCTCCCTCAGCTCCCCCCACCCCCCACCAAAGAGTCTGTTTCTTGGTTTACCTCTCTCTTCTTTCCCCCTAGGTTCATTTGTTTTGCTTCCTAAATTCTACGGATGAGTGAAATCATATGCTATTTGTCCTTAACTGACTTACTTCACTTAGCATAATATTCTCTAGCTCCATCTACATCATTGCAAATGGCAAGATTTCATTTTTTATGGCTGAATAATATTCCACTGTATAAAAGTGCTGATGAAATAGAAGATGATGACATTTACTCTGACTTTGGAGAGCTGATAAGCTGGTAGGAAGCAGCTGACTGTATTAGAAGGCAGTAATGAGCAGATACTAAGATCACAGTGCAAAGAGAATAATTTTAGGGGTGTGGAGTGAAACAAATATATGATTTTGATGGAGGGGTGAAAGGGGATCAAAGATGACTACATAGAAGGGACATTTAGTACCAAAAAAAAAAAAAAAGAGAGAGAGAGAGAGAAGAATTTTTGAGAGGATGAGAAAGGAGAGGAAGGCGATAAGGACCGGAATAATATCCTGAGGGAAGGCAGAGTTGTAAGAGTTTCTGGTGTCTTCAGAAAATGAAGAACAGAATGGAATATATTCAGAAAAAGAAGAATGGAAAATGAGGAACGCAGTGTGTTGGAGGGATGTGGTAGAAGGAACTCCTGGGGCAGCCTGGGTGACTCAGCGGTTTAGCGCTGCCTTCCTCCTCCTCCTCCTCCTCCTCCTCCTCCTTCTTCTTCCTCTTCTCTCTTCTCTCTTCTCTCTTCTCCTTTTCTTCTTCTTCTCTCTTCTTCTTCTTCTCTTCTTCTTCTCTTCTTCTCTTCTTCTTCTCTCTTCTTCTTTTCTTCTTCCTTTCTTCTAATATTATTTATTCCAGTTCTATAAAAATTACAGAATTTTTAATAGGTAATTTTGATAGGGATTGCATTGAATCTGTAGGTTGCTTTGGGCACTATGGAAATTTTAATAATATTAATTGTTCTAATCTATGAGCATAGAATATTTTTCCATTTGTGTTGTCTTCAGTTTTTTTCATCATGTTTTATATTCAGAATATAGGTCTTTCACCTCTTTGGTTAATTTTATTCCTAGGTATTTTATTCCTTTTGGCGTAATTGCAAATAAAATTATTTTCTTAATTTCTCTTTCTGCTAGTTCATTCTTAGTATATAGAAACATAACTGATTTCTGTGTATTAATTTTGTGTCCTGCAACCTGACTGAATTCATTTATTATTTCTAATTTTTTTGATGAAGTTTTTAGAGTTTGCTATGTATAGTATCATGTCATCGGCACATAGATACAGTTTAACTTCTTCCTTGCCAAAATGGATGTCTTTAATTTCTCATCTGATTGAAGTGGCTAGGACTTTCAGCACTGTGTTGAATAAAAGTGGCAAGAGTGAATATCCTCATCTTATTTCTGATCTTAGAGGTAAAGCTATTTCACTATTGAGTATGATATTAGCCATGGGTTTTCACATATGGTCTTTATTATGTTGAGGTATTTTTTTTTCTCTAAACTCACTTTGTTGAGAATTTTTATCATGAACAGATGTTGAATTTTGTTAAATGCTTTTTCTGTATCGATTGAGATTATATGATTTTTATCTTTTGTTCTGTTAATGTGTATCACATTGACTTGTGAATATTGAACCATCCTTGCATCTCAAGGATAAATCCCATTTGCTTATGGTGAATGATCCTGATAATGTATTATTGAATGTGGTTTGCTAATATTTTGTTGAGGATTTTTGTTTCTATGTTCATCAGGCATTTTGGCCTGTAGCTTTCTTCTTCTTCTTCCTTCTTTCTTCTTGTCTTTGGTTTTGGTATCAGGATAATACTGGCCTCTTAAAATGTACCTGGAATCTTTCCATACTCTTTCATTTTTTGGAAATAGTTTGATGAGGAGAAGTAATAAGTCTTAAATGTTTGGTAGAGTTCACCTATGAATCCATCTGGTCCCAGGCTTTGTTTTTTGGTAGTTTTTAAAAAATATAACTGATTCAATTTTATTTCTAGTAATTGGTTGTTCAGATTTTCTCTTTCTTCCTGAATCAGTTTTGGAAGATTGTATGTTTCTAGTCATTTATCCACTTCTTCGAGGTTGTCCAGTTTTTTGGCATATAATTTTTCACAATATTCTCTTATAATTCTTGTATTTCTATGGTGTTGTTTGTTACTTTTTCATTTTTGATTTCATTTATTTAGATCTTTTCTCTTTTTTATTGATGAGTCTGGCTAAAGTTTTATCAGTTTTGCTTTTCTTTGAAAGAACCAGCTCTTGGTTTCATTGGTATTTTCTATTTTTTAAAAGTCTGTATGCCATTTATTTCTGCTCCAATTTTTATTATTTCCTTCCTTCCTTCTTACCTTGGACTTTGTTCTTTTTCTAAAAGTTCTTTTACATGTCAGGTTAGGTAGTTTATTTGAACTTTTCCTTATTCTTGAGATAGGCCTGTACTGTTGAAAAATTTCTTCCTTAGAATTGCTTTCACTGCATCCCAAAGCTTTTGGAGAATTGTTTACATTTTTGTTTGTCTCCCACGTATTTTTTTCATTTCTTGTTTGATTTCTTCATTGACCCATTGGCTGTATGTTTAGCCTCCATGTGTTTGTAGTTTTTCCACTTTTTTTTCTTGTGATTTCTAGTTTGTTTTTTTTTTTAAGATTTTATCACAGAGAGAGAGAGACATAGGCACAGAGATTTTATTACACACACAGAGAGAGACATAGGCAGAGGGAGAAGCAGGCTCTCTGCAGGGAGCCTGATATGGGACCTGATCCCAGGACCCTGGGATCATGACCTGAGCCAAAGACAGATGCTCAACCACTGAGCCATCCAGGTGCCCCATGATTTCTAGTTTCATAGTGTTGTATAGTGTTGCATAGTGTTGTGATTTCAAAAGAAACATATGATTTTAGTCTTCTTAAATTGACTGAGACTTGTTTTGTGGCCTGACATCATCTATCCTGGAGAATGTTCCATGTACAATTGAAAAAATGTATACTGTGCTGTTTATGAATGGAATGTTCTATATATATTAAGTCTATCTGGTCTTATGTGTCATTCAAAGACACTATTTTCTCATGGGTTTTCTGCCTGGATGATCTATGTTGGATGTAAACGAAGTGCTAAAGTCCCTTACTATTATTGTATTGACAATTTCTTCCTTTATATCTGTTACTATTTCCTTTGTGTATTTAGATCCTCCAATGATGGGCACATAGATATTTGCAATTGTCATATTCTCTTATTGGATTGATCCCTTTGTCATTATATAATGTCCTTCTCCATCTGTTTTTATAGTCTTTATTTTAAAGTCTATTTTGTTTGATAGGACTTTTACTACCCCAGCTTTTTTTCTGCATTCGTTTACATGGAATATCTTTTTCTATCCCTTCACTCTCAGTCTGTATGGATCCTTAGGGTTGCAGTGAGTTTTTTGTAGGCAGCATATAGATAAGTCTTTTAAAAAATTATTATCTTTTGATTGGAGAATTTAGACCATTTACACTTAAAGTAATTACATATGTACTTATTGTCATTTTGTTAATTGTTTTCTGGTTGGTTTTTGTAGTTCTTCCTGGTTCCTCCTTTTCTTGTTCTCTTCGTTTGTGATTGACAGTGTATAGTGTCATGCTTGGGTGTTTTCCTCCATTTTTTGTGTATCTAGTATAGGCTTGTGGCTACTATGAGTTTCATATGTTGCATCCTAAGTATATAGTAGTCTATATTTAAGTGGATGTCATTTAAGTTCAAACACATTATTAAAAAAACTTATTTTTTTATACTCCCCCTTCCATATTTTATGTATATGTCATATTTTACATGTTTTAATTCATAATTTTTTCCTAATTATGGACTTTTTTTTCTACTTAAATCTCTTTCACATTTTTGGAAGGCCAGTTTAGTGATGATAAGCTCCTTTAATTTTTCTTTGTCTGGAAAACTTTTTCTCCTTTTATTCTGAATTTGATAACCTTACCAGGTAGAGTATTCTTGATTTTTTTTTTCATTTCATCACTTTGAATATATAATACCACTCCCTTCTGGCCTGCAAAGTTTCTGCTGAAAAACTGGCTGATAGCCTTATTGGGTTTCCCTTGTACATAACTTTTTGCTTCTTCCTTGCTACTTTTATAATTCTCTATATATCCTTAACCTTTGACATTTTAATTATTATGTGTCATGGGTTCATCTTGTTTTAAACTCTCTGTGCTTCCTAAACCAGGATGTCTGTTTCTTTCCCCAGATTAGTGAAGTTTTTAGCTAGCATGTCTTCAAATGAGTTTTCTGCCCCTTTCTGTCTCTCTCTCTCTTCGGGAACCCCCCTATAATGTGAATGTTTGTTGGCTTGATGTTGTCTAAGAGATCTCTTAACTTATCCTGATTTTTTGCCCCTGCTGTTCAGTATGGGTGCTTTCCATTACCCTATGTTTCAGATCTCTTCTCCATTCCTCTGTATCTACTACCCTGTTGATTCCCTCTAGTAGTTCCCCCCCGCACTCACTTCAGTTATTGTATTCTTCATTTCTGATTCTTTTTTATATTTTCCACATCTTTGTTGAAGGCCTACTGAGTTATTTTACTCTTTTCTCCAGCTTGGTGAGCATTTTATGATCATTGGTTTAAACTCTTTATTAAACCTATTGCTTATCTCCTTTTTAATTTAGTTCTCTTTTGGAGATTTTGTCTTGTTCTTTCTTTCTTTCTTTTTTTTTTTAAAGATTTTATTTATTTATTCATGAGAGACAGAGAGAGAGCGAGAGAAGCAGAGACACAGGCAGAGGGAGAAGCAGGCTCCATGCAGGGAGCCCAATGTGGGATTTGATCCCAGGTCTCCAGGATCAGGTCCTGGGCCAAAGTCGGCACTAAACCACTGAGCCACCCGGGCTGCCCCTTTCTTGTTCTTTCTTTTGGAATGTATTCCTCTGTCTCTTAATTTTTCTTGACTTTTATGTTTCTATGAATGAGGTGGAATAGCTACTTCTCCTAAATTTGAAGGAATGGCCTTGTGTGTGGTCTCCCCTGTGTATACTTGGAGATGACTTCTGGCTGGCTAGAGCTACAGCTGGTGTGATTGGGGGTTGCAGGACATTCTGTACTATGGCTGACCTTGTGAGATGGCTGGAGCTAAATTGGGTGCAAGGTGGGGGGGGGGGGTTCTCGGGGCTCTTCATGCAGTGGACATCCTGGCAGGACACCTAAGACTGAATTAGGTGCAGGTTTGGAGGATCTTGGAGCTCTATGTGGAGTGGGTGCCCTGGCAGGCCAGCTGAAGCTTAAGTCAGTGCAAGCTGGAGTGTCCTGCGACACTCATCCAAGGGGTGGCCTGATGCGGTGATGAGTACAGGCCAGCACAGGCCAGGGTGTCCAACCACATACTATACAGGGATGCCTGTCAGGCCAGCTGATGCTAAAGTGGATATAAGCTGGGGAGTCCCTGAGCTTTTCATATAGAAGATACCCTAGCAGGACAGCTAAAGTGGAAATGGGTACAAGCCAGGGTGTTTAAAAGCATTCCACACTGAGGGCACCCTGACAGGACAGGTGAAAGTAAAATGAGTACAAGCTGTAGGGTTCCCTGGGTGTGCAGCACAGGGGCTGTCCTTGAGGGGTAATGGAAGCCATGGCTGATGGAGGCCTGCGTTGTGTACATGAGGCATCCTGGTGGGATAGCTGGGGCCAAAGCAGGCATCAGCCAAAAGGTCCCAGAGCACTGTGTTGGGGGTGCTCTAGTAAGCTGCCGGAGGCAAAACTGGTATAGACCAGGAGTATTCAGGGATGCTTTGCACCTGTGTCACCTTGGTGTGACACCTGGAGCTATAGTGATCACTATCCAGGGGTGTCCTGGTGTATAGCTCCCTGGATCCTCTTTCATGGGATTGCTGGGGTTAGTGGGGGCTAGGTGCTTAGGACTCACTGATGTGGTAGGCCGGGGAGGGTGTCCAGACCTTGATTCCCCCATTTGTACTCTCATGGAGGAGGGGGAGCATAAACAATGGTGCTCACCAGCCCTTCTGACCTGCAGAGATTTCTAGCAGCTCCCTGCCGTTTGGTGATTCTAAGGTTGGTTCTTTTATATACTAGTTGCTCTTTTAAACCTTGGCCTTTTTATCCTGTGTTCCAGGGCAGGCAGATCTGCTCCTGCTCTCTCAGTACTTTCAACGCCCACTGCAGTTCACAGCATTTGGGGATGGAGGTTCCCTTTATTGCTGTGTCTTCATTTCTGTTTTCTTGTACAGAAGCTGTTCAATCACCCCTCCCACTGTGAGATTTTGAGGAGGGGTTGCTGTGATGAGATCATATAAATTAGGAGGATAATTCTGAGGGATAAAAAAGAACAAAGAGATAAAATATGGGAGGTAGGGATCCCAGTATTAGGTGGCTTTTGAAATAATCATTTGAAAGAAATGATGGGGTCTAACTCATAGTATTATTAAAAATAGGAACAACTTTCCTCAGGAGTTATTTTGATCTACCTAATTCGTGGGCTGACAGTGATAGCCTCTGGGAGAAACTTTAACTTCTTTATTAGGAAAAAAATAAGAAAATAAGTTTTAAACTAGGATTGAAGGGGGGAATACAGAAATTATTTGAAAATGTTAGTGATAAAATACATCTCCAAATGGATAATCATTTTTAAGTGACATTATTTTACATCAGAGCTGTGAGTTTTTCTGGGACCCTATCTTCCTTCCACTTTCTTTGAAGGAACCACCATGAATGAATGGTTTACAGTTGTTTTTATATCTTCTTAATGTCTCTTGAAAAAGCGATTTATAGAAATAGAAAAGAGAAAGAGACTAAAGGAGTTGAAGGAGAAGCAGAAGGAAGAAAGGAGGAAGCAGCTAGCAGCAGAGATGGGAGGAAATGGAGAAAAGGAATTCCACGCAGAAGAGGAAGAGGTAGAGGCAGAGGAGCCATTACCTGAAATCTTTATTCCATCAACCCCCTGTCACATCCTCTGTGGATTTTACTCTGAGCCAGGGAAGTTCTGGGTTTCTTTGGTGAGTAATATTGTAATACATTATTTTTATCTCAGCCTTAATCAAATATAGTTTATAATCATGATTTTCCAGCACATTCTTACTTTCTAACTCTTCTGGTAAGACGGTTTATTAACTACTATTGAAAGTGTAAATTTTGAAGAATGAAAGTGAATTACAATTTTTATGTTATCTCTTTTATGTCTACTTATTATATCTGCAATTATCTATAACCATCATACATGTTCTGGGAGGGCAAAGGGGAGAAGAATACAAGATAGAAGGGCAAAGGGTAAAGGTTCTTCCAGTCGATTCTGCTGTTTTTTAAATTTTAAAACTAATTGACATTTTGAAAATAATGGCCACACTATCCTGTAAACTTTTGCTTGCATTTTGTTATTTGCAACTATGCTGTGTGGCCATGTGGAAGTCTGGGAGGATTACTCTTTTTAAAGATTTTTTTTTTTATTCGAGAGAGAGTGGAAGTGAGAGACAGAGTATGAGCAGAAAGGGAGGGAGAGGGAGAAGCAGACTCCCTGTTGAGCAGGGAGCCTGATCTGGGACTCCATCCCAGGACTCTGGGATCATAACCTGAGCTGAAGGTAGATGCTTAACTGACTGAGCCAACCCAGGTGCCCTGAGGATTATTGTTTTTAGATGGTCACATTGCTATTGTGAATAATTGGGATTTGACTAATAAGGAAGAAGAGAAAAATGAATATCAGGGAGACAAACACCAAGAACTGTCACAATGTTGTAACATATCCTCTAATTATATATTTTCCTATCATAAAACATTGATCAATTGCAAAGCAAGATTTCCTTCATTATAAATTTGACACAAATTTCAGCTCCATTAACCAAAAAAGTAATAATTGACATAAAAGTAATACAGGCATACCCTATTTTATTGCACTTCACAGATACTGTTGATTGTCACAAATTGGTTTATGGCAATCCTATGTTGAGCAATCTTATTGGCATCATTTTTCCAACAACATTGGCTCATTTCATGTCTCTGTGTCACATTTTGGTAATTCTCACAGTATTTCAAATCTTCTCATTAGTATTTGTTATGATGGTCTGTGATCATTGATTTTCGTTACTATTATAATTGTTTAGGGGAGCCATGAACCATAACCATATAAAGCCACAAACTTAATGACAAATATAGTGTGTGTTTTGACTGCTTCACTAACCAGCCATTCCCTTGCCTCTCTTCCCTCTCCTTGGGCCTTTCTATTCCCTGAAATAAAAAAATATATATTGAATTTAGGCCAACTAATAACCCTACAGTGGCTTCTAATTGTTCAGGTGAAAGCAAGAGTCCTATGTTTCTCACTTGAAATCAAAAGCTAAAAATGATTTAAGCTCAGTGAGGAAGGCATGTCAAAAGCCAAGACAGATCCAAAGCTAGGCCTCTTGGGCCAAACACTTGGGCAAGTTGTGAAAGCAAAGAAAAATTTCTTGAAGGAAATTAGAAGTGCTAATCCAGTGAACACATGAATACTAAGAAGGCAAAACAGGCTTATTGCTGATAGGAGAAAGTTTCAGTGGTCTGGATAGGAGATCAAACCAGCCACAACATTCCTTAAAGCTTTATCCGGAGGAAGACCCTAATTCTCTTCAGTTCTATGAAGGCTGAGAGAGATGAGGAAGCTTTGAAAGAAACATGGGAAGTTAGCAGAGATTGGTTCATGAAGTTTAGGAAAAGAAGGAAAGAAGCTATCTCCATAACACAGAAATGTAAGGTGAAGCAGCAAGTGCTGATGTAGAAGCAGCGGCAAGTTATCCAGAAGATCTAGCTAAGATAATTCTTGAAGGTGGCTACACAGAACAAGAGATTTTCAATGTAGATGAAATGGTCTTATTGTGGAAGAAGAAGATGCCAGCTAGGGCTTTCATAGGGGAGAAATCAATGTCTGGCTTGAAAGAATGGGCTGACTCTCTTATCAGGGGCTAAATGCAGCTGCCGACTGAAGTCGAAGCCAATGCTCATATACCATTCTGAAAATCCTGGCCCTTAAGAATTACATTAAATCTAACTCCCAGTGCTCTATGCATGAAACAATAAACCCGGATGACAGTGCATCTGTTTGCAACATGATTTACTGAATATGTCAAGCCCACTGTTGAGATCTGCTCAAAAAAAAAAAATTCCTTTCACAATATTACTGACTACACATCTGGTCACCCAAGAGCTCTAATGGCGACATACAATGAGATTAATGTTTTCATACCTGCTAGCACAACAATCATTTTTCAGCCTGTGGATCAAGGAGTAATTTAAACTTTCAAGTCTTATTATCCAAGAAATACATTTTGTAAGGCTATAGTTGCCATTGATTGTGATTCCTCCAATAGATCTGGGCAAAGTCATTTGAAAAACTTCCTGAAGGCATTTACCATTCTAGATTCATGGGAAGAGGTCAAAATGTCAACATTAACAGGAGTTCTTGGAAGAAGTTGATTCCAACCCTCATGGATGATTTTGAGGAGTTCAAGACCTGAATGGAAGAAGTAACTGCAAATGTGGTAGAAATAGCAAGAGAACTAGAATTCAGAACAAGAATTCCCTTGAATATGGGACTGAATTGCTGCAATCTCATGATAAAACTTTAACAGATAAAGAGTTGCTTCTTTGGATGAACAGAAAAAGTGATTTCTTGAGACGGCATCTGCTCCTGGCGGAGATTGTTGTCACAGCCAATCGTGGCTGTGAGGATTGTTGAAATGGCAAAAGAGGACTTAGAAAATGATATAAACTTAGTTGATAAGCAGCAGCAGGATTTGAGAGGATTGACCCCAATTTTGAAAGCAGTTTTGCTGTGAGTAAAATGTGAACTAACAGCATTGTGTGCAACAGAGGAAGTCCTGAAAGGAAAAGTCAGCTGATGCAGCAAACTTCCTAACAATGAAGTTATTCTTATTTCAAGAAATGGTCATGGCTGCCTCAACCTTCAGCAACCACCCCACACCCCAACCCCCAATCAGTCAGCAGCCAACAACATTGAAGTGAGACCCTCCACCGGAAAAAAGATTAAGACTTGCTGAAAACTCAGATTATGGTTAGAAATTCTGGGCAATAAAGTATTTTTAAATTAAGGTAGGTACATTGGTTTTCTTAGGCATAATGCTACTACACACTTAATAGACTATGCTGCAGTATAAACACAACTTTTATGTGCGCTGGGAAACCAAAAAATTCATTTAACTCACTTTATTGCAATAGTAGCTTTATTGAGGTGGTCTGGAATCAAACCCACAATATCTCCAAGGTATGCCTGTATGTGAAAGATTACCATTAATTCATAACCAATCCCAGATCTTTGGCCAGACCAGGACACTGAGCAGCCAAGGACTGTTGCTACAAGGAGTAATGAGCAATTAGCTTCTCCCCTGTTCCACTTTTCCTAGAAATACATCTTCGTTAGCAACTTCTAAAGAGGCAAGCAGAAAGAGGATAGAAAATAGTGATGGAGGCACCTTAGGACTCCATTTATTAGTGCCTTTACCTTGATTTATTTATTATTTTTAAAAAGATTTCATTTATTAATTCATGATACACACACACACACACACACACACACACACACACACACAGGCAGAGACACAGGCAGAGGGAGAAGCAGGCTCCATGCAGGGAGCCCAATGTGGGACTCGATCCCGGGACCCCAGGATCACACCCTGGGCCAAAGGCAGATGCTCAACCACTGAGCCACTCAGGTGGCCCTTGTCTTTGTTTTATGAAACCATTGTTTCTGGCTACTATTGTGTGGGGTTTAAGAGTGAAGGGATAAGTAAGACATGGTTCCTGCCCTCAGGAAATTTCTTCATTTCAAGAGGGAGAGAGGCATAGAAACAACTGTAATACAATGTAATAGAGTTCTAGCATCCTTGAAACACACCTGCAAAAATTTTTGTATAACAAACACATTTAGTGCTTATTCTTCAGGTTGCCAGATAAATACTACGTGACACAAACTTACACTAGGTATATTTGTTTTTTTTCTGAAATTCATATTTAACAGAGCATGTTGTATTTTTATTTGCTGAATATGGCAACCTCTTTATTCTGTACCAGACAGCATTCAAAGTGATTTATTAACCACCCTATAAAAGAAGTCCTCTTATAATTTACGTGTTCCATAAGAAGAAACCAAGGCATGGAGAGGTTACGTAATTTATCCAGGGTCATATAACTAATGAGAGGTGGAACCAGGATCTGGACTCCAGCAGTTTGGGTCTAGAATCCCTGCTTTTAACTATTAAACCCCACCAGCACACAAGATTAAGGTCCAGTTTACAGAGGTGGTGACACTGAGTGCTGAATGCAACTATTTGCCAACTCTGCCTACAACCAAGTAGACGGTATGGAAAACTGGTCTCACTGTGAAGTCCTGACCACAGTTCTCAAGAACTCACCCTGTAGGCCCCTTCTACCACCTAGCCATGTTCACTTGGCCACTTTCTAAATTTCTGATTTAATTCTTCCTTCACATAAGCTGCATGCTCCCTCACTTTCTAATGATAACCTCCTCTCACATTTCACTGAGAAAATAAGATTTTCCTTGCCTTGTCTCCAACAGATCCAACACCCTATGGGGACCAACCCATACAAGTTTTGTCTGCTTTGCCTATTACTCCAGTTGATGAATGGTCTCCTGCGACTGTCGAAGGACACTTTTCCCGAAGGCCTCTTGATCTGACCCCTCTCACATCCTCCAGTATTTTATTCCTGCAATAAACCACCTAATCTGTATCATCCACTTCCCTCTGTTTACTAAATTCTTTTTTTTTTTTTTAAGATTTTATTTATTTATTCATGAGAGACACAGAGAGAAAGAGAGGCAGAGACACAGGCAGAGGGAGAAGCAGGCTCCATGCAGGGAGCCCAACATGAGACTCGATTCTGGGTCTCCAGGGTCACACCCTGGGCGGAAGGTGGCTCTAAACCGCTGGGCTACCAGGGCTGCCCTGTTTACTAAATTCTTATCATCAGCACATAAACATGCTCTAGGACTTAAAATTTTTCCTTAAACCTCTTTCTTTCCCTCCCACTCCTCCTTTTAGAGATGATCCTAAAGGTCATATTATGCATCTTTAACTTCATATAATTTGATATAAATTTATTCTTCTAAAATTCCAAAGAAAAAAGATCTTAGAGCACGTTAATGCCGTGTATCCTGCCCCTCTCCATTGTCCTGTTTTCTTTATATATGTATATTTGTATCTCCAAGGGGTATTTTATTATAGTTTTATAGTGCTGATATAATTTTGGCTTATCCTTTTTATTACTGTTAATTCCCTTCTATTTCTTTGTAGTTGAATCTTCTGCCTAAAAATATATATATATGTATGTGTGTGTGTGTGTGTGTGTATATATATATATATATATATATATATATATATATATATATATACATACATACATATATATATTGTATATCTGCTGATGACAAATTCTTCATTTTGGGGGCTCTTGAGGGTCTTAAATTGTCTTCATTTTGCCTTTTTAAAAATTATATTTTTTGCTGGATATCTTCAAACTTTGATATCTTTTAATCCTCTTTTGCCTGCCATTCTACCAGCTGCGTCTTTTTATTGTTGTTTCTTTGAAACCTAGTATGTCTTTTTCTCTGGCTGATTATAAGATTTTGTATTAAAGCGTTTAATTTCCTCATATTTATCTTGTGCTCATAACATTTCTTGAATGCCAGCATAGTTTTATTCAGTTTTGGAAAATTCTTAGCCATTATCTACCACAGTATTGTTTCTGGCCCATCTTTTTACTTGTTTCTTCTGGGATTCCAGTTTTATGTACATTAACCCTTATCACTATGTCCCATATGTATTTTACAAACACACCAGTCTTTTTTTTTTTTTGTATTTTCCATCCTTCTTTTCTCTCTCCTGCTTTGGTATGACTACTTTATCTGGTCTCTGTTCCAGCTCCATAACTCTAGCTGTGTCTAGTTGCTTTCAAACTAATCTGTTGAATTTTTAATTTGTCATTTTGTCAGTTCTAGAATTTTATTCCATTATTTTTTATAGATTCTAGATGACTTAAATTTTCCATATTGCCTTCACATTCCTTAAATATATTAATCATGATTATTTGAAGTCTCATGACTTTTTCTTTGATCTGCTTGTCTTTTTAAAATTTACTTAAATTCAATTCAGTTAATATATAGCATATTACTAGTTTCAGAGGTAGAATTTAGTGATTCACCAGTTGCATATAACACCAAGTGCCCTCCTTAATGCTCATCACCCAGTTACCCCATCCTCCCATCTACCTCCCCTCCAGCAACCCTCAATTTCTTTCCTATAGTCAAGAGTCTCTTATGGTTTGCTTCCCTTTCTGTTTTTATCTTACTTTACTTTTCCTTCCCTTTCCCTATGTTCATCTGTTTTGTTTCTTAAATTCCACATACGAGTAGAATTGTATGGTATTTGTCTTTCTCTGACTCATTTCACATAGAGTGATATCCTCTAGTTCCCTCCACATCATTGCAAATGGTAAGATTTCATCCTTTTGACGGCTGAATAATATTCCATTATATACATATATCACATCTTTATCAATTCATCTGATGGACATCTGGGCTTTTTCCACATTTTGGCTATTGTGGATATTGATACTACAAATATTGGGGTGCATGTGCTCCTTTGGATCACTATGTTTTGTATTCTTTGGATAAATATCGAGTAGTGCAGTTGCTGGGTTGTAAGGTAGTTCTATTTTTACTTTTTAAGGAACCTCCATACTGGCTTCAGGGTGGCTGCCATTCCTGCCTGGAATGCACTAGTTTGCATTCCACTATAATCTGTTTGGCTTTTGGTTTTCAATCAAGTCTTGTCTTAGCTAGTATGCCCAGTTTTTTAAAATTTAATAATTGACCTTGTATGTGAAAAGCTATAGCTTGAGAATCTATATGTTGCCATTGTCTCCTGGAAATTTATTTTTGGTTCTGGAAAGCAGCTAGAAATCCTAGATTACTTTCATCTACTCAGTGATTGAGACTCACGCATGTAGTGTACAGTGTTCCAGGATTGCAATGGAAAGCCTGCTGGAAGGTGTATTTACTGTGGCTCCTCCTCCTTGGGAGGATCCTGCAATTTCTTTCCCTCTCCCTAAGTGCATGAGACAACACATTGCTCTGCTGAGCTTCTAAGCCTCTCAGCTGCCACTTACAGAACTGGCAACTGCCTTAGGGGAAGAGCAATGCCCTAGACTCAAAACTAGTTCTGAACACCATGACCTATAAAACCCTTTACTAAACACTAAATGCAGAATAATACTTGAAATAAAAAGGTAGTCAGAAGAGATATCTCTTCCACTTTTAAGTGGAAGCAAATTATTGTAAGATGTTTTATTATTGTATAATCATATAGTTGCATGTAAAAAGACAATGGAGATACTTTATAAAACTTTATAATCATAGAAATCATATAAAAATAGATGTTTTGAGACATCTATTTTAGGTTTTAAAATTTGAACTAATAATAAAAAAAGTCCTCATGTGGCCATATGTATCTTATATTCAAATACTACCTCTTATGTTCTTTATTTCTTTTCCAGGGCGGCTATGATGCTGGTTTTCTATATCACTGTGAGTTCCCCCCATATGACAAAAATAGTGCTATCACAGAAATGAAAAATGAACCTTTTGACTTTCGTCGTCTTGAAGATACAGAGGATAATCCCATCCAAGCTATCACTTTCAGGTGAACTGAATTTCAGAAAGCCTTAAAAAAACCATATCCCATATGTGTGTATGTTGTTGCCCATCATGAATATTGTTCATTTTTAAAGATCTGTCCAAATGGAAGGGCACTCAAACATTTTCTAGTTAAATCAATTGAATGAATAAATAGAATCAAAGCTAATTCTGAAACTGTATTTCAAGTCCCTCTATCAAATATTGTGTCTGAATTTCTGTTTATCACACAATTGTTTTAGGGATTTACTTTCTGTTACTTAGGAGGATGCTACTGCATGGTCAGATAATAAAGGTTAAGTATTGCAATGATTCTGGACAAATCACAAATTGATTCATTATTCCCTTATTTGAGAATTAAACATACATGCCAGTCATTCTTTTGAAGATCAACTATAATAGCTCCAAATTTCAAATTGGCTTTTTCCCCCCTTCTACCCTTTTGTATGAGTTTGCCAAGGCTGCCATAGTTCGTTAGGGTTTCAAAATAGGAGTGGGGAGCTGCACAACGTAATCCATGAGATCTGTGTTATTAAAGTTTAGTCATTTGTCAGTTAACTTAAATATTTTCATATTAACATGAAGAACAATTTATGTTTCATAGCATTCACCAAGATCTAATGTTCTGTGGAATGCAAGATGGAGCAATTCGAGTCTATATCTTAAGTCAGAATAATCCTTCATTGATGAATATGGTGGACTACTGGCACTTCAATATTCATGACAATAATTATGGATGTGTTAAAGGCATCTCTACTAGTTTTGATGACCGTTTCTTGGTGACTACTGGGGCAGATAGTAATATCTTTGTTTTCACCATTTTTTCTGAATTTGAGCTGAAGAAATCTATCAAAGCCAAAGTGCCATCTCCCAGGGTATGTAACTGACTAATAACAATGATAAAAAATACTTTAAAATAGTGATGTCAAAATTACTCATTCTTTAAAAACTGAAAACTCTTTAGACATATTTACCTTATAGTCTATTCTTGCTGTTAGTATTATAATTTTGGCTTTCTGGTGCCTCTGTTATTAAATATTAAAGTCCTGAATTCCCCTATAGCCCTAAAATTATAGAATTTCTCAAGTCAATTTTTCTATATCAATCAGTTTTTTGATTAAAATTTCTTTGTTTTCAAAATGTACATTTTTCCAGATATATATTTTTCATTTACTCACTTATTAAAGGGACATATATGAGATGTACACCATAATTTGTGTTTGAAAGCGGTTGTAAAAATACTAGTCTTTAGTATTAGAATATGACAATGTAGATTATGATCAAACATTAAGTTAAATTATTCTATTCTTAGGCAGAATGTATTATCGGCTTTGTAACGAAGATTGAGGGTTCATATCCCCAAATGATATCCATTTGCCCTACCACATGACTTGAAGTTTCTATTATCAAAGTGGTTCCTTTGGGGAAAAAAATCACTAATAACCATTAGAATTGCTCCTCAAGAGGGAGTTATATTAGACCGTAGTTAAAATTCCTGTGAATACATTGGCATCCCATTTAATAGGTAGCCCACTTCAAAAGAACATACAAAAAGTAGGGCAGATTTGAGCAGATAAATTTTCATTTCTATTAATAGAAGCAAAATTTGGAGAATGGACTGTTATCTAAAGACCTTTAGCTCAGGAAGAATTATAGAAGGGAAAATTATGAAGAAGAAAATCCTTTTCTTTCTACCTTGCCAGCTCTCTCTATGGAAATCTATCTTGGACAGAAGAAATCCATTCCACATTTGTATAATAGCATCCTTTTATTTATGACTTCAATAGATATTTCTTATGTCATTGATGCAGACTTTGCTTTTAAGAAGGCAAAATCAGAAAGAAATGAATCAAGAGAGGACTAAGCTCTGCCTATGTCTAAGCTTCTTCCTTTAGAATCTGCTGGGAAGTCATTTAAAGTACAGATGCCTGAGCCCTAGCCAGGAGCAGTTAAATCAGAATATCTGAAAGTGAGGCCCAGGTAGCAGTATTTTATAAAATATCTTACCCTCTCCCCCAGTATCAGGCCCTAGGATTCTAAGGTACAGCCAGGATTGAGAACAATTGGCCTGTATTTTGGCACAGTTGGCAGCAACTCTGCTTAACTCAAATTTATTGTAAACAGCTGAGGCCGGGGTAGTGGGCTTGGTATCAGCATCAAATCCTGGAGACCACACTGCTAATGGAAAACCAAGGGGCTTGGCTCTGGGCAATAAAAGAATAAAAACATAAAATTCAGCATAATACCCTCCAGTTCCATCCACGTCGAAGCAAATGGTGGGTATTTGCTTGACGGGATGAGCACTGGGTGTTGGCAAATTGAACACCAATAAAAAATAAATTTATTAAAAAAACCATAAAATTCAATCAAGTTATGTCCTAAGTGATTAACAGTAATTACAATGTATTAGCCATCAATGTTTTTTACGCTGGTCATGTCTTATGTCTTCACTTTTACTGAAGTTCTAAACTTTGGGGCACCTGGCTTGCTCAGTCAGTAGAGCATGTAACTCTTGACCCTGGAATTGTGAGTTTGTGCCCTACGTTGGGTGTAGAGATTACTTAAAAAAAATCTTAGGAAAAAAGTTCTAAACCTTGTCTTATAGAAACATGTAGATATATTTCATATGTGTAAAGACTAGTACTGTAACAATACAACTTGGTGAAAAGAGACTCCTTATTTCTTTACAATGAATGACAACAAAACAGATCTATCTGTGATGAAAAAGAATAGAGAATGAACAAGTTCACTTTTACTTAAGAACTGATTAGCTAGCAACCTCAGACTTTATTTGGTTCACTGGATTATAATTCTTCTTCCTTAAATTTTATAGCATTGCACCTGAATAAACAAAGCACTTTTAAATGATTTACTTCATAGTTCCCTTAACTAATTTCTTTTCTAAAAGGAGATTCATGTTTCTGACTTCATCTTTCTTTCTCAAGGAGGGGAACTATACTATTCTGTGCATTTCTCACTGTATGTCTTTTTAAAATAAGGTCAAGTGAAATGCTTAAAGTTTAAAAAAATATTGTATGTCAACTATACTCAAACTTTTAATTTAAAAAATACATTTTAAACTCTTCCTGTATACATAGAGTATTTGGGGAGAATTATGCATATATGAAAGGGCATAAGCTAAAAAAATAGCATTTTAAAACAAATGACCTAGAAAATTTTTGTGTTTATTCTTTGTTAGCAATACATGATATTAGCAATTCACATTTTGGAGAGGAATTATGGTGATCTCAACATTTTGCAGACGCCTTAAGTTTCAAGACTTTTTCTACCTACTTGTTTAAAACAGAAATAAGTTTAGTCAATTGCAATATTTTCCCTAGTTTATTTCTTGTGAAAATACTTTGCAAGCCTATAATTATTAGAAATTGACAGAGGGAAAAACTCAGTTTATTTCATATTAGATATTTTAAGAGAAATATGGCATTTAACCATTTCTCCCCTTTCTACAGTTTGGAATTGAAGCAGAGCCAATTCCAGAAGATATTGAAGATCCCAAATCCTATAGGTATGGGAATTTTTGATAAATACTCACTAGTCCTAAACTGTCGCAAAATGGCACTTTTTAGAAGCTGACCAAGCCAAAAGAATTTCCAAGTTGAGTCCTTGTTTCCTCTTACGCTGTTTCTCTCTCTTGTTATCCTTTTCAATATCTGTTTTCAGTATTGAGAATGCTAGGAGAAAAAGAGAACATGACAAGTTAATGAAAGAAGTGGAAGAAATAAAGGCTGGGAAGAGAGAAAAGCTCAAAGCTTTGAGAAATGAATTTTGGAAACTTCTAGAAATGAATCAAGAATTACCAAAGCATATGCAGTTTAAGCGAACAGTAAGCCTCAAAGAAATTTGACTTTAATTTTTTAAAATATACACTATTTTTTTCGATCAAGACTACTATTTTGCTGATAAAATAGGAAACTTAAAATCATCCTTAAGGTCCCCTTTTATCTGGCTAGTATATTGGTAGCAGCTAAAATACTGTAGAACTTGACACACAGCTTGGTTTGGATACAGAAGAGCTTCCTTACATAAGGTTTACTTCCAGATTTAGCTACCTCACTTTTTTTTTTTTTTGATGGGGGTGAGTAACAAGTAAAATATAAACACAGGTTTGAATCTGGTTATCAACACTTACTGTACCTAAACAAGATACACATATATTCTGATTCTCTGTGATTCTATTTCGATAATTCACTGAATTCATCAAAAAGATAGTACATGATCCACAAATTTTTAAAAGATGACTTAGTGTAATTGTAGCTATGGGGACAATCAACAAATTGTTTAAGCTAATTTTGTATTATTTTTTTTTCTTTTCTGACTTATTACAAAGCTCCATCTACCTGCTAGTGATTTTCTTTTCATTATATACTTCTTCCAAAGTGGAATTGCTGTCAAGAATCTAATCAAATAAAAAGCCAGAATTTATCATCCTGACTATACCTATAATTTTAGAGGCATCTAGTCAATTCCATATGAAAAATGCTCTAGTGAAATCATAATGGCTACCTTATATTGTTTAAAAGACCAACCCATAATGGTTAAAAGATATTGCTATTTTACTAAGAAAAAAGGTTGACATTTACAGAATATAAGTAACATAATTCAAAATAAAGAACGCCTGAGGTGGGTTCTATAGCTAAGCATTTTATATACATCACTACTTAAAACTGAAACACCCATGGAGGGCAGCCCAGGTGGCTCAGCGGTTTAGCTCCGCCTTCAGCACTGGGCCTGATCCTGGAGACTCAGGATGGAGTCCCACGTCAGGTTCCCTGCATGGAGCCTGCCTCTCCCTCTGCCTGTGTCTCTGCCCCTCTCTCTCTCTCTGTGTCTCTCATGAATAAATAAAATCTTAAAAAAAAATACTAAGATATTCCAAGATTGTGTTGTACTTTCCCTGCCCCTGAAACACCCCTGGAAAGATAATTACTACTTATAATTTAGTCTGAAAGCAGGCACTGATATTTTTCCAAGAGAAAAGGAAAAAAAAAACATTGCTCCCCTAATTACCCTTATGGGAGAAATAGCCCCCTTGGCAAAGGACATCCAGCTAGAACTTGGTGACCTTAAAAAAGACACCAAAGACTTAGCTGTCTTTCCTGGGTGGGGTCACATGGGAAGGGGTGCCATGAACTCCTACCCTGTGCCTCGCTGGTTATGTGCCAGTGGTTGCTTTGGAGTGGTAGAAGTATTTTTTTTTTAACCTCTGCACACTCTCCAAATATTCTGTTATCGTTCATTGTTTTTATGTGGGAAAATCCTTTAATATAGAAATTTATTTGCAGTATTGTTAATTATTTCTGAGAACTTTTCTCCATATTTTGTGGAAATAAAATTGTTATTTTTTTCTAGAACAGTTTGTGATATTTGGAAGAGAATTATGACGCAAAGTGAAATTAGGTACAAAACTTAATCTGTATCCGGGTATGAAATAGGATTGATAATGTACAGTGATAAATGTACCCATTTTGATGAACAAATCCACTTATTTGCAGGATTTTGATGTGGATTCCAAAATTCGTGCTGAGATTGCCAGAAAAACAGCTTTTAAAATTCATGAAGTGGAAAAGGAATTAGCTTGGGAAAAAGAGAAACATGAACTTAGCCTCATGAAGCTACAGAATAGGTAGGATTTGTATTTCCTACAAGTTAGGATGTTTGAGATCATATATTTGAATGAAGTTGTTCACAATGGCTTAATCAAAATGGTCAGGTAAGAGGTGTCCTGGAGTACCTACTAACATTTGAAATCTCAAGGAATCCTCTTGTCACTGCTACTGATATCTTCTTGAGCTTTCTGGGAAATTTAAATCTGGGAAGTTTAACGATTAGATTTTTCAAAGCACCACCGTGGCTCAATTGGTTAAGCATCCGACTCTTGATTTTGGCTCAGGTCATGATCTCAGGGTCATGAGATCAAGCCCCATATCAGCACCATGCTCAGTGTGGAGCCTGCTTGAGACTCTCTCTTTCCCTCTTCTCCTTTCTGTGTGTGTGTGTGTGTGTGTGTGTGTGTGTGTGTGTGTATAAATAAATAAATAAATAAATAAATAAATTTTCAACTCAATACACAGAAAACAATTTTAAAATGGGCAGAAGACATGAATAGACATTTCTCCAAGGAAGACGTCCAGATGGCCAGCAAACACATGAAAAGATGTTCAAGATATCTCATCATCAGGGAAATTCAAATAAAAAACACAATAGGATATCACCTCACACCTGTCAGAATGGCTAAAATCAAAAACACAAGAAACAGCAAGTGTTGGTGAGGATGCAGAGAAAAAGGAAACTTCATGCACTGTTGGAGATGCAAACCAGCCACTGTGGAAGACAGTATGGAGGTTCCTCAAAATTTAAAGATAGAACTACCTCATGATCCAGTAATCACACTACTTGGATATTTACCCAAAAAGTACAAAAAAACTAATTCAGAAGCATACATGCCCCCATATGTTTATTGCAACATTAGTTATAATAGCCGAATTATGGAAGCAGCCCTAGTGTCCATTGATAGATGAATGAGTAAAAAAGGTGCAGTATCTATACAATGGAATATTATATAGCCATAAAAGATAATAAAATCTTTCCATTTGAAATGAGATGGATTGGGGCACCTGGGTGGCTCAGTGGTTGAATGTCTGCCTTTGGCTCAGGGCATGATCCCGGGGTCCTGGGATTGAGTCCTGCATTAGGCCCCCCAGAGGGAGCCTACTTCTCCCTCTGCTTCTCTCTGCCTATGTCTCTGCCTTTCTCTGTCTCTCATGAATAAATAAATAAAATCTTTTTTTTTAAAAAATGAAATGACGTAGACGGAGACAGAATAATGTTAAGCAAAATAACTCAGAGGAAGACAAATACTGTGATTTGTTTGAATTTAAGAAACAAAAAAAAATGAGCAAGAGGAAAAAACAGAGACGAACCAGGTAACAAGACTCTTAACTATAGAGAACAAACTGATGATTACCAGAGGGGAGGTGATTGGGTGACAGAAGAAATGGGTGATGGGGATTGAGGAGTGCACTTGTCATGATAAGTACTGGTGATGTATGAGAATGCTGAATCACTATATTGTACACCAGAAATTACTAGAACACTGTATTAAATATACTGGCATTTAAATAAAAAATAATACAATAAAATTGTTTTTAATTAAAAATTAGATTTTTTACAAACTAAATTATGTAATGTTCTGTTTTTGACAAATTATTTTATATCTAGTTAACACATGAGCATGCACATATTTAAAAAATAAAAAATGAGATAGAATTAAAAGATTTATAATGGAAGACAACTTCCTGTCCAGTCTCTCTCATGTACCAATAGGACTCCCCAGAAGAAATTGCGCCATTTTTTTTAGCCTTTTTGAGATGTAATTTACATTGAGTAAAATGCACAAATTTTAACTGAATAGCTTGATAAATTTTACAGTTATATATGACATACATCCACTGCCCAGATTAAGAACATTCATGGTACTCTGAAAAGTTCCCTTGTGGCCCCCTTCCCGGTAGATATTAACTCGCCAGAGATGAATGTTTATTATATGAGTTTTGTCTGAGAATTTCATACGATTGAATTCTGCAACATGAACTCTTGTATTTGGCTTCTTTTACTTAACATCATGCTTTAGGTCATCTATGTTGTTGCAGGTAGCAGTAAATAAAAATAAATAAATAAATAAAAATGTCAAAAAATACCCAGTACCTACAATGTGAAATTCATAACGTCTGGCATCCAAAGTTTTTCAGCAAAACAAAAAGCATAACCCAAAATAAAGAAAAAATTTTCAGCTAATAGAAATAGACCCAGAAAACACACAGATGATATAACTAGCAGACAAGCACATTAAAGCAGTTATTATATTTTATAAGTTCAGGAAGTAGAGGAAAGCATGAGCACATTAGAGTGAACAAAATCCTTACCTATGATACTAGGAAACCAATAAATAATGATTAATAAATTCATATAAATACATTATTTACATGTATGGTTATAACCACTAGAAGAGATATGAAAAGTGGATTCTCTTTGAAATCTATCATATTTATGGGTTGAAATACTCAATACTTATCTATTAAAATCTATTATGTCAAAGTTGACCTATAGATTCAGTGTAATTCCAGTCAAAATCTTAGCAGGGTTTTTGATGAAAATTGACAAATTGCAAAGGACCTATGCAATACTGAAGATGAAAAACAAAGCCAGAGGATTTATAATATCAGGTGTCAAGAATAATTAAAATAGCATTATACTAGCACAAAGGCAGGCCAATGGAATAGAATGAATAGTTCTTCAGAAATGAATATATATGAATATATAAACACACATATACATATAATTATATATATATAATTACTTGATTTATGACAAACCTATCACTATAATCTGAGGAGGAAAGCATGGTCTTTTCAATAATGATACTAAGTCAATTTAATATCCATATAGAAACAAATGACACATGATCTCCATCTTATACCACCCCCAAAAATCAATATAGATAATGGTAAAACAATAGAGCTTCTAGAATAAAACACAGGAGAATTATTTCATGAATTGGGAATAGGTACAGTTTCCTTACCTATACACGAACCATAAAAGAAGAATATTGATAAATTGAACTTTATTAAAGTTAGAAACTTCTGCTAAAAAAGACCTCGTTAAAAGAATGAAAAGGCAAGCCACAGATTAAAGATATTTTACATGCATGCACACACACATCATATATATACATGTATCACAAATACATGTCATACATCTACAAAAGATTCCTACCTAGAAGATATGAATACTCTTACAACCCAATTTTAAAAATGAACAAAGAACTTGAACACCTAAGAGAATACACAAATAACCAATAAGTATAAGAAAAGGGGCTAAAATCATCACTCATCAGGTAAATGCCAATTTAAATCACATGGAGATACTACTACAGAATGGCTAAAATTTAAAGAAGTGACAATACTAAGTGATGACAAGCATGAGCATTATGGGTTGAATTGTATCTGCCAGAAAAACACTTAGAAATCTCCCAGTATCTTGGAGTATAATCTCTTCTGGAAATAGGGTCTTGACAGAGGTAATCAGGTTAAAGTGAGATTAGAGTGGTCCTAACCCAACATTACCTATATACTTTTATAAAAAGTGGAAACTTGGACATGCATTGAGAGAAGACTATGTGAAAAAACACAGAGACAACACCACTTGAAGGCAGAAGGTTTGGGATAATGCATCTAACAGGAAGGAGCCCCCAAGACTGCTGGCAAACCAGCAGAAGCTCAGAGAGGCATGGAACAGATTCTCCCTCCCAGGTCTCAGAAGAAACTAACAAATTGCATTTTTCATAGAACTAGAACAAGTAACCTTAAAATTTATATGGAACCACAAAGAACTTTGTTGAGAAAAAACAACAAAGCTGGAGGTAGGACAATCCCAGATTTTGTGATATGCTACAAAGCTGTAGTAATTAAAACAATATGGTACTGGCACAAAAATAAACACATAGATCAATAGAACAGAATAGGAAACCCAGAAAGAAACCCATGTTTATATGGTCTATTAATCTACAACAAAGGAGATAAGAATACACAATGGGGAAAAGACCCTCTGTTCAACAAATGGTGTTGGAAAAACTGGACAGCTTCATGTAAAAGAATGAAACAACCACTTTTTACCACCATATACAAAAATAAGCTCAAAATGGATTACAGACCTAAATGTGAAACCTAAAACCATAAAACTCCTAAAAGAAAATATAGGCAGTAATCTCTTGGATATCACCCTTAGCAACATATTTATGGATATGTTTCTTCAGGCAATGGAAACAAAAGTAAAAATAAACTGTTGGGACTACACAAAAATAATTT
Organism: Vulpes vulpes; assembly: GCF_048418805.1. Classification (NCBI taxonomy): domain Eukaryota; kingdom Metazoa; phylum Chordata; class Mammalia; order Carnivora; family Canidae; genus Vulpes; species Vulpes vulpes. The sequence continues at coordinate 115,137,084 of NC_132780.1, read as the reverse complement.
GAAAAGATATATTATCCACTATGCTTTTTGCAATATTATTTATAATAGTTAAGCTATAGGAGCAACCCAAGTGTCCACTGATAGATGAATGGGTAAAGAAGAGTGGTTTGTATATATGTATGTGTGTGGGGTGTGTGTGTGTGTATACACACAGGCACATACATACAATGGACTATTAGCCATAAAAAACAATGAGATTTTGCCATTTCCAACAACATGGATGGACCTAGAGGATATTATGCAAAGTGAAGTCAGAGAATGACAAATACCGTAGATTTCACTTATGTGTGGAATTTAAGAAACAGAACCAGTGAACAAAAACAGACTCTTAAATACAGAGAACATACTGAAGGGATGGTGGGTGGGTGGGTAAAATAGACAAATGGGATTAAGAAGAGATTAATGGGGGCACCTGGCTGGCTCAATTGGTAGAGTATGGGACTCTTGATCTCGGGGTTGTGGGTTTAAGCCCCACATTGGGTGTAGAGATTACTTAAAAAAGAGGATATTAACAAACTTACATTTATAAAATAAGTCATGAGATGAAAAATACAGCATAGGGAATATAGTCAGTAATATTGTGATAATGTATGGTGACTACACTTATTGTGAGTACAAAGTAATGTATAGAATTGTTGAATCAATATGTTGTATACCTGAAACTCATATATATATGTCAATTATACTTCAATATACATAAATAAAAATACATATCTCTCCTCAAAAAAAAATCCACTCCAACTCAACCAACATTTTGATTTTGGACTTCCAGCCTCTAGAACTTTTGTCTGTTATTTTAAGCCAACCAGTCCGTTGTACTTTGTTATGGAAGCCCTAGGAAGCTAATACAATGGGGATCGGTTGGAATTCTCATACACTAATGGCCAAGGTATAAATTGGTTGAATCATTTTTGGTTCTAGTATATAGTATCTAGTACCTAGTGCCTAGTATCTAGTAAAGCCAAATATGCGTATAATCTATGATCCAGCAATTCTTCTCCTGGTTATATTGCAAACAAATAAGTTCTTATGTCCACCAAAAAGCATGCACAAGAATGGTCATAGCAGCATTATTCATCATCTCAAAAAAATAGAAACAATTCAAATATCCATCAACAGTAGCATGAATAAATAAATCATGGTATGAGCATTGAAGACTATTACAAAACAATGAAAAAGTATAAACCTGTGTGAGGCCCAGGGATTATTCTATCTGTTGTCTTCTGGTCATTCTTTCCCCAACCTCAGGTAGACGTATCACATGCATACAGGTGATCAGTAATCACCTGAAGCCTGGAAGAGAGACCTCTGTAGACCTTCAGAGCTCTCTCCCTAGGCAGCAGTTTCCTCTCTGGTACTCTGCTCTGTGACTCATGGCACTGATATGAAATACCTGAATATTCAAATTGTGGAATTATATCTAGATGACTACTTACCAAGAGATGGAAGTAGCTAAGAAGTTCTTCTCAGGAAGAACCTTCAATATAATATATCCTATGTTTGGCTTTAATGACTATTCATATTATATTTGTTTATATATATATAGTATGAATTCATACATATGAATATATTATGAATCTTAAACCAGTGAGGCTCATTGCCCCAGCCTGCCTGCTTCTTTCATTTGTTTGCGTTCCTGTGCTCTGCTGGAGCAGGTAGTTATTGGTGAGGCCAGGAATCCCTGTTCCCAGAATCGAACATACTTGCAGCCGTTGTCTTTGGGAACATGCATCTCCCCAGAAGCTGTCAGAGTCAGGGAATATGTGCCTATAGCTCTAGGACCCAATTTGTCCATCATCCCCCTTGTCAGGTGGAACCTCTTCTTCCTCAATCTTCTTGCCTTCAATTGCTTGTTAATTCCCTGCTTTCCCTCCCTCGGCTTTATGTCTTCACTAAACATACGGAAGGAAATAAGTTACCTTGCTATCTGATTAGAATGGGGGAGAGAATAAAGTTGTATCACTGGGTACTACCAGTGTTTTCATCTCCACTAATTTAAATAGACGAAATGTGATAACTCTTGCTTGAATAATTTGCATTTTTCTGATTATTGATGAAGTTAAGCATTTCTTTTCATACATTTATAGTTCACTTATATTTAATCTTCTGAGAAAGAGTCCATCTTCAATTTCCTTTGAATTCTATTTTTCCCTAGTTTTATTCACTGTTTCTGTGTTTTTCTTTTATTATACATATTGCAAATACTTTCTCACATTTTGCTGTTTATCTTAAACGTTGTTTACATTTTTCTAACTATGCAGAAGTTTAAATTTTTTAAAAAGATTTTATTTATTCATGAGAGACATGGTGAGAAGACAGAGACATAGGCAGAGGGAGAAGCAGGCTCCCCATGAAGAGCCCAATGTGAGACTTTATCCCAGGACCCTGAGATCACACCCTGAGCCAAAGGCAGACACGCTCAACCACTGAGGCATCCTAGAAGTTTTAAATTTTGATGGAACCAAAACCATCCATGTTTTCATGTTTTTTGTGTTTCATTGAAATATTAAAATTTAAAGAGTAATACTCCAGCAGGAAGGAAGATAAAGGGAGTAAGTTTTAGAGTGAAGAGAAAGATACTATGCTCTGCGAGAAAAGGCAAAATTAGAAATAGTAAGGCATTTTAAAAGAAGAAAGTGTTCAAAGGATTGGATTAAAAAATAGAAAGACAGATGAACTAGGAATAATTACTATATACATAAATTAAATTCTAAAATTAAAGGATTGGAGAGTAATTATGAACTAGTGCCAAAAAAAATAGCAACAATTAGCCATTAATTGATAACGATTAAATCTCTGTGGGCTATAAAAGAAAATGAACTAGATAGTAATATGAATTCCTGAATTGAATATTTTTTGTAGAGACAAATAGGGTCATGTATATGAACTATATGATATATATATCATATTATGTATATAAAAGAGCTATATGAGATATTAGGTGGATTACATTTTTTCAGAGTTTGTTGTGATCCACTCACCATTAAATTATAGTCTGCCTGAAAAATTTTCATTTTTCTACATATTAGCAAAGGAGTGGCATTATAATGGGTTGTGTAATGTTTTCATTAGAAAGAAAATTCTACTTGTTCTTTAACCAAGTCCTATGTGACTTCTATCACATCCTTGTTGGTTAACGCATTGTCAAATTTTTGGATCTAGCAATATCATTTATAAGCATAGTGTATAAGTGATCTTATTTTGTTACTTAATCTTGCAGAATTATTAAAATAGTATAAATGGTTAAAATGGTGACTAGTGTAAATACTTGTTCTATTTTTTTTTCAGATTTCGTGAGTCATTGGAAAATGATATTATTGTGGTTCGTGCCATACAAAGTGATCACAAGATATCTTCCTATAGACTTGTGAAGCCCTCTAAGTACTCCAAGTTCAAAAGAATAAGTCTAACAGAGAGAAGAGCAAGCAAATTGGAGAGATCTGAAAAAGAGGGAGCTGGAAGAAAGGATAGCCAGAAAGATACAGGTAGCCTAAATAACAAGAAGGCTTCTAAATTCTTACTTTAATAAGTTTCAAATAGGTAGAACCTTCAGATCCTTTGTTGATGGCTTGAGCTCAATCTCTTGCCTCCCTTTCCTTATTCCTTTGGAATCATAATCAAGGGAGATAGGGGGGTGTGGCATGGCTGAGAATGGGAAGCCATGTTCCTCCAGCAAATGCTCCGCACCAGCTCTTCAATGAGTGCTGCTAAGGAAAACCCACCCTGGTTATGTGACTGAGTGGGTTAGAGTACTTGATGCTGCTGATTTCTTCCAACATCTAACTATTCTTAAGTCTAGGATTTCCCCAGTTGCTAGTTTCTAGGCAGTGTTTCCTTGCAGATTCTTGGACCCTAACCCAGAGTGTGGGGATTGAATATGATATTTCAAAATATTGTCCAAGAGCAAGTGCTTTACACAGAGTGATGAGCTTAGAATTCAGGTGTGAAAAGAGTACCTCTTAATCTCTGTGACCTGCCTCTTGTAACTACCCACGGGGTGACTGCAGATGAATAGGAGGAAGACAAGAATTCTGGGAATGACTTGGAGAGTCCAATCAAAAATAAAGGCACTGCAGCTAGTGCCCATGATACAGTACTGATATTACTGCCGCTTTATCCTCTTGATTGAGAAAAAACTTAATGGCTCCTTTCTGCCTCTGGGATAAATTCTGAAATCATTTTCCTAGTATTTAGTCCTTCCACAGCATATCCTTATTCTGTTTCCTATTAATAGTGCATTTTCATACTGTTTTGCTAGTATTTTTAGCCTATTGTCTTGCTCACTGCTCTCTAATTATGCCTGATAGTTTTATACGCAGGCTCCCACTGGAGGGACCAATTCATTCCTCTCTTCTCTGAATTCTACCAATTCTTAGAGATCCCAGATTGAATTACACTTTTGTTATAAAGTCTTTCCATGATCACTCAAGCCACACTAAACTCCTGCTTTTCCATATTATCATATATTTGAAATGAGAAGCGAAATCATGAGTTATAACCATATGACCATCTCATATTATTATTTAACTTTTTTCCAAAGTATATCTCTCCATAACTTGAACATAAAGTAAGAAATTGCCTCAGTAGATACGTAACTCTTAAATCATAGGTTTGATTGCATGTTTCTGACCAGTTTTTTAATTGGCCCCAGACCACTGCAGTTGGTGAATGTCACCTCAAATTATACACGTCAGATAGGACTTGCTTGTTTTCCCCTTCCCCCACCATATCACAAATATTCCAACCATTTCCCAGTGTATCTGTCAGTAGCCTCTCGTTATTTATCTTGTTTTTGTCTTATCTTGCCAACTTTTCAATAAGGTCCTTTGGAGCAAATGCTGTGACTTAGGTCTCTTTATTTTTGTATGCTAAAAGACTTATTTTGGGGTTCAATTGATGGTCATTGTTTAACAAAATGAATTACAGATTCATTATATCCTGTTTTTTAAAATGGGGAGGTTTAAAAAAGTTTGAGAATTTCGTTTTGAGGTTACAAGAAGATGGAAAACAAACAAATATTGACTCTTTGTACAGGTGGGAGCATTAGTGTGCCAGAAGAATCAATTATAGAGAAAGGGAAGAAATTTCGGCCTAAAACCCTAAGTGAAATTATGGTGGAAAATCAAATTGAGAAAACAAGGAAACTTATATTAAAAGCTGAAAGGGCCCAGCTTAAGATTCAGCAGCGAAAAAAAGAATGGGAAGAACTGTAAGTGTGTGTATTTTTGTTTTCTTTCTTTTTTTCTCTGTTTTCCTTCTTTCTTTCCTTTTTTTTTTCTTTTTTCACCCATACGCTTTCTTCTTAACATGAGTTTCAGGATATCTTTGAAATAGAAACAGAGATGAAGTATTGAAATCAGATCAGCTGGGTATTTGAGTGTGGTGATACCTTAGTGGAACATCCTTAGGGTTTGGGGCCCAGGAATTCCATTTTGTGAATACAGTCAGAGATTTTTAAGGATTATGAAATTCCTATCTATCCTACCATCAGGTTATTTTTCTTTATGCTCTAATATCTTATAATTTTGGCTTTCGCCTTCAGGTCTCTCATCAACTAAAGTTGACTTTTAAAAACTCAGGCATGGGGTACTTTTATTTAAGAAGCACTTTTGTTTTGTTTTGTTTTATTTGCCACCTACATATGTTTGGTGAAATGTTTCTTCATGTCTTGCTCATGTTCAAATAAGATTGTTTGCTATTTTACTGTTAAGTTCTGAATTTCTTTTTATATTCTAGATACAAGTCCTTTGTTGGTTATGTGGTTTTAAAATATTTTCTCCTAGTCTATAGCTTGTCTTTTCATGCCCTTAATAGGGACCTTTTGCATAGTGAAAGTTTTTAATTTTGTTAAACCCAATTTATCATTTTTTCCTTCTATCAATCTTGTTTTTAGTGTTGAGTTTAAGAACTCTACCTAGCCCTAGTCCCCAGTGATTTTCTACTATATTTTTCTTTTTTTTTTTAAAGATTTTATTTATTTATTCATGAGAGACAGAGAGAGAGAGAGAGAGAGAGAGAGAGAGAGAGAGAGAGAGGCAGAGACACAGGCAGAGGGAGAAGCAGACCCAGGCAGAGGGAGAAGTCCCAAGGCGGGACTCCATCCTGGGTCTCCAGGACCACACCCTGGGCAGAAGGTGGCGCCAAACTCCTGAGCCACTGGGGTTGCCCTATATTTTTCTTTAAAGTTTAATAGTTTTACATTTTACTTTTAAGTCTATGATCCATTTGGAGTTCATTCTTGTATAAGTTGTGAGATTCAGGTGTTTTTTCCTGTTTTTGTTTTGTTTTGCTTTGCCTGTGGATTTGCGATTGCTCTAGCACTCCTCCCTCCCCTGAATTGGTTCTGCAATTTTCACATTTGTCCAAAGTCATCTGAGCATATTTGTGTGGGTCCAATTCTGGGTTCATGTTCTGTTCCATTGATCTATGCGTCTGTCCCTTTGCTGATAACATACTATCTTGATTACTGTAGCTATGTAATAGATCTTGAAATTGGTCCTCTCGTTGTATTTTTTTTTCCATATTGTTTAACCATTCTAGTTACTTTGCCTTTCTATATAAATTTTAAAATAATTTTGTCTACGCTTACAAATAAAATCTAACTGGAATTATGATAGAAATTGTGTTAAACCTGTGTATCAGTTGCGGGGGTGGGGGGGTTGACATATTTATTATGTTGAATTTTCTAATCCATGGACATGGTATGATTCTCAATTTATTTAGATTTCCTTTGATTTCTTTCATCAGTGTTTTGTTTCTGTATAAAAGTCCTACACATATTTTGTTAGAATTAGACACTTTTTTGGCAATTGTAAATGATAATTTGCTTTTGATTTTGGTATCTATGTGCTCATGTTCATTGTTAGTATAGAAATACAATTGGTTTTTGTGTGTGTGTGTGTGTATCTAGTATCCTGTTGCCTTGCTGTCATATTCTGACAGTCTTTTGGTAGGTTCCTTAGGATTTTCTGTGTAGACAATCTTATCATCTGTAAATAGGGACAGTGTTATTTTTTCCCAGTTTGTTTGCCTCTTATTTCCCTTATTTTCTTGTTGGACTGGCTAGAATTTCCAGTATAATATTGAAATAGAATGGAGCTTCTAGAATTTGTTCCTGATCTTAAGGGGAAAGAATTCAGTATTTGAATGGTATATTGGTTTTCATTCTTCTGCTTGAGGCTGCCTGTTTGAGGTTGATGTTTCATTGACTGTATATAGTAGGGTTATGTTTTTTAATCTATTAATCTCAGTTCTTCAGTTGGTATATTAAGACCATTTACCCTTATGTAATTTACACATGGATTTACTTATATATTTATATATAATTATTGATAGTTCAGGCTTATATCTGCTACTTTATATTTTGTTTTCTGTTCTCTGTATTTTTTGTTAGTTTCAGAGATAGAATGTATTGATTAATCAGTTGCATATAAAATTTATTGATTAATCAGTTGCATATAATGGTCAATGCTCATTACTTCAAGTGCCCTCTTTAATGCCCATCACCCAATTATCCCTTCCCCCTGCCAACCTCTCCTCTAGCAAACCTTCAGTTTGTTTCCTGGAGTTAAGCATCTCTTACTGTTTCCTTCTCTCTCAATTTTCATCTTATTTTATTTTTCCTTCCTTTCCCCTATGTTCATCTGTTTTGTTTCTTAAATTCCACATATGAGTGAAATAATATGGTATTTGTCTTTCTCTGACTTGTTTCACTTAGTATATTATCCTCTGGCTCCATCCATGCCATTGAAAAATATGGAAAGAGCCCAGATGTCCATCAACAGATGAATGGATAAGGAAGATTTGGTATATATATAAAATGGAATATTACTCAGCCATCAAAAAGAATGTTCTCAGTGGTTTTTTGTTTTTAATTTTTCATGATTTCCTGTGGTTTACTTGAATATTTTAGAGTTCCAATACGATTATAATGTTTTTGAGAGTATCACTTTGAACACCTTTTTTTAGCATTTTCTCTGGGTAGTACATTATGTATTCACAACTTACCACAGTCTACTGGTGTTGACATTTTATCAACTTGAATGAAATGTAAAATTACCTTACCTGCCTTCAAGTCCCTTTACATATCCCACTGCTTCACACATCCCACTGCTTCTTGTTTCCCTTGTTTATAGAATAATTGTATAAATATTTTCTCTATATACATTTTATCCTCTTGATTTTTTTTTCTCAACTGGCTATCCAGACTATGTTGTTAATCTCCAGATATTTATAAATTTTACAGTTTCTTTCTTGTAGTTGATTTCTAGTCTTATACCTTTGAGGTTAGGAAAGAAATGATATGATTTCAAGTTTTTTCAGTTAATTAAGACTTGTTTTGTGGCCTGCTGTGATTTATCCTGAAGAATGTTCCATGTGCATTTAAGAATGTGTGTTCTGCTACTGTTGAATGGAATGTCTGTAAATATTTGTTAAGTCCATCTGGTCTAACTTGTTATTTAAGTCCAATGTTTCCTTATTGATTTGGGGTTTTTTGGGGGGGTCTGGATGACCTAGTTTTGCTGTATGTTTGGATTCTTTCTCTTTATGTTGTTTGTATCTGTTAAAGGTTTTGCTTTGTGATGACTATGAGCCTTACATAAAACATTTCAATCTATTTTAACTTGATAATGACTTAACTTTGAACATATGCTAAAGCATACTTAACTCCCCCAACACTGTTTTTGATGTCGCAGTTTTTATTTTCTTACTTTATATATCCATTAACAAATTATTGTAGTTATAGTTACTTTTAATACTTTGCCTTTTAACCTTTATACTAAATTTATAAATTATATACTCACCATCATTAAAATATTAGAGTATTCCAAATTTAACTTTATATTTGCCTTTATCAATGAAATTTATACATGTTTTCCTGTTCCTAGTCAGTGTCCTTTCACTTCAGCTTGAAGAACTGACTTTAGCATTTCTTGTTAGGCTGGACTAGTGGTGATGAACTCCTATAGCTTTCATACGTCTGGAAAACTCTTTATTTCCCCCAATGCTTAAGGGAAAGCTTTGCCAGGTAGGTTATTTTTGGTCAGCAGTCTTTCTTTATCATACAATTGACACATTTAGTGTCCAATTCAGTGGAGTTTTTGTATATTGAGGTGTTCAACCATTACCACTATTTTCTAATATCATAGTACCCCCCCCCGCCCAAAAAAAACTCCACTCATTAGCAGTCACTCTCCATTTCCCCAAACTCTCATCCTTAGCCCTAAGCAACCACTTTTTTTTTGAAAGAGAGAGCATGAGTAGGAAGGCATAGAGGGACAGAGGGAGAGGGACGGAGAGAATATTAAGCAGGCTCCACACCAAATGTGGACATGGGCTTGATCTCATGACCCTGTAGCTGTGATTTGAGTTGAAATCAAAAGTTGGACACTTAATTGACTGTGTCACCCAGGTGCCTCTTAAGTCTAAGCAACCTTTTTTTTTTGTCTACAGATTTGTCTATTCTAGACACTTTATGTACATGGATTCTGTGGTCTTTGTGACTGGCTTTTTTTTTTCTTCATATGACTTTCATTTTCATCCATGGTGTAGCATGTGTCAGTACTTCACTCCTTTTTATGACCAGATAATCCATATCACATTTATATGTCATCAGTTGAAGCACATTTAGGTTATTTCCACTTTTTCACCATTATGAATAATGCCACTGTTAACATTTACATAAATTTTATGTGGACATGTGTTTTCAACTCCCTTGGGTGGATACCTAGGAGAGGAATTGCTCCTTTAATATGCTAACTCTGTTTAACCTTTATTTTTTAATTGAAGCATGGTTGACACACAATGTCAGTTTAGCTTCAGGTGTACAACATAATTTGACAACTCTATATATTATGCAATACTCATAAGTGTAGCTACCATCTGTCCCCATACAGTGCTATTACGATACCGTTGACTATATTCCCTATGCTGTACCTTTCAGCCCTGTAGCTTATACATTTAATAATTGGAAGCCTGTGCCTGCCATTCCCCTCACTCATTTTGTGCATTCCCAAACCCTTCTCTTTTTTGGTAAGTATGGTTTGTTTTCTGTGATTATGGGTCTAATTTTGCTTGTTGTTGTTTGTAGACTTGTTTTTTAGATTCCACATAGAAATGAAATAATATCATATTTGACTTTCTATGAATTATTTTATTTAGCATAATGCCCTTTAGGTCCATCCATGTTTTGGAAATGGCAGGACCTCATTCTTTTTTATTGCTGAGTAATATTCCATTATTATTTCTTTTTCTTGTATGATTGCTGTGGTTAGGACTTCCAGTATTATGTTGAATGAAAGGATGAGAGTCAATCTCTCTTGTTCCTCATCTTAGAGGAAAAGCTCTCTCTTTCTTTTTTTTTAACCATTGAGTTTGAGGATAGCCATTTGGTTTTTTCCATGTATGCCTTTATTATGTTAAGGTTCCCTTTACACTCACTGTGTTGAGAGTTTTTATCATGAGTTGATATTGGATTTTGTCAAATGCCTTTTCTGTACATATTGAGATGATTATATTATTTTTATCCTTACTTTGTAAATATGATGAATTAAATTGATTTGTGAGTATAGAAGCATCCTTGCATCCCTGAAATAAATCCTACTTGATCTTGCTGATATCCCTTTAATGTATTGTTGAATTCAGTTTGCTAATATTTAGTTGAGGATTTTTGTATCTATATTCATCAGGGATATTGGCCTATAGTTTTTTCCCCAAGTTTTTATTTAAATTCCAGCTAGTTGACATACAGTGTAATATTGGTTTCAGGTGTAGAATTTAATGATTCAACATTTACATTCAACACCCGGTGCTAGTTACAAGTACCCTCCTTAATCCCCATCACCTATTTAACCCATCATCCTACACATGTCCCCTCTAGTAACCATTGGTTTGTTCTCTAGCTAAGAGTCTATACCTGGTTTTCTTCTCCCCCACCCCCAGTTCATTTGTTTTGTTTCTTCAATTCCTAGCCACAGCTAACAGACAACACAAAGAAATAAAAGGCATCCAGATCAGCAAGGAAGAAGTCAAACTTTCACCGTTTGCAGATGATGACATGATACTCTCTACATAAAACCCAAAAGACTCCACCCAAAAATCGCTAGAACTGATGCATGAATTCAGTAAAGTCACAGCATAAAATCAATGTGCAGAAATCTGTTGCATTTCTATACACCAATAACAAAGCAGCAGAAAGAGAAATCAAGGAAACAACCCCACTTATAGTTGTACCAAAACCCATAAGATACCAGGGAATAAACCTAACCAAAGAGGTAAAAGATCCGCATGCTGAAAACTCTTCAGTCTCTATAACACTTATGGAAGAACTTGAAGAAGTCACCAAAAAATGGAAAAACATTCCATGCTCGTGGATTGGAAGAACAATTATTTTTAAAATGTCTATACTACCCAAAACAATCTACACATTCAATGCAACCCCAACCAAAATACCACCAGCACTTTTCACAGAACTAGAACAAACAATCCTAAACTTTGCATGGACCCACAAAAGACCCTGAAGAGCCAAAGCAATCTTGAAAAAAGAAAAAAGCAAAGCTGGAGGCATCACAATTCCAGACTTCAAATTATATTACAAAGCTTTAGTGATGGTACTGGCACAAACACAGACACGTAGATCAGTGGAACAGAGTAGAAAATCCAGAAATGAACCCGCAACTACGTGGTCAATTAATCTTCAACAAAGCAGGAAAGAATATCTAATGGAAAAAGGCCGTCTCTTTAACAAATGGTGTTGGGAAAATTGGAGAGCACCACGCAGAAGAATGAAACCAGACCACTTTCTTACACCACACACAAAAATAAATTCAAGATGGATTAAAGACCTAAATATGAGTCAGGAAACCCTTCAAATGCTAGAGGAGAATGCAGGCAGCAGCTTCTTTGATCCTGGCTGCAGCCCGTGATTTCTTATTAGATACGTCTCCAGAGGCAAGGGGAACAAAAGGAAAAAGAAACTATTGGGACTCCATCAAAATAAAAAGCTTCTGCACAGTGAAGGAAACAGTCAACAAAACTAAAAGGCAACCAGTGGATGGGAGAAGATATTTGCAAATGACATATCAGATGAAGAGCTAGTACCCAGATCCATAAAGAACTTATCAAAATCAACATCCAAAAAATAAATAATCCAGTCAAGAAACGGGCAGAAGACATGAACAGACATTTTCCCAAAGAGGACATCCAGATGGCTAACAGACACATGCCAAGGTGCTCCACGTGTCATCATCAGGGAAATCCAAATCAAAACCACAATGACATACCACCTCACACCTGTCAGAAAGGCTAAAATTAACAACCTAAGAAACAATAGATGTTGGTGAGATGAGGAGAAAGGGGAACTTTCTTACATTGTGGGTGGGAATGCAAATGGGTGCAGCCACTCTGGAAACAGTATGGATGTTCTCAAAGAATTAAAAATAGAACTACCTTCAACCCAGCAATTAATTGCACTACTAGATATTTATCCAAAGGATACAAAAATACTGATTTGAAGAGGCACCTCCACCCCAATGTTTATAGCAGCACTATCATCAAGAGGCAAATTATGGAGAAAGAACCCAAATGTCCACTGATAAATGGGAAAAGAAGTGAGACATATATATCCATCCGTACATAGACACAATGGGCTATTACTTAGCTATGAAAAAGAATGAAATCTTGCCATTTTCAATGACATGGATGCAGCTAGAGGGTATTATACTAAGTGAAATAAGTCAGAGAAAGACAAATACCATATACTTCTGTTTTTATGTAATGTCTTAGTCTGGCTTTGGTATCAGGGTAATGCTGGCCTTGTACAGTGTACCTCCGTACTGTTTCCAGAAATCATGGGCTGCAGCCAGGATCAAAGAAGCTGCTGCCTGCATTCTCCTCTAGCATTTGAAGGGTTTCCTGACTCATATTTAGGTCTTTAATCCATCTTGAATTTATTTTTGTGTGTGGTGTAAGAAAGTGGTCTGGTTTCATTCTTCTGCGTGGTGCTCTCCAATTTTCCCAACACCATTTGTTAAAGAGACGGCCTTTTTCCATTAGATATTCTTTCCTGCTTTGTTGAAGATTAATTGACCACATAGTTGCGGGTTCATTTCTGGATTTTCTACTCTGTTCCACTGATCTACGTGTCTGTGTTTGTGCCAGTACCATCACTAAAGCTTTGTAATATAATTTGAAGTCTGGAATTGTGATGCCTCCAGCTTTGCTTTTTTCTTTTTTCAAGATTGCTTTGGCTCTTCAGGGTCTTTTGTGGGTCCATGCAAAGTTTAGGATTGTTTGTTCTAGTTCTGTGAAAAGTGCTGGTGGTATTTTGGTTGGGGTTGCATTGAATGTGTAGATTGTTTTGGGTAGTATAGACATTTTAAAAATAATTGTTCTTCCAATCCACGAGCATGGAATGTTTTTCCATTTTTTGGTGACTTCTTCAAGTTCTTCCATAAGTGTTATAGAGACTGAAGAGTTTTCAGCATGCGGATCTTTTACCTCTTTGGTTAGGTTTATTCCCTGGTATCTTATGGGTTTTGGTACAACTATAAGTGGGGTTGTTTCCTTGATTTCTCTTTCTGCTGCTTTGTTATTGGTGTATAGAAATGCAACAGATTTCTGCACATTGATTTTATATGCTGTGACTTTACTGAATTCATGCATCAGTTCTAGCGATTTTTGGGTGGAGTCTTTTGGGTTTTATGTAGAGAGTATCATGTCATCATCTGCAAACGGTGAAAGTTTGACTTCTTCCTTGCTGATCTGGATGCCTTTTATTTCTTTGTGTTGTCTGATAGCTGAGGCTAGGACTTTCAGTAATATGTTGAGCATCAGTCATCCCTGTCATGTTCCTGACTCTAGGGGAAAAGTTTTTCCCCATTTTGAGTGATATTTGCTGTGGGCTTTTCACATATGGCGTTTATGATATTGAGTTATGTTGTCTGTATCCCTAAATGTGAAGAGTTTTAATCAAGAAAGTTTGCTCTATTTTATCAAATGCTTCTTCTGTATCGGTTGAGAAGATTTTATGGTTATTGTCCTTTCTTTTATTTATGTGGTGTATCACATTGATTTTGCAGATACTGAGCCACTCTGCAGCCTAGGAATAAATCCCACTTGGTTGTGATGAATAATTCTTTTATGTACTGTTGGATTTGATTATCTAGTATCTTGTTGAGAATTTTTTGTATCCCTGATCATCAAGGATTTTAGCCTGTAATTCTCTTCTTTAGCAGGATCTTTGTCTGGTTTTGGAATCAAGGTAATGCTGCCCTCATGGAATGAGTTTGGAAGTTTTCCTTACATTTCTATTTTTTGTAACAGTTTCAGAATAGGTATTAATTCTTTAAACATTTGGTAGAATTCCCCTGGGAAGCCATCTGGCTCTGGATTCATGTTTGTTGGAGATTTTCAGTTGTCGATTCAATTTCTTTTCTGGTTGTGGGTCTGTTCAGGTTTTCTATTTCTTCCTGTTTCCATTCTGGTAGTTTATATGTTTTTAGAAATTATTAATTTCTTTTTTTTAAAAAAAGATTTTATTTATTCATAAGAGACACAGAGAGGGAGGCAGAAATATAGGCAAAGGGAGAAGCAGGCTCCCTGCGGGGACCCTGATGTGGGACTCAATCCCAGGACCCCCAGGATCACACCCTGAGTGAAAGGCAGATGCTCAACCACTGAGGAACCTATGTATCCCCAGCAATTTATTAATTTCTTCCAGATTTCTCAATTTGTTGGGATATAATTGCCATAAGATTCTCTTATAATTTTTTGTATTTTTGTGATGTTGTTTGTCATCTCTTATTCGTGATTTTATTTATTTGGGTCCTTTCTTTTTTGAGAAGTCTGGCTAGGGGTTTATTGATTTGGTTTGTTCTTTTCAAAAAACCAGCTCCTGGTTTCTTTGATCTGTTCTACTGTTTTTATTCCTATATCATTTATTTCTGCTCCAATCTTAATCATTTCCCTTCTCCACTGGTTTTAGGCTTTATTTACTGTTCTTTTTCCAGTTCCTTTAGATGTAAGGTTAAATTGTGTATTTGAGACTTTTCTTCTTGAAGAAGGCCTGTATTGCTATATACTTTTTTCTTATGACTGCCTTTATTAAATCCCAAAGGTTTTGGATGGTTTTATTTCCAGTTTCAGTTGCTTCCGTGTATTTTTAAAAGTTAATATTCTATAATTTCCTAGTTAACCCATTCATTCTTTAGTAGAATGTTCTTTAATTTCCATGTATTTGTGGTCTTTCCAATTTTTTTCTTGTGGTTGACTTCATGTTTCATCGTACTGTGGTCTGAAAATATGATGGTATGATCTGAGGCTTTTGGTACTGGTTGAACACTGATTTGTGGCCCAGTATGTGATCTCTTCTGGAGAATGTTCCATGTGCACTTAAAAAGAATGCATATTCTGCTGCTTTAAGATGAAATGTTCGGAATATATCTGTTAAGTCCATTTGGTCCAGTGTGTCATTCAAAGCCATCGCTTCCTGGTTGATATTCTATTTAGATTATTTGTCTGTTGTTGTGAGTGGGGTGTTAGTCGCTTACTATTGTTGTGTAATTATCAGTGAGTTTCTTTAAATTTGTTATTAAGTGATTTATGTATTTGGCTGTTCCCAAGCCATGAGCATAAATATTTACAATTGTTATATCTTGTTGGATAGACCCCTTTAGTATGATATAGTGTCCTTGTTCATCTCTTATTACAATCGTTGGTTTAAAATAGTTTGTCTGATATAAGTATGGCTACCCCAGCTTTCTTTTGATGTCTACTAGCATGATAAATGGTTCTCAACACTCCCCTCACTTTCAATCTGGAGGTGGTTTTGGGTCTAAAATGAGTCTCTGGTAGGCAGCATAACAGTGGGTCTTGCTTTTTTTTTAATCCATTCTGATACCATATGTGTTTTGATTGGAGTATTTAGTCCATTTACATTCAGAGTAATTATTATTTTTAAAAAGTACTTTATTTATTTGACAGATAAGGAAAGAGCACAAGTAGGGGAAGTGGCAGAAGGAGAGGGAGAAGCAGGCTCCCCACTAAGGAGGGAGTGCAATATGGGGCTCAATCCCAGGACCCTGGGATCATGAATTGAGACAAAGACACTTAACCAACTGAGCCACCTAGGTGCCTGAGAGTAATTATTGATAGATATAAATGTAGTACCATTGCATTACCTGTAAAGTCACTGTTCCTGTAGATTGTCTTTATTCCTTTCTAGTTTTTATTGCTTTTGGTCTCTTTTCTGCTCAAAGAGTCCACTTTAACATTTCTTGCAGAGCTGGCTTAGTGTTCATGAACTCCTTTAGTTTTTGTTTCTCTTGGAAACTCTTTATCTTTTCTTCTAGCCTGAATGACCATTTTGCTGGATAAAGTATTCTTGACTGCATATTTTTTCCACTTAGCACATTGAATATATTTCACATACCAGTCCTTTCTGGCTTGCCAAGTTTCTGTAGACACATCTGCTTCTAACCCTCTGTGTCTACCCTTGTAGGTTGAGGACCTTTTGTCCATACCTGCTTTTAGAATTCTCTCTCTCTCTCTCTCTCTCTCTCTCTCTCTTTTTCGTATTTTGCTAGCTTCACTGTGATATGTCTAGGTGTTAGCCTGTTTATGTTGATTTTGAGGGGAGTTCTCAGTGCCTCTTGTATTTGAGTGCCTGGTTCCTTCCCCAGATTAGGAAAGTTCTCAGCTATGATTTTGTTCAAATAAACCTTCTGCCTCTTTTTACTAGTTGTCTTCTTCTGGAATCCCTATGTTATGGATATTTTTGCACTTTATGGAATCACTGAGTTCCCTAAATCAACCTTCATTATCTAATAGTTTTCTTTCCCTCTTACTTTCAGCTTCATCATTTTCCATAGTTTATCTTCTCTATTCTAATTCATTCTTCTGGTTCTTCCATCTTCGCTGTGATGATTACATCTAGTTGTTTTCCATCTTAGTGATGGCATTTTAAAAACTTGGCCTGACTAGTTTTTAGGTCTTTTATCTCTGCAGGAAGGGTTTCTCTGGTGTCTTCTATGCCTTTTGCAAGCCCAACTAGTATTCTTATGACTGTTGTTCTAAATTCTTATTCATATATCTTGTTTCTATATGCTTTGAGAAAATCCCTGGGTGTGATTTCTTCTGCATCTTTCTTTTGGGGAGAATTCCTCCATCTTGTCGTTTTGTATGTTTCCTGTTCCTGAGAGTAACGCTATATTAAGAAGGGATCATACAATATCAGAAAGTGTATCTATGTGCACTTCAGAAAGTGTATCTATGTGCACTCTGCTGTTGTGTTTGGGCTGCTCTTTTCCCCCCTTTTTCTTTGGAATCGGGCTTATAGATTTTTGTTAGTCTGTTTGGTTTTTTTGTTATTGTTGCTCCCTTTCTTTTTACCTCTTTTTTTCAGAGAGTGCTCTGGCTCATAGTCAGATTTGCCTAGTAACCACACACTTGCAGGGCACAGGGGGGTGGGGTTTGGTTGTAAGTGGGTCCCACCTCCACTGGGGGTGTTGAGTTTCTCACTGAAGTCTGACTATATTGGTGGCAAGGGAGAAAATGGGGCCACCCCACTCTCTACTCTCAGGACAGGGAATCTGGTGCCTGACACTGAGAAGTCCTCACAAAAGAATGAGCAATCTCCCTTGTGTTCCAGGCTTTTGTCAGATCTCTACCCTTACCTTTTCTGTGCTTGGCACTATTGGCATGCCTGACACCACAGGTCTCCTGCCTTTTATCTCTGGTGCACAGATGGGATTTAAGACTCCAAATCTAATGACGTGGCATGATACAGATCTGCTGCCCTCCGCTAGGAGAGAGCCTTACCATGACTGGTGCTGTTTCATCCCAGAAACAGTCACGCATCTGCACGAATGCACCTCTGTGTGCACCTATATCCCATGCAGGTGAAGACCTGCTTAATGGCACATGCAGGTTTTTTTTTTTCTTGTCCTTGGAGAGCCAATATATCTTCTTTCAGATGTACTCCAGGAAGGGGAGCATTCTCTCCCAGTGTGATGCGGGGGATCCCTACACCATGCTTTCTGCTTCCAGGCCTGTGCATTTCTCTTCCCCAGGAGCATCCACCATGGCTCAACTCTGGTGAAAATCACTCACTTCCAAAACCTTAGTATTTGAGCTCTACACACTCCTTGCAAAAATGTGCAATACTCAGTTTCTTTCAACTCCCCAGTCAGTGGTTTGGGGCAGGTGTTTTTCTTGCATGAACCCACTGTGCTATTCTCTCTTTCCCCCTCCCTTTCTCTCTCTGCAGAAAGGCCTCCCTCCTCACTGTGGCTTTTCTCTCCCTCAGTTCACATCTACATGCCTCATATTTGCCACATTCACTACTTCTGGCCATGAAGATTATTCTCCCAATCCTCAGACTAATATCCTAGGTGTTCCAAATGATTTAATGTCAATCTAGCTGTGTTCAAGGGGTGAGGCAATCCCAGAGTCGTCCTACTACTCCTCCATCTTAACTTCTGTCTCTAGATGCCTTTTTAAACTAAAGCTTTAATCTGCTCATGGTCCCTCAGCCCCATTGCAGTTCAGTGTCAGAAGTGTAAACTAATCTGCTCATGGTGTCTCAGTCCTATACCTCCATTGTAGTTCACAGTGTCAGGAGTGGTGGTTCCCTTTGTTACTGTGTATTCATCTCTCGTTGTTCTTTGTGTGGTCTATCTTTTGTTGTGCAGAAGCTGTGTTGTCAGCCCTCAGTTATTCTTTGGAAGAAATTACTTTATAAATAGGTATAGATTTGGTGTGTCTGTGGAAGAGAGGAGTTCAAGGTTTTCCTATGTTGCCATCTTGAGTTCAGGCCAAGCTGAACTCAGTTGTCTTTCAGACCTTTGTGATTGTGCAAGCCATCAAAAATCATAGCATCTCAAGAGATGCAGGAAAATAATTTGACAAAATTCAACATCTACTCATGATAAAAATTCTCACCAAACTGGATATAACAGGAACATACCTCAGCATAATAAAGGCTACTTATGACAAACTGACAGCTAATATCATACTCGGTGGTGAAAAGCTGAAAGCTTTCCCTCTGAAATCAGGAACCAGGATGTTCAGTCTCGTTATTTCTTTTCAATATAATTGTAGAAGTCCTGGCTAGAACAGTTAGGCAAGAAAAAAAAAAAAACACATCCAATTGGGAAGGAAGTGCATCTATTTGCTGATGACATATTATATATAGAAAATCCTAAAAACTCTGCCAAAATACTGTTAGAAATAATAAATGATTTCATTCAAGATGACAAGATATGATAAATATATAAAAATCAGTTGTGTTTCTATATATTAACAACCCTCAGAGAAATTAGGAAAACAATCCTATTACAATTGCATCAAAAAGAATAAAATATAGGATGCCTGGATGGCTCAGCGGTTAAGCTCTACTTTTGGCTCAGGGTGATCCTGGAGCTCAAGGATTGAGTACCACATCGGGCTCCCTGAAGGGATCCTGCTTCTCCCTCTGCCTTTGTCTCTGCCTCTCTCTCTTTGTGTCTTTCATGAATAAATAAAATCTTAAAAAAAAGAATAAAATACTTACAAATAAATTTAAACATGGATATGAAATACCTGTACAGTGAAAACAATAAGACATTGATGAAAGAAAATTAAAGAAGGAGATATAAATAAAAGACATTTCATGCATGGACTAGAAGACTTAATAAATCTACAGACTCAATGCAGTCTCTATCAAAGTTCCACAAAAATAGTAAAAGCAATCCTAAAAATTGGGTGGAACCATAAAAGACCCTGAATAGCCAAAGCCATCCTGAGAAGGAAAAACAAAGCTAACCTGACTTCAAACTATATTACAAATCTATAGCAATGAAAACAGCATGGCACTGGCATAAAAACAGAGACTCAATTGATGAAATTGAATAGAGAGACCAGAAATAAACCTATGCATATGTGATCAATTTATGACAAAGGACCCAATAATATATAATGGAAAGGTTAATCTCTCCAATAAATGGTGTGGAGAAAACTGAACTACTACATGCAAAAGAATTACACTGGACCAGTATCTCACACAATATGTGAAAATTAATGCAAAATGAATTAAAGACTTGAATGTAAGACCTGAACCCATTAAACTCCTAGAAGAAAACATAGGTTGTAAGTCCCAATGGGGGGGGGGTGTCCTAGCAATGATTTTTTTAAGGCTTGAAACCAAAAGCAAAGGCAACAAAAACAAAAATAAACAAGTGGGACTATAGCAAACTAAGAAGCTTATGTACAGTAAAGGCAACCATCAAAAAAATAAATAAATAAAAGGGCAACGTAGGGAATGTATTCACAATCCTATATTTGATAAGGGGTTAATAGCCAAAATATATAAAGAACTTTTACAACTTAATAGCAAAAGAAAAAGATTTAAAAGTGAACAGAGGACATATATAGACATTTTTAAAAGGAGACCTGCAAAAGGCTGTTAAGTATATGAAAAAGTGCAGAACATCACTAATCATCAGGGAAACACAAAACCACAATGAAGTCACCTCATACCTGTTAGAATACCTATCATTAAAAGGACAAGAGCTAACAAGTACTGGCAAAAATGTGGACTAAAGGAAACTTTGTGCACTTTTTTTTTTTTTTACTTTGTGCACTATTAATGGGAACATAAATTGGTGCAGCCACTATGGAAAACAGTATGGAGGTTTCTCAAAAAAAAAAAAAAAAGACTACCATATGGTCCAGCAATCTCACTTCTGTGTATATATCCAAAGAAAACGAAAATGGTCTTTGAAGAGATGTCTGCACTCCCATGTTTATTGCAGTGTTGGTAACAATAGCTGAGATATGGAAACATCCCAAGTCTCCATTAATGGTTAAATGAATAAAAAATTATGGTACACATATACATGGGAATATTTTTCAGCTTGAGAAAGAGAAATGTTGCCATTTGCAACAATACAAATGGACTTTGAGGACATTATACTAAGTAAAATAAGTCAGAGAAAAACAAATGCTATATGATTTTCCTTATGGGAATCTAAAAAATCTGAACTCATTGAAACAGAACATATTGATGATTGCTAGAGGTGAGGAGTTGGGAATGAAGGTGGTCAAATAATACAAACTCCTATTTATAAGATAAGTTCTAGAGATGTAATATACAATATGATGACTAGTTAACAATTATATTATGTATTTGAAAGAGAATAGTTCCTAAAACTTCTTGTCACAAGAAAAAATTGTAACTGTGGACAGATGTTAACTAAATTTATGGAGGCAAACATTTGTAATAGATACGTGTATGAAATCATTATGTTGTATACCCTAAACTGTTACAATATTACATGTCAATCATGTCTCAGTAAACTGGAAAAAAATAGGCATTTGATATTTTCCAAAAATATATATTGCTAGATTTGATTTGCTGGTATTTTGTTATGGACTTTTGTGGTTTTTTAAAAATGAAGAATACTGGTCTCTGGTTTTATTGTTATGTGATATCTTTTCTGGTTTCTTACCAGGGTAATATTAGTTTCATAAAATGAGATGAGAAGTTTTCCTTTCTCTTCTATTTTCTGAAAGACCATGTAGGCTTCATATTGTTTATTTCTTAAATATTTAATCAAATTTGTCAATGAGCCAACTGACATGGAATATTCTTTGAGAGGTATAAATACAAATTCCATTTTTTCATGGATATAGTGCTATCCAGATTTTATATTTTCTCTTAGATCAATTTTGATAATTTGTGTCTTTTGAGGAATAAATTTATTGGCATAAAATAGTTCATACTATTGACCTTTTACTTCTACTTCTGTAGTGTCTGTTGTATTGTCCTCTGTTTTATTCTTGACATAGTGCTCACTTTGGCAGCACATATACTAAAATATTCTTGACATAATTAATTTGTATCTTCTCTCTTTTTCTTGATCATTCCAGCAAAAGACATCGATTTGATCTTTTCAAGGAACTAAATTTTGGTCATAGATTTTTAGAAATATTGCTTGTCAGCTTCTTTCTATGTCATTGATTTTTCTGTTCTACATCATTTATTCTAATTAATTCGAGTTTAGTTAATTCTTTTCTTTCTTGCTGCTTAAGTTTTAAGTTTGAGCTGTAAGCTTTGATTTTATACTTTTTAAATTGTAAGCATTTAAAGTATAAATTGAAGTATAAATTTAAAGTATAAATGAAACACTGAACTTCATTTTATAAGTTCTGATATATTTTCAGCATCATTTTTGTATAAAATATTTTCTAATATCCCTTGTGATTTCTTGCTGATTGTGATTTTTAAAAAAACATTTATTTTATTTGAGAGATATAAAGAGAGTGAGCAAGCACATGTAGGGGGAGGCACAGGAGGAGTGGGAGAGAGAGAAACTCAAGCAGACTCAGTGCTGAGTGCAGAGCTGGATGCAGGGGTTGATTTCACAACCCTGAGATCATGACCTGAGCTGAAATCAAGAGTCAGAGGCTTAACAAACTGAGTCACCCAGGTGCCCCCATAGTTTATTTTTAAGTATGTTGTATAATTACCCAACAGTTTACATGGTTTAAATTCTTATAAATTTATTGTGAGGTGAGTGGGCCTGCATAGAATCTATCTTCATGAAAATTCAATGTGTGCTTCAAAAAGAATATATTTTCTTGTATTCTTTGGTGTAGTTTTCTGTAAATGTCAGTGAGGACTGGATGATTGCTGATAATGTCTAGATCTTTTATTTCTCCTACTTTGAAGGCATGACTCTTTCAAGGTCTCTACTGAATGTTCCCTCCCTTTAATAAGGTCTCTCCAGCTGATGAACTCAAAGGTGATTTCCAGCCATGTGTAAACTACGAGAATTGTTTGCCTTATAGCTTCCCAGTAATGGTATTTTCCCCAGATATTCCTCATTTATTTTCATGATGTTTCACACTACACATATACAGGTTAATACTTGCCCAAAAACTCCAGACAGCCCTATGTGAATTTCTAAAGGTATTGTTTTGTGTGTAGCTCTGATATTTCTTTCCACAAAATTCTAACCACTCTGGCCTCTCTGAACTCTATCTTTGTAATTAATCAGTGAGATTACTG
The DNA here is from genome assembly GCF_048418805.1 of Vulpes vulpes. Classification (NCBI taxonomy): domain Eukaryota; kingdom Metazoa; phylum Chordata; class Mammalia; order Carnivora; family Canidae; genus Vulpes; species Vulpes vulpes. Next base: position 115,114,037 of record NC_132780.1, on the reverse strand, counting down.
GACTCATATTTGGTATCTCATCCCTCTTTTACAGTCTGATAATTTCCTCCATAGAAATAGAGATAGTAATGATTAGTTATTTTGTTTCGCTTCTCACATGAATTACAGCCCTATGCTGCCAATTATTCCATGTCTTAACATAGTTGTTTCATGTTTTTTTTTTTTTGTTTAGTTTTCTTTTATAGCATGAGGATAATTATGGACCTTGTTTCTCTCACATGCCTGGAGCCAAAGTATCTACTTGCTTTTTCTTTTTCTTTTCTTCTTTCCTTCCTTCTACCTTCCCTTCCTCCCTCTCTTCCTTCCATTCATCCTTCCTCCCTTTACTTCCTTCTCTCCCAAACAATTGTCAATTAGTACATTAGACAATGGTGTTTCCTCTGTTATTGTATGTGTTTGTTTTCCTAAAGGGCTGACTGTAAGCTATGTGCACATGTTCATGTTGACTGATAAGCTTCACTTTAAAGAATTAGGTAGGTTGGATCTTCTTAGGTCTGTACTTGGAGCCTCCTAGGATCTCTACTAATAAGATCATATCCAATCCTTTTTGTAGCCTTCCCCTGGATATTCTGGGCCACAGTTTTCTCTGGTCTGATTTATCCTTTAAAATTTCTATCACCGATTTGCTCATAGCTTTCTATCTTATTCTCAGCCTTCCTGATTTATTCCCTTTAATATCTCCACATCATCATTTCCATGGAACTTGGAGAGAGCAGGAGGCAGTCATTTTTAACTATAATGCCTTTTTTTGAAAATTTTCTGATACTTATGTTGTCTAAAAGAAGGTAAATTAACTTTTTACTGATTACCACTGTTGCTTGATGTCAATTGAAGGAATAAATAGTCATCTTAATATAAATCACTTAGAAGTGAACCGAAGCCTTAAAATGATTCCAATTATTTCAGCACTGTCTGGTAATTAGTTTTTACTTGTTTCATTATTACTTTGTTTGAGGTGCTTTAAAAATACAGAGGGTCCCCAACTTATGATGGTTTAACTTATGATTTTTTTTTTTGGCTTTATAATAGGGTGAAAGTGATTTGCATTCGGTAGAAACTGTACTTTGAATTTTGTTATTTTCTCAGGCTACAAGTATATGCAATGTAATACTTTCTCATGATACTGGACAGAGCAGTGAACCACAGCTCTGAGTCAGCTACACAGTCATGGGGATAAACTATCAATACACTTACAACCATTCTGTTTTTTACTTTCAGTACAGCAGTCAATAAATTACATGAGATATTTAACACTGTATTGTAAAATGGGCTTTGTATTAATTTTTCCCAACTGTAGGCTAATGTAAGAGTTCTGTGTATGTTTAAGATGGGCTAGGCTAAACTTAGGTGTATTGAATGCATTTGCGATTTATGATATTTTCAAGTATGGGTTTATTGGTACATAACCCTATTGTAAATTGACAAAAGTCTGTAGTCATTGACTTAAAAAAATGCTTGGGGTTTATGGACAAAAGTACCACAGGCCCAGAATTATACTTTTGCTTTATGACTGAATTTGATTATATACATATAGTAGACAAACTAAGTTTATTGTTACATTTGTGTCTGGGTTGCCTATTTTTCTGATAGGTACAAGAGTAAACCGCAGGATGATTTTGAAGATCCCAGAGATGTTCAAGCCATCAAAGAGGCCCAGCTGTATATGGGAGACTTCAATCTGAAGACAGCTCCAGACTATAAGATACCTGAGCACATGAGAGTAAATGCTGCCAAGAAGAAAGAGGAACTGGGGCACCTAGATTCCATGGTACTTACTCACAGCTTTCATGACAATAAGAGGCACCCTGAGTTTTAGTGGAATTCTGCTGAAATCAGCCATTTCACTAGCTGGTTTGTAAGGAAATATAGAAATTTAGAAATATAGAAATATAGAAATTTAGAAGTGGAAAAGAGCTTCATGATTATTTAAGATGCCTCCTTTTTACAAGTGGGGAAGCTGAGGCTCATTGAGGACAAGAGATTGGTCCGTGATTATTTAATATGGTGGAACTTGTCTTCAAGTCAATTACTTGCCTCAATACATTCATGGGTGAAAATACTATATTTTATAGACTTGAATTTCTGAATTCAGACATGCATGGCCACCATCGATTGCCAAAGACTTAGGGAAAAGGCTATTATTTAGCCCCTTTTTTCTTCAGGACTTAAAATTTTGTAGGTGTCTCAATAATAATCAGTTACCTTATTCCTTTTTAAAAATATTATCCGCTTTCTGCCAAACTGCTTCCAATTACCCTGATTTCTCATGTCTGTTTTCTTACTGAAGTCTCCTCTCCGTGTCATAGTAATTCCTTAGTTTAACTGACAAGTGACTTTTCACACACAGAGGCTCAGAAGGTGTCTGAGCTACCATTTTGAGGAGAATTTGGTACATGGTCATGCAGTTTGCACATTACAAGGCATCACATTGAAAAGAGTGCCAATCACACTACAGATATAGTATATTAGAATATTTTATAATTTTCTGACAAATGGAAGTAAAGTGTCTTGAGGAAAGAAAGAGTCTTGTTCAATTTCACCAAAGCTGCAGTACATACCAGCAGTGCAAAGGATCCTGGTATGGCAAATTATATCCATAAGTAAATTTTTATAGCTTATAGCTATGGCTTTTTGTTTAGGCAGACATTTTGAACATTTCCTTAGTGACCATTTAGATTGTTTATCTAGCTGGTCATCTCAGGCAGTTCTTGTTTCATCAATCATATTCCATCCATAATCATAGAGAAATTTTTTTTGACCGTAATTTGCCAGTCATCCAATGTGAAATTTCATAATCTAGCTAGGGGATAGACAGGTATGATGTCTTGAACTACATTACACCGAAATCCATTTTATTAAAACAGCAGCAAAAATAACATAGAATGTACTATTCTACATGTCAGATCAGAATTCTGTTCCCATGCCTGCCACTTAATAGCCATGTAAACTTTGCTGGTCATGTAGATCTCCCTAAGCCTTGGCTAAATTGTCTATAAAGGGGTGTTAATTCCAATTAACAACAATAAAACCTATCTAGTCTACCTCATAAAATTAATGTGATGGTCACAGTTCATAAATGGTCATTACTGTTGTCACTAAATTAAAAATCTCTAAAGTATCAAGTTTAGGGGAAATAGCCTATTACATATCCCCCTTCCCTGTGGCCAGTGTTTAGGTATGCATGGTATTTGGAAAACTAAGAAGAAAGTGTTGGTGTGTAAAGGGGGTTCCTCAAAGAAGTGAGCCTTACAGTCGTTGGGCTGGCTTAGATTTGTTCTTTTAAGCTTGATTGTCAATCTTCCAGGTGCTTCAAACAGGTCCTCCATTCACATAGGGCTGGATTTTGAGCTCATATCTTAATGCTTTAAGTGTTTATTCTTAAGTATGTAAAACATCTCTTCTATTTTGTTACAGTGTTCTTGCTTCATAAGTAGTAATCATGCAGGTAAGTTTTGTAAGACTGCCTAAAGAAGTGCCTTTTTTTTTTTTAATTAATTTTTATTGGTGTTCAATTTACCAACATACAGAAAAACACCCAGTGCTCATCCCGTCAAGTGTCCACCTCAGTGCCCGTCACCCATTCCCCTCCAACACCCGCCCTCCTCCCCCTCCACCACCCCTAGTTCGTTTCCCCAAGTTAGGAGTCTTTATGTTCTGTCTCCCTTCCTGATATTTTTTTTAAAGTATAACATTCAGTATTAGTTTCAGGTATACAATATAATGATTCCACAAATCTTTCCATTGTTGGATACTCACCACAATAGGTGTAGTCACCATCTGTTACTAAACAACATTAGTACAATCTCATTGATTATATTTCCTGTGCGGTACTTTTTCATCTCTGTGACTTATTTATTTTCTAATTAGAGGTTTGTACCCCTCAATCCCTTTTATCTATTTCTCCCATCCCCCCATCCCATGTCTGGCAACCACCGGTTTTTGATCTGTATTTAAGAGTCTATTTTTTTTTGTTTGTTTGTCTTGTTTCTTAAATTCCACATGAGTGAAATCATATGGTATTTGTCTTTCTGTCTGGGTTATTGCACACAGCATACACAGCATGATATACTCTAGGGCCATCCATATTGTCACAAATGGCAAGATCTTATCCTTTTTATGGATGAATAATATTTCATTGTATGGATATACCACCTTTTTAAATCCATTTATCTGTGGATGCATACTTGGGATGCTTTCATATCGTGGCTATTGTAAATAATGCTGCAGTAAACATTATATGTTTTCAAATTAGTGTTTTGCTTTCTTCAGATAGGTTCCCATAAGTGGCATTGTTGGATCATATGGTTGTTCTATTTTTAATTTTTTGTTAATCCTCCATACTATTTTCCACAGTGGTTGTACCAATTTTTACAATTCCCACCAACAGTGCATGAGGATTTTTTTTCTCTACATTCTCACCAATACTTGTTATTTCTTGTCTTTTTGATACTAGCCATTTGACAGTGTAAGGTGACATCTCATTGTACTTTTGATTTGCATTTCCCTGATGATTAGCGATATTGAGTACCTTTTAATATGTCTGTTGGCCACTTGTATGTCTTCTTTGGAAAAATGTCTATTCAAGTCCTCTATTTTTTAATTGGATTGTTTTTGGGGGGTTGAGTTGTATAAGTTCCTTATATTTTTTAAATGTTAACTCCTTATTGGATATATAATTTACAGATACCTTCTCCCATTCACTGGGTTGCCTTTTGATTTTGTTGACGGTTTCCTTTGCTGTGCAAAATCTTTTTATTATGGTGTAGTCCCAACAGTTTAGTGTTGCTTTTGTTTCCCTTGCCTTAGGAGATCTATCTAGAAAGTGTTTCTATGGCTGATGTTGAAGAAATTACTGCCTAAATTTTCTTTTAGGAATTTTATGGCTTTTAGATCTCACATTTAGGTCTCTAAACCATTTTCAGTTCATTTTTATGTAAGGTATAAGAAAGTAGTCTAGTTTCATTCCTTTGCATGTAGCCGTCCAATTTTTCTAGCTCCGTTTGTTGAAGAGGATATCTTTTCCCCTGTTGTATATTCCTGCCTCCTTTGTTGTAAATTAATTGACCATCTAAGTGTGGGTTTGTTTATTTCTGGGTTTTCAATTCTGTACATTGATCTGGATGTCTATTTTTTGTCAATACCATACTACTTTATTGCATCTTTGTAGTATATCATGAAATCTGGGATTATGATACCTCCAGTTTTGTTCTTTTTTTCTTAAGATTGCTTTGGCTACTTGGGGTCTTTTGTGGTTCCATACAAATTTTAGGATTTTTGTTTTAGCTGTGAAAAATGCTGTTGGTATTCTGATGGGGATTGCATTAGGTTTGTAGCTTGCTTTGGGTAGGATAGATATTTTTAACAATATTCTTCCAAACTATGAACATGGAATATCTTTCTATTTATGTCTCTTCAATTTTTTTCATCAATGTTTTATAGCCTTTCAGAATACAGATCTTTTACTTCCTTTATTTAAGTTATTCCTAGGTATTTTATTCTTGTTGATGCAATTGTAAATGGGATTGATTTCTTAATTTCTCTTTCTGATACTTTGTTATTAGTGATAGAAATGCAAAAAAAATTCTTTTTTTTAAAGATTTTATTTATTTATTCATGAGAGACACAGAGAGAAAGCAGAAATACAGGCAGAGGAAGAAGCAGGCTCCCTGCAGGGAGCCCAATGTGGGACTCAATCCCGGAATTCCGGGATCACTCCCTGACTTGAAGGCAGAGGCTCAATCACTGAGCCACCCAGGCGTCCCAACAAATATCATGCAACTTTGCAGGATTAATTTACCAGTTCTAGTAGATTTTTGATGGTTTCCGTATGATTTCTCCTATGAATAGTATCCTGTCTACAAATAGTGGTAGTTTTACTTCTTCCTTACCAATATGGATGCCTTTTCTTTTTCTTATCTGATTGCTGCAGCTGGGACTTCCAGGGCTATGTTGAGTGAAAGTGGATATCTTTGTCTTGTTGCTGATCTCAGAGGAAAAGCTTTCAGTTTTTTTGCCATTTAGTTATGATGTTATCTGTGGGTTTTTCAATAAGGCCTTTATTATGTTGAGGTATGTTCTCTCTAAACTTACTTTGTTGGGAGCTTTTTTATTTTTACCATGAATGGATATTGAATTTTTCTACATCTGTTAGGTTTTCATTCTTTCTCTGGTCAATGTGATATATGACTTTGATTGATTTGTGAATAGTGAACCACCCTTGCATCCCTGGAATAAATCCTACTTGATTGTGGTGAATATTTTTTTCAATGTGTTGTTGATTGTGGTTTGCCACCCAGGCATCCCTCCCCTCTTTTTTAAAAAGATGTAATATTTTCTTATAATCCTTTTGTATTTCTGTAGAGTCAGTTGTTATTTCACCTCCTTCACTTCTGATTTTATTTATTGAGTCCTCTCCTTTTTTCTTGATGAATCTAACTAAAGGTTTATCAATTTTGTTTATCTTTTAAAAAAGCAGCTCCTGGTTTTGTTGATCTTTTATTGGTTTTGTTTGTTTGTTTCTATTTCATTTATTTCTGCTCTAACCTTTACTATTTTATTCCTTCTACTAACTTTGGGCCTTTTTTGGGTTCTTTTTCTAGCTCCTTTCGATAAAAGATTAAGTTGTTTATTTGTGCTTTCTCTTGCTTCTTGAGTAGGCCTGTATTGATATAAACTTCCTTCTTATAACTGCTTTTGCTGCATTCCAAAGATTTTTGACTGTTTTTCATTTTTTAAAATTGCTTCTCTGATTTCTCAGTTGATCCATTCATTGTTGAATAGCATATTATTTAACTTCCATGTATTTGTGTTCTTTCCTTGCAACTGATTTTTAGTTTCATACCAGTGTGGTCAAAAACAATGAATGATATGGTTTCCATGTTTATAAATTTATTGAGACTTGTTTTGTTGCCCAACATGTGATCCATTCTGGAGAATATTCCATGTACATTTGAAAAGAATGTGTATTCCATTTTTGGATGGAATATTTTATATATATTTGTTAGGTCCATCTGGTCTAATGTGTCATTCAAAGCCACTGTTTCCTTATTTATTTTCTGTCTGGGTGATGTATCCATTGACGTAAGTGGGATGTTAAAGTCCCCTACTACTATATTATTACTGTTTATTTGGAGAAGTACCTTTTGATCCTTTTTTAAAGAACCTGTATATTTATGCTAAGTAATTCTTAATAGCCTTTGGACCACTTCATTAATTATACATAGGATTAGGATTGCATGTACTTATAGGCTCTGGTAAGAGTATTTTGGAAATAAAGACTTGGGAAACAGCTGGTAATGACAGAACAATGGGTCACTATGGCTCCTGTAGCTTGAGACAGCGGACATAGTTTGGCTTAAATACATGAAGAAGGAACCAAGAAAGTATCTTGGGGTCTCTCGGTGAGCATGATACTGAAATTCAGGATGGTGACATTGACTGCACAAGAAGTAACAGGAATAATGTGGCCAAAATGCAGAATAAAAATAGGCTACACTTTAGTTTGGCCCTAAGTGGGCAACCCTAAATGTGTCTAAGCCAGTGGAATTTGAATTTCCATCAGGGATGGGCAGTTATGTGTGTGTGTTCCTCACCAAAGAATGACTTTTCTCTCTCTAGGCTCTGGCTGAGTACAAGCCTTCAGGAAGGATTTTCCCTGGGTGGTCAGAAAACAGCAGGACTGAGCCCTACAAGGTGGCTGAGGGATACCAGAGGTCACATCCAGACTATTTTCTTCTTTTGGAGAGGCTAAATGGGAAACACCCTAAAAGCTAGAGTAAAGAGTGACTTAGTAGTAAATAGGAATGATCAGATAAATTTTATCATGGATTTTTGCTGGGCATACCAGTCAAGGGACAAAAATCATATTTCAAACTGTTCTTTGTGAGTGGGCTGTCATTTTTTTTCCTTCTGTTCTTTTTATCAGGCCCATTCAAAGAAAAAGAACATGAACAAATGTATCATCTCTCTACGAGACCTTAAAGTGGCTGTCATCGAGGAAATACAGTGCCTGGTTCAAGAACTGAAGACCATCCAGGCAACTCTTCACATATCCAAGCATATTCCTATTCCTGAAGTCCCCCAGATATACCCAGAAGAAGTTCCAGAAAAGAGATTCCAGTATGATGAAGAAATTCTCCTAAATTTTAAGCGACAGCAGATTCAGGATGAAAAGTCCCACCAACTGGAGGAGTCTGCAGGCTCAGGTGGAGGATTCCTTAGACTCTCTTCTAGAAAGGATGGTGACTTGACAAGAGATTCATTGTCTAAATCATCAAAGGCATCAGCGTCCAGTGCAGACACTGCAAAGTTATCAGAATTTGAAAAAGTAGATCCGATTGATGTAGAGCTGGAGATTATGAAAAGGGACGAGATTAAACACTTATACATGCAACAGTATTTAACCAACAGGGTAAGGGATGAAACTGCCTTTTTAAAGCTGAAAGAGAGGCGAGCAGGGAAGAACTAGATCTACTTTCTTATTTATTAATTTAAATTTTCTCTAAGATAATCTTTCCCAAGCCCTGACTGGCCCACAGCTCACTGAAGGCTTAGCTTCCTTCCCATCCCTGGCCTTCTGATAATTATTGTGCTCTGCCTAAGAACTTTAGAGCTTTTAAATGTTTTGCTTTGGGCAAAGATAAGAATTAAGAGCAAATCCGTATTAATTGGCATCTAACTGAAGTCTTGGTAAAGGGGAAGCGATGGAACATCTTTCAGATGTTCGACGGAACATAATGTTAAAAACCTTCCAGGGAAAATGGGGCACCCTCTGTTTTTTACATCCTCCTTTCTCTAATGTGTGATTTGCCTCATTAGTGGGAATGTTCATGGTGATGACTGGCTTCAAAATTGTTCTGGAGCTGGAATGGCATCTATTTTTATTTCTAGGAAATCAGACCAGGTTGGGGCCAGTTGTAGAGGTGCTCTGAATCTGGAAGGCAAAAGGCCTTTGCTGGATAGATAGCTCCCTGCTGCCAACCTTGTAGAGTCCCCTTCCTCAGTGTCTGTCCAGCTTCACCCCGTAAAGACACTTCCTATAGCTTCCAAAATGTATTCTTCACTTGTTATCTCTACTTTGTCAGCCTTGCTTTCTCACTCTTCCTGCTCCTCCCCACCCCCAACCCCCACCCTCATTCTGAATTTTATATTTGCCTTCTCCTTTGCTATTTCCTCCCACCTGCAATGATTTCCTTTCAAACGTGAGTCATCATGCAAAACTCAGCCCAGTTCCAAATCTCCTGTCCATATTACATACTTTTCTTTTTTCTAAACTCCAATTGCACCTATAAGCAGCACCTCATGTTTTCCACTTATCTTTCTTGCTGTTTTATGTGTGCTAAGTTTTTTTTAATTGAAGTATGACTAACATACAGTGTTAGATTAGTTTCAGATGTACTATATAGTGATTCAGTAATTCTGTACATTACTTAGTGCTCATATGCGTTCATTTTGTCATGCAAATTAGGTTACACAGTTTTTGAGAGAAAGACCACATAGAATTGTCCTTGGATTTCCCTGCAGTGTCTAGAAAATGCCAGACGTGTAATATTTAGTAAAAAGTTTGATCGATTTAATTGTAACTAATTTATTTATGGTATCAACTTAACATATTTATTGTTCATTCTTTGTGCAAGAACAGTGCTAGTTAGGTAGCAGGGATGCAGTCATACTCAAGCCAGACATACTCTCTATCCTCATAAAGCTTATAGGCTATCAGGTGAGTGAGAGCAAAACAAGTGTGAGCCTTACAAATTTCAACATCTATGTGGTACAATTTTGGAATGGTGTTACACTGAAAAAATATAGTCCTGCCTCAAAAGAAATTTAAAAATAATTCAAACTTGTTGAGCAAACATTGAAGAGGACCCCACTTAGTCTACAACCATACATAAGTAAAAGTTTAATTTTTTTCTCAGTTCTCAAATTCTCTAACAGTAGTGTCACTGTCCCAAATCCACAGATCGCTTCCTTTTTCTTAGCCACAGGCTGGGCCCTCGCTCATTATGGGTTTTTGGTTGTTGAGGCTTCCCATCAAGCACAGCCTAATGAAAAATTTGGAATGGTTTGTCTTCTACCCACTGTACTAGTTTCCTCAGGAGAACCAGTCCTTGGGACTCTTTTTTGATCTCTTCATTGTCTTTGGGATGGGTGTGCTGTACCAAAATCAGAGCAAAACCAAATATTTGAAATTATTGGGATGGCAGTGGGATGAGGTCTAGACCCAGGGCTTGGGATACTTCAATTTTATCCCAGCCCTGTAACAAATTAAATCACCATTTGAAATGTTTGAAATTTTTCAAAACAAGAAGTTGAGGGAAATATTTACTGCTTCCTGTATGAAAGGCAATGTAGAGATACTGTGCGGTAAAGTGGAGGCAGATAGAAACACTACACACAAAGAACTCATAGTCTCTGAGTTAAACCATACCACAGAGCAAGAAGGGCAGTCTCGATTGATGGCTTAATCATGGCAAAGAAATAGCTGGCAGGGCTATAGTTACAGAATCCTTAACACTTTATGTAAGTAAATTTCATAATATTGATAAATTGATTTATAGAACTACGCATCCACACACGTGAGCCCATATAATTCATTCTCCATAATAACAGTTTAATGAGAAAATGCTTTTACCTAAACAAATCAATATTGTTAGATAATCTTAAAAATACTAATCTGTTCTTAAGTTCTAACATACAGTCAAATCTTTTTCCACCTCAGATCAAAGAACTGATTGTCACTTTTGATGCAGAACTCCGTCTCCTGAGGCATCAGAAACTGAAACTAGATACTCAGATGAAATTATCTGACCTTCATCATGTCACATTATTTCAAGAAATGCTTCTCCTCAAGAATTTTGAGAAACAGGAGAACATACTTCAAGAGCGTGTTAATTCATTAGACAAAGAAGAGCAGGATATGCAGGTATGAAAGGGCAGGAGAAAGCTGGCTGGCTGTGTCCTTTAGTTATGGAGAGGACTCGATTCTTTGTTTCCTTCTTCATCTTCTCAGCTTAGTTTCCCCTGTGGTACTGATCCTCTAGTCTTTTGTCCCTCATCCTCCCCCCACCTCCAATCTCCTCTTACTCCTGCTGGCTCAGCTCTTGGTATTCTTGGTCAGAGAGAAGCGAATTAGATTTTATGGTGAATTTGATCTGATGTTTTGTAAGGTGGGTGAATAACTTTTCAAAAGTGAGCCTTCTATTTAGTTCAAATTTCAAAGTACATTTTAATTGTCACTAGCTATCCTATAAAGTTGAGTTTTGATTATATGTTATCCTTCTGAACATACTTGGAAAAAAAGTTGACTAGTTCCTAAAATGTGATAGTTTCATGGTAATATTTGAGTATCAGAGGAAAATAAGTTTGTTAAATTTAAAGTGTTAAATTTGTTATGTGTTAAATTTAAAGAGATAAATTATACCACCCAACTTTTGTCTTGAAACAAGAAGGATTCCATCAAATAGATATTACATACTGAATAGTAGCATCATTTTTAAGGTATATCTGCTGCACTAGGAGATGAGGTGTGTTTCTGTTAGATATTCATATGAAAAACATCTTTTGTTTTTGAGGCCACACATACAAAAATATTAACTGACAGTAAAAATTTCATTTCCTTTAGATTTTTTGAGGAAGCTAAACATTAAAAAGCTGATCTTATCTGATTCTGAACTTAACTGATTTTTACAAAAGAATTATAAAATTTTAACCAAGTAAATGGATGGCTCTGCAAACATTAGAAATGTAAACTTCTATTAAGAAGGTTAAAAAATGTTTGTGAACTGTAACCTTACCTTGTAATATACATTGTTCTCTGAACCTGGTTTACCAGAAATACTTTGCCACCTATTCCTGTTTTTGTTCATCTAGTGGAAAATAAATGAAACTCTTAAGGAGATGGAAGAGAAAAAAAATGAAATTGCCAAGTTCCAGGACCAAGAAAAAGCACTCTATGCTGGTTTCCAAGCAGCCATTGGAGAAAACAATAAATTTGCTAATTTCCTCATGAAGGTCCTAAAAAAGAGGATTAAGCGGGTGAAGAAAAAGGAGGTTGAAGGAGATGCTGGTTTGAAATTCTTTTTAACATATGATCTAGTTTTTTCTCATTAGCATGAAACAGAGAAATAACTAAGGATGTATTTGACACTTTTTGTTCCTACAACATAGACAGAGGGTACTGTGGGTTGAAGGGGAGAGGATATAAACCTGTAGGTCTCTAACCCTGTGGAGTTAATTTTTGTGTGTGTGTGTATGTGTGTGTGTGTATCTGGTCCAAGATAGTTTAGGGGTAGTTTCATGTAAGAAGCACATCTTCTCTTGTGTTTATTTGCCAACTGGATGTCCTCTTTGGTAAAATATCTCTTCATGTCTTTTGTCCACGTTTGATTAGGATTTTTTACTTTTGTCTTCTTGAGGTTTAAGCATCCTTTGTATAGTCTAGGCATTAGTCTTGTGTCTGACAAGTGCTTTGCAAATATTTTCTTCCATTGTGTAGCTTGTCTTTTCATTCCCTCAACAGGATCTTTCACAGAGCAAAAGGTTTTATTTTTGTTGAGGTCCAATTTATTAGGTTTTGAGGGTGTTTTGTTTTGGATCTTGTTTTGGTGCCAAAGTCTAAGAACTCTTTGCTGAGCTGTAGGTCCCAGAGTCTTAAAAGTTATTATAGTTCTAAAAGTTTATTTCTAAAAGTTTTATAGTTTTACATTAAAGTATGTGATCCATTTGTGTTTAATTTTTATGCAAGATGTGAGACTTAGGCCAAGGCCTTTTATTCCCTCCTGTGAATGTCTAATTGCTCTAGCACCATTGGTTTCAAAAGCTTTCTCCCATTGAAAAGCTTTTGATCTTTGTCAAAAACCACTTGGGTATATTTGTGTGGATCTATTTCTGGGTATTCTGTTCTGTTGATCAGTTTGTCTATCCACCCCCCCCCCCAATATTATAGTCTTGATTACAGAGGCTGTTGAGTTCTGAAGTTAAGTAGATTCATTCCTCCCATTTTATTCTTCTTTCTCAAAATTGTTTCAACTATTTTATCTTTCTATATTTTAGAGTTATTTTTGTATCTATAAAAAAATCTCACTGGAATTTTGATGGCAATTGTGTTAAACTTTATATCAATTTGGGGAGAATCTACATCTTTGTTAAGTCTTCCAATGAGTTAAAGTTGTACAGTTGTACAGTGAGTATGCACTTAAAGCTTTGATTTCTTTCATCAGTGTTGTGCTATTTTCAACATACAATTCATGTTCATGTTTTGTTAGATTTATACCTAAGAATTTCCCTTTTTAAAGTGATTTTATTTTTATGATTTATTTATGTTTTCTGAGAGAGAGAGTTTTGGGGGTTGGTGGGGCAGAGGGAGAGGGAGATTCTCAAGCAGACTCACCACTGAGCTCAGAGCCTGATATGTGGGGCTTGATCCTATCACCTTGAGATTACAACCTGAGCTGAAATCAAGAGTTGAATGCTTAACTGATTGAGCCATCCAGGTGCCCCTTAAGTGATTCTAAATACTCTTTTATTTTTTTAAAAGTAAAAATAGTTCATTAAAATGCCACACAATATCCTAGAAAATAAAGGAAATAAGTGGCACACCAATAGTATACATTAGTACAGTTTTATAGAGCTATTTTATTTTTAATCTTGATGTCACTTGTTCACACTAGTATGTAGAAATACAGTTGCTTTTTAGATGTTGATCTCCTATCTTGTGACTTCACTTATTAGTTCTAGGAGTTTTTGATAGATTCCTTGGGAATTACTATGTAGACAATAGTTTCATCTGCAAATAGGTTCAATTTTAGTTTTTTCTTTCTGATCTTTATGCCAATATCCTCCTATTTGCCTTATTGCACTGTTTAGAACATCCGGTATTACATTGAAATAGAGTGTTGAGAGCCAACATCCTTGCCTAAATCCCATTTTTAGGCAGAAAGCATTTAATCATTCACCATTAAGTATGCTACCTATAGGTATTTCATAGACTCTTATTAAGTTGAGGAAGTTCCCCTCTGTCCTAGTTTTCATGAGTTTTTAACATGAATGGGTGTTGAATTTTGTTTCTGCATCAATTGGTGATGTGATTTCTTTTTCACCTTAGCCTATTAATATGGTGGGTTACATTGGCTGATTACTGATTATTGAATCACACTTATACCCTTGAATATACACCCCCATGGTGTATAATTCTTCTTGTATAAATTCTTTTTGTATAAATTTTTGCTAAATTCTATTTGCTAATATTTTAAGAAATTTTGTGTCTAGGGGCACCTGGCTGGCTCAGTTGGTAGAACATGCAACTCTCACTCTTGTTGGGTGTAGAGCTTACAAAAAAAAAAAAATTGTGTCTATACACATCAATGAAGATCATTGGTCTGTAGTTTGCTTTTTTTTTCTTTTTCTGTACTGTCTTTGTCTGGTTTTAGTTTTAGGAAAATACTGGCTTCACAATATGAATTAGAAAGTCTTCTCTGATTTTCTGGAAAATAATGTGTATGGTAGTAATTCTTTCAATGTTTGGTAGTGTTCTCCAGCGAATCTATTTGGACCTGTAGATTTCTTCAAGGGAGTCTTAAAATTACAAACTCAAATGTTTTTAATATAGCTATGGAAGTATTCAGATTATCTGTTTCATATTGGGTGACTAGTGATAATTTATATTTTTGTGTGTGAAATTGGTCTATTTCATCTGAGTTGCCAAAATTTTTTTTTGAGTTGCCAAATTTATGTGTGTGGGGATGTTCATTGTGGTTCCCTGTTATCTTTTTAATACCTGCAAAGTCTATAGTAATATCACCTATTGCATTCTTGATTTTAGTACCTTTTTTCTTATTTTCCTATTTTTTTTTTTAGACACTTGCTAGAGGTTTGTCATTTTGGTCTTTTTGAGGATTAAACTGGATAAGTTTGAATAACTTTGGATAAGTGATTTTTTTAAGGTTATTTTTCTGCTTTCAGTTTTATTGATTTCTGCCCCTATCTTTACTATTACCTTCTTCTGCTCACTTTGGATTTATTCTGAACATATGTTTTTAGGTTTTGATGTGTGTGAATTATTGACTTGAGACTTTTCCTCTTTTCTAATTTAGTGCTATAATTTCCCTCTTAACACTGCTTTAGCCAGATTCTACAATTTTTGTTAAGTTGGGTTTTCATTTTCATTCATGTTACTGCAGTTTTAAAATTCACATTGGGGGATCCCTGGGTGGTGCAGCGGTTTGGCGCTTGCCTTTGGCCCAGGGCGCGATCCTGGAGACCCGGGATCAAATCCCACGTCGGGCTCCCTGCATGGAGCCTGCTTCTCCCTCTGCCTGTGTCTCTGCCTCTCTCTCTCTCTCTCTCTGTGACTATCATAAATAAATAAAAAAAAAATAAAAAAAATTCACATTGATCTTTCCTCTAGGTTCCATGGATCATATAGATGTGTGTTGCTTGGGTCCAAGTGTTTTGAGAATTTCCTGTTATTTTTCCGTTATTGATTCCTAGTTTGATTGCATTGTAGTCAGAGACCACATTCTGCATGATTTCAGTTCTTTTACAGTTGTTGAAATTTGTTTCATGGTCTAACACATAGTCTAGACGTCTTGGTTCTGTGGGTACTTGCAAAGAACCTATATTTTGCTGTTTTGGGTTAAATCTTCTATTACTGTCAATTGGATCCTGTAGGTTAACGATGCTATTCAGGTCTTCTGTTCTGTAGTCTTGCTGATTTTCAGTATAGTTCCAACAATTGTTGAGGGAGGGGGTGTTGAAATTTCCAAATATAATCATGGATTTATCTATTTCTCCTTTCATTTCTATCAGTTTTTGTTTTCATATTTTGCAGCCCCGTTTTATGCATACACTTTCAGGATTACTATGTCTTCTTGATTAGGTGGACACTTTTTACTTTAGACAGAGAAAGAACTTATATAATTTTCTTTGCTCTAAAGTCTACTATATCTGATGTTAATATCACCAGTCCTGCTTGGCTCTGATTGTTTGCATGACATATCTTTTCTCTCCTTTTACTTTCTATTTGACTATGTTATTATATTAGAAGTGAACTTCTGGTAGACAGCACATGGTTAATGTTTTTTTATCTATTCTGTCTTTTAATTGGTGTATTTAAACCATTTACATTTAATATATTAGGGCTTAAGTCTGCCATTTAATTGTTGTAGGTTTTTTTTTTTTAAATTTTGTATCTTCTACATTTTCCTGCCTTCCCATGGGTTACTTGAAAAATTTTTGGAATTCCATTTTAATTTTACCTAGACTTTTGAGTATATCTCTTTGTATAACTTTTTTAGTGGCTGTTTTATAAATTACATTATATATACTCAATTTATCCCAGACCACCATTTTACCAGTTTAAGTCAATATAGAATACTCATCTGTCTCTACATCCTTTTATCTCCTCCATTTACAATATAATTGTCTTGAACAGTTCTCCTACATATATCTAGAACCACATCAGACAATGTTATATTTTTTGCTTCAGCCACCAAATATAATGTAAACACTCAAAGGGAGAAAGGAAGCCTATTATTATATTTACCCATATTTTTGCTTACCATGTTTATTTTTTCTTGATGATCTCCCAAAGTTCCTTTATAAAAAATTTATTTCCCTTCTGTTTAGAGAATTTCCTTTATCCATTTTTTTAGGATAGGTATACTAGTGGCAATTTTTTTTATTTTCCCTTAATCTGAAAATGTCTTAACTTCCTATTTCAAAAAGATATTTTTACTAGGTATAGGATTCTAGGTTGACTTTTTTTCTTTCAGCATTTAAAAAATATTATGTTACTTCCTTCTGGCCTCCATGGTTTCTAATGAGAAATCCTCTGATATTCAAATTGTTCATCCCCTATAGGTGAAGTATCACTTCTCTCATTGCCTTTCAGACCTTTTGTCTCTAGTTTCCAGACATTTGACTATGATATGTCTTGGAGTAGATTCTTTGGGTTCATACTGATGGGAGTTCACTCCTTTAATCTGTAGGATAATGTCTTCTGCCAAGTTTGAGAGGTTTTCAATCATTGTTTCTTCAACGCTTTTAAGAATGTCCTCTTTACTTCTTTTGGGACTCATGTCATGGATGTTTGACCTTTCATTATAGTCCCATAGATCCCTGAGACTCTGAATTTTGGGGTATGTTTGTTTTTCAGTTTTCTTTCTGTTTTTCAAACTGGATAATTTATTTTTTTAATTGAAGTTCGATTTGGCACCATATAGTATAATTCCCAGTGCTCAACTCATCAAGTGCCCTCTTAAATACCTGTCACCCTGTTCTATCCTCATGTTTACAGATTCTTTCCTCTGTTCCCCTCTGTTCTGCTGTTGAACCCATCTACTGAGTTTCTATTTTAGTCATTGTATTTTTAGTTCTAAAATTTCCATTTAGTTCTTTGTATTTTCCGCTTGCTTAAAGTATGTTCATAATAGGATATTAAAGAATTTGTATCATGGCTATTTTAAATACTTTGTCAGATACTTACAACATTTCTGTCATCTTAATAGTGACATTTATTCATCATTTTTTTCTCATTCATTTGGAGATCTTCCTGGTACTTGATATGATGAGTGACTTCCAGTTGAAACCTGGAAACTTCCATATCATGTTATAAGACTCTGTATCTTATTTAAATCTTCTGGTTTTTTCTTGGCTTTTTCTAACACTGCTTGGCCAGAGAAAGTGGTGGGTGGGTACCTACTTCTTATTGCCAGGTGGAGGTACTCAGCCTTCACTGTGATTCAGTGGAAGGAGGACCTCCTTGTTCTGGAATTCCAGTTCCCCATGTAGTGTCTACTGACAACATAGTGGGGATGGCCTTGGTACCTCTGGGAAATGGTGAAAGTCCTGACTCTCCACTAGGGCTCTTCTTTTTCCCATTTTTCAGTAGGGTTCTTCTGATGTGACCTTTGTGGGAAGAGAAAGTGAGTCTTAGTTATTGCCAGGTGAAGGTAGAAATCCGGGCTATCCATGTGGTCTCCACAGACATCTTGGTGGGGATTTGGGAGCAGGGCTGGTTACCAGCCAGCAGGAACAAAATGTCCTGGTTCCCTGCTTGGCTTTCTCTGATACTGTCCTGGGTGATGAGAATGTTGGGTGCTTCACTGCAGCTTTGCAAGGGTGGATGTCTAGGTTGGCCTTTACTGATGGGGATGGGAGTGAGACCATAGTATTTTTTTTCCCTGTGGTGTTTGGTTAGGATATTATCTAAAAGTTTTGTCTTGTTAGGCTGCCTCTTTCTTGGCCATTTGGCTAGAGAGAGCATGCTCTTGTTTCTCTGCACCTACTGGTGTTTCCAGGTTGCTAACTTATTCATTTCTAAGTTTGATATATATAGGAGGCAAAAGGAAGACCCAAAAAAAAAAAGCTCACCATAGTATTGTTCCTCAGTTCCTCATATTTGGTCTGCCGTCTTTCCCTTTTTCAGAATCTTCTGTTTGTTTTATGTATAATGTCCATATTTTAGCTGTATTTTGCAGGAGGAATAAGAAAAAGTAGTTCTAATTTGTCTTCCTGAAAAGAAATCTGTGTAGGAATTTTAAAGTCTAATTTTAAACTTTGGTCATTTATTTCATAAGGTGGTACAGACCACTTAGAGCAATTTTAAGAGATACATTTAAGAAATCTAGAGAATATGAGGTCCATATCTTATTCTTAATTTGATGTTTCTTAAAATAGAAATTGCCAATTGGTGATCCATGGTTCATAGATGGCTTCAAGATGCTTTAAAGAAAATAGGGTAGAGTTGTGTGGGAGAGGTCTACAATCCTATATCTGAAACTCTTGGGTGGGGGGGGAAGATGTGTTTTAATATTTTTTATATTTTATAGAATATATTATATATGGTACTGTTATAGAAAGAAAACACTCATGGCACTTGTT
Organism: Vulpes vulpes; assembly: GCF_048418805.1. Taxonomy (NCBI): domain Eukaryota; kingdom Metazoa; phylum Chordata; class Mammalia; order Carnivora; family Canidae; genus Vulpes; species Vulpes vulpes. Next base: position 115,095,155 of record NC_132780.1, on the reverse strand, counting down.
AAAGAACAACAAGGCAAACTTTGTTCAGGGGCATCACTACAATAGGATTTTATAATAGAGGAGAGAGATCAGCTCAACTCTGAGTACAACAAGAACGAGTAGAGATTTATAGCCAAGGAGCAGGGTGGGAGTGAGTGAATGAAAAATTACTAAGAGGTAGGATAATTTGCTAGACTGACCTAACAGAATTTTTGCTAAAGATTAGCCAGAGTGAAAAGATAATGAAGGTAAGGATTAAGGAGGAATCTGGTTGGATATCAAGGGTACAGGATTTTTACTAAACTGACTCAGCAAGATTCTTGCTAAAACTGGACTAAGTGGGTCAAGGACTGAGCTCATGGTTCCACTACAGGTCAGAAAGAGGACTCACAGGAGCCTGACTCAAATTTGGACAAGGATACAGTCTTTGTCAACTAACATCACCAGGAGGGTTTAATGTAAGATCTCTCAATCAAACTCCTTATTTCTGCAGTAGGACACATATACACTAAATTGGCTAAATAAATATAATAAATAACATTACTTCAGATAAGTTATGAAAGTCTTTTTTTTTTTTCAAGGCACTATGATTTAGGAATTGTGGCCCTATAAAACCAAGTATGTGTTAAGTGGGTCACAGCAGAAGTGGCTTGGCCGCTTGGTCTCAACCCTCTTTGATTCAATGCATTGAAATTAATTGCACAACCTTCTTCAGGCATTTGAGTTTGTGGTCTCTGTGTCCTCAACTATTTATTTATTTGCTTGTTTGTTTTTACTTGGTTATTTTATTTTATAGAATTTTATTATTTTAAGATCCTTTTTGATTGAAGTGTAGTTGATACACAATGTTACATACATTAGTGTCAAGTATACAACATATTGACTCCATGACTTCATATGTTGTACTGAGCTCTCACCACAAGTGCAGCCACCATCTGTCCTCATGTAACACTATTTTAATACTAATGACTGTATTCCCTATTCTGCACTTTTCATCTCACGACTTATTCCGTAACTGGAAAGCTTGTGCCTTCTACTCCCCTTCACACATTTGGCCCATCTCTTGGCCCCTCTCCCCTCTGGCAACCATCCACTTGTTTTCTATGTTTATAGTTCTGTTTCTGCTTTTTTTTTTTTTTTTTTTGGTTGTTCATTAGTTTTTTTTTCTTTTCTTTTTTAGATTTCCTATGTAAGTGAAATCATATGGGATTTGTCTTTCTCTGATTTATTTTACTTAGCATTATACCCTCTAGGTCCATCCATATTGTTGCAAGTAGCAAGATCGTATTTCTTTTTTGTAGCTGAGTAATAATCCATTGTGTGTGTGTGTGTGTGTGTGTGTGTGTGTGTGTATACACATACACAATGGCTCCTTCCGTATCTTGGCCATTGTAAGTAATGCTGTGATAAACATGAGTGCATATATCTTTTTGAATTAGTTTTTTCATTTTCTTTGGGTAAATACCAAGTAGTGGAATTACTGGATCATATGGTAGTTCTATTTTAAATTTTTTGAGAAACTCTGTAACATTTTCCACCTCATATTTGGTCTGCCTTCAGAACAAATATGGTATAAATTTACATTCCCACCAACACTGTGTGAGGGTTCCTTTTACTCCATATCCTTGCCAACATTTGTTATTTCTTGTCTTTTTTATTCTAACCATTTTGACAAGTGTAAGGTGATATATCTCATTGTGGTTTTGATTTGCAGTTCCCTGATGATGAGTGATGTTGAGCATCTTTTCAGGTGTCTGTTGGCCATCTGTATGTCATCTTTGGAGAAATATCTATTCATATTCTCTGTCCATTTCTTAGATTATTCTCTTCTTTTGGAGTTGTGTAAATTCCTTATATATTTTGGATGTTAACCTATTATTGAATATATCATTTGCAGATATCTTCTCCCATTCACTGGGTTGATTTTTTGTTTTGTTGGTGACTTCCTTCACTCTGCAAAAGCTTTTTATTTTGTGTAGTTCCAATAGTTTATTTTTGCTTTTGTTTCCCTTGCCTTAGGAGACACATCTAGAAAGATGTTTCAATGGCCGATGTCAAAGAAATTAACGCCTGTTTTCTTCTAGGAGTTTTACAGTTTTAGATCTCACATTTAGGTTTCTAATCCATTTTGAGTTCATTTTTATGTGTGGTATAATAAAGTGGTCCAGTTTCATTCTTTTGCAGGTAGCTGTCCAGTTTTCCCAGCACCATTTATTGAACAGACTGTTTTCCCCATTGTTTATTCTTGCCTACTTTGTCATAGATTGACCATATAAGTGTGGGGTTATTTCTGGGCTATTTTGTTCTCTTGATCTATGTGTCTATTTTTGTGCCAACGCCAAACTGTTTTGATTATTATAGCTTAGGTAGTATATCTTGAAATCTGGGATTATGATCCCTGCAGCTTTGTTCTTTTAAGATTGCTTTGGCTATTTAAGGCCTTTTTTTTTGTTGTTGGTTCTATATAAACTTTAGGATTATTCATTCTAGTTCTGCGAAAAATGTTATTGGTATTTTGATAGAGATTGCATTGAATCTGTAAATTTCTTTGGGTAATATTGTCTTTAACCATTTTAAACCCTTCTAAATATATTGACTAATTGCCTGCCTTATCTCTTATATTCCTAGTGACTAACTTATTTTTAAAAAAAACCTTTATTTTTAAAATCTGAGACTTAGGTTAACACAGGAGCTTCTCTGCTTTTTAAAATGCCTTCTCTATTTAGATGAAGATGAAGATAGCGATGAATCAAGTGAAGAAGAATCTAGCTTAGAGAGTGGTGAAGATGAGTCTGGATCTGATGATGAAGTTTTTGATGATTCTATTTGCCCAACAAGTAAGTTGGATAAAACCATATGTTCTCTGTGAAGTGTGAATATGAACTGATAACACTGAGGAGATCCCCTTTTTTTTTTCTTGTCTCTCAGTTGTCTCATAATAAAATTTAAGGGAAGCATGGTTGAAGTTGTATGGAGTATAGTTGAATGAATGCTTTTTTTTGGCTCTCTGGATCATTTATTTTCTTTTCATTAGGCAGCCATTTTATGAATGACAAATAATTTGCAGATAACTCATAGTTGGTTCAAAGTCAAATTATGCAGAAATAACAGATTGAAGTGTGTGTATGCATGCATCTGTGTTTTTTTTTTTTTTACAAAGTTTCTCTTTTTGACAAACCAATTCAAATTTTCATATTTAAAATCCTTTTTGTAAGGGTACTTTGTGCCAGGTTCTTGGGGATGCTTAGCAATTTATATTCACTATTTTCATTGGTAAAACCAGTCTGACACAGCCAGACCAATATTTTTATAGTCTCAAAAGATGAATTGTCCAATACAGAAAAAATAACTTCATTTTGATGTGAAATTTATTTTTGTAGCCACCTTATAGAGATTTTAAATCAAATTTTAAGGTTTAATTTCAAATAAAGTTTTAATCTTGTTTTAATGTTGTAAACAAGAGTCTTTCTAAGATCATATGTATGAGTGAAATAGAGCTCAAAAGATTATAATGCAACTTCTTATTTTACAGCAGGATTAAATGGCCTGAAAATAGTCTCACAACTAGTTTAGTGGTGGAACTAGGGCTAGAACTAAGGTTTCTAAATTCCATTGCAGTACTCTTATTTTCACATACTTTATCTATTGCTTTGTGGATGAATGTGACTGTGGCATGATATAGTGGAAATTAGTAGAGAAATACTGTACCTGAATCCCGCTGTGTCATGTATCATCTATGTGACCTCTCTGAGACTTTAGGTCCCCAACTATAAAGTGGGAAAAATAGTTTATACCTTGCAAGAGCCTAGGAGACTTAACTGAGATGATTTACATAAAGGGCCTAAACAGAAAGCCTGGCTCATGGTACTGCTCAGAACATCAATGCTCATATCAGAATTACTATCATGATTACTTATACTATTAATTTTTCCACCTGGAATGGTGGAGCCCTAGGTGGAGTGAAAGTGTGCTAGTGAACTCACAAATGGTCATTAATAATTTTGAAGCTCCAAAATCCACTCTTCTAATATTAGTACATTCTATAACAATGGGGCTTCTTTTAATTTTGACTGTCTTTTCAGATTGTGATGTGGGTCTTTTTGAAATGGCCCTTCAACTTCGAGAGAAAAGGTTGGACATCGAGGAGGCCTTAGTTGAAGAAAAGAAAAGTATTGATAACCTCAAAAAAGAACATGATGCATTATCCAAAAAAGTATGATGGTGTGCTTACCTATTTATCCCCTCACAGCTACTGTACTGCTGTTTCATAGCAAGACATAAGTTAGGCCTTCTCCCCAGAGAACAAACATTTAAGTGTTATAAGTTTTTCCTCTTCAAGCATAGTGGTGGGGGAGGCTGTTGACTCTTTTGAAGATTGGACTCTCTTTATCTAAATCATTGATCTCCAAACTTTTTATTACATACTTCTATAAGTAAAGAACAAAATGTGGAGCATTTAAGCCCACAATATATGTATATTTGCTTATAGATTATATTAATGAACTATTATACTAATATATTTTGTATATTAGGAAACAGTCACAAAAACAGAAATGAAAAAGAATAAGATAAAAATAAATAGAAATAGAAACTGATCTTTTTTCCCCCCTCTGTGCCCTAGTAGATTACTTTATTGACCCTCTGGGGTAGTGCATCCCATGTTGGAGAACATAAAGCTAAACTTTTGGTATAATTATGCTGATGGATTTGATTTCTGCCTTATTTGCTCATTTCCCCTCTTAAATCCTTTTTCCTAGGGCAACGTAGTTTAATTCATATTCACAAATATTTTTGATAAATTACTTCTCTTGCAGGTAGGAAATGATTTGGAAAACTTTCAAATTTTTAAGATGAAGAATGTGCTTTATAAGTACTGTAGTTAGTAGTTTTGCTGCTTTAAAGGACTTTTTCCTTTTGTTTTTTGAGGTCATTTATGACCAAATGAGATTCCCACCATCTTGACAAAGACATTCCATGCTGAGAGCTGCTTTTCATGCAGAAAATAAAAGGGAGATAGAACATGTCTTCTGAACTCCTATTCATGAAACATTTACACTCTGGGGACACAGGAATGATTGAAAAAGTAGTATGAATCATGACTTAGCAGGAAGAAAATAATACACATTCCTGGGCTGCAAACTGGGATCATTCATTTAATCACAGCCCAACAGAGCAGGTCCCACTCATCTCCCAAGATGTCCTCATTTATCACATTTATCACATGGGGATTTCCACAGGTAAAAATTGTGGCAACTAACCTAAATGCAGCAGAGGAGGCCCTGGAGGCTTACCAACGAGAGAAGCAGCAGCGGCTGAATGAACTGATGGTTGTGATTCCACTCAAGCTCCACCAGGTGATGGGTCTGGAGAGGATGTCATGTCACCCCCCCCACCCTCCAGCTTCCCCCACCATCTGAGCAGAAGAGGCACCACACCCAGGCTTTTCCAGAAAAGATGGGAAGAAGTGTAGCCCTTTGCTGAGATTTCTACCTGAATAATGACACTCCAACTTTTCTTATCCATTCTCAGATTGTTATGAAAGAGTAATAGTCAAATATATATATTTCCTGGTGGCCCATTACCAATTCCAAAGTGCAATTAATTATTTCGGGTCTGAGGAAATCAGGAGCCTATGACTTAATTTTTTATATTTATTTTTTTCTGATCTCTACACCCAACATGAGGCTCAAACTCAAGACCCTGAGATTAAGAGTCACAGTGCTCTTCCAGCTAAGTCAGCCAGGTGCCCCAAGGAGCTTATGACTTAAGAATGGAATGGCTTGGAAGCTGAGGCCTTGGATCTTATACACATGTTCCTTTTCACACCATCTTCAAATAGACATGAACTAATGATGCAAGAATTATCATAATCTCTGCTTGTTTATGAGGGAGGGCAAGAGAAAAGGAAAATATCCTTTCTCTTTCTTCCCTCTTTGCTCACTTCCACACTCATTAGAATTACAGCTTATATTAAAGTGCAGAGGTGCATTTCATACCCAATTTTGTCAGGTAAAGAGAGGAAGCTGTATTTTAGAAGGAAAAGCTCAGATCAGCCTCAAATATATTTTGTGTAATCTGATCCAAACTGGATTAGCCATATATAGCAATTTGCCTAATACGCCCACTGTGAAATGCTTGTTCCATGAGTATGCAGCAGATATCATGGTCTGGGGGTAAGATTTGCTGTCCCTACAGGTACATTATGTGGCTTACTATCTGAAGGCAACTGCTGCTTTTTACTCAGTGCTGGGAAATGATAGAAATCCAAAGGCAATCACCTAAATAAGGGACAGAAAAAGAAGTGCTTCCCATGATCTTACATTTAGTTTGATCTTGGTTCTGTTTTTTTTGTTTTGTTTTGTTTTGTTTTGTTTTGTTTTGTTTTGATAGATAGAGCATGTGGTATTTGGAGAAATACCTAGTGATCTTTCTGGAACCCTGGTCTTTTCTAACCAATCCTTGAGCCGGCTGCAAGAACGAATCACACAGCTCCATGAGGAAAATGCCAAGCAGCAAAAACTCAACAAAGAATGCCGGGAGAGGCGTAAACAGCTTATCCGAGAAAAGAGGGAGATGGCAAAAACTATAAGCAGTGAGTAACTAAGCGCATGGGCCATCTCGTACTATCTATTAATAAGGGAGGGAACCATTAAGTGACTTTGAAAGCGGTAAGTAATCACAGAATCAGAACCCATTGAGAGCAAGGAAACTCCTCGTCATCTTCCTAGCTACCAGCTCTGCTGATACCACTGAATGGTCACCCTCTTCTTTTAAAAGAATAAATTTCTTATCACAGAAACTAGTTATCTTAAGTTTAAAAGGTTTTATGCAGGATGAAATATAGAGTAACGTTATAACCCATGCACTAGCCACCACACTTAAGAAAACCCAAAACATTGTAGATACATCTGACACCCCTTCTCTTCTTGGTACTGTCCTGCTAGCCCTTGCCCAGGGTCACCTGGCAGGTAAGCACACATGCATATATGTATGCATCCACACACAACGTACGGAACTACTTTGCATGTTTGTAACTGTAATATTATATTATTTTGCAGTTCACTTTATGAAACCAATTTTTGAGAGGTATCCATATTGCTATAATTTATTTACTACTACAATATTCCATTATAGAACTCTGAAACAGTTTGTTTCTTCAGTCTTCTCTTGATGGATATTAAGGGCGTTTCTAATTTTTCACAGTAACAGAATTCTAGTAAGCCTTCTTGTACACATCTCCCTGTGCACGTGAGAAGGTGAATCCCCAGGACTGGGGTGTCTGGGTTGGAGAAGGATGTATGCACTTCTGGTGCTCCCGTGTATTGCCAGGCTGCTCTCTGAAGTGGTCGTACCATTTTGTCTCCACACCCCCCTCCCCGCCACTTCCCTGGCAGTGAGAATTGTCTAGGCTCCCTATTCTAGGAATATTTGATGGTGTCAGACTTTAATATTTTTGCCAGGCTGGCGGATGTTAAATTGTATTTCACTGTGGTTTTTATTCATATTTCCTGGATTCTGGTGGGATTGAACATCTTCACATACATTTATCTGCCATTTATTTGTGTTTCCTTTTCTGTAACTTGCCTATTACATACCTAACCAATGTTTTACTTCTATTTCTTATTAATTTTAGAAAATTATTTCTATATTCTTTTACGGCACTTCAAGTTTCTTCTAGTTTGTGACTTGCCTTTTGTTTTGTTAAGTGTGTCTTTTGGGGATGTAGACATTGAAAATCTTAATATAGTTAATTTTATTTATGATTTGTGCATTGTATCTGTGTGTATGTCTTGTTTAAGAAATCCTTTTCTGTTTTGAGATCATAAAGATATTTTGTCCACAGTTTCCTCTATTAGTAGTGTTTTTCATGTTTGCATTTTTAATCTATCTGGAGTTGTGGATATTATGATGCACAGTATAAAGATTACTAGCCTTTAAAATATATTTTGAGGGATCCCTGGGTGGTGCAGCGGTTGTGCGCCTGCCTTTGGCCCAGGGCGCGATCCTGGAGACCTGGGATCGAGTCCCACGTCGGGCTCCCGGTGCATGGAGCCTGCTTCTCTCCCTCTGCCTGTGTCTCTGCCTCTCTCTCTCTCTGTGACTATCATAAATAAATAAAAATTAAAAAAAAAATAAAGGAGACTAAAGAGATGTGATACTAAATGCAACCTGGGCTCTGCATGGTGTTAAAAAGAAAACAAACTACAGAGGTGCCTGATTGGCTCAGTCAGCTAAGCAACTGACCCTTGATTTTAGGTCAGGTTGTGATCTCAGAGTCCTGGGATCAAGCCCCATGTCAGGCTCCGTGCTCAGGGGGGAGTCTGCTTGAGGATTCTCTCTCTCCCTCTCCCTGCAGCTCTCTCTCTCTCCCTAAAATAAAAAAAAAAAAAAATCTTAAAAAAAATAAAAAAATAAAAAAAAATAAAATATATTTTGAATATTTGACATATGGAACACAAATGTAAGTTGTGAAGTTTCCAACTTTAAAAACAACAATATTGCCAACACCTTAGCATTTACTTTAATATCACACAACTGTACAATAAAAATGCTTAAAATGATACATTTTATGTTGTATATTTTACCACAATTGAATAAAAAATATGTATAATTTAATTTGAAAAAGAAAAAAAAAGGGAAGCCTATTGTGGTCAACTAGTTAACCAATCCAAGTTGCTTGGAATGTAGAGGCCAATTTCCAGTTTGTGTTGATGTTCTGGCTTCATGGGTGGCTGGGTTATAAAATTAAAAAAAAAATACACATTAGGACTGCATGCTTAAGTAACACTTATTTGAGACACAGAGTTTTCTCAGGTGTAAGCCTTGAGGTTCCAGTGTTTCTCATGTACTTCACATTCCTCTGGCTTCTGTAGGCCACGAATGTTGTTTATATTTGAAAGTACTAAAAAAAAAAAGTATTATTCATCAAAACAAGGAATAGACCAGTATGAACACAAGGGAAGAAGTTTGTTTCAGTTTGGGTAAACTCTTAGTTTGGGAAAATGTGTGAAGATGAAGTATTCAAATTTTCAGAGTGTTAATAGAAATAAAAGGGAATACTAGTTCCACATGGTGTTTTATTCAGCAACTTTCAGTCCTTCTCCCCCTCCCCTGCTGCCCCATTTTCTGGAAAGCAAGTTGTGAGTCTCGTTAAAGATGGATCTCCGAAGGTGATCTAAGAGTGACTTCCTTTTCTGTTAGCCAAAGAACAAAGGCTTAGCAGTAATGAGAAACACCACAGTTCGCTTGTTATTGCCTTTCTCCCTCCAAAGACCTAGTGAGCAAGAAGAGGAGAGTCAAGAACACGGTGGTGAGAAAGGGGTATGTTCACTTCATTCCAAGGAGAACACAGCTCTCAGCCATGGAGAAGGCACATGGCAAACATTCCAGAAGGCTTTATGTGCCCAGTGAACACTAGTTGGCATAATCAAGTCAGGAGAAGGGTGTTAGGCTGACTCCACAGGGGGAATGGCAAGGACCAGAGTCCATGTCATAGTACATGAAGTTGTGATGGAGAGGACACACTAGCTGGAGGGAGTTAAAGTTCTTACTGAGAGGCCAAGCAGGCAGCCACAGACTAGCACACATTTGCAAATAATCTTAACCATCATTTTGTTTTTGCGTCACTGATTATCATGGTCTCCACATTAGACAAGTCCATGGGGACTGCACTCACATAGAATACAAGTGAATAGCCCCTCCTTGGATCATGCACAATAGCAGCCATACCAGTTATACCATTATTTTCAACTGCAACAATGATGTCAGAATACAAACTTCCACACCATTGCATAATTGTATCATCTTATGATACTTTAGGGCCTCAGACTTCACTTGGGGGACAGTCTGGAGTCTGAGAAAGTCTTGTTGCAAGGTTACATTTTCTTGGGGACCTCAGACCCCACAAATGGAATTTCCCCCAGATGTTACTGTGTTTTCATGTTGAGGAAAGACAGTAAACAAAAGTAAGATATATTGCATGTTAGATGGAGAGCGTTGCTAAGAAAAAAAAATTAACAAGGGACTGGAAAGGAGAATGACTGGGTCCGTAGGAGCAAGGAACTGCTCCCTGGAAATGTGCCATACCTGGTAAGGTGTGTTCTTTCCTGGTTAGAGGGCAAGGACCTGCTCTTGGTTACCCCTTCAGAACTGAGTGTATTGGAATGAGCCTTATACCCATCTTACAACTTGCTTTCAGAAAATGTGCTGGCAAGAGGGATCCATATGGCTATTTGGGGAAGAACATTCCAGTCAGTGGGAACTGAGAGTGAGCTTGGAATGTTTGAGAATCAGACTTTAATTTTTACTTGGAGTACGATAGAAATTTTCTCTAGGTGCCTGCTTTGTTCTTAACACTAGATGTTATAGAGATCAGTAATAAAAAAAAATCTGAAGAGTTCCTACTTCAATTGGAACCTGTTAACAGTCTGAGGAGGGGCACAGCAGAGCATGGAAGCTATCGGGAAAGCGGAGTCTGCTTTACATAGGATTTTCAAGTAGATGAAACGATGACACAGGAATGGGCATTTTAAGTGAGGAAAGGAGCAGGTGAAGAGTCACAGAGGAAAAATCAACTGGTAACATAAAATCTTTACCATCCTCTTGCAAAAGCTGTTCTTTGGAATGTTGTTGCTACTCGTATTGTTCATTTAATATCAATGGGAGCCACTGAATGACCTAAGACAGTGATGTCTTCTTTTAGAAATGGAAGAAACGGTCCGCCAACTAATGATCAGCAAGTTTGGCCGTGTGATCAACCTAGAAGCCCTTCAGACACTTTCCGTGAATACTACACTTGAAGAGCTAAAGATCAGAAAAATTCGAAAGGAGCTACTGAATGCAAAGGAAATGAAGATGTGGGAGGTATGGCTGAGAGCACAGGTGATGCACCTTGGCTGAACATGGGCTGAGGCACGAAATGCTGTCAGTAGTTCCTGTGAAGCATCTGTGCAGCCGGAGACGAGTCTGTGAGCCCTGCTGGGTTCCCCCATGATCTTAAGCCTGTCTCAGCATTCTTATAATTCACTTACTTGAAGGGACTTGCCTGTCTTGGGGTGAAAGCACCAGCACTAGGTTTTGGGGTCCTGGGTACATGGAAATATGACACAATGGCATGGATAATGACAAAGATTCCACTTTGAGATCTACATTAATATACAAATAAATGCTCTGACAGTGTCAGAGATGGAATCACTCACTATGCCCTGAGATCCCAACTGTAGTATTCCCTATAGCTTTTGCATGCTGTTCGTATCTGGAAATTAGAAAATCTAAGCAATAGATTCTATAACCAGGTATGGACTTGTTAGCTGGTAGGGTCCTAGAAGATGTTAATGCCTACATTGTTCCCTGAGCTATACGATGAGGCGGTGCCCCAGTTAGAGCCAGATTCAAAGATAGGAGCTTTTATAAAGGTTTTATAAGCTCCCAAGTCATTGTGACACCTCCAGTTTTTGTCTGATCTCATCAGTAGATGGGGTGCGAAGGAGGTTCTTGGTGTTATCTTGTCTCATGTTTGCTTATCCAAGATTTTCAGGGGCATGCTGGAGATAATATGTACAGTATAAAATTTTTTTTTGGAGCAGTAAGAGAACAAAGACAACCCACTAGAAGGCATATGGCTGTTCAAGCTGGCTACTTGAGAATCCTGGGCCAAGACTGGGGAAAGAACAATATATGAAAGTTTGCTGCTTAAATTAATATTCTTCCTTTAAAGTAATGCATAGCAACATTCGCTATGCGTACTGATTTCATTCTTCAACAATGAAGCGCTTCTATGCCTATCTTATTTTTACCTCCTTGTATCCTCGAGCATACCTACATTCTTCTTTTCTCTAATTGAGCCAGAGCCAATGCAGTTGGCTCTGGTTGCATTTTCATATTGATTTCTATTTTTCCATATGCATATTTGCTGACTAGCTTGATCAAATCTGGACATGTATTTTTCTGTTTCTTCTCTTACTCAACTCATTTTGCATCTTCCCGCCCTGGCAGGAAAAGATTGCTCAAGTGCGATGGGAGTTGATGATGAAGACAAAGGAACACACCAAAAAGCTTCATCAGATGAATGATTTATGCATTGAAAAGAAGAAACTTGATTCTCGACTGAATACATTACAGAACCAGCAGGTATGTTTCTTTTCTTCAGACCGTTTGTCAGAGTTGGGGAAGCTCTGTAAAGTTAGCTATTCACAAGAATAACAAGTGCTAGTATTTAAACAAACCTTGATCCTGGACCTCTTCCAGTCCACCTGGGTCCCTGAGGACATGAAGTTGCCAGTACCTACTTTATAAATGAGCCTGAGGGGCTAACTTTATTGTACGCCTTTTGGGTACCACGAATTTACATATGTACTAATCTATGGAGTTTGCCTTAGCCCTGGAGAAGTAAGGTTATTTAGGTACAAATGACACCAACATAATCCCTAAATTTGGTGTCAAAGACCCATTCCTAATATTTATTTCATTTGATTTAAAGTGGGTATCCATAATTGTAGGATCTCATGTTACCTTATTAAAACACTTGTTACTTTTTATGGCTTTTAAATTTTTCTTATATAATATTTATTGAACCTGACATAATACATAGTATATGGTGGATAACTTATTTCATACAGGTTCACCTGGTTTAAGGTTCACCTGGGTGAGGTGACCTCTAGGAACCTAACACATATTTGACATTTTAAAATATGTCATATTCTTACAATAGTATTTGCAAAAATGCCCATTGTTTTCCTTTTCTTTGTTTTCTTTAAGCATCCTAGAAATGGTCTAAGTTAAGGGAAAGTTAAGGTGACTTCAAAGTGACTAGCTGGAGTGATGCTATGAGCTGATGCACGGGTTTAGCTACAAGTAGCTAAAAGACCTTTGGAGAGTAACTTAAGTGAGGAAAATGACCCTTATTTGTTTAACAAGAAGTCTGGAGGTAATGACTAATGGTTTGGGGTTTAGTGGGTCTGTAATGCCAGGGCTAGTATCTCTCTGATTCTCTCAGTGATTCTTTGGTGTTTCTTTCAAAGTCACACGATGGCTGCCTCAGGTCTAAGCAGAGCAGATACTATATTGTTATATTCTTCTCTTAAATGTGCGTTCAAAGCTTTTTGAGCCTATACTTATGGTAACATGCTCCAGGAAGGTGCTGGGTAGAGTGGTAAGAGCCACCTATCTCTTAAAGGCACAAGATCTTGCAAGAAAGACCTCAAACAGGCATTTAGGTTGAACTATATATGAAACTGCCTATTTTTTCAACCTAAAAACGAGTCTCAGATATAAACTTAAATGGTTCAATCTCATAATCACAGTGATAATGTGATGGATGTTCTGAAAGACCACAGAACAGGAAATCCTAATCTAGTCCACAGGACAAAGGATGCCTAAACGTGATGTCTGAAGCATGAACAGGAGTTGGCTGGACAAAGGGACTGGATGAGGAAATAAAGAGATTTCCTTTCTGGAAAACAAAATATGGGCTGCATAGAAAAAGGCGGTACCTTGTCCTTTATGGTTCCAGTGCTGCACCCTCTACAGTAGGAATGATGGATAGCTAGCTTGATGGGATTTTCATTTTAAGAGCTACTCATTAGGCCAGAGGGGCAACATTTCTAATGGTAGGATTTCAATGGAAGAATTGAAGGCCCCTTAAAATAAGGAGCAAGGGGTGTTTAAGTTGACTGTAAGATAGGCACCCCTAAAGGAAGAATGGGGAATCTTTCACATTCCGAGTGATGCTGAAAGCAGGGAGGTGTTTTCTTTCAACAGGGCAATGCCTTCCAGGGCCCTCGGAAAGCAGACATTGTGGCAAAAGACAAGGTCGCTGAATTGATCCAACTCCAGGCAGAAAGGATTTTGGCCTTAAAGGAAGAGATTGCTCTCTTGCATAAGAAAGGTGGTCTTATTCTCCCGCCCATTCAGCCTCCACAAGAGAAGGAGATGAACCCCATGGGTCTTTAAGTTTGCTTCTTGCTGAAATCCATCCAAGATTAACGACACACAACTTACCGGTAGTTGTTTCCTTGCCACCTGCAGCAATCCTATTGTCTTAAACTTATTTAAAAGTCTAAGACCAGATCCAGTCATACAGTTTTAATAACTTTTCTCCAATTTGATCATCTTAGAACAGACTCTAACACCCAACATCTATTTCCTCTTGAACTTAACCATTTTAGGTTTGTTTGGAACCCAATGGATTGAGTATGGAGCCTCAGAAGGCCGTATCTCAAAACTGTAAGAAAGCATCTGCAATACATCTTGTTTTAGGAAATATGTCTGTTTATCTGAATTTTTAGCCACTGGGGCGGGGGGTGGGGTGGGGTGGGAATCTGTGAGAAAATTTGCTTTTTTACAGGCCTTGGAAAATAAACTCTCATGTTCAGTGTTCTCTGAGAGAACAAAAAAGCACAAGCTAGTCTGCCAACAGTATCTTAGACTAAGATGCAAATCAGAATTCTGACATTGTTAACTTCACAGAGCAATTACTTGAGGGCTCAGGATGCAGGAAATGTGGAAAGGGCAGTTAGCTTTGGATTGGCAGAAAGCAGACTACCCAGCTTCCTGAATCACCCCTGGCTTCAGCAAAGTCCAGCTATGAATGGAGCAGAGGACTGTGTTTGGCAAAAATGGTCAGCAAGGAGGCTTTTCTCTGAAGGTGTCTGCAGCTCTACCAGTATTCTAAATGTTCCCAGAGTTTCTCATGTCCTATGCATTTTCTTTCAGGGTCTAATGGGAGTCATTCGTTGTTTCTGATACAGATCCAGAAGTATTGACAGGTTATGTCACTCTGAGAGACCGTCCCTAGCAATCACTCTTGATTGTGCATAACATTTTAAACTGATTGTCCTTTTCATTTGGGGGTAACTGGTCATGGAGATTTATTGCTGTACCCATTTAGGAAGGATCTCCCTGATATTTGCATCCCTGTTTGTTAGTAACAGAGCTTAGCACTTTAGATTCAGAGTTCCATAGGTCAATATGAATGAGCTTCTTCACTGAACCGTCCCACAACAGAACCTTGTCCCAGAGAAGGAAAGGTGAGAAAGGCGATATTACATCAATGTAGAAAGTGACCCAGCAACATCAAGTCTTCCGTGACTAGCCTGCTGATGTGTCCCTGCCAGATTAGAAAGGACTTCCTTCCTTTTGAAGATTCTTTCATGTTCCTATTTAAAAGATCTGAATAGTTTGTGCCTGTTAGCTTAAATCTCTGGTGTTGTAGTAGAGGTATGTAGCTTCTCTGACCTATACTATGTGTGTCCCCCAAGCATTTAAAAAAAATGTGGTCGTATTAGCTTTTGAGGGTTACTTATTTATTGCTGCATGAATAGTTATCCCCAAATATTATGCAAAACAACAAGGACTTACCTCACCCAGTTTCTGAGGGTCAGGAATCTGGGAGCAGCTTAACTGCCTGCTTTGGACTCAGAGTCTCACGAGGTTATGGTCAAGCTGTGAGTTGGGGCCACAGCCATGTGCAGCTTGGCTGGCACTGGAAGGGCTACTTCCAGACTCACTCAGTCGGCTGTTTGGCAGGAGGCTTCCGTTCCTCACTGGCTGGCTACCGCAATGAGCAACTGCCTGGATAAAGTGGTTGGTCTCCAGGGAGACACCATTCCCTAGGGGTAGTGGGAGCCGGAGGAAGTTACGTAATCTTCCTGGGTTTCATTTTATTATCTAACAAATGAAGGATTTGGATAAGCTCTAAATCTCTTTCCCATTCTGAAATTCTGTGAATCCTGGGTAGGATTAGAATCCTGGGTAGGATTCTAATTGCAGCAAGAATGACTGTAGAGTCTATGGAAGGGCCACAGCAAAGATTCTCTGAGTTTTTCAACTTTTTTTTTTTTTTCCTGATTGGTTTTACAGTCAGGATATTTTTTCCCCCCAGAATGGAGCTAAGACTAAATTTCCACTTAAGTCCACAATATGCAGGCCTGATAATATATAGTTATATATAGTTAACACTCAAGTTGTTTTTTATTTTGAATTGGACAAGACCTATGGATAGCTTTAGTTTCATTTCTACTTGATTCCAGACTTAAGACTAAGTCTGTAGTTTAGTATCAGCCTTTCCATTCACTTCTGCTCCCCTGATCAAATTATTTTCTGCTTCTAGCTGTGTCTTAGAGAAAGCTGACTTACTTCTGAGAGTGAGGCCAAAATCTGTCTACACTGAGTTACCTCTGGGTCAACTGCTAACATAATTTGGCTATTTTGAACTCTTGTCCACAGTATCATCAAAGCCCAATACTGGAAGAAAAAGCAGCTGTAGAGTGGAGGCCCTTCTGTCACATTTACTCATTGTTGCCAAGTCTGGCTGTCCTGTGGAAAAGTCTTTTGGCGCTGGGCTCTGTACCACCATTGGCACCTGCATACTAGCTCTTACTCTTCTTTCGGTAAATTATACGGCCTTTGCATGGCTGAATCAGGCTTTTAAAAGGCACTGTAATAATCCGAGTCTAAAGAAATATAAAATACAATGAACTCGAGTATGTATTTAGTTTTCTAGGCTAAAATTTAGAGGCCTGATACTTTTCCTCTTTTCCTTCAATTGGCTAAGGTAAATATGCATATTCATCTCACTTAACGTACCTTAGAAGTGATTTTTCTTTCCTAAAAAATTTTTTTTGAGAGCTAAAACCATTCAATATTGTTACGGTTCCAGGGCTGTGCAGAAAGCAATTTTACATATCACTTCCATAAAGTTCACCAAAATTCACTTTGACAACTACCTAGGATTATCAGGGAAGAAAAGACAAGAAAAAATACAATGAAATTTAAAGCCAATGGACTATGAGGTGAGTTACAACGCAGCTCCAAGAGGCCCTGGATTAGCGGAGTTAAGATTGAGAGTAGTTGGCCCTGTCCCACTCCTGAAGTGACTTTTAGGGTCCCCAGTGCAAGGTCGTGCCTGAAGTTACATCTTATTTCTTCTATCATTTCCATGTTCCTTACAGTCCTTCATTTTATTTCTTAAAATATTAAGTACAACTTTTCTGAAGATCATGTCGTACCCCGATGAGAGCTCTTTTTCCAATTTAGCTGTTGGACAGAAAAGTCATGGGATACAAGCTAGGTGCAGGCTCGGTATCTCTTCTGACCAGTAGAGGGTGCACTTGGCCTGGAATCTTGTTTCTCCCACTGGTGACTAGCCTGTAACATCTGCCTCCATGACTCACTTAACCAGACTTGAGAGTCTCCAGGGGCATTCCATCTGTAACTCACCTTTGCTGAAATCTCACAACATATATTTTTCCCTCCTGGGAACAGTCTGAATGTTAGGGCTTTCGTTGCAAAGCTTCAGGCCCCAGCTAGTGCCAGCTGCACGTATGAAGGTTGATCCTGTGGTTGTATAGACGTAAGTAAATGTTGATTTTAAACAACTAGTGAGTCAACTCCTCTGGCAGTGCTGATCTATCTTTGGAAAAAAGGAAAGTGAATTTTATCAGGCACCACATGTGCACGTGCAACATAGCATTCAACTAAATGATATTTTGGAGATCTTCCACACATCTCTCTATGACCAAAGCTTTACCTCAAGTCCATTCAGTAAGAGAACTGCGAATCTGCTTCTCCTTGCCTACTTCATGCTGAATCTCTCTTGGCCAAAACGGTTACCAAAATAATACTTAAAGAATTAGACATCTGCTACCTCTTCCTGATCTCAAACTCTTGACAGAACTGAAAAATGTCACAAGGGGAGACTTTCTTCAAAAACTCAAAAAACTGAATCCTAAAACCTATAAAGAGGATGCTGACTCATACATGACTAAGTTGAACGTTACAGGGAAGACTAAACATTTATTTAGAAATTACAGTGTTTGTTTTTACAGAGATAGGTTGCCACAGATTATTGATTCTGGAAGGTTTGTTAATGCTAATAGGACTATACACATCTTAGTCTATTCTCACGGGCATCTTCTGAAAACGTTTCCTGTAGTACCAGGTCTGGCTGTCTTCATGAGTATCTCCAGCCTGAGATCCTGTGGCTTTTCCCTCCTTGTCATCGTAGACAGTGTACCTAAGGCTCGTCCTCTCATCAGCTTCTCTGGGGGCTTTCTGCTGCCTTCTCAGTCTGTTCGGACCCGTCTTTTACTCTTGCCAGGCTGAATCCTGTTATTGTGGCATCTTTGATTTCCCTCTCATACCTCAACTGGGTAGGATTCTCTGTGTCTCTCCAGAATTATAAAAACACATATACATTTATTTACAAGTGCATAAATATATAAATATGACTATTATAGAAAAATAAATACCAATTTTCTCTGTCTCTTTTTAAAAACAATATATAGTCTTTCTGGGATATTGGTTTTCTGCCTACATTGTAGGAGGCGGTGTTTCAAAAGATATATGCACCGGCGGGCTGGGGGAGAGCCGCATCCCAAGTTCCTGCCCTGTGTAGGCCCCTGTGGGGTGCTGGGAACGCCAGTCTCCTCCACCCATTTGGCAGGAGTTAGGACTGTCCACTTCTTCAACTGGTACAAGGCCCAAGCAGCACGGGGGCCCTGAGGAGGAGAAAAGTGGGAAAAATTAAAATCCAGACTAACCAGGAGCCGTTGCTCAGGAGTACTGGGTTAGACTTGCCCTAAAGAAAAGACAGAAACACAGGACTATGGCAAGGGCAGTTTGCTCTGACGTCTCAGAAATATGGGATGGGTCACTAGTACCCATGTCCCACCACAGAGACTCGCAAGCACTAAGCACCGATACCCTAAAGCAGATGAAGTCAGCTGAGCCCTTGAAATGTGGAAGAAAGCCCTGTTATTTCCAGATTTAAACTGCTACTCTACCCTTCCAGTATGATTTCTCTGGGCATCATCATCCCACCTGAGGGAGTCCAGTTTTGATGATGCTGGGGTCTGACTCTAGGAGGTACCTGTCTTAGAATTTTATCTCCCAGAGACAGGGTCTAGGATCTGCATGCGAACGGACACATGCCACAGAAGCTAAGAAGCATCAGCCAAATGTCCGAACCAGCCTGTGCCTCCAATCAAGCATCCACTGATTGATTTCCAAGAGCCTGGCACAAAGGAACACTGTAGGATGGGCAGTGTGCATTGAGGCTCTTGGAGAAAAGGTTCTGTGGAAGCACGGAGTTATGACAATGATGTGAGAACTAGGCTGCTTAATGACTGATATCATCTTCCTAATTAAGAGACAAGACCCAACACAGCAAGGTATTTGGGGTGATTAGAGAATGCCTCTGGTGTGATGAGAGGCAGCAGGAATCTGTGAATGGTCATGAAATGCTGAGACCAAAAGGTTTGCTTTCTCTGAAATGGGGGTGTGTCCTTTTCTCAGCTATTGAGGACACAGCTTGCCATGCTAGAGTTGGACCCACCCAGATCGCCCCCATGGACCTGCCGGACCAGGTCTCTCATTCCCCCATAGAAAAGCTGTGGATAGCTCTTAACACCACCTTTGAGGAAGGTTACCTCCCCCTCTCTAGGCTACTGCTGGGTTGTGGACGCCTCCCTCACATCAGCCCCAGTCTGTTCAATTTCCTGCCCTGCCCCTGGCACCAACCTCGGTGAAAGAGAGGGTCCCACGTTGCTTCCAGCCCAGGACTCGGGGGTACATTCCTCATGACTGATTGGCCCGTGGCCGCAGGCTGCTCCTGGAGGTGGTGGCAGTCTTGGTGAGGCTGGAGCAGCTGGTGAGTTGAGTCATCAGGCAGCGTATATAAGAAAGAGCCCTCATCTGGACTGGACTTGGGACCCCTGCAGGCATGAGACCAGATGGAGAAGTGAAGTGGAGGCAGAGTAGGTCTGTATCCCCACTACCCTGGCTGCTTCCCTGTCTCAGGGCATCAGAGCCAGTCAGGGCTCAGATGGGGCAGGGACTGTTCCCCTTTGAACGTTCGGTGTCATACCACCACTTCCATGGATAATTCTAGTCTATTTCCTGAATGCATGAAAGGATGTGCAGTCAGGTGTCTAGGAGCCTATGGACAGAACCAGCTGAAAATGGCTGCTCTGGCCTGCCAAGTGAGGAAGGACTTCTAACGGGCCAACCCAGTCCCCAATGCAGAAAGCACATTATAATTGCCAACACACCTCCTAAGGAGGTCCAGTGGAGCAGGTTGTGGGATGTGCCTCTGTGCCTCACCCTGTTCCTCTCAATAACTGAGATTGGGCTTAGGGTAAGCTCTGGAGCAGAAGGCAGGGAGGGGAGAGGCCCAGTTACCTGGTAACCTGGTGACTGGTGTGGTCATATTCAGTGCCAAGAATGGTCTGCTTTAGCAGGCTGCTGGTGTCATCCTGTTGCTCAAGAGAAAGAGTAACAAAAAGGTCACATCGGAGTCCAAGTAACTTTCCTGTTCAGTGTTCAACAGAATGAGCTGTTCCCGACTAAGGAAGCCAGACCCAGTAGCCCAGGATTAGAGGCTGGAAGGAAGAAAGCCCCAGGAGGCAGCCCCAGTACTCCCCTGTGCTGGCTCGCACCTATTTGCCCACATTCCCAGGGCTGTGTTACCTGCTGAAGCACCCCTGGGCAGTGTTGCTGAGGTTTCACGCCTGGGTAGCCCATGGCAGCTGCAGGGCAGCCCCTATTCACATGGATCCCATTGGCACAGGCCCGTCTACTGGTGCCACTGAGGTAGGGCTGCCCATTGGCTTGGTGGCCTGGGAGTCCTCCCAGTGGTACCATAGTGTATTGGCAGGAGGAGGACAGAAGGGCACTTCGAGGAAAACCCAGGTCTGTTGTATGTTCTGGAAGGACAGAAGGACACAGGTATGCTCAGGCCCAGGAGGTCCAGGGCAGCCTCCAGTACCATAGAAATCTCAGAAAACTTCTGACACTGCCCCAGGGATAAGAATGTTCTCAGTCACCCATTTCTCCTACCATCTAGACTCTTCTGCAGTGGGGAGAAGGGTGAGGAGATACAGCAGCACAAGTTTGGGGAAAAGAAGTGGTGAGTCAACAGAAGAAACTATTTAAATGAGGCAAGTTGACGAGATGTGTTGTCGTTTGAAGCAGAGATGAGTGGATAGCAGGGAAAGGGAGAAAGCCCAATGCGTCCACAGACCCAGAGAAGTGACAGGGAAGAGGTGGGGTCTATTTTCAACATGAACGTGTGGTCAGAGCAGCAGCTTCAGACATTAAAAGGAGTTGGAGCCAGATAAGTACTGAGTTCCAGAGACGCAGAGGCCAGAACACTCTCCACTGCATACTTTCCATTTGCCAAGATCCATAAACTGGGAGGAAAGGGCCCAGACTTAGAGTATTTTTCTCTCTCTGAGCCCTGTGGGGAACCTGGGAGCTGACGCTCTAGTGAATATGAAGCAGGGCACCTCTGATCCTGCCCTGGGTGAAGGCCACGTTGGCAGGCTGGGAGGCCCCTCATCCCCACTAGGCTCCTTCCCTTCGTGCTGAGGTGGTAGGCGGGGGGGAGGGTCACTCACTTTGCTTAGACCAGGCCCTCCACAAACAGAAGGGGATGAAGGCGACAATGATGAGGACGATAGAGCCCAGGACGACCCCAACAATCAGGTAGGGCAGGTCACTGGAGCGTGCCACCATGGCCCCGGTGCCGACCGGCCGCTCTATGGTTTCAGGGGGTGGCAGCTGAGGTGGGGCCAGAGTTGGGGGTGGGAGACGACCAGGCTGACCAGAAGACTTCCGAGCTGTAATTGTGGACAAAACTCACCTTAGTATCTATTCTTTGACATTTCTCTCACAACAAACAGAAAACACTAACAACAAACCTGATTCCATGGGAGTGGGAAATGGGGTCAAACTCACAAGGCAGAACTCAGTAGTAGATGAGTGTGGTGTCCAAGCTCAGCACGAAGCTGGCCTCGAATGGCAGATTTGGCATGGTCAAAGAGAGCGGAACCTTCTATTTCAAAATACACTCTGAGATGTTTGTGAGTCTAGCACTGGTGTCAGGCTGTGTCTTCTGAGCGGGAAAGGAGAAGGGCTTTTCCCAAAGAAAGCTAGTGAACTTTTGGAAGACAGTCTTTAAAAAAAAAATGCACGAAACCAGCAAAAGAACTGGGAATGGCAGAGTTTACCCATGGATTTGCTACTCCTGGGAAAATTAAGGGATGCAAAGGACTAGATCTGAGCCTGGCCTTGGGGCAGGAGTGAAGCGGAGGTAGGGGACTCTGGGAGAGGCAGTAATTGCGAGACACCAATTCTGTGACAAGATGGCAAGCTGTCCTCTGGGTTGTGCTATTACCAGGCTGTGTGTGACCTGTTCACTCCTGTTCACAGCTGTCCTCTACCTCCACTCTGACAGCACAGTCGGTGATTTCCCGCTACCTCTCCCAGGGCTGCTGCTTACATTTGTCTGCCTCCTCAGAACTGGGAGGCCTCCTCGTCCCTCTGGGGCCACACTCTCCCTACTCTGTCCTGCGTCCTGATGGCTGCCAAGTGCCTGTGTCCACAGCTCTTCCCCGCTGGGAGACCCGCTTCTCCCTCAGGGTCTCCGGAGACACAGCCCCAGGAAGTCTCTGAGTGGCCTCGCATTGTTCCTTCCTTCCTTCTGGGTTCTGCTGTTCTTCTGGCTCCCCCATTTCAATAAACGGCAACATCATCCATCTGTCCTTTATGCTAGACTCCCTTCCCTCTCCCCCCGGCCCGATGTGCTAGCAGCCCCTGGTCCACCGATGTTTCCTCGGAAGGGTCTCCAACCTGTCCCTTCTCCTTGCCTGGACTTCACAGCTCCCATGCGCTCCCCCTGCCCACGGCTGCAGAGATTCCTGTGAGCTTCTCAACCTCACGGACACAGGGTCCTCGATGATCCAATGCCCACAGCCCACCCATGCCCTTCCCTGGACATTCCCTTTCTAGAGGCCACATCCTCTAACCACCTGGAGCTATTTGCTGGCTGGCCCTGTGCCCCAGGATGGTCCCTCCTTGGTCTAGCCTAAAGATTCAAGCCTTCCAGACCAGTGTGGAACCTTCGTGGTCTCTGCTCTCTGCCCTGGGCACTCGGTGTATCACTTGATAGGGGACTCTGGCTGTGCAGTATTCTCCACTGGACATGACAAAAGAGGGCTGGGGTACACACAGGAGGCACTTAGTATTTGCTGAATAGGTGACTGAAAGCTGCACAAAGCCAGAGAGACAATGTTGCCAATGTCAAGAAAATGCATTATTTTCTCATCTCCCTTACTATTCTTTTGTGATCCTCTCCTGATTAAGTTCTCTGCAACATTCTTATGTTATACATTTTCAGTATTTGCAAAATGGAGATGGTGATATCTATCCACTTGACCAATGTACAAATATTAAGTTATTATGTGAAGATGTTTAACATGTTTTAGTGCAGAGAAGGAATCCGGGCTTGTAGTTGATGCACTGTGCCCAAAGTGTGCTCCACCCCTAACTCGCTAAGTGACCTTCGTGGAGATACATCATTTCCTGATGCTCAGTTCCTTTTCTATCTCTGGTTGGTTTACTGAATTTAACTACAACCTCAATGTAAGTACCAAATGTTACAGGAGCATAGTGTTTATAGAGAGTTCTGACATTAAGAATGGGTTCTAATCCATGAGTTCATCATGTAGGAGTTAACTCCCTAGTTCCTGGAAGCCATCATGATGGCAGCCCTATTCACACTTGAGGCACAGGCAAATGAGCAGAAGATGACAAACGGGTACTTGGAAAATAAGGAGTCTTCATGGGGAAGTGATATCAGCATGCTACATGGAACAGTGACTTTTCCTAGCTGGCTAAAAATAGCAAGAGGAAAGCAGAGAACCTAAAGACAATCACCTTTGGTTTCACAGATCATCACGTTGCTGAACTCACTCTCCCCTCCCTCATTGAAGCACTGCATCTTAATGTCGTAGGAGGTCTCTGGCTGCAGGTGACTGATGGAGTGCCAGTATCTATCCCCTGGAAGAGACAGCAAGGAAGTCACATATAGGAATATGCATCTGGTCTGCCTGGAACCTTCCCAGTCAGCCTTGGACAGGGGTGTGTGTCCAGGCTGGTGCCAGGAATGCAACAGGATGCCCTGGGCTGGAGAAGCACTGGAGGAAATGTTCTAAGTGCCACCCAAATTCCTGTTGTCCCATCTCCATGGGAAAGAAGCATGTGGACTTATGATCTCGATGACCCCAACTGTAGCATGTGTCAATGATATGTGCACAGATGCTTTATGTCACGCCAGCCCAGGTTTTATTTTTTTATATTTTTTATATTTTTAAAAGATTTTATTTATTCATGAGAGACACACAGAGGCAGAGACACAGGCAGAGGGAGAAGCAGGCTCCATGCAGGGAGCCTGAGGTGGAACTTGATCCCAGGACCCCGGGATCATGCTCTAAGCTGAAGGCAGATGTTCAACCACTGAGCCACCCAGTGTCTCCAGCCCAGGTTTTATACTTTCACCAACACCTAGACCCCCATTGTTAACAGAGAAAACCGTATCACCCAAAGTGCTTCTTACCTTCCACCATATCCTTCTTGTAGTCACTATCATTGTCACTGTCCGTGGGTCGATAATAGATATAAAAGCCATGGATAGGGGTGTTGTTGTTACTTGCTGGGATATACTATAGGGAATGGAGAAGCAGCAAGTTGACAATGGAGTAGAGAAATCATGTGAGCAGAACCACTGGTGGACAGAAATTTGACCCCATCTTAGAGTATAAAAATTCACAGAGGGAGCCTGACAAATATTTCTGACAAGATCTCCAAGGCTTTCTCGGGGAAGGCTGTGAAGATCACTTGTTATTTAGCCTAAAAGTCCCCCAGCTCTTAGAGACTAGAAACAGCTCTCCAAAGATGTAAGTCCCCTCTGAACCTGCCTGGGTACTATAAGGATGAGTCTCTTGGCTCAATTCCCAGGTATGGGGGTTGGGTCGGGGGGCAGAGCAGGGGGTGACCACTTAAGGGAAAGGGTCTTAGAAGGGAGAACAGAAAAGTGATTCCTTCCTGCCTGCTGCAGCAGCCAGCCTCTATGATCTCGAAGCTCAGCCCCACCTCCCCGTTGCACTCTATGCGAGGCCACTTACCATCCACTTGAGCATGATGGTAGTCTCGTTGACAGCATCAGTGAAGGTGATGTAAGGGCCTGCCACAGGCCTCTCGTACACACGGCCACTATAGCTTGACACCACATATGGCCGGGAGGGGGCACTGGGCTCACTTTCCCCCAGCATGTTCAGAGCCCTGACCCGGAATTTATAGGAGGTGCCTGGTAAGGAAAACTCACTTGAACCCAGGAGCTGGAAAACTCTTCTGACCCACCCACACCGAGCACACCCAGAACCTACAGGGATCTTTTGGGTAGCCCTTCACCAAATACAAGTCCCCAAAGGACACAAGAACTCCCATCTTCTTCAGAAAGGAGCCACAGAAGGGACAGCTCTGGACCTCTTATAAAGAGAGGGAGGGGAAGGAAGGGTTTGTAGGCTGGAAGGAACACAACCAAAACCATCCATGTAAGCAAGGTGGCGGGTGGCAGACCGGCAGACAGAAGAGCCCTCAAACCTTTAACTGCTTCCAAGGGGTTGGGGACAGATGGGGAATCAGGTGGGATAGTGGCCAGACCCCTACCTTTCTCTAGGCCAGTGATCTCCACCGAGAGCCGGGAAGGAGGGATGGCACTGGTGGCCAGAATCCAGTCCCCCACTTTCTTTAGCTTCTTGTACTCTACCCGGAAGGACTGGATTGGGAAGCCACCATTTCCACGGGGAATCCATGTCACGTACACTGATGTCTCAGAGGCCATGGAGATAGTGGGCCTGTCTGGAGCTTCTGGGGCTGTAGGAAACCATCCATGAGGGAGGATGGAAGTAGAAGGAACACAATAAAGTGGTTGAAGTGCAAATGGACTTGACCTGTTCCTGACTGGGGCCCTTCTTCCCCCCAGCCCTCTCCCTCTGGTGGCTGTATCAGATCTCCCAGGGCTACTGGAGTCACCTTCTCCCAGAAGGAGCCCTTGAGCTAGGACCCCTAGAGGCCATGCTTCTGCAACGTCGCACTATGGAGGACCTACAGTCTGTGGCTCCCTCTTTTGTGCTGTCAGGACCCACACGGTTTAGCAATCCCCTACCCACCTTGTCAGACTACCATGTTTTCCTTGAAAAAAATCCAATCTATGTTTTTTTATTGGGGTTAGCTGGATGGATGCCAGGAAAAATGTCACAAGGCTTCCTGGACCCACAGAACAAGACCCCATTCCACCTGCAACAATGAGCCTTCTGAGGCAGAGAACTTGGTTCCAGTTCTGACTCCTGCTTACTCCCACCCCTCTGAGCTGCTGGGGACCTACGAGAGAGGCGACCATGGTCTGGCTGGCTGCTGCTCTGGGGGTTGGCTCCTGGATCATCTCTCTGGATCTGCTGCTCCTTGCTGGCCATGATTTCAGGTTTGGGCCGCCGTCCTGGGTGGAAATGGGTTGAGATCAGCAAGTGTGGGGGCCTGTGTTAGGTCTGCCTTTCCAGAGAGTTCTTTCTGCCAAAGACTCTGCTGAGGGGTCTGACAGGGTGATGCAAATAATATAGGGTATTGGCAGTGTGGTCTGATCCCCAGTTCTGCTTAACCATCATGGTACTGAGCCTGGGCCCAGCATGTATGTGTGTGTGTCTGTGTGTGCGGGGCATGAGCACAAGGTGGGGAGGGCAGAGAGGCCAGCTGGCGGTTCTCCTGAGGAGACACGGGACCTATGCCTGGGCTCATAAATCATAGGGAGGCAAGAGCTGACAGGACGATAAAGTTCAAGGTAAATGGATAGGGCAAGGTGAGCAGGGCTTCCCACCTGGGCCTGGCAGGATTTGCTCAGGTCCATAAAACCCCAAGATGGGGGCAGTGTTTGACCCTTACCAGTTCGGAAGGTGACCATGGCTGTCTGGCCTTCGCCTGCACAGTTGTAAGCTGCCATCTCCACTTCATACAAGCTCCCGGGGTCAAGTCTGGTGAGGGTCAGGCGGTGTTGGCTGGCTGCAATGCTGGAGACAGTCCAATTGTCAGAGGAGTTTGTGACCTGCTGGAAAAGACAGCCGGTATCAGAACTGGCATCTCAGCTTGGAGCTAATGGTGGCTGTGGTTTGCATAAAAAGCAGAGTAGAGGGACGCCTGGGTGGCTCAGTGGTTGAGCATCTGCCTTCGGCTCAGGGCTTGATTCTGGGATCCCGGATGGAATCCCACATCGGGCTCCTGGCAGGGAGCCTACTTCTCCCTCTGCTTGTGTCTCTAAGTGTCTCTCTCTCTCTCATGAATAAATGAATAAAATCTTAAAAAAAAAAAAAAAAAAAGCAGAGTGGAGTCCACCAGAGCAGGAGGAAGAACCAGTGGGCTGGGAGCAGAGGGGTGGTACTGCAGAGAGCACACTGGTCCTGCTGGCTCTGGGACTTCCATCCTTGCTGGGACAGTGAAGTAGGCTCTATGGTCCCTCATCTAACCATCCCGTCAAAGAAAATTCGGTGGGGAGGTCAAAAGACCTCTTATTGCTGAGAATTTCTCCAAAGATGTCCTCTCCGTATTTCTAAAAACTTCCATATTTAACTTTTCTTCCCTCCTTGCTCTTTTTAAACCAAATAAACGCAGTCCCTTCACAGTTTCTATTCTGGGATGATGATTATGATGATGAAAGCAGCAGCACCAATACAGAGTCTCGATCGCAGAAGCAAGCACTTCACAGGCCCTCTAAAGACCTTTGTGACAATAGCCCAAGAGACAGGTGTTAAGTTTTGTGCCCACTTCACAAATGCTAAGGCCTGGGGAAAGGAGTAATTTGCCTAGACCTACATTGCTAATAAGTACAAAAATCATGGGGGGGAGGGGCAAGATGGCGGAGGAGTAGGGTCTCCAGGTCACTTGTCCTCAACAAATTACCTAGAAAACCATCCAATCATCCTGAAAATCTACGAATTCGGCCTGAGATTTAAAGAGAGACCAGCTGGACCGCTACAGTGAGAGGAGTTCGCGCTTCTATCAAGGTAGGAAGACGGGGAAAAAGAAATAAAGACACAAAAGGCCTCCAAGGGGGAGGGGCCCCGAGGAGCCGGGCTGAGGCCGGGGCGAGTGTCCCCAGGACAGGAGAGCCCCGTCCCGGAGGAGCAGGAGCTGCACCGACCTTCCCGGGGGAAAGGCCTCCCGGGGAATTGGAGCAGGATCCCCAGAAAGGCGGGGATGCCCTTGGGCTCCCTGGGACAGTAACAGAGGAACTGCGCCCCGGAGAGTGCACCGAGCTCCCTAAGGGCTGCAGCGCTCGGCGGGACCCGGAGCGGCTCGGAGGGGCTCGGGCGGCGGCTCCGCGGAGGGGGCTGCGCGGCTCCGGGAACAGCTCAGCGGCAGCGGCTCGGGCGGAGGAAGAAGCTCCGCGGAGGGGGCGGCGCAGCTCCGGGAACAGCTCGGAGGGGCTCGGGCGGCGGCTCCGCGGAGGGGGCTGCGGGGCGGGAGCGCGAATCCAACAGCGCAGGCCCCGGAGCACAGGGCGCCGGGACACAGCCCAGGATCCGGCCTCCCCCGGGACACGCAGAGGCCGGGAGGGCCCAGGACAGCAAGGACGCTCCTGCCTGGAACTGAGCAGATCAGCGGCCCCGCCCGGGAGCCCCCAGGCCCTGCAGCCGGAGAGACCCGGAGCTACTGCGGGGGCTGACTTCAGGGTCCCAGAGCTGCCCCCGCCACTGTGGCTTCCTCCCGGGGCCTCACGGGGTGAACACCCCCCACTGAGCCCTGCACCAGGCAGGGGCAGAGCAGCTCCCCCAAGTGCTAACACCTGAGAATCAGCACAGCAGGCCCCTCCCCCAGAAGACCAGCTAGAGGGACAAGTTCCAAGGGAAGTCAAGGGACTTAAAGTATACAGAATCGGAAGATACTCCCCGTGGTTTTTGCTTTTGGTTTTTTTTGTTTTTGTTTTTGGTTTATTTTTTGTGTTTTTTTTTTTTATTTGTTTTGTTTTGTGCTTTTTTTTTTTTCTTTCTTTCTTCTTGATTTCTGATTGCTTACCCCGCCCCACCCCCCTTTTTTTCTTTTATCTCCTTTCTTTCTTTTTCTTTTCTTTTCCCCCCTTTTTTTTCCTCTTTCTCTTTTATCTTTTTCTCTTTTCTTTCCTTCTCTCTCTTTTTCTCCTTTTCCCAATACAACTTGTTTTTGGCCACTCTGCACTGAGCAAAATGACTAGAAGGAAAACCTCACCTCAAAAAAAAGAATCAGAAACAGCCCACTCTCCCACAGAGTTACAAAATATGGATTACAATTCAATGTCAGAAAGCCAATTCAGAAGCACTATTTTACAGCTACTGGTGGCTCTAGAAAAAACCATAAAGGACTCAAGAGACTTCATGACTGCAGAATTTAGATCCAATCAGGCAGAAATTAAAAATCAATTAAATGAGATGCAATCCAAGCTAGAAGTCCTAACGACGAGGGTTAACGAGGTGGAAGAACGAGTGAGTGACATAGAAGACAAGTTGATGGCAAAGAGGGAAACTGAGGAAAAAAGAGACAAGCAATTAAAAGACCATGAGGATAGATTAAGGGAAATAAATGACAGCCTGAGGAAGAAAAACCTACGTTTAATTGGGGTTCCTGAGGGCGCCGAAAGGGACAGAGGGCCAGAATATGTATTTGAACAAATCATAGCTGAAAACTTTCCGAATCTGGGAAGGGAAACAGGCATTCAGATCCAGGAAATAGAGAGATCCCCCCCTAAAATCAACAAAAACCATTCAACACCTCGACATTTAATAGTGAAGCTTGCAAATTCCAAAGATAAGGAGAAAATCCTTAAAGCAGCAAGAGAAAAAAAGTCCCTGACTTTTATGGGGAGGAATATTAGGGTAACAGCAGACCTCTCCACAGAGACCTGGCAGGCCAGAAAGGACTGGCAGGATATATTCAGGGTCCTAAATGAAAAGAACATGCAACCAAGAATACTTTATCCAGCAAGGCTTTCATTCAAAATGGAAGGAGAGATAAAGAGCTTCCAAGACAGACAGCAACTGAAAGAATATGTAACCTCCAAACCAGCTCTGCAAGAAATTTTAAGGGGGACTCTTAAAATTCCCCTTTAAGAAGAAGTTCAGTGGAACAATCCACAAAAACAAGGACTGAATAGATATGATGACACTAAACTCATATCTATCAGTAGTAACTCTGAACGTGAACGGGCTTAATGACCCCATCAAAAGGCGCAGGGTTTCAGACTGGATAAAAAAGCAGGACCCATCTATTTGCTGTCTACAAGAGACTCATTTTAGACAGAAGGACACCTACAACCTGAAAATAAGAGGTTGGAGAACCATTTACCATTCAAATGGTCCTCAAAAGAAAGCAGGGGTTGCCATCCTTATATCAGATAAATTAAAATTTACCCCAAAGACTATAGTGAGAGATGAAGAGGGACACTATCTCATACTCAAAGGATCTATCCAACAAGAGGACTTAACAATCCTCAATATATATGCCCCGAATGTGGGAGCTGCCAAATATTTAAACCAATTAATAACCAAACTGAAGAAATACCTTGATAATAATACACTTATACTTGGTGACTTCAATCTAGCTCTTTCTACCCTGGATAGGTCTTCTAAGCACAACATCTCCAAAGAAACGAAAGCTTTAAATGATACACTGGACCAGATGGATTTCACAGATATCTACAGAACTTTACATCCAAGCTCAACTGAATACACATTCTTCTCAAGTGCACATGGAACTTTCTCCAGAATAGACCACATACTGGGTCACAAATCGGGTCTGAACCGATACCAAAAGATCGGGATAGTCCCCTGTATATTCTCAGACCATAATGCCTTGAAATTAGAACTTAATCACAACAAGAAGTATGGAAGGACCACAAACACGTGGAGGTTAAGGACCATCCTGCTAAAAGATGAAAAGGTCAACCAGGAAATTAAGGAAGAATTAAAAAGATTCATGGAAACTAATGAGAATGAAGATACAACCGTTCAAAATCTTTGGGATGCAGCAAAAGCAGTCCTGAGGGGGAAATACATCGCAATACAAGCATCCATTCAAAAACTGGAAAGATCTCAAATTCAAAAGCTCACCTTACACATAAAGGAACTAGAGAAAAAGCAACAAATAGACCCCACCCCCAGCAGAAGAAGACAGTTAATTAAAATTCGAGCAGAACTAAATGATATCGAGACCAAAAGAACTGTGGAACAGATCAACAGAACCAGGAGTTGGTTCTTTGAAAGAATTAATAAGATAGATAAACCATTAGCCAACCTTATTAAAAAGAAGAGAGAGAAGACTCAAATTAATAAAATCATGAATGAGAAAGGAGAGATCACCACCAACACCAAGGAAATACAAACGATTTTAAAAACATATTATGAACAGCTGTACACCAATAAATTAGGCAATCTAGAAGAAATGGACGCATTCCTGGAAAGCCACAAACTACCAAAACTGGAGCAGGAAGAAATAGAAAACCTGAACAGGCCAATAACCAGGGAGGAAATTGAAGCAGTCATCAAAAACCTCCCAAGACACAAGAGTCCAGGGCCAGATGGCTTCCCAGGGGAATTCTATCAAACGTTTAAAGAAGAAATCATACCTATTCTACTAAAGCTGTTTGGAAAGATAGAAAGAGATGGAGTACTTCCAAATTCGTTCTACGAGGCCAGCATCACCTTAATTCCGAAACCAGACAAAGACCCCACCAAAAAGGAGAATTACAGACCAATATCCCTGATGAACATGGATGCAAAAATTCTCAACAAGATACTAGCCAATAGGATCCAACAACACATTAAGAAAATTATTCACCATGACCAAGTAGGATTTATCCCCGGGACACAAGGCTGGTTCAACACTCGTAAAACCATCAATGTGATTCATCATATCAGCAAGAGAAAAACCAAGAACCATATGATCCTCTCATTAGATGCAGAGAAAGCATTTGACAAAATACAGCATCCATTCCTGATCAAAACCCTTCAGAGTGTTGGGATAGAGGGAACTTTCCTCGACATCTTAAAAGCCATCTACGAAAAGCCCACAGCAAATATCATTCTCAATGGGGAAGCACTGGGAGCCTTTCCCCTAAGATCAGGAACAAGACAGGGATGTCCACTCTCACCACTGCTGTTCAACATAGTTCTGGAAGTCCTCGCCTCAGCAATCAGACAACAAAAAGACATTAAAGGCATTCAAATTGGCAAAGAAGAAGTCAAACTCTCCCTCTTCGCCGATGACATGATACTCTACATAGAAAACCCAAAAGCCTCCACCCCAAGATTGCTAGAACTCATACAGCAATTTGGTAGCGTGGCAGGATACAAAATCAATGCCCAGAAATCAATGGTATTTCTATACACTAACAATGAGACTGAAGAAAGAGAAATTAAGGACTCAATCCCATTTACAATTGCACCCAAAAGCATAAGATACCTAGGAATAAACCTAACCAAAGAGGTAAAAGATCTATACCCTAAAAACTATAGAACACTTCTGAAAGAAATTGAGGAAGACACAAAGAGATGGAAAAATATTCCATGCTCATGGATTGGCAGAATTAATATTGTAAAAATGTCAATGTTACCCAGGGCAATTTACACGTTTAATGCAATCCCTATCAAAATACCATGGACTTTCTTCAGAGAGTTAGAACAAATTATTTTAAGATTTGTGTGGAATCAGAAAAGACCCCGAATAGCCAGGGGAATTTTAAAAAAGAAAACCATAGCTGGGGGCATCACAATGCCAGATTTCAGGTTGTACTACAAAGCTGTGGTCATCAAGACAGTGTGGTACTGACACAAAAACAGACACATAGATCAATGGAACAGAATAGAGAACCCAGAAATGGACCCTGAAATGTATGGTCATCTAATATTCGATAAAGGAGGAAAGACTATCCATTGGAAGAAAGACAGTCTCTTCAATAAATGGTGCTGGGAAAATTGGACATCCACATGCAGAAGAATGAAACTGGACCACTCTCTTTCACCATACACAAAGATAAACTCAAAATGGATGAGAGATCTAAATGTGAGACAAGAGTCCATCAAAATCCTAGAGGAGAACACAGGCAACACCCTTTTTGAACTTGGCCACAGTAATTTCTTGCAAGATACATCCACAAAGGCAAAAGAAACAAAAGCAAAAATGAACTATTGGGACTTCATCAAGATAAGAAGCTTTTGCACAGCAAAGGATACAGTCAACAAAACTAAAAGACAACCTACAGAATGGGAGAAGATATTTGCAAATGACGTATCAGATAAAGGGCTAGTTTCCAAAATCTATAAAGAACTTATTAAACTCAACAGCAAAGAAACAAACAATCCAATCATGAAATGGGCAAAAGACATGAAGAGAAATCTCACAGAGGAAGACATGGACATGGCCAACAAGCACATGAGAAAATGCTCTGCATCACTTGCCATCAGGGAAATACAAATCAAAACCACA
This sequence comes from Vulpes vulpes, assembly GCF_048418805.1. Taxonomy (NCBI): domain Eukaryota; kingdom Metazoa; phylum Chordata; class Mammalia; order Carnivora; family Canidae; genus Vulpes; species Vulpes vulpes. Next base: position 115,061,834 of record NC_132780.1, on the reverse strand, counting down.
ATGAGATACCACCTCACACCAGTGAGAATGGGGAAAATTAACAAGGCAGGAAACAACAAATGTTGGAGAGGATGCGGAGAAAAGGGAACCCTCTTACACTGTTGGTGGGAATGTGAACTGGTGCAGCCACTCTGGAAAACTGTGTGGAGGTTCCTCAAAGAGTTAAAAATAGACCTGCCCTACGACCCAGCAATTGCACTGTTGGGGATTTACCCCAAAGATTCAGATGCAATGAAACGTCGGGACACCTGCACCCCGATGTTTCTATCAGCAATGGCCACAATAGCCAAACTGTGGAAGGAGCCTCGGTGTCCATCGAAAGATGAATGGATAAAGAAGATGTGGTTTATGTATACAATGGAATATTACTCAGCAATTAGAAACGACAAATACCCACCATTTGCTTCAACGTGGATGGAACTGGAGGGTATTATGCTGAGTGAAATAAGTCAGTCGGAGAAGGACAAACAGTTTATGTTCTCATTCATTTGGGGAATATGAATAATAGTGAAAGGGAATATAAAGGAAGGGAGAAGAAATGTTGGGAAATATCAGGAAGGGAGACAGAACATAAAGACTCCTAACTCGGGGAAACGAACTAGGGGTGGTGGAGGGGGAGGAGGGCGGGTGTTGGAGGGGAATGGGTGACGGGCACTGAGGTGGACACTTGACGGGATGAGCACTGGGTGTTTTTCTGTATGTTGGTAAATTGAACACCAATAAAAATTAATTTAAAAAAAAAAAAAAAGTACAAAAATCATGACTTGACTCCAGAGAACACATTCCTAACCATTCGTGACTTATCCTAGAAAGAAAAGGAATCTGGGAACCTGAAAATCTTGGGTTTAAATCCTGATTGTGTCTCTTACCAGCTGTGTAACCCTAGAGCAAGTTCCCTGACGTCTCTGATCCTCAAGGTTTTCAAATCTAAGATGAGTCAAAGAAAAGCTCTCAGCTTCTTCTGAAGGTTAAACGAGATGATGTATACCAAGCGTGAGGCACTGAACATGGCACACAGGTTCCCAGCGAATGCCTGGCCCCTTCTCCCGACTTGCCCATATCCTCCACTTGGCAGGTCTCTGCCATTCCAATCCTCCTCTGCTGCTCCTGTGCTCACCCCTTGCTTCTTGCTTAAAAACTGTGGATGAACGGTAACTAATTCTGGATTAATCCTTAATGGCCCCAAATTCTTGGCTCTTTAAAAAAAAATACATCCAGGTTCCGTCCCCCACAGGCGATGCCTAGAAGCTTCTTCATCTCACCTACCCCACCTTCCAGGACAAAAGGCTTAACTGCCAACAGTGCACATTTTACACAGTCTGCTGGGACCTAAAGCTGTGGTTTGCTCAAGAATTAAACAGCTGGTAGGAAAACCTCTTATCCTCAAGCAAAATATTCCAAAGTAAAACAAAACCTACTATTCAAGGGACAGAGATGGTCTGGGCTCATTTATGTCAGACTTCCAGGATTTGTTCCAAGGGGAGAAGTTTTTACAAACTGAGAATCCTCAGTAGTACTAGAAACCCAGACACAGTAGCCCAGGGTCTGCAGATGTATCACCAAGTGAAACTGGCTTCACAAATGTGAAAAAGTGAAAATGATCTGAGTGATTCCCAGTCTCCTGCAAAAGAAGGGGGCTGCAAACACAGTCAAAAGTGATTTTTCACTTCGAAATCCTTTCTTGTGTGACGATCCTTAAGATTTGCTAGTTCCTCAAGAAAGGCACTGCTTGCGAGGTATCATTTCTTCCCCGGCCATGTCCACTGAGCAGTCCTAAGTGCCCCACAGGCCAGAGTCTAACTGAAGCCAGACCCAGCAGGGGCACAGTTCCTCACTTTCCCTGTACCCCTTTATCCTCTGGCCCGCCTGGCGCTGGCCTCACACTGACACTGGGCTCTGAAACAAAACTAAGAAATAGCACGGTCATTAGTCACTGTCACACTCGCACAGGGTGAATGTGGCCCCGGCCTGGCATTTCCGGATCGCCACGCATGGCCTTTGCCAGCCTGCCTCTTGGTGAAGCGGTTTCATGGCCACCTACTGGCCTGAAAAATATGATTCTTGTTCTCATTACTGGTTCTTGTCTCCCAGGGACCATGAGCATTTGGCCTGCCCTGATCTCTGTCTACAACTCTGAGATGGAGGTGTCTAGTTACAGAGAGAAACGAGGATTAGGACCGGCCCTGCCCCATAACCTGGGCTGAACAATGCAGCTTTTTGTTAAAAATATATTCACCCCCTTTGCTGGCTGCCTATGAAGAGGCCAGCAGGCCAAGTGTTAGTGAGAGACTGCATCCCCACCCCCACCCCCCCATCTAGGAGGCAATTTTGCCTCAGGTGTCTTTCTGACGACCCAGTGTGTCTATGGACTTGTCCTGAGCCAAGGTCATAAAGGGAAAGATCAGAATGAGAGAGGCTGGCAGGGTCCAGAGCAGGGAAAAGCGCAACTGCACAGCTGACATGCTGCTTCTCACAGGGCTGCTTTGGTCTTTAGAGGGGGAGAAGAGCTGATAAATACTTTTACTATATAAAATATAGCATGTATGCACATTATCAAATAACATTTTTAAAAAATCCATTAAGAACAATAATTTTCAGGACACCTGGGTGGCTCAGCAGTTGAGCTTCTGCCTTTGGCTCAGGGCGTGATCCCTGGGGGTCCTGGGATCAAGTCCCATATCGGGCTCCCTGCATGGAGCCTGCTCTTCCCTCTGCCTGTGTCTCTGCCTCTCTGTGTGTGTTTCTCATGAATAAATACATAATCTTAAAAAAAAAAAAAGAACAATAATTTCCTGCTGCCTAATGGACTTAGAAAAAAAAAAGCACACATCTGGGATGAACAGAAATGCTCCTCCAGGACATTTTTTTAAAGGAAATCTTATGTCCTTCTCCCCCGGAGGGTAACAGCAGGTGAGCACACAGCCTCGAACAAGGGGGCTGCCTGCGGGCCCTGTCCTGCCTCATAGGACACTGTGTCCAAGAGGATGGGCTGTCCAGCTGGCTCTGCACCCTGCCAGAGCCAGAGGCTCCCTCCCTGAGAGCTCCTGAAACATCCACCTGGACAGGCCTCCTTCTGTCAAGGAGAAATACCTGAGGTCTGAGCAACACGATATGCTTTCAGACCCCATGCCTGCTTGTCCAAGCCGAGCCATGAGGAATCCTGAAAACTGAGGGGGTGTTTTATAGCCCTCAGAGAAAACACTTGTTCATAAATATTTGTTTTCCTGGCCCCAGAGCTAGCTTGCCATGCAGAGTTCCTGCAGGTATGTGCCCAGTAGAGCTTACTTTGGTTAAAAAACAAAACAACAACATCAACAACAAATGACAGAGAGAAGAGGGGAGGGCAGGGGATGGTTAACAAGGAGATTTGTTAACTATGGCCCAGGATGAGGAGCTGGCGGGGGGTGCCAAGCTTCTGGGAAACCAGTGCACACAGGAGCTGAAGTGACACACACTTTTCCTGAGCATCTGAGGGTCCCACATGCCTCAACTCACAACCATCCTCGGGGGAGGTGGTAGGAAGTAGGGCAGAGGAGGCCAAAGGTCAAGGTCCAGGCTTCAGGAACTTGGGGGGAGATGGCCAGCAGCCAGAAACCCCTGCCCAGACTCACTGAGAAGAAGTCCGCACAATGCCAGGCACCGTACCTTGCGGTGTTTCACCACATAGTAGAGGATCGGCGCACGGCTACCACCCTCGTGCCGAGGCCGCCATACAAGCTCATATGAGTCCGTCTTGGAGGTCCGGGGGGAGCTGAGAATGATGGGTGCTTCTGCAGGAGCCACCTGCCCCTTCTCTTCAGGGCACTGTGGGGAAGCTGACTGCACCGATGTCGGCGGCTTTGGGAGCCCTGGATGCCCTCTTAGCATCTGGTCAGGGCTTCCGGGTCTGGAGGGCAGCATGGGAGGGGTGGCAGTGTCCAGCTTAGCATCCCGCCATGGCCTCAGGGTTGTGCCTGGAGGACCAAGAAGGAAAGAGAAGGGAAGGTGGACAATGTCGTTCCCCTGGTCACTGGCTGCATTGTTGCCCCAGGGAGAAGGCAGAGGAAAGTGAGAGATAGGAAGAGCCCACAGCCCAGAGCCTAAGATGACCATCAGCCCAGTCCACACGCAGCCAGGCTCTGTGGGAAGAGAGAGGGCTGTGTCACTGCCCCGCCAGGAGATGGGCAGCCCGGGACCCTGTGCCCAGGCTTTTTGCCGTGGCCAAGGGTGGCAGGCAGGCAGCTCTGCAATCTGTTTTCCTGAACCCCTACGCTAGCCTCACCTAGCCTCACCTCGAGTGAATGTTCTGTTTACTCCTAAGGAACCCTGCACCCTCCTCCTCCTTCTGTCTGTGTTGGGGGAGGGGACACATCCCTTTGCTGCGGGGTCTTAACACCATGCAGTCTGGGCCTGTTCCTACACCAGGCAGCAACCTGCCTTGCGAGATGGAAAGCCAACTGTAACCCCCCTCTGAGAACCTGAGAGGCCAGAAGAGGCAACACGTCCTTCAGGAAGCATCTGCAGAATCTGCCAATGTTACTTGTCCCTCCACCTGACATCCTGAACCACAGAAGGCTGGCATCTGATCATGTGGATTCAGCATTATTTGGGGTCGTATTTTTATCAAATCATTTCCTTGGTGAGTTTGGCATCCTCCACGAGGAGGTTGAGTCTTTGTTAATTTTCTCTGCACCCCCCACATTACCTAGTCCGGTGCTGAGGACATAAGTAACTGCTCAGCCAGTACAGGTGTCAACTGAAATAAATCAGGCTGAAAGGGATGGATTTGCTTTTCACAACGGTTGTTAAACCAGGTGTCATGGCACCCTACGAACCTAGAGATTCCACAAAATAAAAAGCATTTGAGAAAACACAACAGTAAAGGGGTGCCTAGGTGGCTCAGGTGATTGAACATCCAACTCTTGGTTTTGGCTCAGGTCATGATCTCAGGGTCATAGGATTGAGACCTCAGTTGGCTCCACACTCATCACTGAGTCTGCTTTCCCTCTCCCTCCTCTTCTACCCTTCCCCCTACTCACATATGCTTGCTCCCTCTCTCTCAAATAAATATTTGTAAAAAATAAAACAATTAAATGGATCGCTTTCACAAGTGAAAGTGTACACACTTTGACCTTCTAATAAGTTAATGTAAACTTGAACTTACAACTAAAAATCACTTTTACCTCTTTTATATATTAGGGTTCTCAGTCAAGGAAAGGGCTCTGTGAATGTGCAGCTGCGATGTCCAGCCTTTCGGGCTGCACTCACCTGGCCTGGCGGTTCTCAGCTGGACCACGGCATGGGCGCTTCCGACTTCGTTCTCAGCCATGCACTGGTAGACGCCTTCATCCTCAGGCCCTACGCTAACCACCCGCAGGGCCCTGCGGGACAGTCGGAGGCGCTGGCTGGAGGCGAGGGGCACAGCGTTCCTCAGCCACAGCACAGAGGGCGGGGGGTTCCCACGCACCTCACAGGTGAGCTTGGCACTCTGGCCCCACGGGATGACCAGCTGGGACAGCTCCATGGTGACCTCGGGGGGTTCTGCCAGGAAACCAGAGCAGGGGTGAGAAAGGCCAAATCTTCCCATCCAGGGCCACACAGGCTGGGGAGGGATCTATAGTCAGGAGTGAGTCCCTCCTTTCCTGTGAGTATTGGTAGAGGGAATACTCTGTGCCTCATCTGTCAGTCACAACAGGAAAGGGACTAGAGAGGGAAGTCAGGCCCATACACCAAGGCCCTGGGACCCAAGCATCCCAACTCACTCTATCCTCTTCCATTACACCCTGGGCATGGGACCTCTCACAAGGCACCTGACCCTATCTGAGCCTTGGGGTTATGAGTTTCTAAGAAGACCACACTGACCAAAGAGAAGAAGGTCTGCAGGAGACACTCACCAAATACCTGGACGTTATACAGGATGACCGCTGCCCCAGGCTCCCCAACTCCGTTATCGGCCATGCAACGATAAGTCCCTGAGTCCTCCTCACTGGTGGTATCGATGAGGAGGTTGCTTAGCAGGAAGCGTGTCTTGTTGTAGCCGGCGACACTGGACCCATCCTTGGCCCAGGTGACCCGTGGGGGTGGGATCCCACTAGCCACACACTCCAGAATCAGACTCTGGCCTTTGGTGACAATGATGGTCTGGGCCTCTGGGGGGTAGATGATGCGAGCAGCCTCAGCAGTAGAGCCTGGAGGAGCCGGGAGGTGAAAGGCAGCGTGTGGGACCAGGACTCAGTGCCGAAGATCCCCTCTGCCCTGCCTTAGGTGGCCAGGTCCCAGGAGGCAATCCCAGACCATGTGGACTTGGAATCAAACAGCCTTTCAGGGGTTTACAACCTACATAAAGTGAGGCAAATTACTTAATTCCCTTGAGCCTTGGTTTCTTTATAAAAACAAGGCCCTCTCTCTGCAGAGAGCTGTTGTAAGAGATGTGGTAACATACTGGAATAGCAGCAGCATTGACACAACACGCATTTGAATAACTACGCACGTCAGCAAAGAAAATGAGGGGGTGGACAGAGAACCAAATGGTGCAGGTGACTTTTCCTGCTTGCACTCAGCAAGTGCACCCCAAGTCTGAGGATGAGCTAGGAGACAAGGATCCATGGTAGCCCCCACAGCAACCAGGGGTCTCAGATCTCAGCATCCTTCATAGTGTGAGCACCTCGCTGCACTGAGAGGGACCCACTGTGTAAAGACATGCATTTCTCGCACAGTAGTAGTACAGGTCCCCAAAGCAAATCAACTACTTTGTTGGCTGCTCAGCTAAGGAAGGAGAGATCTTTTCTCAGTGCTGGTGGAGAAACAGCACAGCACTTATTGGAAGGCAAGTTGCTCCCCAGTAGCCACCTCCCTCCACGCTCTGTGTGATTCTGCTTTGTGTGCCAAGCAGGGGCAGATCCTGGTGTTATAAGACCTGAGACATCTACAGCTTGGGAGGCCCTCTTGAAGAAACAGAATGTGAAATTACACATAGAAAATTCTGTGAGTGAGGGACTGCTGTAGTTTAGCTTCATTAGCTTCACGGTACATCTGCCTCTGGTGCTGCCTCTAAAACCAAGCTCCACGTAGGCTGTCCCTCCACTGAGTAAGCAGGAAGCCTAGAAAAGTGCCTGGCACCCGGAGATGCTTGGCAAAGGCAGATGTTGTTTTCATACAAATGGAGGAGTGTGTGGGCCTCCACGGACCATCACCAGAGGGAGGTGTTGGGCTCACCGCAGCCAGTGTAAGCACAGCCGGGCCTCGGGCCAGGCAGGCTCTGTGGCCTCACATAGGCACAAGCACATCATCGTCTTTCCTATGCATGTGCTGCCAGCTGCTGAGCACAGGCCGTCTGGCCCCAGCAGACACATCCCAACAGATACCCACTCTGAAAGTCTCCCAGGGAAGGAGAGCTCTCAACAGGCAGGAGAACGGGACTAGCAAGCACAGCTACCCCAGAGGTAGGCAAGGGATATGTGCCACTAGAGGGGAGAGGACCCCCCGCTCTGTCTGAGTCCTGGATACTCCCACTGGCCCGAGCCCCCCAGCTCCCACCCCCACCTGAGAGAACGGGCTTGGAGCACAGCCTGTGCCCCCCTTCCTGTGTCCCCTTCCATCAGTGAGACACCCCCTGGCCCCTTACGGCGCACGCGGAGCCGGTCACTGGAGCCCGAGGTTTTCACTTCCTGGGTCACCGGGTTGTAGGCAGCACACTTGTACATTCCCTCATCCTCCTGGCTTGCGTTCACAATCTGGAGGTTTCCTGACGGCATGATCAGGTAGTTATCTGAGAAAAGGGGAGGGTGAAGGGGACATGGGATGAGTCTGGCAGCAGCTCCCAGTAGGCAGGAGGACAGGAACCATGAGTCGAACACCTGAATCCCAAGCAGCCCAAACTGGAAATGCTTTTCTCCCTGTAAAACCTCAGATCAAGCAGGACAGAAATGCCGAGAACAGAACTAACCAATTAGCTGGCAAACCAGCTAGCTAACCCACCTGAGCTAGTCCACAGGTCTCTGGATGAATATTTTATACTTTTAAGGGAGCTGGAGGAGGGTGGGAAGGAAGCAAGATTTGGGGTCTGCTACACCTGGGCTTAAGCTCTGGATCTGCCGTGCGCAGTGTGATTGCGGCAAAGCTGGTTAAACCCCTGAGATTCTGCCCTGCCTTCGGCTCAGGGCGTGATCCCAAAATCCAGGGTTCGAGTCCCATGTCAGGCTCCCTGCAGAGAGCCTGCTCCTCCCTCTGCCTGTGTCTCTGCCTCTCTGAGTCTCTCATGAATAAATAAATAAAATCTTACTAAAAAAAGACATGAGCCACCTCAGAGCTGCTGTAAGGATTGAGGGGCCCGTGCTGTACACCTGTGAGATGAGATGATCATTCCTGCAAGCCACCAGGAAGGAGAGAAATGAGTTTAGAATTCCCCATGAGTCCCTGTCAGGGTCAGAGCTCTGAGCCACCTCACTACTGGACTTCTGCAAGCAGGGAGGACTATTCTAACTCTGCCAACCACCACCTTCTCCATGAATGTCACTGAAACCCTTTATCTGCATCACTGGTTTGCTAGGCTTTGTCTGCTTCAGGACCAGAGGTGCCATGGGGGTGGGGCCCCAGGGCTGCATTCGGCTTCTTTCAACAAGAGACAGATTCATGGCTTCTGGACACCCCACCCCATGGTGTTCAGCTTCCCAGCAGGCAAAGCACTGGCCATCAGCTCTGTGCTTTCTGGTGGTGCAGCCTGCCCTGGGAGTCCTGCTGTCTCTGAAATCTAGGTTCACGGAGCCTGGTGCCTGCCTGTCCCTGGGCTGCCCCCGGTATGAGCAGCTTAGGCAAATGCCCGACAGAACGAGGGGGTGGAGGGAGAACCCTTGACTCCTGTGGGGCTTTTTCCAGAGGCTGCTGCCAAGCTTCTGCTAGGGACAATGGAGATTAATGCTCTAGTCCTCTCAGATTAATATTCTATTCCTCTCCAGTTATTTCTGAGTGGTGGGATTAAGAGTTTTACCTTTCAAAAAATAGTTTTCTGTATTTTCTACAGTGAACATATATATTCCTCATAGGAATATAGGAACATATATTCCTTTCATGGCCAGAAAAACTTAATGAAAATATTTAAATATCTATAGGATATTTGTAAAGGAATAGATCTTGAGCTATGGGTTCAGTCAAGCAGGGTCTACTTGGTCTCCAGTGAAGGGTCAGCTATGGGAAGAAGCTGATTTCATCTTGAGAGGCACCCCTTCTCCTCCCAGGCACTCTGTGGCCCAAAGCTTGGCCTTCCCTGGCCCAGGTGTCATTGACACCGCAGCCTAAGCAGGAAGCTAGGATAGCTGAGATAGCTGCATTACCAGGAAGATGGGAAGAGGGAAAAACCCAAGTCCCACTTGAAACATTCCTGTGCTATGTGGGAAAGGGCTTTGCCTCCCACCAGGGAACACTACAGCTCCATGAACGGCTGGGTTCATCAGGCAGTCTTGCTGTGTGTAGCAGGGAGCACACACATGGGAGGCTCCAGAACCCTGTGCTGATAGCCTCGATCAAATAGTGACAGCTGAGCAACATCTTCCAGAGCCTCAAAGGATGAAGAAATTCCTCTCAAAAGGGCAGGGGAGGGGGATCCCTGGGTGGCTCAGGGGTTTAGTGCCTGCCTTTGGCTCAGGGCGTGATCCTGGAGTCCCAGGATCAAGTCACACATCGGGCTCCCTGCATGGAGCCTGCTACTCCCTCTGCCTCTGCCTCTGTGTGTCTTTCATGAACAAATAAATAAAATCTTAAAAAAAAAAAAAAAGGGCAGGGGACCTCCATTATGGAAGCAAATCCCTTTAGGACCTGACAAGGCTAAACAGCAAGGTAGAAGACAGTTGACCAGTGTGAGGAGGGGGCCACAGGCATGCTGATGGGGGGAAGGGGGGTTGGAGAGGCGGAAGCCAGAGGTGGTCAGCCTCCTCCCTGGCCTCGGCCTCTGGGCTCCTCCTTTTCACTCACCTCTGGATGCCTCTAGCCACTCTTGCTTGACACTGTATCGGACCTGGGCTTTTGGATGGCTCTCTGGAAGGTGGCAGGCAATGACTGCTGTGTTCCCCTCATCTACTTCAATCACGTGTTGCACATCCAACTTGAAGTCCTGGAGGTCTGTAGAGAGAAGGGAAGGTGCCAACTGGGCCTCAATGAAGCAGAGAGACAAAGCAACATTTTAGAGTGGACTTCTGCCTTGGTGTTATGATAAACAGCTGTAGGGGCCTCACCCCGAGGGGCTTCCCAGTGGCTGTCCAAATCCTTCCTCCAGCCTTCTGTTGTCTATAGGAGTTTACAGGATGCAATGTGTAGCCTCCATTAGTGCATCAGAGTTCAACTTGATATACAGAAGCTGGAGAGTGGGGACATGTATAGAGAATTCCATGAGGAGATGCCTGTGACACAGATCAGCCTCTTCTACACTGGGACATGGTGGCCAGTTGCCCAGGCCCATTGGCCCTATGGAACTTGGCTGGAGATGGGTCAGCAATCAAGGCATAAATGTCCTGGCACAACTCAGCTAAAGGAGACTGAAGGGAATGATGAGAGCAAATTGTGATCTCTGGAGTCACAGAAAAGATGTGAAATATGTCTAATGAATGTGAAGTAAGAAATACATGCTGTTTGCAAGTGGCATGGCAAAAACAAAGAAGCCCTTTGGTTCTTCTCTGACATGCATAGTAAAATGACAGGCCTGAGATTTCACTCAGTTACCAACCATTGTCATAACAGGAAGGCTGATGCTACCTGGGAGCTATGTTCTCCTATCATGGCTAATCCTTACTCAAAGCTGGGGTGGGAGATCTGTGGATGCTCTGAGAGCTTTCAAAGGGAAAGATGGGTCTCCATAATGTGGCTGATGGCAATGGAATATGGGAGACCTGAGGGTCTTGACACCAGGCTGCAGAGTCTAGTAGCATGATGGCCATCTTTTCTGACTTGGCTTGGTGGTAAGGCTAGAATCTAAAATGGTAGAGGATGAAGATCCACCTGGAACAAGAGCAGGATGTTTCCCAGATAATCTAACAGTTCAAACAACAAAACTCTCTCCAAAACTAGAGCCAAAGCACTGATGTTGCTGAACAAAATTGGACACTTGTGCAAAAAAGATTCCAGATTTGTTTTTTAGGACTGTAGCTGAATCTAATAGAAGTAAAATGAAAGGGGAATAAGATAAGAAAGAGGAGAATATTTACCTGGATGCTCCTTCATAAAGGTACCTAGAAAGCCCTCGAGGCACCCTGTCTGAATGCTGACCACACAGTGTTGAGCTCAGCTCCTGAGAACGGACGCCATCAGAGCTTTTACTGCAATTCCACTGCAAGACTCCACCTGCCTGTGTTGTTTCCCCTGGAGACCCAGAGAAGGCAAGAAAGCGACGAGCAGGCAGGAATCAAGTTTCTCACAGTAGATAAGAGGTAATTACCAAAAACAAACTACTGTCACCATAGGAGAGCCCAGGGATCAAGGCAGGCAGTGAGGTCAGGTTTCCCACTTAATGGAACTTTCCAGTAGAAAAGCCACACCAGAATAGGAAAGTCCTTTTGTTTCTATGAAAGGATTATTGTCCTTACAATACTAGAGTACGAACTTTTTAGGGGCAAGTCTTATTTGTTTATGTGTCCTCTGACCCTAACCAGGGCCTGGCCTAACTAGATGCTCAGTAAATGGTGAATGACCGAATGAAGGACTATCTTAGAAGTTAGGACCCTCAAATCAGTTACATAATATGGTTATTTTGAAAACAGACTGCTTCTTGAGAAGCTATTTCTGGAGTCATGGAAAAGGTGCGAATAGGTCTAATGAATGTGAAGTAGGAAATACATGCTGTTTGCAAGTGGCATGGCAAAAACAGACAGGCTGCCCAATTCATTTCTAGCACTCTCTTTTATTTTCCCGGCTGAGTGATACCTGTGGGGCAAGGTGATATCTCGCTTATGGATTCTTTCCTTTGAGTGTGTATAGAGTCTTCTGGGCTTTTAAAGATTTATTTTATCATTGTTTAATTTTATATATGTGATATCTGACTCCAATTAAATTGTAAATTCCTAGGAGCAGTATACTAATTTTACACTCCATGCCCTAGCCCCAAATCCCATGGCATGATATTCAGGATATAGCAAATGTTCTCTAAATCCTTGCTGAATGAATGAACAATTTGGAAGGTTGAGCCCAACGCCAGCTTCATGGGAGTGCAATCTGTGTAGTTCCATGTGGCCCGGAAGGGGAAGCCAGTGCTTGGTTTAATGCTCTATCATCGTCTTCAAATTCTTAATGTTTGAACAAGACTCCACATTTTAATTTTGTATTAGACCCCCAAAATTATGTAGTCCAGTCCTGGCTGAGCTTTTCAGCCAAGACAGCGGATGTTTTTTTTCTCAGAGAGGAAGGAGATATGGATGACGGAAAAGGGCGGACGGCCTGTCCTTAGCGTGTTCTGGCTAAAGATTGCGAACTGGTTTTCAAAAGCAATGCACCTAAACAATGCAAAGGCCTTAATCCTCCTCTGCACAGTGTGTGCTGTACCTGCCAAGTCAGGAGGCTCCCCACAAAGCGAGCTGTGAGCGATTGTCAGCTCAGGGGCATCTGGAAAATTCCTGTCACCAAGAAGCAGTCTCTTCCACGGTCCAATAAATTCTAAAACTACTCCACCAAGAGTTTGAGTTTTTTTTCTCTCCTCCTCCTCCTTTGCTTTATTTCATTCCAAGGAAATTTGCCTCAAGCAAGGATATACTTAAACCTAACAGATCATTTTACAAGAAAGAGAGGAGTTTGGCACCAGAATGCCATCTCCATGTTAATGGCCCAGGCTCTTGCCCCATTGTAATTGAGAGCTTATCCAGGCACAAGGCACACACTCCTCCAGCACCCACCTCACCGACCTAATACTATAAAACATGGCCCCCTCCCCCTCTCTGTCCCTCTTGGCTCCTTCTGTACCCTCTGACAACTGCTAAGTTGGAGACAGAAGGCTGTGCAGTGGGGGAGGCACAAAGCTGGGCACTGGTCAGCCATGTGGCCAGACTGCCCCTTTGTTCTGATGCCAACATGTGCACAACAGCCCATGTGGGCTGGACTGAGGACACCCCAGCTGGGCATCCTACTGGCAGGCCTGCCTTCCTGGCTTCCAAACAAATAAGCAGTAGTTCGTTCCTTGGCCCTGTCCCCTCCCTGTTCCTCCTGAGCTTGAGCCTTAGCTGTTGCTTCACTAGACAAACACATCCAATTTGGCTGCTGGAGCAAAAGTTGAGTTTCACTAAGGATCAAAGAGAGAGTAACAAAGTGATGATGGATCTGAAAATCAGAGCACCCTCTCTCAAGTATTTTTAGGCAGAAAAGAGACTGGGGAGGGGGGCGGGCTGGAGATGTGTGATCAGTAATGGCCTAATCAGCTACCCTATGAGGCAAATGCAGAGATCTAGTTGGCTGTGAGTGAAGGAAACCAGCCTGTTCCCAGGCCCCTTTGTCTGCAAAGCTGGGTTCCTGGCCAGTCCTGGGGCTGCTCGGGGTGCCTCACTGGGACTAGGGGGCAGGCCCTTCAGTTCCAAATGGGGTTAACAGGCTGCACCACAGAATGATGGATCGGGTTTCATGGGGAAATGGTTTGAAGGGACACCTGCCCTTGCCTGTGGGCTGGAGTGTTTGAGAAATCCATTAAAGGAATGTTTTTGCAGCTTTAATCCTCTTACCTTCCCCCAGAGCCCTCTTGTGCATCCTTTCTTTGTATATTCTTTCGACTATTTTATTAACTTGTCTGCACTAATCAAATGCCAATAGGCCCACTCTTGTTTCTCAGCTCTCAACAGGCCAGAGCTCTGGTCTTTGGAGCCATCTCTGAATTTACAGTCTCCTTTTCATAGAACTTTGTGCTTTCCAAGAAAGCCCAAACAGTTTGGGCTCCATGCAGAACCCTTGCCCAGTGCCTTCCTTGTAAGCCCTCAATTTCTTAATGGAATATGTATCTTCTGCTACATCACTTCCATGGGACCCGTGGAAACACGGACATCAGGAATTTGTTCAGACACAAATCGTGTGATGTGCTTTGGTTTTCCTCCTCGCATTTATAGAGAACAGCAGGCATCTGCCTTCTGAGCCAAGGGAAAATGGGAGGAAAACAAGAACTGTGAGGAGCGCGTGGTTGCCGTCACCAGGGTCACATGCAAAGAGGCAAGTTTTATCATAAGCCCTTTGAATTTTTTCTCCCCTTGTAGCCTGGATCCTTCTTTTAGCTCAGCAGATCTATGAATTAAATTACGGTATTTGGTATATGTTCACAAATTCCCACGACACAAAAGTATCAAATCTTAATTATAGGCTCATCCTCCCAATTTTCCTAGAATTTACACTTCCTGTTATAGGGTGCATTGCACTAAAGTAGAACGCCCCCTCTGTAATCCAAAAGGAGTTTCACGGAGTTTCCCCATTTGGTCCTCCTCTCCCGGAGACCTCTCTTAGGCTGCAAGTCAAAGTTCAGTTACGTAAGAAGACAGTGCCTTTGGCTGGAGGCTGCCTGGAGTCACCAACATCTCCATCTCCATGAGCTCAGCTGAACAGTCCAAAAAAAAAAAAAAAAGTCATTTTTCTACTCATCCAGGTAAGTACTTATGTATAGTCCGTTCTGTCCTTCTCTCTTGCCTCAATACAAGCCAGTACCCATCTGCTGAGGTTTGGACAGGATCCACTAAATTGTGGGGGCACCACATGGGGCTCACTTGGCAATGCTGTCAGGATGGCTCAATAGCCTCTTGGCCATTGGCAAGTTTCTGGGCTGATAATTCTACTCCCTAACTCTCATGGCCTCCAGGCCTCACTGAGTCATTCATTCAGCCAGGAACTACAGAATTATCTAGTATGCTAGGAACTACAGAAGACACCATGAAGACAAAATATAGTTCCTAACTTCAGGGTCCTTTACTCTGATAGACAAGACAGATAAAAACAACACAAAAAGCAGGGTACAATAATTTCCAAGAGTAGTATCTGCAAGTTTAGTCTCCACTACCTTCACCAGCATTCCAACCTAGATCAGGTCACCTTGAGCTCCAGAGCAACTTAGAAAGGGCAAAGGGGGTTGGCAGAGGGAATATGTGCCTCCTTCTGCAGGCCAGGAGAGTGGATAAATATGTTTGCTTTTGTTAGGTTTTTTTTTTTTCTGCCTGTCCAATTGCACAAATAATTTTGGCTTGAAAACTCTCTCCTGAGAGCCATGGAAACATGGCATAAAATTTTTCAAATATACTTTCCGATGAAAACAAGACATGCTCTTTCTTATTTAAATAAAAACAGTTTCCATGGGGGTAAAAAAAAAGACTCTTGCAGATGCCAAACACATTAGTTGTTCAGTCTTGTGTTTCTTTCTTTCCCCTTGAGTTGAGGTGGGGTCTAAACTCAGATTTGAGCTGTGGGAGAAAACTGAAGAGATGAGAGAACCAGGAGGATGAGGGCAAAAGATCAAAGACAAGACCAAAGGTGGGCAGGAGGGAGAAAGGGCATGAAGGGAAGAGTGCGACAGGAAGAAGGAAAAATAAAAAGCACCTAGTTTGCAATGTCATTAAACGATGTGCAAAAAACTGGCCTAATGCTTCAGGAATTTTCTTGGCTTGGATCATTGAAAATGTTTTTTAAAAAATAAGAGAACATGAAACGTGATTAATCCTTGAAGACAAGGCAAGGATGGGAGCCATGTCTCTACTGAGTCTGGCAGCCAGATGAACAGAGAAGATGTCTGTAGACCATCTCATTTATCTGACTTCACTACTGCAATGAGGTAGGGCTGGTTAGCAGAACTTGGGAGTTTCTTTTGGACTTGATGAAGGAATGAAATGGTTTGAAAAAATACACTTAAGAGAAGGGGAAAAAAAAAGATTTACTTGCCAGCAACCCACATCATACATATTTCTCTGATCAACCAAATATAAACTATAAACTTAGCAATGGGAAAATTAATGTGAATCCTGGTGGTCTGGGATCATGAGAGCCAGAGCTGGATCCTGGCAGAGTCTCTGGCAGGCTGGCAGCCTGTACAGGAAGAGGGAGGGGAGAGAAAATGTAGGCCAAGGCACTCAGGAAGAGTGGAGAGGAGAGCTTCAGCAGGGTCCTGACATGCAGAACCCTGGGTGGGAGGCACAGGCCCTAAGGCCAGCAGGGCCCGCAGTGGTTCCACTTTTTCTGCCCACACACTTGGGAAGTACATATTCCTACAAGCAGTGGTGGCTTGACTGATGCAAACTGCCCGCCATTTCCAATGGTGCCCTAACAAGTATCTGGTAGGACGTGGAGTCACATTCTTTGACACCTCCCTTCAAAGTTTCTAGGGGTTCCTCCAAATATCTCAATCCCTTTTAAGCAGCCCTTTAGGCTTCTGACATCCATCAATTTTTCTGAACCCTCCCTGAATCTATTTGTCTCTGTTTATATACTTGCTTCAAACTTTTTTACTTCCTTAAGCCTTTTAATCTATCAGGATTTGGTGAAGAAATCTTTGTTCACCTTTTGCATGCTCCTTTTGACCTTCCTGACTTCAAACACATCTTATCCGGGAGTCTTCCTCTTTCTAGACATTCACTGAAGGCCTACTGTGTGCCAGGTCCTATGGGAAGCTGTGGGGTCACAGAGATGAATGGCAGCAGCCCCTGCCCTCCAGGCAAATGAGAGGGCTACAGAAGTAAACACAGGGTGGTAAGGAAGCCAGGAAGAGGAGACTCTACTCTGGGCTTGGGAAGTTGAGGGCTTCAAGAAAAGACTCCTAGAGGAGACACTTGAGGCTTGAAAACTGAGAAGGAATTTGTTATCCCAAGGGAGATGGGCACGTTCTGGGAAAGGGAACGGAAAGGATGGTATTGCACGTAGATAGGGCACCATTCCAAAAACAAGGGGAAAGTGCAAGACAACAGATAAGGAAGTGGTAGATTTTGAGGGGTCTAGAGTGAGAGGTGAGGCTGAGAGATGGGCTTAAGCGCCACGCTACAGCCCGTGTCCTGTTCTGTGATTCCCAAAGTCTTCACATGTTTCTAAGTTAAGGAGCATGGTCACTCAACATTAAACATGATTTTCCCTCAGGAAAGAAAATGCTGTTTTTGCCTCAATCAAGGTTTTTCCCCCCTTTGCCTACATGTTTTCTCGCTATTCAGTGACAGTCCTTTATCTTTGATGTGAACACTGAACCACCTGCAGGACAGACTTGCTGTTCTATTGTTCTCAATAACAATAACCTCAAGGTTATTACCAGTCCAGGAAGGGTTGAAAGTCTAAGAACAAGGTCAAGGTAGAAATTCCTAAGCTTTTCCACAAAAAAAAGGGGGACCCAAGGGACTCATCTGCTCTCTTAATTTTTTATTTTAAAGGAACCATCTTGCATCATGTTCCTTAGAGGGAACAAGTGATTTCAAGTAAGCTAATCAATGCTTCCCTCACCTTCCTGAGCGAGTCTACTCTGGCTCGTTGAAATTACAGGTGGTACCAGCTAAACACACTATGAGGTCTCCCCTTCACTCTTAGAAGATGGAACTAAGATTTTTACTTAAGCATGTGGCTGTATGTGCAAAGAACAGATTGAGGAGGGGAGAAGGGTAGGAGTTGTAAACGTGTCCTTGGTAGAAGATACACCATGGATTTGAGGTCTTCTTTTGGTAAATTCTGACCATCACTAAATAGAAAACTGGAACTGTCTTTGGGGAAGACAGTTGCTGCCATGATGCCCTGAGCTGAGCTCACACCACACATTTGTCTGGGTACTTGCACCAGGCCTGATGAAGATTTCACCAGAATATCAGGGGAAGTTCTTGGGAGGCATGAACTTCTGCCTGTATCCAGTAGAAAACAGAAAGGGTTAATAGGACTTTGGTTTAATACTATAAGGCATTCCTTAGTCATTTCCTATTTAGATATTCAAGTTGCTTAGCTCCTTTTGGGTTTAAGCTGTTACTAATTTTCTTGTCTAACTGGCAAAGTAAAATAAAACTTACAGTGTAAAGCAGCTAAATCTCACACTTAGGCTGATTCTCCCTTTCCGATTGAGGACACCCCCCTGTAGAGCCACCAAGGGTCTCTCTCTACCACTCCACATGGCAGTACTGCCAGCCTGGCCTCCAGCTGCGGACCCCCCTTCCCCTCCTGGGCCAGCTCAGGACGCCACCTCTGTTTCCTCTGGTTCTCCAACTCTTCTTCCTGCCACCGCCCATTCACTGCAAAGCAAAAGGCTTGCACGGGATTCCTTCAGATGCCTAAGCTAACAACAAATGTTTTTCCAACTTGGAGCGTATCATTCCTTCTTGTTTTGTCAAGGAGTCACTGGCTGGCTGAAGGAGACAGGCGGAAAGGAGTGGCATTGGAGAAAACTTTGAGGCTTCCTTTATTAATCACAGAATATACACCCCCAAAGGGAAAAGAGAAACAATGAAAAATGGGGGAGATTTAGGGGAGAATCCGATGGGGTAGCAAGAGAGAGACAATTTATCTGGTGGCTACATGCAGGATTTAATTGAACTCGCCATGGAATTACCTCACTATGGAAATTAGACTCACGACGGAACTATCTGCCCCATCCCAGAAACTGCATTAGGCTTAAATCTAAGTACACAATGCTAAGAGCTAAACTTAGTTGTTGAAGATCTGAGAAAGGTATGAGAGAACTCAAGAAATGAGAAATAAAGATTGTCCCACACACATTCTTTAAGGCTCAACTCCCAAGTCTTCCTCAATCCCCTGAAATTGAAATGAATCCCCGTTAGCCTGAGCTCTCAGGAAAATCTGTTTGTATCTCTGTTGGAGACTGACTTGCTTTAGGGCTAATGCGTTACTGCGATCTTTTCCATGAGATTAAGAGCTTCTCAAAGGCGAGGGTTAGGTCTTACTCTGCTCTGCTGGGAACTCTGAATATGTCCTTAATTCTCAGGACACCAACCTCCAAGACATCTAAACACTGAACTCACTGCTGGAGAATGGGTGCTTTGCTGTTTGCCAGTGGGACTCCCTAATCTCGTCTGCTGGCTTGCTCTATGAATTTTGGACTTTCCAGCCTCCACAATCATGTGAACCAGTTCTTTAAAATAAATCTATTTTTTGCCTTTATTAATTTCTCTATATACATATGCAGGATGCTTCATTTGGTTATACTTTTTTTTTTAACAAATTGAAGGTTTGTGGCAATCCTCCATCAAGCAAGTCTATCAGTGCCATTTTCCAACAGCATTTGCTTATTTTCTGTTACATTTTATTAACTCTTGTAATATTTCAAATCTTTTCATCATTATTATATTTGTTATGGTGATTTCTGATCAGTGATTACAACTCACTGCAAGCTCAGTTGATGGTTATTTAAGCAATAAAGTATTTTTAAATTAAAGTGTGTACTTTTTTTTAGTTGTAAGGCTATTGCACATGTTAAGAGCTACAGGATAGTATAACCTTAACTTTTATATACAAGGGTATATAGGGTACCAAAAAATTCACTAGACTCACTTGATAGTGAGTCACCTGGAACCAAACTCACAACATCTCCAAGGTACACCTGTATGTATAACTGGTTATGCTCCCCTGGAGAACCTGACTAAAACACAGAGAAAGCTATAAATATTTTAATAAAGGCATGTCCACAGTGGTCCTTTATGGCTTATTCTAGTTCACAGTTTGAGCCTATAAGACCTTAAGGAAGTATCTGGTAGCAATCAGAGGTGGAGGGGGCTGAACAAAAAGAAACATGGCTCCTTCTGTGGAATCACCATGCTGAGGGCCAAGGTCAGCCCAGCCTGCCAGTACAAATCAATGACTACCTGGTTAGAGGAATGAGCAGTGGTGAGCCATCAGAAGCATAAATGAGCAGCTCTGTGGCTACGGGGACAACAAGCAATGCAGTGACACCATGGCTATCCTCCAATGCAGCCAGGAGTTAGGAGTCTGGGTTAGAGATCATGTGTATACAAACTGCTGAGAAATTCACAGGAAATGGGTTAGTTCTCTCTTCCCAACAAGCCAGCCCTCTCTTTTGGCTCTGGCTAGGAGTGGAAGCTTTGCCATTCCCTGGACTTGTTCTTCTGAAGGCTGCTCCCAGAATGGAGCTGGGCAGCCCAGAGCTAGACACAGGCCCTAGAGCCTCCTGCAGGAGGACACTCCACAAATGTTCGCTGACCAAATGGGTGGAATGTATAAAGCCTGGAATTTATAAAGTGCTTCAAAATATTACTATCCCATCATTTGACCCTCAGAAAAACCCCCACAAAACCAACCAAACAAAAAAAACTATGATACTGATGCTATAAATTATCACTGTGCTCATTTCATAGTTCTGGCAATCTGAGGGACTAACTTACCCAGAATCACATCAAGTCCTAAGGGCAGAGTTAAAACTTCAACCCAAGGGTTTTTTTTATTTATTTATTTTTTATTTTTTATTTATTTTTTTTATTTATGATAGTCACACACAGAGAGAGAGAGACAGGCAGAGACACAGGCAGAGGGAGAAGCAGGCTCCATGCACCGGGAGCCCAACGTGGGATTCGATCCCGGGTCTCCAGGATCGCGCCCTGGGCCAAAGGCAGGCGCCAAACCGCTGCGCCACCCAGGGATCCCAAGGGGTTTTTTTAAGTCTTTCTTTCCCCTCCATAATATTAGTTTGTTTCTTCATTTTATTCATGGGTTAAATTCTGTCACCTTCTGACCTTCCTCAGAGTCAGGGTCATGGAGACAACTGGCTAAGGGGAGCTCCTTCCTCTCCTGAGGAAAGAAAACTCGAGAACCATGCTTGATTCTTAGAGCCTAAAGGCCTTAGGGAGGAGTTACAGATCTGGTCTCAATTAAACTAGCATCAGTTTAAGACTTCACATTAGCTTGAGAACTAAAGTTCCCAGCTATAGTACTACCCCATTACCACCTGTTTTATTTCCAATGACAAATGGGACCTAGGGATGATAGGATAATTAGAATAATTTTAAAAAATGGAAAAAAGTTAAAAATGAACAATTATGTAGAAGTTCATTTGAATTATTAGAAGTAAGGGATCAAAAACAGTTTTCACATCGTATGCCAGCTCTGCTAAATTGTGATTCCTTGCTGGGCTGTGTTGAGAACAATTGTAAGGCTGAGTCAGAGTATAGAAAAAAGGAATATGGTGTCCATTGGCAAAGTCTGCTGTTGGTTCAGGTGCAGAGAGTGGGAACATGTGGGCCATGTAGAGTGGTAGGCCTCCTGGTGTAAAGCTTAGAAAAAGGAGTAAGGAAGAAAGGAGATCAAAGTCAAAAGTATTTTGAAAAGCAAGAATTAGACAAGGTGGTCTGAAGTGAGGCATTAGCAGCAAGAGATTTACCACAAATAAAGTTTGGGTTCAATAGGAGAAAAAGTTCTGTGTGGAGGAGAGTGGGATGGACACCTCCACAGAGAGTGAAGACAGCAGTTATCCACATGTGCTCCATTTGACCTGAAGACCAGAAGCCAATGTCCACAGAGAGGGGTGAAGTCCAAGTGTACTCCCAGCCCCCAGCATCTAAATAAAAGAGGTCTGGACCAGGAAAAGTTCTTCTAGAGGCCTCCTTCACACCCTTGAATCCTCAAGCCAGGTCTAACCGCCACCATTGGAAGGTCCCGGTGATCCAGGAGTCCACGAAGACACAGGAGATAGCACCTTGCTAGGTAGGCCAAACAGTGGGTGCTTTGTCTGAAGGTGAACATCTGAGCACACGCAAAAATGGCCAGAGGAAAAGGAAGCCTTAAGTGTTGAGTGTGGGCGGGTGTGTGTGCGTGTGCACAGGCACGCCACGGCCCAGCCTTGCCTCTAAATTCAGACCATGCCTCGGTAATCCCTTCACCACTCAGCCTCCTTCCATCAGCCAACCAGCAAAACACAGCCCCCATTCTGCTCAGGAATGTGCTTTCGGAAACTTAATCTAACTGCTGAGTCTGGGCCAAATCCCCCATGGCATTAGCCCAAAGACAGCACCCCGTTCTGCTGCCTCTCCTGCCTTCCTGCCGCCACTGGCGCCTCCTCCTCTGAGCTGGGGAGGCTGCAGTTCCACTCCATTGCCACAGCCCCTGAGCCAGCTCTCCTCATTTCCAGCACTTCTCCATCCCGCCAGTCAGCTCCAAACATTTCACTTCTGATTCATGTCTCTATGACAAGCCAACAGTTCTTGGCTTTCCAGCAAGATGCACTAGGCTTCTGCACAAGCCACTTCTCTCACTGTGCCTTCTGGGATACAACCAAACCCTCCCCCTTTGTCCTCACTGTCAACTACAGATCCCTTCAAATACCACAGAAAGAAGTGGGCAGGAATTTCTTTTTAAATAAAGGCAAAAAAAAAAAAAAAAAAGGTCTCTCCTCACACATACACATGGACAGAAACTATATATTCAGTAGATCACTACGAAAGTGTGAAATATGGGCATGCCTTATGTTCAGTGAAATAAGTCAGAGAAAGACAGATACCTATGATTTCACTTATAGGTAGAATCAAAAAAACAAAACCAGGGACACCTGGGTGGCTCAGCTATCTTGAAGTAGAAGGTGGGCTCCAACATAAATCTTCTACACTCTATCCTTTCCTGCAAAGAAAAGGTTCAGCCTGCCTCCTGATAAGGCCAAATGAACAGTTATGGAGTTTTCTGGGTCTTCACAGACATGTGCTATTTGCAGATGAGCAACCCTCCTAGATGAGCAGCAAAATCCTTTAAAGGCATGAATGCTACTGAAGGCACTTTAAAAAAAAAAAAAGATTTTATTTATTTATTCACGAGAGACATAGAGAGAGAGAGGCAGAGACACGGGCAGAGGGAGAAGCAGGCTCCATGCAGGGAGCCCAACATGGGACTCAATCCCGGGTCTCCAGGATCCCACCCCAGGCTGAAGGCAGCCCTAAATCGCTGAGCCACGGGGGCTGTAAAAGGCACATCTTACTTGTAATAATGAACCACTGAAAGCAACCTAATGGTCCAGCAATAGAAAAAGGGTTCAGGACATAGTGTAGAGCCACCCAGGGGATATTTCAGGGCCATTGGTAACCGTGATCCTGCTCTGCTTGTGGCTGGGGGCACAGATGACTAGTAAGGGGCATGGGGGGAGCTTGCTAGAGTGATGACTGCCTGGGGTTGGTTATACATGTGAAAGATGAATCAGGTTGTTGACTTATTAGTCCACTTCATATACTTTGCTGAATTATACTCGACAGAAGAAATATGGTCATATGGCCAACAGAAAATGCTTACCACACAATGCTGAGAGGGAGAGAATATGGACAGAAACTATATATTCAGTAGATCACTACGAAAGTGTGAAATATGGGCATGCCTTATGTTCAGTGAAATAAGTCAGAGAAAGACAGATACCTATGATTTCACTTATAGGTAGAATCAAAAAAACAAAACCAGGGACACCTGGGTGGCTCAGCGGTTTGGTGCCTGCCTTTGACCCAGGGCGTGGCCTGGGATAGAGTCCCATATTAGGCTCCCTGCATGGAGCCTGCTTCTCCCTCTGCCTGTGTCTCTGCCCCCCCCCCCCCCCCCCCCCCGTCTCTCATGAATAAAATCTTTAAAAAATAAAAATTAAATTAAATAATAAAAAAACAAAACAAAACCAAGCCCAGACTCACTGATACAGAGAATAGAGTGCTGACTGCCGGAGGGGAGGGGGGAGGGGTGGAAAATGGATGAAGGAGATCAAGAGGGACAAGCTTCCGGTCATAAAGTAAGTCATGGGGATATAATGTACAGCACAGGGAATTCAATCAGTGATAGCGACTGTGTGTGGCGACAGAGGGTAAGCAGACATACCGTGGTGACCATTTCACAATGGAGACAAATGTCAGATCGCTATCTTGTACACCCGAAACTAATACTGTATGTCAACTACACGCTTCAGTCAAAAAAAAAAGAAAAAAAAAAAAGAAAAAAGGAAGTACAGGTATGGATGAAGAGTGGAAGGGTATACACCAAAATGGTAAATGATGGTCATGGGATAATGGTGGGCTGAGGAGAAATGGTATTTTCTATAAATTCTGTACTTTCTATGATTTTTCGTTACAATTTAAAAATAGAAAAGAGGACTATGATGGCAGGAGTGCAGCTCTGACCTCAGCCCTTCTTGTACGATGAGATGATCCCTCCCTACCCTCTACCTTCCCCACTTAAGTGCCAGTACCCTCCTGGCATCCTGCAAGCACAGGTAGAGGGGAGGGCCAGGCTGTGGCCGAAGGCCTGCCTCCCTCACTGAGCATGTGCTCCTGCCACCAAGGAAAATGGCTCCTATTGCATGAGGAGGCTCAGCCTGGCCCCCTGGGGGGACAGCTGAGGACCCACCCCGCCTTCTCCCTTCTGAGAAAAGGGCAGGGCTGCTTGACTGTTTTCCAAGAAAACCAGAACACTGCCAGCAGCGTCTGCTCTGTTCTCTCACAGAGTGAAGTTCCTCCAAGGACCTGGGAACCATGGGGGGAGACGGGGGATCCCCCCTCTTTTCTACTTCCTCATCTCCCACCACTTTCCTCCTGGACTCATGCCTCACACACCCCAGGGACCCCAGTCAACCTTTAAGGAGTATTTCAGAAGTTTGCTGTTAGGCATGACCCCTAACACACATCACTCAGGGGAGTGATGATGATGGTGACATGAAAGTCTGAAGCAAGGCTGTCAGGGGTTAGGGGCCCTGCTAGGTCAGGAGGGAACAAGGCTCCAAGGAAGAAGACATCATTCTTAATATAGTTCCTGGCCGTAGACTCGTATATAAGAACAGATACTGGAGCTGCCCTGCAGCCTTCAGAAGTTTATTTCGTCAGTAGGTCTTGTCTCCCAGATGTACAATGGGTAGAAAACGAGGCAATGTGTGTTTTGCACATAATATATGCAAGTGGTAATTACGTATTAAGGGTATTATAAAGTCTTCTCTGAACATCCTCCTTGGACCAAATTGTACCCCAATCTTGTCCTCTTTTCTGTTCTCTTTACTCTTTGTCACACAGTTTTCTTTTCATTGTGTTCTATTATTTATACCCCAGGCCTTTGGATAATGCTTGCCCCTCAGACAGACAGGAGGCCAAGCATGGGATGGGCAGCTCTGTTTGGACTGCACATGGCCTTGCAAATGCTCTGACCATAACTGCCATGAGGATGGAGTGCAGGGGAGATAGTAAGCAGCTGGCACAATCACACCTAAAGTTAAGGGAAAAGTAGAAAGGCATGGCATGGCCCAGCTCTGGCGCCCACAGAAACAGTTTAAACATGTCGCGTCCCCCTCCTTCTAGATACTCACTCCAGACATGGTCCCTACTTAGAGAGCAGCTTCTAGGGGCACAATGGTCCTCCACCATTGGGGACCGCTAGGCAGCTACCACTCTCTGGTTTGGAATTTCAAATTTGAGGGCCCCCTTTTATGTTAGGACTACTGACATGGGGTAGGAATGGTCTGGGGAAGAGAAAGAATGGGAGAGTCGAAGAGAGAGTGCACTGTAGCAGAAGAGCAAAGGAGCAGCACTCACTGGCTAGTGTCACAGTGGCTGGCACACTGGCCACAGCCCCTGCAGGCATCCGGGCCACACACTGGTACCGTCCCACGGTGTGGTTATTGAGGGCAGTGATGACGAGGGTGCCGCGGGTGATGAGGATGCCCAGGGCATCATCTGAGCCATTCAGCTCTCTCCCATTCAGGCGCCAGGTGGTGTTCATCCATGGGGGTTCCACGACACAGCCCAGGATCACAGTTCCTCCGAGCTTCTGGACGGTGGAAGAAGGCTGGACAGTGACCTGAGGGATCTGGTCTGGAGGAAGAACAGCGACATAGCAATGAACAAACAACCCCCATGAGAGCAGTACATGAGCACCCACACGGCCTTCCAGAGCTGAGCAATCCAGAGGGGTCGATCTTTTTCTGAAGAACACTACTGTCCTTGGGTCCATTCCCCAGCGTGTACTTGTTCTCAGAAGGCAGACTGGAGTGGCAGCAAGGTGTAAAGGCAAGAGCTCGAGCACTGGAGTTGGACAGGACTGGGCCCAAACCCCAGTTCCACTGCTTCTGAGCCATGTCACTTGAGCCTTTTTGTCTCTTACCTATAAAATGGGGCTAATGATACTTGCCTCCGAGGGCTGCTGTGAAGCTTACAAACAATGCATGTCAACTGCCAGCCATAATCTCATATAGTAAGTGCTCAATTAAAGGCAGTCATTACTATTCCTCCTCCTCTGGTATATATTTGAAATACTAAAATACAACCACTATGAGGCTGCCAAGATGATTTCTTATCTTATATTATTGGATGTATCCCTGAAGGCCAATGGGAATGAATTATTCTTTGAAATCCAGGAAAAGGCAGGCCTTTTTAAAGGGTTACTACTGAATGTGTAATGCTTCCATTTGACATGGGCAGCAAAGTGTTTTATAAGAGGGGCAGGCTGAGAAAGGGAAAGAAAGCACTCACTCAAGTCAGCAAAGCAGCCTGCTGTAGCCAAGAGGAGGCAAGCGAGGATGACCTCACGCCTTTTTTCTCTCTGAGTCGTCATCATCCCATGCAGCATGGTGTCACCAAGGGTCCAAGCCAACGTCCCATAAGCCACTGGAGTCACTCCAAGAGGTACTACAATCCCCCACACCACTCTGTTGTGAGAAAGAGAGAAATGGCCCTGGTGGTGAGTGAGGCTGCCTGTCATAGGGCCTGGCTCTGTCCCTTCACCCCCTGCCTCTACTGCACATGCTGGCAACATTCAAGATGTCAACCTGAACAGTGGCTGGAAAGCCAAAGAATACTCTCATGTCATTTCTCATCTAAAAGAGGCTTCTTTTAAGTAGTTCCCTTGAGCTAGCAGGGGATTTTACTGTGGTATGAGAGCCAGAGCCTTGCCCCATGTACTGGCAGCAACCAGGGCCTGTTAGAGGGCCTGGGACCTGCAGCCAAGGCCAGGCCAGGGTCCAGGCAGTGAGCATCTCACACATTGCTGGGAAGGATGACCTCATCTTTATCACTGGCTTGCAGGAGGCCAGATGTCCATGGCCACATGGCATGCCATGTCACTAGTACCAGGCTATTGTAGACATCACCGTCATGTGTGTAATGCATGCTGAACCCCTTGTTTAGGCAATGTTACTAGTGAATCCTAAGGTCACAGAGATTCCAAGATCTTTTCAAATCTCTGTACTTTTAACCATAATAGAAGCCTCTTCACATTTTTTTTTTCTATAAGTGCTCTGCACCTGGTGGGAGCTTAACAGAATTAGAATCAGGGTGATGTAGAATAGTGAGGCATCCCAAAGGTGGCTCAGAGGTTGGGCGTTTGCCTTCAGCTCAGAGTGTGATCCTGGAGTCCCGGGATCGAGTCCCAGGTCAGGCTCCCCGCATGGAGCTTGCTTCTCTCTCTGCCTGTGTCTCTGCCTCTCTCTCTGTATCTCTCATAAATAAGTAAATAAAATCTTAAGAAAAAAAAAAAAAAAAAAAAGAACAGTGAGGCCTTTTAACAGTGAGTTCTAGAGGAAAATTTCATTAACAGATTTATAAACTAATTCCAAAAGCAAGTTTTGGTGTCCTCTCAATTTTCCAGATACTTGTTTTAATTCCCTACTTTCCCCCAAAGAAGTAACGTATTTATCTAGAACACTGCACGAGTTACCAATTTGAAAGATTCTAGGGAATGTGACCACAACAAGCTTCAGTTTCCCCAACTCTAAGAAAATTGCTGACACCTGTTTTGTCCCTGCCCCAAGAAAGGAAAGGAAAGGGAAGGGAAGTAGGAAGCACGAAGGCAAGAAATGAACATAAAGTAATAAAAGTAATAAAGGGCAAAAAGACAAGCAGACAGAGAGGACAGGGCTGTTTCTTATCTGAGCACAGGGTGGCTGCAGAGGTGTTTTGGTTGTAAAGTCCACAAAGGTTTTACTGAGGAAATTCAGCCCAGACCCCCTCCTGCTTAACGAGGACCAGCCAAACAATTACTGTTACTTCTGCACCCTTGGTAATTTATAGGATTCAAAATGGAAACAGACCCCACTTTTGCTGCCAGCCACCAACTCGCTTTTATAAGCAAACAGGAGCAAAGAATGTATCTGGGAAGGGAAAGGGAGTGAGAAGAAGCAGGTATCTAAAGGGGGAGAAAGGAGTTAACTCCTTCACCCCCACAACAGAGTTGTAAGCAGATACCATTTAATGACCCCAAAGCAGGTCACATGAAGTCTCATTCACAAAATGCAGGACTAGGACAAATACAGAGAGGAAGGGACATCACTGTAGCTACGATGCATCTTATTTAGCAGCTGGGAAGTTAGAGTTGCTTCCTGGGCCAAGTTACCTAGTGAGCTTTGTCTAGAAAGAGAATTCCAAAGACACACATTTCTGAGAATTCTGTTATAATGGTAAAATAGACGACTAAGGCTTAACTGGAATTCCTACAAACAGTGGAACTTTGTCCCACTGTGAAACGAATGAGGTACAATTTCAAAGTTGGGTGAAGGCAACAGTAAAGTCTGTTATTTTTCTTGGCAATGCAAAGTATGTCTAGATCCTTATTTTCTATGCATTTTCTCAGAAAAAGAGGAGAAATGAAGAAAAAAAATAAAAAACAGAGTGGAGAATAAATTCCTGACATGAATTCCTCATTGAGGCCTAGGTACTTGCTATTTTTAAGGGTTATTTGGATAAGAAAAAGAAAAGAAAATGCATCTGAGAAATTTAACTGCTGACATACATGCTCCCACTGAAATAATCTCTACCAAGCAGACATTTTTGAGACTTTCCAAAAACAACAACAGAATACACTTCTGGGGTTGATACCAGTGAGAAATTATAGCCTCGGAGTATTTATTTTGTGAGAAAATTACAAACAACTGAGAATCCATAAGCAGCAGGAGGCAGGCAGCTCCACCTTCTCCCAAGAGGACTGGCTGGAGCACAGGAGGCCACATCTCCTCCCTGGTCAGCCAGGGCACTGCAGCTGTCTTGGAAAGAAAGGGAAGCCTTCATGGTCTTAAACACAAAACACACCCTTTGGATATCCTATGGCCAATAACCAAGATGGATGAAATAGAAGAACATGGGATCTAGCAGGTACCATACAGAGACTTATTTCTGAGAAACCATTCTAGCATTCTTTCAGTGATTAAAAAAAAAAAAAAAAAAAGATCTGACAAAGCTTTTAGTTCCATTGCTTGAAATATTATAAAAGAAATATTTCTGACCCCAAGTTATTATTATTTTTTTGCAAGTTTTCAATTCTGTAGAGTAAGATTCGCTTTCCCCAAAGGTCTTTGAAGGCAGAGAGGTTTTGCTCATAGGAGGTGATGCCAAGTGGCTTTGGGAAGGGGTAGGGGCGAGTGCTGGCAGCCCCCTGGCCTCAAGAAACAGGGTAGCACTCCTGCTCAGAAGAGTGGCATCGTGGGAAATCTCTGGGACACAAGTGAATTTAGTTCTCAAAGGGCTGAATATATGAGTTTAAATGGACTTAGGAGAAGAGTTTAAGAAAGGTCATTTTTACTTAAGAAGTTGTACTTTTACCCACAGACCTAATTAAAAAGAAAGATTTTAAATTAGGAGGGACCTCAGAGAAAATAAAATAATAGCTTAGGATAACACCTATGGGTATCGAATGTTATAAATGAGGAAAGCAAGGAGCAGAGAGACTAAGTGATCTGCAGAAGGTCTCCTGGCTAATTAAGAGAGATTAGGGCTCCAAGTCAGGTCTTCTGACTCCTCATCCCGGCCTTTCTCTACTTTCCAATACTGCCTCCCAGCAAACCATTTCTGAAGTCATATTCACCAAGTGCTTAGAACTACTGTTAGGATTAAGTTTGGAATATTTTTTAATCTATTTTCTGAGGCACAAAAATAATGTAACTTTCTCTGAGGTTGCCAGGTGGTGCAGCGAATTGTCTGCCTCCTGGTTTCTGCTCAAGATCTCAGGGTCCTGAGGCTGCGCCCTGTGTCAAGCTCTGCGCTCGGCGGGGAGTCTGCTGGTCTCCCTCTCTCTGTGCCATCCTTGCTCGCACTCATGCACGTGCACTTTCTCTCAAATATATATATATATATATATACATATATATATATTTAAAAATAGAGTACCTTTCTCTTTGGTTTTCTTCATTCTTTTACCATTTACGTTCAAATCTAGGATAATCTTACTGCTCTACACACGATCCCCTTCAGTAGAACCTTCTGCAATGGTGAAAATACATTTGTACCATCAGCGCCAGTCACTGGCCACCGGTGGCTACCAGATACTTGAAGTGTGGCTAATGCCACCGAGGAACTAGATTGTTAATGTATCCACACCGGGCAACGCAGTTCTACACCAATACGTGGAACATCTACCCAGACCACCCTGATGTCAAATAGGAGAGAGTAACAAAACTTCGAAGTTAACTATGAGCCATGCTGTGGCTTATGCCTTAACCAGATGTTGTATGTTGTGATTTCACTATTACCAGGTAGAAAAAATATTCCTGTGACCTACCGTCGAAGGCCCGATGCAAGGCCCCGTATCATAGGATGCGTTCGGGCAGCCCGGGGGGCTCAGTGGTTTAGCGCGATCCTGGGGTACCCCGGATCAAGTGCCTCCCTGGAGCTTGCTTCTCCCTCTGCCTGGGTCTCTGCCTCTCTCCCTGTGTGGGTCTCTCATGAATAAATAAATTAAATCTTAAAAAAAAAAAAATGCATCCCACCCCTAGGAATGTTCAGTCATCGAGCGCTCGGCAAACGCCCACGAGCTCACTTCCCAACATCCTCCGCAGCTGGCGGCGTCATGTGACTAGCGCTGGCCAATCAAGCGCAGGCAGCCCTGTCACGTGTCAGCTCCAGGCTCCCTATGCTAAGAGCTGGGAACCAGAGCGCGGCTCCCGCTTCTCCTGTCCCCAGTCCTGGGGCGCGTGTCCCGTGTTTCCGCAGGCGCAGGGACGAGGTGGAAGTCAAGGCGATCCAGGGCAGGGGAAGAAATAAACCGTTGTTGCCCAAAACCACTGAAACGTGGGCGATTCCTCTCCTGTAAGGACTTCAGCATTCTTGACTTTAAGACCTTAGCGGATCAGATCAGTGATTCAGTCGCAAGTGGGAAGTGGCAAGTGAGAGCAGAGGGAGGGGCGCGTTTTCAATATGGGGTCTGCAGGAAGGGCTTTCTGGATAAAGGGTTTGGATGGCCTCTTGGGATATGCGTCCATAAGTAGGTGAGGGCAGGGCTGGTGGGGAGGGTGGCGCATCAAGCAGCTTGGCTGTTAGAGGTTTATCTTGAACGGTGGTCTGCAAACTTCTCATTTCCGCCCCCCCCTTTTTAAAAAATTCATTTAAATTCAATTAACATATAATGTATTATTGGCTAGAGAGGTAGAGCTCAGGGATTCATCAGTCTTCCATGATTCCCAGTGCTCATCACATCACTCCAGTTACCCAATCCCCTGCCCCCTCCCCTCCAGCGACCCTCAGTTTGTTTCCTATGATTAAGAGTCCTTATGGTTTGTCTCCTCCCTCTCCGGTTTTGTCTTAATTTTTTCCTCTCTTCCCGTATGATCCTGTTTTGATCTTGCTTTCTTATGACTAAAATTTCCTGAGCCAATATCCCCAACACATTCACGGCAATTCCTAAATTAAATGCATGGGCTGCCGAACTAAAATTTAAAAAGAGTAGGTAAAAGTGAAACCATGTTTTGATGACATGATAATCATGACTGTTTTAGAATATAATTAAAGCTAATACCTTAAGACAGAAAGACTGGTTAGGGTTAGGTGCACCAGTAAGGATATGGATGTAACCTCTTTCAAACGGTCTGCTGGAATGTTGATTATTTTGTTTACTTCTCATCAGATGGGATTCCATGAGCGTTGTTTTTATATTTTCTTATGTGACTTGAAGAGAGTCAGCTCTGCTGTTTTCTTCCTGTTAGCATGTGCTTGGATACTGCATACTCTTCTTCAGCTCCCATTTCTTTACAGCAATCTCTTTAAGCCACTCGTCCTTTTGTGAGCATTAATTTTTAAAAGTAAATTATATAATCTGTAAATCCACTTAACAGAGAACAGGAAAACTGGGGAATGAATAAGCAAGTGAGTTCCCTGCGGTCACGCGGAAGAGATCTCTTGCCATTGTTGGGACACATCGCTTTGTCATATACAGACCGAAGGTACCACTGTCAACCCTAATATTAAATACCAGGAAAGCTGAATTTTTTCCTATCCCTTTTTAAGACAGAAATTAACCTTAAGAGCCATCTCTAATATTTTCTTCTAGTATTCCAGTGGCATTTCTTATATTTTCCCTGTAGAGCTTGTGCCCCATTTTGAAGACTTCTAGAAGAATGAAAAGTGGCAAGGTAAGAAACTGAGACTGGGTCATGCTGTGGAAGACTAGGGAAAAGAGTCTGAAATGACCACCACAGACAGCGGAACCACTGATGGTTTTTGAAAAGGGAATATATAATCAAAGTGGCATTTGCCCAACCTGGGCTTCTTATTCACTGAACCCAAAATTTATAACAAGTTGCTAACCAACATGGACAGAGCCTATTTCCACCCAGGTAGGTGAACTCCTTTACCATCCATGGATGGGGAAAGGCATCTAGACACAGCATGTAGGCTCTGGGGAAGAATCCCCCATAGAGAGAAGCCACCTCTGCTTTCTGAGTAAAGGGAAGATGTGGTCCCTTGATTTGCCCATTGAACAAATCTAATCCTCTCTCACCTCCACCACTTGAGGAAAAAGTTACTGAGGAGTCACATTTGTCACATAAATCCCTTCCTTAAATTTCTCTTTAAGGAAATTTAAAAATCTAGCCATGAAGGGCAGTGTGTGTGTGTGTGGGGGGGGGGGGGACAAACCTTAAGGGAAAAGGAAAATCACTTTCTTTCTTATACACTCCCTTCTCAATTCCCCCACCCTATTCCATATAAATTCAATTTGACAACCCTGCTAATTGGATAAACGCAGCTCCTAGAAAGCCATTCCCTTTTCTTTTTTTTTTTTTGTTTTTGGAGGGCTCAAAACAGGGTGATTGTGCTGTTCTTTAACACGAATTCCATCTGCTTTATTTCTCTCTCTCCATTCACCACTCCTCTTGAATATTTATGAGGCTTTCCCTCCTCACAGATCCACTTTCCACCCCACCTCCATCCACCTTCCTCTCTCAGCTTCCCCATATCCACCCTCTGCCTCCAGCCTCCTCTCCCTTCTCTCAGAGCCGGACAAAAACCTTCCAAATGCACCCCCCTCCCCTGCTTTAGATAAACACAGGCAGTGTCAAGTGTGAGGGGTAGGGGGAGACAGGAGGGGGTTCAACTGCCAGTCAAGCCCCCCCCGCCTTCAATGAGGCCCAGGGGCCCACCCTAATCTGCTGCATGCTTGCCATATGGGGGCTGTGTTGCCCTGGGAAACACTAACAGGCAGAACGGAGCTTAATAGAGTCCATATTCATTGTAATGCAGTGAAATGGCTCAAGGCACCACTGCCCCTTCGGTCCAGTTTCATTCTTCTGCTTTCCTCTTTCTTTCTGGTTTTCCTCCCTTTTTCTTTCTTTCTTCCTTTCAAAAGGAAAGGGTCCCCAGAGAGCTCTAACCTGGAGATGCCTGAGCTGGCAGGAAGGCTGGGCTCTGGGGTTAGGAAGGACAGTGCTGGGGTAGGGGCTGGAGGTGGTGGGGAGAGGTGAGAAGTGAGGGCTTCAAGGGAAGCCAGCTGGGGAGAAGGGTACAGTACCTGCAAAGGGACATACTGTACATGTGCAGGTGTGCACAGGCTTGAATCTGTGCACGTGTGGAAGAGAGCATGGTGGAGTAGATATGACCTGTCAAGGCCTTGGAACAACAGAAAATTTCGTATTTTAATCAGTTCTCTAAGCCTAGTATCCCAACACAACCCCCAATCCCAGTCAAGTCAAGGTCATTTTAAAGCCAGTGCCACCTAATTCCCTCAGGTGTCAGGCCCTTGGCCAATTCCCAGCTCTTCACAATTACCTTGAAAAGTCACAGGTGGTGCAATGGTATGAAACCACTTCAAAAATCTCTATAGGGGCAGAAGACCCACCAGCCTGCCACATTGGGGCCTATTTCCTCCTCTGGCAGGCTGGCATTGAGGAAGAGGGGACAGTTGTAGTTTGCCACAGCCAAACTAGGGCATGTGGGGCCCACTGCATGGACGGAGTGGGCTTTCTAGAGATTAGGCCTTGTCATAAGTATATGTGCTGGAAATGAGACTTGGGGCTTCCAGACACCTTGGGGATCCCAGAGGATCCCAGAGGCCTTCCCCAAGGCCTAAAAGTTGGGCAGAGAATGTAGGAGGGGAAAAGAGTACATTCCTCCCAAGTTCTCAGAAAAAATAAAATTGGTACCCAGAATACAAGTCCTCAAAGAATAAATCCCTATGACTGTCATATCAGTTTCATAAGTTATAAAACAAAGCTATTTGTTCTGTGACTGTAAAAGTCACAAATTTAAAATCAAGATAGAAAATAAAAGCAAACCAAAGCAATTAAAGCTTTCATGTACTCTCCTACACCTAACACGTTAATCCCAAGGTGTCTGGCATGTGGAAAAAGACCAGTAAATGGTTGCTAAAAGAATGAAACCTGTATGTGCTCCTATAGTTTTACCACTACCGACCAAGAACTTGAAACTCTTTACCCAACGGACTACAGTCAGGGTTCAGATGGGTGACATTACTTTAGCAGAAGCATAATGCTGCTGGTAAAGATACAGCAATGCCTCTGCCATAGTGATGCCAGGATCTGTTACAAGGCCTTTTTGTTACTCACATCAGCCAATGCCGAAGTCAGATAAAACTTCTCAAAGCAAGGCAGATACTGGTGCTTGGTGTGGTTTACTTTTGCCCTCCAAACTTGATATCTTCCACTTGCCTTGCTCTTTCCCACTAATATGCATCCAAAATCTGTGGTTTTCTGAGCTCCACCCATGGGAGACCAACTATAGGGAAGTATACAAAAGTTCTTAGAAGTTTTCTTTACTTCTGTTATCTTGATTTTAAGGCTCTATTACCCAGCAACACTACAGGAAATGTACAGTGGGTATTTTAAGAGCTAGGTAGGATTTCAATTCCTAGTTGGAAAACCTAAATAGCATTTGGTTATCTGAAATGCTACCCAGAAGCCAGCCTCAGCATTAAATCCATTTACATCCATTAGAGACCCATTAAAGGGAATAATACTTTTCTGAGGACTCCAAACCAGAGATGAAGACACACAACTGAGCAGGGTTGTACAGGACTCAGAGCACTTATCCTCCCTTTAGAAGAAGCCTGTCCCTCCAACTTCATTTTTTCTATAAGGTCTTTCTCCCAGTTGTTTGACCCCAGCATTCTCCAGGTGTTTCAGAGAAGTGCTCCACAAGAGAGTGAATGGGGACGCCCGGTGCTTCACTGCCAGCCAGTCCTGAAGCACTCTGGGAGCTCAGCAGAGAAGTCAAGCTCTTCCCAGGCTTCCCCGCAATGAGCACTTTGGTCAGTCATCTTACCACTGATGTGCCTAATGTGGTTAATAGCCAACTCAAGGAAAGTAAGGACAGCTTCTCTGGTCTTGAACAAATACTTGCCTTTCATTTCAATGCTCAGAGGACACTCGCTAATGATGTATTTATACAAACACGTACTCAAATTCACCTACTCCTCTGGTCTTGCCTAAATATGATCAGTCATAAGGACTCAGAGAAGGCAGAGAAGCACAATGCAAGCCCCATGTCACTTACAGTTTTCTAGTGGCCACAACTTAAAATCAAGTGAAAATAATTTTAACATCGATCAACACAATATATCAAAAATAACATAATTTAATTATAATTAATATAAAAATTATTAACAAGGTGTTTTATATTTTGTTTCATACTAAATCTTCTCAATCTAGTGTGTATTTTGTATTTACTACACATCCCAATTCAGACCGACCACATTTCAGACACTCAACAGTCACACGTACTAGTGGCCACTACTGCTGGCCACCGTGGGTCTAGAGCCCTCAGGTGGCTCCCTGACCCACTCCTCTCCCCATACAATCCACCTCCACATTGTCACCTACCTTCCTTCTAGAACATCAAGCTCAACCAATCAGTAAAGATAAGTGGGCAGCCACCACCTATTGAATAAACATCTCCTCCAGGCCATAATTCATAATACATATAATTTGTTTTTTTTTAAAGATTTTATTTATTTATTCATGAGATACACACACACACACACACACACACACACACACACACACACAGAGGGTGGGGGGCAGAGGGAAAAGCAGGCTCCATGCAGGGAGCCCGATGTGGGACTCAATCCCGGGTCTCCAGGATCACACCCCGAGCTGATGGCAGCACTAAACCACTAAGCCCCCGGGGCTGCCCAATACATCTAATTTGATATAAGCCTCTCAGTGGTCCTGTGAGTAAACCACACCAAGCACCAGTATCTGCCTTGCTTTGAGAAGTTTTATCTGACTTCAGCATTGGCTGATGTGGGTAACAAAAAGGCCTTGTAACAGATCCTGGCATCACTATAGTAGGGATATTGCTGTACCTTTACCAGCAGCATTATGCCTCTGCTAAAGTACTGTCACCCATCTGAACCCTGACTGTAGTTGTCAGTTGGGTAAAGAGTTTCAAGTTCTTGGTCGGCAGTGGTAAAACTATAGGAGCATTATATATGTTTCATTCATTTATATACACTTGCACTGTGTTTCTCTGGCTGCTTTGAGTCCCTATGACTGATCATATTTAGGAAAGACCAGAGGAGTAGGTGAATTTGAGCATGTATTTGTATAAGCAGATCATTAGTGTCCTCTGAGCAGTGAAACGAAAGGCAAGTATTTGTTCAAGACCAGAGAAGCTGTCCCCACTTTCCTTGGGTTGGCCGTTCTAGCTCTTAACCACATCACACACATCAAGTGGTAAAATGATTGACCAGAGTGCTCATATAATATGATCAACACATTTTATAAATGAAGAAATTAAAGCTCAGAGTGATTAAATATTTTGTCCAAGATTACACAGATGGTAAATCACAGTTGGGATTTGAACAGCTTCTAACTCAAAATTTTTTGGTTCTTTTCACTCTACTGCTTTAAAGAAATTATAGCATAATAATTGATGGATTGTTAGGCAGCCATTAAAAATGATAATTATAAAGATCAAGTAGTAACATGAAAAATATGTAAAAGGAGTTAAAAAAAAAAAACATAGATCTCATTTTGTAAAAAGCATGTAAGCAGTTAGCTGAGGCCTAGAAAGGAACAGGAAACAAAAGCAGCTGATTTGAAAACGTGAAGGAAGTAGGGGTGATTTTTTTTCCCTTTTGAGGTTGGTTAAAAACAAGCAAATGAGCTAACAGACCCACCTTCCACAGCTCCCCAACTGAGTATGATTAAATACGGTCCAAACTCCTTCACACAACCTTCCAGGTCCCTTATAATTGGGCTGTAGGTGACCTTTCTCAGGTCTTCCTCCTGCAAGTTCTAAAATCTGGGCAAGCTGCATTTTTCACCCTTACTTCTGCCAGAACCATCTCCCCTTTCTCCCTTCATTCCACCAGAGGAACTCTCATAATTACCCTTCAGAGCTTACCTCAAGGTGACTATTCCTCATCCGTTTCCCCAGGGCTTTTGCACATCTACTGTAACATTTCCACAAGAATTTGTGTATTTGATCCTGTGTGTGTCTGTGATGGGTCTCTGATCTCTACCCTCCCACCCTAGACTGTAAACTTCCTGAAGGCAAGGCTGTGTTGACTTTATCTTGGTAACCCTAGCATCTAGAAAAGCCTTGGTGCAACACAGGGGATCAGTCAATGTTTGCCAAACTGAAGGGTTTGTTCAGATTAGAAATTTGAGATTGAGCAGAAATGTTCATCTAGCCCTGGACCTATAGGAGGAATGCACGGAGAAAGACTCACAGTTACTGGGGGCGGAACCAAGGGGTTTTTCTAGGGGCAAAGGACTACAGCCATGGCCTTTATTTTTCAAAACCAGATGGCCCTTAGATCATTGTAGGCAGCCCTGGGAGGGCGGGCCAAGCTGTCTGACAGAAGTCAGTGCCTCTGCAGATGCTCCTGCGGCTTGGAGCTTCATTCAAGGACATTCTTTGTTTTCCTTATCTCTCTTCCCAAAACAAACACCCTACTAAGCTTGAGACTTGGGCTTCCTGCAGCCACTGAACTGTAAGGAAGGTAATCTAGGAAGATACGAGAGTAGGTATTATATGGCATCAATATGACCCTAAGTGTGAGGCCAGGGTGGAAGGAAAGAGGCATGGGAGAAGGATGGCTGGGAAGTGGAAGAGATGCAAGAAAGGCCGCTACATATGCTAAGTTCCCACTCTTGGCCAAGCCCGGAGCTTTGGGGTTCATGTGCCCCATCACTTTTAATTTTCACAAACCAGGAAGTGTTATTGTCCCTGAGAGGTTATCAAAACCCTCTCTATGCTTTATCACATAAGGATTTTAGGAGGCATCTCAAGGTTTTATTATAGACTTGCCTTTTTGCTAAGTGACAGTGTTGGAACTCTGCAGGATCAAGTACTGAAAAATCATAAGCCTTGGGGTTTAGACATGAGCTCTGCTGCTTCTACCCCTGGTAAAGTAGGCAGCTTTGGGTAAATTAATCTCTGAGTCTCAGTCTACTCTCTGTGAAAATTAAATTGATAATACCTCATTTGCTGACCTGCTAAAGAGAGCTAATGCAGTTGATGTGAGAACAGCCTGGCACACGGCAATCAGGCAATAACTGGGGGGACAGGTGTCATGGAAGCCATTGACTGGAGGTCTAATTTCATACAGTGGCACTGCCACTGAGTGGACTCTGAGATTCATGTACTTTAAGACTTCAAGATGTTGCATTTTAAGAACTCCTGACACATGTGATACCATCTCTTTGCTTGTTCCTTCCATGCTGTAAAAAATTAAGTGAAGGCCTGATTTGCTGTATAACACACATGCATCAGAATTGAGAAACAGTCTTTGTTGAAGAAAAAAGAAAACAGTAATACCTACATTCTCAACAGTGTTTTACAGAACTTCATAATAGCTCTGTGGGATAAGAGATCCACAGAGAGTGCTATAGTATTCCCAAGTTTCCACCAAGACTTGGTTTCTAGCCTCTTACTCTCTACCCAACACTAATCCATATTTACATCACTTAAGCTAATAACTTCTCCCACCACCTCTCCCTCACCCTGTTTATGCCCTCTCTCTGCACTCTCTTGATGATGATAATGACGATAATGATCCTAATTTCTCCGTAGTGTCTCTACATGTTCAGAGAGAAAAGGGAAGAGATCCCCATCAGACAATAGGCCATTTGGGACAAGAAGTTATGAAGAAGATGTGTTTATAGAGAAGAAAACATTCCCCTGATCCCTCTGACCCCTACTCCCAGCCCAGCCCCAGAAAGGAGCTCACCTCTGACCCTGTCAGTAAAGGAACAAAGCCACCTGCTTCTATCCACCTACCTGCTTCTAATTACAGCCTATGGTCAGGGCTATATCCACACAAGTAAACAATGAAGTAAAATGGTAACATAGTGACTGGAAAGGAAACAGGAGCATCCACTCCCAAACCTTCTGGTGGTCGTGGTTGACAAGAGCCCGTGTAAGAGGAATTAGAGTCTGGATAGACAGCGGGGATAGGGTATATAAACAAACCTGCCTTAGGACCTGAACAGCACTTAAAGCAGATCTTAACAGCTTAGTGTCCTATCTCCTAGGACAAAGGAAAAATGATCCCGTTTAAGTGATGAGTATGTAAACATAAACCTTATTACCTATTTTAAGCAGTCTCAGGGGGAAGGCTGGGACTCAATTCTATCGGGAAGTAGCCACTGAAAGCAATGGAGCCCTGAGAAGAATGGGAAGTATAATGCCTGGAAGTACACCAGAGAGCAAGCACTGCTCAGTCTCAACGTACACGGAACCACAGAAATAGCTTCTTCCCCAAATCATCCAGAAAGGGATCAGGCTTTGCCTCAGAAGTACAGGAAGACAAACAGGGGCAATCTAACCCACTTAGTGTTCCTGCGGAGAGGAGCACGTAGCATAGCTGGCAACCCCAGGTACATGATCGAAGCACAGGGCCCTGAGGTGGACAAGGGGCAGTATTCGGGTCAGTTCAGCAAACCCACACTGAGTAGCCCCCAGGTACCACACACTGGCAGAGGGTGCAGCCTCCCATCCTTGAAGAGCTTGGAACCGAGTCAACTTTCTGCTTTGACAGCATCTTTCTATTATACCAAAATTTAAATGCATCACGGCTTCAGGGAAGGAGCAAAGATAAACCACAGATTTTACTAAGTACAGGCAAGGAACCAGAGGCCTTAGGAGATTGATATATGTGTCACACACTTGAGCATGCACGCACGCGCACACACACACACTCTCAGGCCCTGCTCAGCACAGAAGGCTATTCCTCCAATGCAGCCCCTTTCACGAGTCCTAAAAGAACTCTCCTTTCTATCTAGGTTCATCTGCAACATAGTCCTAGAATCAAAGTACATCAGTAAAGGCAGGAAAGAGGCTTGGAGCTAACAGAGGCCAATGAGGATCTCTTAAGTCTCAGCTTTATCGCTGTCACTTTTCACTCTGTATCAGAACTCGTTTGCAAAGCTCTCTTCTGGACACATAGTAGGTATTCAATGAATCTTTCCTAAGCTATAAAGACCTGCTTCCAAGATTTTTTCCAAGTCTATTTGGTTCTTGGAATTTGCTCTGATGAACTCCCAAAGGTGTTCTCACTGCAAAGCAGAGCTTCCTTGAATTGGGGAAGGTGGTGCTTGAGTGTCTGATATCCCTGTTCCTATCTCCAACCAGGATGTGGTTCTTATTCAGTGGAGGCTGCGGGCAGGATGCAGGTCTTTCCTTTTGTAGCATCCAACAGCATGAAGTGGGTGGGGGTAGGCTTGCCAAGGAGGGGCTAGGGAAGAAAATGTGAGAGGTAGGCACCTGAGGAAACTCTTCTGTTCAACGCATGTCCCTGGCATCTGCTGTGTGTCAGGCAGTGGTTAGGAACCCAGCTCTTGTTCCCCTAGGGAGTTCTGCACTTCCCCTGTGGAGGTACCATCACACTGTTTTTGGCCTGCCTGGCTACTAGATCAAAGGCTACAGGAATCAGGAATGGTGAGGCTATTCACAAGGGCATTGTCAGCATCTAAAACAGTTCTAGGTACTCAGCAAATACCTGTTGAGTGAGCCAATAACAACCTGAGGCACAAAGATGAAGGTCAGGGCAGACAGAAGAAAGAACTATAGTCATCTAGTCAAGGAGGGAGCTTTTCCTTAGAAGCTGGCCATTTAGGAAGCTCTGTGGTTGAAAAGACTTTGATTTACTTTGTTAGGTGAAATAATCACCACTAACTCCAATTAAGCTGTCACCTGCAATCATTTTCTGTGTCCCTTCCTCCTGATGATTAAACAACCAATGGTACCAGGCCCATACCTTTAAGTCACCCTTCACGTGACTTAAAGCTGGTCTCGGGTTCTGTGACCCAGAATGAATGAGGAACAGGCTGCTGCTTCTAGGTCTATCTGGATCTAGGGTTGACTCAAGCAAATGCTGGGCAAAATCAGCCCCAAACCCCAAAACACCAACACACACACCATCCCCTAACAGGCTCATGCATGCTGACAGGCAATCTGAAGCATTCTCATGAAAAGCTAAGCCTTGGGGCCAAACTGCTGAAGTCAGGACCAAGATGGGAAATCAGGAGCTAGGGCTCTTCAGTTGGCATCTGACGGCACAGTGACATGAACAAGATCTCTCCTAGACCTTCCTGCAAGCCAGAAACCCTTCCCCTGAACTTAGAAGGAACCACTTTGATGTAGGACAACAAAATCTATTGCACATGGGGATAGTGGAAGAAAAAAAAAAGAAATTAGGTTAGTAATTCATCTAGAATAATGACTGGTACAAAGTAGTAGGCTCGATACAGGACAGCAACTTATTAAATTTTCATAATTCCCTTCAGGGTTACTTTGAGGAATACTTTCATTAGTCTGATCATTGTTGCAGGTTTATTCCTAGTATTTCAACAAGAGACCTTAGAATAGGTAGTTATCTCGGGCGCCAGACACCCCCACCTGTGCTCTCTGGGCATGTGCATTCACCTCTAAGACAGACCCACATGCACACACGCGTGCATGCACATGTGCTCACACAGGAAGCAGCTCCAGCTGCTCAGTATGCTTTAGAAGCATGACAGTTTACTTTCTTTCCCATCTGACCTCATGCAAACCCACTTTCTTCACCACCTCCCTGACACCCCCAGCCAAATACACATATTTAGTCCACAGCCCACCCCCACTCTCTCTCAATTACAGAGCTCTTTCAAACCACTGAAAACTTAAAATAAATACCAATTTGGAGACCATGCTCTGGTCCATCTGTATGCCAGCCCCTACCTTCTGCTGGAAGCCCCCAACCCCATTTCCAGTCAGCCCTCCCCAACTTGTAAAGCACAGTGGCCTTGGTGCAGGGCTGGCACACGCAGAGAAAACAAACACATGGAGTCATGCCAGCTGGGTCAGGCACCACTATTTATAGCAGGAGCAAAGCGTGGGGAATTGGAGAAACGTGGTGAAGGGTCAGGAGCAGCGGGGGTGGGGATAATTCTAACCTGCTGTCCGAGGGCTCCAATAGCTGCAGAGAGGATCCCCTGCCGAAGCGCCGCCATTCCCAGGTGCAAGCCATCCTGGGATGACTAATACCATTGCCACGCAGGAGGGAAACTGAACACCTCTGAGGCAGAGCGCCTGCTAGCTTGCTCATTTTTGTATCCCCAGCATCAATCACAATGCTTGCACACAGGAGCAGCACAATAAGTATCTGATGATTAAATGAAGAGATGAGCTCTTCTCTTCCTGACTACCCCCATAGGATTATGCCACAGACAGCTGAGAATAATGGGTAGAGGGGAGGTTAGTGAGGAATGCCTAAAATGGCTCTTTAAAAACCCAGTGGTTGTAAAAGTGAGACAGCAAAAATAACTGAGGGAAATGTTATGTTGAGAAAAACAAGTTCGGTTTCTTTACTGCAGGCCTTTTCAGAGCCTTTAATATGCTGTTATGCACCATGAATCACCAAGAGGGGGATAGAATATGCACTGAAGTCTAAATTCACTTAACCACAGGCCTGGACTTACTTGACCACAAGCCTGGACTTATTTGACCACACTACACTTTTTCCTCAGAGTACCATTAGTGAGGAGAATTTCATCAAATACACTTTGGGAAATGTTGGCCTAAGAGGTTCCTGGAAAATATCCCAAAAGCAACTTGTAAGACAGCGTGATTCCATTTTTGTAATTTAAAAAATTGCATATGATGTGTGGCATATACTTATTCGGAGGCCACAAGACACTTAAATGTTAACATCATTTATCTCTAAAGATTAGGGGATTTGTACTTTTTACATTAAAAACTTCAGAAATATTAAAAGTGGTTTGATATGTAGTTATCACTTTTATAATTAAAAAGACAAATTTTTTAAAAGGCGACCTCCAAATAGCATGTCATCACTGTTCTTTTATCTTCCCATAGGCCTCAGGACCTCATTTCCCAACAACCCCGTGGACCAATAAAAAGGCTGTTCTTTGCTCCATTATCATATCCAAAAAGATTCCTGTGTCGTCTGTTAACATTCAGAAACTTAAGTTTGTAAGGAACACCTCCTCTAATTCCAGGATCTGCTGCTTCCATACAATATGGACAAGTGTTATGGGAAAAGCAAACATATTTAATACTCTGTTAACCTTTACAAATCTGAAATTACTTTGTTTAGTAAATTGTACAAAGTATCCATTTAGAAGTTAGTTTGCTGAAATTATCATGTTGGGCATATGAACATTTAAAGACTGCCTTTTTCCCTAACTTGCTTATTTCCTAATTTAACTGATTTGCAAATGTAATTAAAAGTCGTTGGGACGCCTGGGTGGCTGAGTGGTTGAGCGTCTGCCTTTGGCTCAGGCCCTGGAGACCCGGGATCGAGTCCCACGTCAGGCTC
This sequence comes from Vulpes vulpes, assembly GCF_048418805.1. Taxonomy (NCBI): domain Eukaryota; kingdom Metazoa; phylum Chordata; class Mammalia; order Carnivora; family Canidae; genus Vulpes; species Vulpes vulpes. The sequence continues at coordinate 115,017,959 of NC_132780.1, read as the reverse complement.
CCTGCATGGAGCCTGCTTCTCCCTCTGCCTGTGTCTCTGCCTCTCTCTCTCTCTCTCTCTCTCTCTCTCTCTGAGTCTCTCATAAATAAATATTAAAAAAAAAAGTCATTGAGATTTAGTAAATACACCAAGTTTTGTTGCGATACGGGATTAAGGAAGATACTTAGAAGAAATCATCAATCTTAGTATAAATCAAAGTACCTGACCATTTGTTGAGCTACTATGTGTGAGATAATGTGCATGCATTGTTGTCTAACCTCTAAACAAGGCTATGAAGCAGGAGGTATAGTCATCCCCATTTACAGATGCACCAATTGAGGCTCAGAGAGATTAAGCATCTTGCTCAAGTAAAGAGTCCAAAGCCAGGGCTTTTCTGCTTGCCCTGACTGTTGGTCCTGATGTCCTTGGTCACTTCAAACAGATATACAATGACCTGCTTTCCAAAGGAGGAACTATGAAAGGCTGAAAAAACCAGAGTCAGTCTGAGTTAGAGTCATGGACTAGCTATCATGTTTTGGGAGGGATTGGTTTGGCAGGTCCCACAATGCATTCTGCATTCAAACTCCTAAAGATGTGTTGTCCCAAACGCCACTGAGAGTCAGTCCTGATGTCTGAGAGCTCAAATCCCATTCAAAAGTTGGCAGCAGTGTTTTGAGTCTGGATCCAAGTTATATGCACCAGCATGTTAGCAAGAGACAATAAAATTCTTCCATTTCCTAACCTGGCTTCTCTCTCATCTTCCTTCTGTTCTTACACAAGCATTAGATTGAAGGTTGCCAACTCCGGCTGCACAGAAGAATCATCTGGGGACACTAAAACAGACCAATACCTGGGCAGCACCTCAGACAAGTATAAACCCCAGTTCAGAGGTGGAGTCAAGGCATCAGTATTTCAAAACTCTTCCCTGGAAACAGCCAAGCTTGGGAACCACTGGGCGTCTCTGCCATGGATTTGAGGCCCATTTTGATAAAGAAGATCTATCAGAAATCCCTTGGCTACACTGGATGCCATGGCTGGGATTGAGAATTCTGTATAAAAATGTTCCCTACTAAATTATTTTAAGGAAACTCTTGTAATTTTTAATGCTAAAACCTTTTTTTTTTTAAATTCCGAAAGTTGGACTATCTTTAAAGAATAAAAACATTTTCTTAAAGCTTCTCTCACACTTCCTTAGATATTTTCTGGACTTTCAGATTCCTAGCTTTCTTCTCTTCGCACAGAAAAACCCAAAGGGAGGCCACCACTGCAAAGAGTGCCTACTTTGGGGGCCAAGTTAGCCTCAGCAGTAGAAAAGGAGATTCAAACAGGTCCTTGGGCCACAGGTCCTTGTCAGACTGGGGCCATCACCACTACTTCTGGGGCCTGGGAGGTTAGCAGAAGACAGGAAGTTTTTCAAGCACATGCACATTTTAGTGTTTGCACGTCCAAAACCTAAAATGGCAGCAATGAGTCCCTTAACAAAGGCAGGACAGTCTCCAGAGGCTCATAGACCACCAGGAAGTGGGACTGGTGTTGACCATCCAGGGTCCCCACATCCACTTAACACCATACTGGACCAGAGGGCTTTGGTTACACTGGAACGGTCTTTTTGATGCCCCAAAGGGTTAACAGCTTAACCGCTAGCTTCAGGCATTCCCCAAAGAGGTTCATTTTCAGTTCCGTCCCTACCAGGGAAGGAGACAGCTCCCCACCCGTGCCTCAGAGACTTGGTCTCTACCCCAGCCCCTCCCCCTCCATGGCCCGCCCACTCCAAGAATGAAGCTGCTGCTGCCCAACATATACCCAGACTGGTTTCATCTCCTTCCAAATCCATTTTGTGTCTTAACTTCTGCCAAGAATAAAAATTAAAACACTAACACACACATCATGCATGTACGGGAGGGGAGGACAGGACTGGAAGTTAAACTGAAAAAGACCAGGCAGGGAGTGGGCAGGGCAGGTCACTGATGAAAGTCAGGGCTTTGGAGACTTTGGCTGGGGTCCGTTGTGGGCCTTGGCCCACCCTGCCTGAGGCCCCTGCTGGCTACACCCAGGGTGGAATCTGAGGGGAAGTGTTTGCAGCATCTGCCCTCATGTTCCTCCAAAACCCCATTTCATATCCTTTAACATCCCCAGCCCTGCCCAGAGCGGCACAGAGTAGCAGAGCTGCCCAGCACTGCAAAGGCTGGAAGCGGACTCCCTTCCCCATGCTCCAAGGAGCCTTGTTCCTTGCCAACACCACAGTGAATAAAATAGCACTTGGAATGACACGCAGGCCTGGTGGTGCAGGCGGCTTGTGGGTTGTCTGTGGCCACCCAGAGAAATGGGTCTGGGGCTGGAGCCTCATTCTCAAAGCCTGCTCCACCACACCCACAGCCTGCAGGCTCCAGAATCTGGGGGCCAGGCAGATAGCAGCCCCAGTCCCACCCTCTTTTGTTCTCTCTTGCTGCCGAAATTTTCTTCTCCTCTTTCTAGGCAACAGCAGGAGCCACTGCACACTTGAATAATAAAGGCTAACCCTTCATGCATTCAGGATCCCCCAGGGTTCTGAGAATCACCTCCTGCCCAACTCTGAATCCCACTAGCTGCCCATTTTGGGTGAACTACTCCCCAAATGGTGAACTAAGCACTCGCGTGACTTGCACCTGTCCAGATGGAACCCGCCCTGTCTCATAGAATCACCTGCCTTACAAGTCAGTCAATGCTTATTGAACACCCACTTAATACGAGGTCTTCAGAATCCAGAGACAAAGTTCACGCTTTCTCCAAGAGTTCAGCATCTGGTAGGGAGGAATGCAAAAACATCTCAGAGCACCGTGCAACAACTGGGAATCAAACTCAAGTGCCCCAGGCTGGTGGTCTTTCCTGTCTATGCTACTGTGCAGATGGTGGGGAGGTTGGATCACACACATCTTTTGGAAAGAGCAACCTGTGGCATCCATCCTTGTCCCATCTGGCATACAGTAATGAAAACAAATTGATATTAAAAAGCAAAACAAAACACACTTTGTCCTGATAACTGTTGAATCTGGGTGATGGGTAGGTTGGGGTCATGATACTATTCTTTCTACATCTGCATGTTAGGGTTTTTAAATAAACAATAATAAAACTTGGGTGTTTTGTTGTTGTTGTTGTTTTGCCTTTTTCCCAAAGGATAACTAGACATCTCAAATCTTCCCAATCCCATACTAACTTCCAGAAAATACTACCACCACAATCACCACCACCCATTCACCCACATACCCAATGTCCTCTCAGTTAAGTCAAACAGCATTTTCAAAAGCAGACTTCAGTGAGTGCCCCGTTTCTGGTGGGGAAGGGGTGTTCTCTTTGACCTTGAAAGGCTCCCTGGTATTAGGCCCAAGAGGCAGCCCCATCTCAAAGGGGACTGCTGGCCACAGCCAGAGGAAACCTACAGAGCTACCCTCCTAGCTCTCTGGCACTGGGACCCAGAGCTGGTTGGCAGCCCCCCATGCCCTCTGCTTCCTTTTTGGAGCTTCTGTGTCCAGGATGGGCCTTCCCCAGGGCCCGGAGCATATCTCACAAATAGCATGCCCCCAGCTTCTCTACCTGACTTTCCTCTGACTGCAGAACCTACCCAGTGCAGAAGCACTGAAGTCCAGGTGAAAGACCAGCAAGCAAACGGGCTTGGACTTCTGAATCTATCATTTTTCTCTGGGCTTCCATTTCTCTACTATAAAATTCCCAACATAGGCAGCCCAGGTGGCTCAGCGGTTTAGCGCCACCTTCAGCCCAGGGCATGATCCTGGAGACCCAGGATCGAGTCCCACGTCGGGCTCCCTGCATGGAGCCTGCTTCTCCCTCTGCCTGTGTCTCTGCCTCTGTGTGTGTGTGTCTCTCGTGAATAAATAAATTTAAAAAAATTCCCAACACACCATAATTGACAAAACTATTTTTAAATAGCCAAGCGCTCCAAGAATAGGAAAGAATTCTAACTCGCAGGTTATTTCAAGCCAAATTAACAAGGAAGATAATGGTGAGCATTTAGCACCTACTCAGAGAGCACTTTTCTAATGAGAGAATGTGGATAACGCAATTCACTGTGAACTAACCTCTTGTTTGGACTTCAGAGACAGTCATAATCTAGGCTAGAAGTGTCTTGTGGGCAGCATGGAACAGTGCTCAGTAGTGTGTTGACTGACCAACTGAAAGGCCACTATTTCACAGTTTTGAATGTGTTTGGGGGCCTATGCCTGATGAAGCACGAACAGCAAAGCTCTCAACCAAGAGTTACTGCTGGCTACTTGGAAGGAAACCATAAGTGACTCAGGAGGGGCAGTTTGTGGCCCTCGTGAATCTCAAAGGGTGGCATTCTTTACACTAGTGAGACAGGTCAGAACCCTCATCCTCGGACAGGGATACACACCCGGACAGGGATACACACCCGTGTTGGCTGAGACGCAAAGAAACAAGGTCTGTCTGCCTTCTCCCCATGCAGACCAAAGGTGTTAGTACTGGCATTTTTGTTAAATGTGGGGAAAATTAGTTCTGTCTGCCCAGGAGTCCATCAAAATTGGGCATGCGTTCCTCTTTACTTTCTGACTTTGAAAGCACATAGACATTGGTTAGTAAGGGGCTTCCCTCTTCCACTATCATGGAGGCTGATTTTTTCTAAAGAGGGGAGTAGAGCAGCAGTGGGTCAGATCCAGACCTTGCCCTGGTTTCTGCATATTGTTCTGGAAAGTACTAGAGGAGACCCAGACTGCACCAGAGACTTCCTTCCACCAACACTGGATGAAGCTCCCCAAATCAAGTAGGGCCCAGGCTGTGGTATCCTGAGCATCGCAAGCTGACAGGCAACCACAGTTTGAGAGGTTCTGGAATGATCCCCACTGTATAAAATGCCATTCTTTATGCTAAAGATGATTTTTTTTTAATGCATTGATTTATAAATTTATGCTTTGGTAAAGATAAAGGTTATTTATAAAATCAGCCTGGGCCTGGGTGGCTGAGCTTAAGGTTAAGCGCCTGCCTTTGGCTCAGGGTGTGATCCTGGGGTCCTGGGATCAAGTCCCACGTCAGGCTCCCTGTATGGAGCCTGCTTCTCTCTCTACCTGTGTCTCTGCCTCTCTCTCTCATGAATAAATAAAATATTTTTAAAAATTAAAAAAAAATAAAAAATAAAATCGGCCTGCCTGAGATTTCCTCCATACACTAATTAGGAGGTTGGGGGAGGGGGGGGCCCAAATGCTCTATCAGATGACATATTTATCTCTTGGTTCAGGAAAAGTGCCCCTGCTCCTAGACACTCTTTACCTGGAAGTATCTACAGGAGCTGGTCTGGGATTCTCTCTCAGGACTCTCTGTACCTCCTGTGGGGACAGAATGTTAGGAGAGACACAAGGCTAAAGGCTGCATTTGGTGAGGAACATGGGGCCCACACTCACATGGTTCAGCACTTCTCGGGTGTCTGCCTCTCTGGGTAAACCAAGGCAAGGGTCAAGGCCTCCCCTGTGCTGATGGTCAGTGATCACTGTCACAGCCTCCTAGGCTCTAGAATTAGACTCCAGGAGACAGGGGGCCAGGAGGCCACACTCTGATTCCATAATTTACAACAAAGTCAAGGACAGCTTGCCTGTGGAGAGTGTCCTCTGAAGAGCCTGAAGAACTTTAGGCACTCCAATGCAACATCACTACAACCAGCTCACCATCTCAGTGGCAAACTTGGGCCAGGTACTATTTGCCTCCACTTGCCCTGGGGACAGCTAGGCAGAGCCAATATATGGTTACCTGGGGCTCTTCAGCGAGTCACAGATTGGGATGGCCTGAGCTCTTTAGTGTCACCGATCAGGATACAGCCTGGACGGTCGCCTGGGTGAAGAAAGAAAACCAGAGGAGGGGGTATGGACGCGGGCCATCAGCATGGAATTTCCATAGTCCAAAAACTGACTTTCCAAGGGGGCCAATGAGTCTTCTTCCTTCTTCACACTGAACTCTGACATACCTGGCTGGCGTCCTTCGGTGTGAGAAGGTACTAGCTGGCCTCAGCTCTGTGTTTATTCCAAACAGGAAGCAATGGGACCTGGAGCCTAGACCTCAGTCACTGTTCCCCAGGATTGTTAACTCTCTGCACCTAGTATGCATCCCTTTCCCTTAGCCCCTGGAACTTCTCAGCCTGGTTCAACTAGATGCTCCACAGGACCCCATTCACAGGCACTTTCCTTCCCTTAGCTGGGGCCTAGTTTTGAGGAGCTCCCTCCACCTGCTTTCCTCCTAGCATCCAACATCATCACTTATGCCCCTAGGGCCTCCCTGCCTTAGCGACTGGTGAATGCTATGAATACTGAGGTTCCTGCCTCCAGCTTCCAGGGAGTCCTGGCTTGCAAGGCTGACTCAGGAAAACAGCGCTTCTGGGCAGGGAAAACATTCTCAGCTGCTCTGCTCCCTACTGGTCTTCCTCTCAAATGACCACAATACAGGCCTCAGTGCTCACACTCAGGGCTCAGCACGGACAGCCGCGACTTCAGAGGCTTAGGGACATGTGGCCCGCCAGCGGATGTGAGTGTGAAGGAGTGCTGCCTGCCTGGGGAAGGCTCATGTCCCCACCCTCGACCCCCGCTCTGAGGCAAGTAAAACAAACGACTGAGGAGGAAGACAAACAGCCCCATGTGCTCCTCCTGTCTCTATTTAGGAATGGGATGGGGAGGTCTGCACAGCTGATGCTTCCAGATGTGGAACCACAACACAGGCAGCTCCTGACAGTTTACCAGCCTGGGCTAAACTCCAGTAGCACCAGGGCCAGGCATACTCATGGGGAGATGAGGAAGGAAGGGGACTCACGGGCTCTGGTCAAGGGGATCCCGGCAGGCACAAGGCTTTTACTCCAGATGGACACGTGCATGGGGGGGTGGGGGCGGAAAGAAGGCCATGTTTAAGAGGAGCCAACTTAGAAACACTATATGCTGTGTGATTCCAACTATACTGTAATGGTGAATAGTTGTTATGCATCTGTCAAAACCCAGAGTGCGTAATACAAATAGTCAACGTAACCATGTACCTTAAATGTAAACCATTTAGTTAATAACAATGTAGCATATTGTGACAAATGCACTGCATGTACATCTGAATAGTATGGTTGGAACAGGCCTGGTGTGAGGAGTATGTGGCAACTCTATTTTTTACTTAATTTTTTCTATAAACCTAAAATTGCAAGGGAAAAAAAAAAGCTATCAATTTTTAAGACTTAAAAAAAGAAAATGAAGGAGGAAGCTAAGGCCTTCAGCTCCCTGAGATGCTGTAGATGTTGGGTCTGGGGATCCCAGTAGTGTAATTTCTCAGGCACATTTGTTGTCTGCACAAGACCTCCTGGGATCTTTATCCCTATTTTTATTCTTCCTTAGCTTCTAAATCTAGAAGCAAGTCAGAAATGACTGAGGTGCAATTAGAAGTCAGCTCTATCCTCCTCTGGGCAGACATCCAACCATGCTGTCCCTTGTATGTAGCTGTCAGCTCTCTAGCAGCAGAGACTATCTCTGTGGCCTGTATGCCTAGCGTGGGGCCTGACTCCATTAGGCCCCCATGCGTGTGAGGAACTGAAGTATTCTCGAATTCATCATGTTCCTCTTGTCCCTGGTTTGTGGTTCCAAACCCCATTCAACAGAGCTCCAATTCCACTCAGGTCACCATGCTACTGGAAGGGAGCAGCAAAATGGATTGTCCAGGCTCACTCAGGAAATCCCAGGTAAGCAACTAGAATGTGGAACTCGGTGGAATGATAGAATGCGCTGGGCTTCTCTGCATCTCCTAGCCAGCCTTAGCACAGGGCATACAGACATGTTCCACAAATGCCTCTGAAGTGAGGGGTGAGGAAGGGCCAGAGGAGGCATCCATTCTCATGCACCTTACAGGTACAACAAGTGGCACACCTGTGGACAGTCCTAAAGTCAGTCACCTTGAGGACAAAAGAACTGGGCTAGATCTGTTGTGGCCTAGCACACGGCTCCCTGGCATTTCTGAAACACTCAAATGTTACTAGAATTCTCTGCTACTTTCCCACATACTCCCATATACATATACCCATTTTTCTTACATAAATTCATAAGTCTTTCATTTTGTTTAAAAGTCATATTACACCTCTTTTGAAATTCAGAAAAGCCCTGCAGACTAGTGGGGGAGAAAATGAACACCAGTTATGTATCAGATTCTATTCCAGGTACAGAAAAGACAGTGAGGGGAAAAGAAAGTTCCTGGATTCAGGGAGCTTTCATTCTGGAGGAGAAGGAGGCAGTAAGCAAATGGACAAATGGATACCTGTCAGCAGGTGATAACTTTGAGGGAAAATTAATTAGGCTGAGGGGAGAGAGAATGATGAATTGATAAAAGGTGGCTAGGTTCAGGTCAGTTGCAGGAGGCAAAGCCAGTTGCTCAGCTGGTTGCAAGAGCAGCAAGGAGGCCAGGGTGGGTGGGATTGGGGGTGAGGGGGAGTAAGGGCAGACCTGCTAGGCCTGGAGCTGACCACACTGAAGGCTTTAGAGTTTTCTCTGAATTAAACAGGCCCCCTGGAGAGTTTGGAGCAGAGAAGTGACCTCCCCAGGCTTCTCCACGGGAAGCTGAAACTGACTTCTCAAAGTGGACAGATGTGGGGCAGGGAGGGAGGGGAGTCCAGGTGGAAGCAGGCAGATCCCTGAGGGAGCGACTGTGACAGTCTGGGTGGTGGAGGACCAAGGTGGTAAGAAGGGGCAGGACTCTGGATACGGTAAAGCCAGTACTCTTTGCCAATTTAAAGTGGAGAGAGGGAACAGAGTCAAAGAGGACACCAATGTTTTTGGCCTCATGGGTAGAATGGAAGATGCTGAACTGCAAAGAAGCCGAGGAGGAGGCTGGGTGGAAATTCTCTTCCTACTGACCAGGTCTGATGACACCTAAGGGGGCAGCGGGCAGGGTTTTGTCCCACTGTGGGCTCCCCCTCATTCCTTTGTCCCTTGAGCAGTGGGGGTTTCATGAGCACAGGCTTCCAGCTGCCCAATCCATCACTAACCGTCCCTTCCCGCTGCTCCTCTCTTCCCAACAACCCCTTCTATTGAATGCTCACGATGTGCTTCATAAATGCATTATAAGCCATCTCTTGTTTCTCTTTACCACCCTAAGAAATTGGGATTTCAGAGTCTAGGTAACTAGCCCAGGGTCATAGACCTAGCAATTGGCGAGGCCAGGATTTAAACCCGGGCCTTTCTGGTTCCAAAGCCCGCACTAACCAAGATGCCACACAATCTCCAACCTGGAAGTGGCCCTAGAAACACTGTTTCCTCTTGAACAAACTTCTAATAAGATTCACCCCAGACTCTGTCCTCTCAGAGGGGACATTCCAGACACTCTCCCAGACTCCTCTGGTCTTCCTCTCTCAGGAAGAATGTTAACCAGGATCCCCCCACTATGACATTTTTTCCTCTCCCAACTCCTGCCAGACCCTGAGACCCCCTCACTGCCTCTTCCTGTATGAGGGGAAAAGAGCTTGTCCAGAGCTTGGGAAGGGTTTCTGGCAATGCGATGAACTGCCTCCGGTCCAGGCCCCTGCCCTCAGAAAACAGAGATAGCCACAAAAGCAGATGCAGCCCATATGGCCGCACTCTGACCTCTGGCCAGTTCCCTAGCAGGTCTTATCTCCTAACTCATCCTGGGCGAGCACAGATGCCAAGGGGCTTGGGTTTCTGATGTGAGCAGAAACATTCTGAATCAAAAGCATTCTCTTGTGTTCTCTCTCTGCATCCTAATAGTGTTCTGAAAGGCAGCTTTGTGGGGACAGGGAAATAAAGGCTCAGAGAGTTTCTGTGACTCCTCTCAGTCACCCAACTGGCTGGTCACATAATTGTTCTTAAACCCAAGTGTCCTGTGTTGTCCCTCGCTCGCTGCAAAGAACCCCCTGGCTTCAGGCTGTCCACATTTGCTAGAGAAAAACAAGGAACTGTGGGCAGCTATGAGTTTTCCACAGCCAAGTCTCCACAACTGTCCTCAGCCAAGAGGGAGAGGTCTGTTTCGCTCTCCTGCAGGTAATTGCCTGTAGAACTCTTCCTGCTGGCTGTCCTGTGAGGATTTGCCTGCAAGGTACCATCTCCTGTCAGTTACCTGTCTGTCAAAGCTCCTGCCTCCTTCCCCAGGCTATTTTTCTGTGCAAGCTGCCACTTCTCCTGACCAGGAAAAGTATCTGCTGGGCCAAGCGCCTTCCCACTGAGGGCACACAGGACCTGCTTGATCAGACTTGCGGAAACCTGAGGAGCAAGTGAATTCAGCTGGCATCTACAGCGGGCGCAGAGACTCAGCCAGCTAATTCAGATGATGTCCTGGGCGGAGGGGGGCCACGGAAGAGGAGACATGTCCTGAGATGAGACCCAGCTGGAGGCGGCTTTCAGAAGCATCTGCAAAGTCTGACTCGAGCTGTGCCACAAAGCCTGGCTGCCCGTGTGCTGCTGCTGTGCCAGTCAAAACCTCCCAGCTGTGGTCCCAGTTTTCAGTTCCTGTTTCCTATAGCAAGTCTCATAAAGGCCCTGCTTGCCCCTTACATTTGTTAGTTGCAATAGGAACAGTCCTCCCTGCTACCACCGCCCTCCGCAAGCTTCTTCTTAGCAGGAGAAATTGGGCATTTTTTCCCCGCAAAACCCGAGTTCAGGAGTCAGCAGTTTTCTGATGAAATCTTGGCTTTGCCACCTAACCAGCTGTGAGTGCAGAACAAGTCGCGACAATTCTTTAAGCTTTGCCCCTTTTCTGCAGAACAGGATCATACTGCCCGTCTCCACAGAACTGCAGAGGGAGAGTGCAAGGGTAAAGCCTGGAGGCTTAGCACAGGGCCCGGCACACAGTCGGTGCTCATTAACCGGCAGCTATCATTCTCCACATCACCAGGACAGAAGAGGCAGGTGGGGCTGCCTCCTTGGCACCAGGGCTGATTCCAAGTGATGGAATCATTCTCCCCTCCCGTGAAGGGTACCTGCTGCTCCTGCGTGCTCACCCTCTTGAGGGAGACTTGCTACATAAACAAGAGGCTCTGCCTATAAAATCAGGGGAACAAAAATGAAACCCTGCACAATACTGCCCTCAGCAACCTGTTCCATTTTTTTTCACCAGTGCTCAAGACCTTTGTGGTGTTTCAATGACGGGGCGGGGGGGTGGGGGGAGGACTGGCTGCCAACCTTCTTGTTCCCCTTTGGGCAGGAGAGCTGAGCTCCCCCACCCCTCCTCTCTCCCATTGTCAAAGACCACCCAGTGAAACTTGCTGGCAAGCTGCCACAGTCCAGACAAGCGAAAGCTGGGCCTCACCACCACCCAGCCTCCATCTCTGCAACACAAGGCTACAGAATGAAAAGCACCTGACCATAGGGCTTTCACCTGGAGCTGATGCAGCCTTCACGATGGTAGACCACCAGTGGTGTCAAGGAAGGGTTGCAGGTGATTGCTGGGAAGGCCTGTACATTGGAAGAGTCATTAGAATCTAACTCTCGGCTATAACACAGTAGATTTTTATGTAACTTGTTCACTACAAAACATCCATTCATAATGACAGAGGTAAACAGCCATGAATTTCCACTGCTTCATGTGGTCTCCCTGTGCTAACTGGACTGTGAAATCCCCCTCACGTGGACACAGGTACATAAAAAGGAAGAGCTATGGTAACACCACTGTGGGATGATAGTCATTAGAGAGCAGAAAGAGAGTCAAGTGGCGGGGATGATCTGTGAAATAATTAAGAGCAGCCTCTGCTTTCATAGAAAAGTAATAAAGCTAGAAACCCCCAATTTTCCTCTCCAATTAACTGGGACCCATACATAATAAACCTGCTGAGATTGTAATGTTAGGTAAACTCAGACTAGTAAAGGCACCTGGCTGAGACTACTCTGGAAAAATACTGGCAGGGCTGGGGAAGGTTGGGGAGGGCTCTATTCCAGAGTTCAACTCCAGCCCCGCCTGGTGGGAGGTGGTGCCGGGGAGCACCTCCAAGGTCAGCCAGCTCCAGAGGGGCCCTCTTCCTCTTACCTGTAGCTCTCATCCTGTGTGACAGTTACCTCTCAGCAGCCAAGGAGGTTCCTGGGCAACTGGAGAGCCCAGCGACTTTTATTTGTCCCTAAAAGAAATGACCCCTCACCAGCAACTCTGGAAATGATTTCAGAGTTAGCAAACCTGGTGCACACAGTAGAACAAAGGGCAAATGAAACTGAGAGGTAAAAAACTGAATTCAGGATGTTGTTTCTAAAATTCTCAGCTAAAATCTGACATGGGTGAGAAAGAAAAACCAAAATCACATGTTTCTCCTCCCACTGCCCCCAAAGCCATTCAGTAACTAGTTTCAGAATCCTAAGACTCAGATTTCAGATTCTGTACTCACTGCAGAACTTCCAGTTTTTCACTTTTCTAAAATTAACAAAACTACTCTGAACTTGCAATCTCCTGTCTCAAGTACACTTGAGCCTATCATCCGCTGAAGTACATTTTCAGGGAGAAAATAAAGAACACATATAGGCAGAAGTCAAAGAACAGTTCAGTCCTACTAGTCCCATCTCTGTCTTTAAGACTTAGTCTGAGATACTGACTCTCCTCCCTCAAGAAGCCTTTCTTATTTTTTTTAAAGATCTTACTTATTTATTCATGAGAGACATAAAGACATAGGCATAGGTAGAACCAGGCTCCATGCAAGGAACCCAATGTAGAACTTGATTCCAGACCCCAGGATAATGCCCTGAGCCAAAGGCAGACGCTCAACCACTGAGCCACCCAGGCTTCCCAAGAAGCCTTCCTTAATTGACCCCATCCAAGTACTTTAACACTACAGTTTGTATTGCAGTGTTCCCTTTAGTAATGGAATTCTGGATGGCGTAGGCTCTGGTATTGATTCCAGGCACACAGCAAGTACCCAATAAAAGCTTGTTGAAAGGATGAAGGCTCCAGCCTACACATACATCATCACCGTCGTCTTGTCCAATGCTGTCCAAACTCATTTTAGAGAAGAACAAACATTTCTTTGCCATACTTTTTGCTGCTCAGCTCCTTTTGAGTTATTATTATTATTTTTTTAATTCAATCCTACTTATCCTGGCCATATTATGTACTTTCCTGTTTCTTACCAGGAGAACTAGTTGAGACTTTCCTCAACATTTTCTCTGGCAACCAAATGAAGTTGACTGTGTATTATTGGCTCTGATCTTTCTCCTATGATTTCCTCTGACTGCCCAATAATCCTGTCACAAACATCAAAGGCCTTCTTTGAAGATAAGGCCAAATTCACCATTAGGAAAAAGAGAAATTATTTTCTAACTATTTCAAAAGTTGGGATGACACAGAATCCCTCTGGGTTTTGTGAAATAAACACTGCCCAGTAGAGCAGATCACAAGACCTTCGCTCTAATACCGTTGACAGAGACATAAACACAGGGCTTTCCTCACCCAAACCCAAGCCGGACTCTTCGACACAGCCTCAGACTCCAAATCCCATAGTAAATGGTTTGTATCCAACATGTTGAATGGATTTGCCTCAAGGAAAGGAGGGTTCACACAGTCACAGAGGTTATCACAGGCTCTGACTAAAAGAGTGTCTGAACCAATCTGTTTGATCCAGATTCCACTCAGTGTCAGACTCTTCCAATGCTAAAGGATGAGAAACACTGTATCCTCAAGAGGACAAAACATGAAAAAAAATTTTTAAAAAAATAAACGATCCAATAGGCCAGAGAGGTATTAGATTGTGGGCAGAAAAGCTCACCTGCTTCTTCTACTTCATTGCTGCTACCCTCAGATGGTGTGACTGTTGTTGACAAGACTTCATGGGTCATGGGTTCCAGAAGTTTGTGCTGAGACTGGGGAAAAAGAGAAGTGTCTTATCTTTTGAACAACAAAATAAACAGTTCTGAAGTACTGGCTTTTTATAAGGTGCCTTGCTATAAACCATAGTAATTCCTTATTAATCCATTTTATAAATAAGAAAACAGAAAAGGCAGTTTTTCTAAGATCCTAGGCTTCCTTAAATCTCTAGTTACCTGGTCCCTCGTAGAAAAGAGAGGAACCATGAATTAAGGACAATGATTACACTGAAGCCTAATCTTACAAAACCATTACTGTTGCAACCAGCAGCCCATTTTCGTCAATATTCATCATATATCTCTCAAGAACATATTATTAGCAGGACTCATACAAAGTAAGGTGGGCTTATAGGAAAGGGGTTTAGGGTGCTAAGGCAGCAAGCAAGGAATGAATCCAGCATAAAATCAAGGGTTAGCTACTAGCTAGGTTTGGGCTGGAGCAGAAGGCTCCTGCTAAAGTAATATTATCATAAGGTGGGACAGAGCCACATGTGAGAGAGCTAAAAATTTGGGTTGTAAAGTTAAACTGTTTTTAAGCTGGGTGCTGAGTTGTTTATGGGACGGATGGAGGATGGGCAGTGTGGTGATAGGTAGCCAGTGGGGAGTCTAGCCATGTGTCAGCAGCAATTGTCAAGGGCATGAAGAAGCACAGTAGTAGCAGGCATGGAAAAGATGGTATAGATGGAAGAATAATAAAAGGTAAGGGCAGGAACGACAGGGCAAGCTTCAAAAGGGAAGCTAACACAGTGGCAGTGCAGCTATGACGATCAATGAGTTAGTTCGGTGGTTTGAATCTGTGTGAATGGAGTCCTCGGAAAAGCCAGGGCTTCCACCCAAATTCCCTACTCCTCATCTCTGTGCCACTTGAGATGGATCGTCTAAACCTTATTTCCTGCCTTCCATCTCCCCTTCTCTACCCATACCAACCCTGAGGGCTCCAAGGAGGCAAAAGCCCTATTTAGGGAGGCTTTTTGTAAACACAGATACCTAAATTAAAAACACCCACTTCCATTCCACTCTCCCCCCGCCCACCGCCCAGGTCCCAAATATTTGATTCGGCCTCATAAATGATAAAAATATTATACATGAAGGCCTCATGTGGGAGCACTCTTAGGATTTAGGTGAAGTAGATTGGACACATCTGTTCTCTGTGAGTCTTTGGACAAAAATCTCTAGATGCTTCACTGTGGACTACAAAAATGTGTATACTTTTATCACAACTATGTGAAAAGTATGCACACAGATGAACAAAATCAAGTTGTGTTATAGTATGGGAAAATGGGTCATTTAAAAAATTTTTTAAAATTATTAATAGATGCTTGTGCAATAAATAAAAATGAGGGAGAAAGGGTTTAGTTTGGGGAACCATACTTTAAGCTTATTCCCTCAGGGGCAAGAAAGATCCCATTCTAGGGTCTGATGTACTAGAAATATTTGATAAATTGAAGTATAGAGATGACAAGAAATTCTAAATGATATTTTTTTTTTAATGATATTTTTTTAAAATGTAGCAAATCACTACATTTTTTCCTCTGCCTCCCCAATTTCTACTCCCATCCCCTTTCTCTTATTTCCCCAGAAAGCAGACTCTAAATATATAATATCTTTTGGTGCCAGTTTAATACTTCCTTACTCAAGAGGTCAGAAAGTACTGGATATCAATTAACTGATGCATTTGGATCTTCAGCTTCTTCCCAGTTGTTTTGAAAGACAGAAAACTCCTTATTCATTAACCCCATCAGTGACTTCACTGAAGTCTGAACCCAGACCCTCTAGGGTCTTGTGGAATACTGTGACCAGACTCACTTGCACTTCTTGCTTAAGCCCTGGAGAAGTCAATGGAATTATTTAATGAGTAAAATCCCCTACTCCTTCTTGGGGAATGGAAATCACAGATAAGCTGCTGAAGAGAACTGAAAGCCCAAACATTTGAAAGAGCACTTCAAAGAAAGGAATATCTCCAAATTCATTTGGAGGATGGAAAGGAACACCCCCTTATCACAAGTTGGCCGACCAATCCACAGCTAAGCAAGGTCTTCCATCCCCCACCCGTATCTGTGGTCAAGGAACCAACCATGGTGGCCTCTGGCAACCTTGCCAGAGTAAAGCCAATGTCTGTGTCTTGGGCAATTTCTCCTGAGGAAATGTCTCTTGTAATGTTACTCCTCTTAGATCTCTTGAAAGAGGATGAAAGGGCCAGTGTCTGACATCTCAATCCTCAGATTTCATAGGAATAGACAGCCTCCAGTCTCCCAAAGGGCCAAACTGAGAAATAAACGGGGGTGGGGGTGGGGGGTGGGCACAGTCAGCAAAGTGGTAGAATGAGGCAACTCTTCTTTCATTTTTTACCTCTTCCATAAACTCACTCTAAAACTCACCTGGCAGGAAAATCATAACTCCACTGCTGTTTCCACCCTGCCTCCGTCCCACTGACCCCAAGGTGCTTCAAGATTACCATGGGAACCTTCTGGGTTTCAATTATGAGACCATTAAAAAGTGCCAATTATAAGACCTCAGAAACGTTCCTGGGAAAGCTGTTACACACCTCAAAACGGCCAAGCTCTTGCCTCAGATTCACTTAAGTTCAGAAAATAGGTCACCCAGATGGATAGGTGCCCCAGCCCCCACCTGAGTCCAACAAGACTGTGTTATAATATTGTCCATGCTGACCTGGAGGAAATGGAGATTGATTTATTGGCTGTAATCAGAGGAGTAAAAAAAACCATCACAGAGCTGAGCTGTGTGGGGCCCAGTTGTGGAAGAAATCAAAAACACTTGTGCACTGAAAATTTTTGAAAATTACATTTATTCCGTGTCC
The DNA here is from genome assembly GCF_048418805.1 of Vulpes vulpes. NCBI lineage: Eukaryota > Metazoa > Chordata > Mammalia > Carnivora > Canidae > Vulpes > Vulpes vulpes. The sequence goes on along the minus strand of NC_132780.1, from coordinate 115,001,360 downwards.
AATGTTTGCAAAGTTCTGAACAACAAAGTACTAGGTGACAAATGTGAGCCGGGTACAGGGAATTTGGGGGTGGCACAAGGGCCTGAAACCAAAGCACACTTTTCACTCAGTCCACTCAAAGGAACTCTGAATCAAAAACTTCCTCGACCCCTTTTGAACTGGCTAGGAAGGGATGGGGGAGCGGCAGTACACCCCACCACACCCATAAAGTGCTTGTTTAGGATTGCCGACGTGTGGTTTGGGTATTCTTAGCTCTCCTGCCACATCTCTGGAAGAACACAACCACCTTTCAAGTAACCCTGCCACCGCCACTGCCACCACCATCCCCCAAACAAAACTAAACAAATCCCCAGCGCTCCTCCTGAAGTCCTCCAGGTCCGATGCCCCATGCCCCTCGAAATCCTCCCATCATCTGGAAGAGCGGACATGTGGCACCCTGAAAGTCAAGCGAGGCTTCAACAATCCAGCAGGAGATCCCACCTGGGCTCCTGGCCCCTCCCTAGCGGCCCTTCCCACCTGTTCCAGAGGTTCACTTCCCCACCTCTCAGTTACACAAACAAATCTAAGAGCACAACTCCAGGATGCTGCGCGTGCGAACACCCCCCCACACACACACACGCTCTCCGGCCGCTCCCCCAGCCCCACTGACACCTCTGGACACCCCACTCTCGGCCTCGCCCCTTGCACACACTCCCCCTTCCCGCCCCCCCGCTAGAGATGCTCCGCAGGGGGCTGTTTCCCTCCCCGGCCTTCGGTCCCTCCTTCGGTGTTTTCTCTTTCTAACGCCAGGATGATCACCCCCCTCCCCCGGGGGTGCCAACCGGTGCTGCGCGGTTCGGGGGTGCCGCTGACCCACTGCGGGCTTCTCCCCGCGCCCGGCGCGCGGAGCCGGGACACCCGTGTCAGGCTTCGGGCACGTTTCGGAGGCGGTCCGGGCCCCGCTTCCACCCGACGAGCTTCCGGGAACCACCGGCCAGACTGCGCCGCAGGGAACCAGACGCGGCGGCCGGGGCCCGGTGGCGGCAGTCCCCGCACCCGCGGCCCGCCTCGCCCCAACCCCTCCGGCCCCCGCACTCCCCCTCGCCCCAACTCCCCCGCACCCCGCGGCCCCCCTCGCCCCAACTCCCCCTCACCCCTTGGCCCGCCTCACCCCAACTCCTCCGGTCCCCGAACCCCGCGGCCCGCCTCGCCCCAGCTCCTCCGGCCCCTGCACCCCGCGGCCCCCCTCGCCCCAACTCCTCCGGCCCCTGCACCCCGCGGCCCCCCTCGCCCCAACTCCCCTGCACCCCGCGGCCCCCCTCGCCCCAGCTCCTCCGGCCCCTGCACCCCGCGGCCCCTCTCGCCCCAGCTCCTCCGGCCCCTGCACCCCGCGGCCCCTCTCGCCCCAGCTCCTCCGGCCCCTGCACCCCGCGGCACCTCTCACCCCAACTCCTCCGGTCCCCTGCACCCCGCGGCCGCCCTCGCCCCAACTCCCCTGCACCCCGCGGCCCCCCTCGCCCCAGCTCCTCCGGCCCCTGCACCCCGCGGCCCCCCTCGCCCCAGCTCCTCCGGCCCCTGCACCCCGCGGCCCCCCTCGCCCCAACTCCCCTGCACCCCGCGGCCCGCCTCGCCCCAACCCCTCCGGCCCCGCGCCCGGCGCGCCCCCCTCGGCCGCGGTCCCCGCCGGAGCCCGCGGGCCGAGCTCCCGGACCCGCTCCCGCCGTCGGCGCTCCCTCGGCGTCGCCCGGCCTCCGACCGCCCCCCCCCCCAACCAACACAGAAACACAACTTTTTGCGAAAAGAAAACAAACTTCAGCGACGTGACTCACCCCCGGTGCAGCGGCTCCTGCGAGGGCGAGCGGGGCCCGCGGCCGGCCGGAGGGAGCCACCCGGCACCGCGGCGCACGGCCACACGCCCCGCACCGCGACCCCCGCGGGCTCACCGAGCCGGAGGGCGGCCGCCGCGGGAGCACAAAGGAGCCCCGGCCCGAGCGGTAGCCGGCCGGGGAGGGCGGGCGCGTGCGGGCGCGTGCGGCTGCGGCGGGCGCGAGTGCGTGTGTGCAAGGGCGAGAGTGCGTGCGCGCGCGCCGGCTGACACCGCGGCCGGGGCTCAGGGTCTCCGCGCCAGGCAGCGGGGGTCGCGGCGGCGGCGGCGGGAGCACAAGGCAGGGGACGCCGCGCCCGGCGCACCCGGTCCCTCCATATGGAAGACGCTTTTTTGGATGAGTGAACTCGCAAACAATTCCTTCTTTTGCTTCTCCTGCCTAGGAGCCTCCCATTGCCGCGCGAGGCGGAGGAGGAGGGGGAGCCGAGGAGGCGGGGAGGAGGGGGAGGAGCAAGCCGGGGCAGAGAAAAAGTCTTGGAAAGGAAAGGAAGCTGGAAAAAAAAAAAAAAAAAAAAAACCAGACCAGTCCCCCAAACTCCGTTTTCTCCTAACGCCCATTTTCCTTCTGCTGCGCTCTAGCCCGCGCTCTTCCCCCACTTGTGGCTCCCCTTCCGAGGGCAGTGCCCCCGGACCCCTCTCCCCCTTCAGCCTCACCCCAGAGCCTTGCTCGCCAACCTACCCTCCTCTCTCCCCGTCACTCGCTCCCCCGAGACTGTTTCTGACACCCCAGTCTCAGTAGTCGTCCTCATTCGGCAAACTATCGGCTACATCACTAAAGCAGACTTTGTCATTAAACGTCCCCAAACTGGGGCAGCGGTTGTCAAAGAAATTGGGAGGAAACCGGTCTCGGCGAAGCCCCGACGCCACCTCCCCCGACCCACCGGGTGGGGATGGGAGGGAGGGTTGGCCGCGTCCTGCGCTGACAGCGCCCTGACCTCCATTCATCATCCCGGGATGGAGAAGCAGGAAAAGCATCCGAGGGGGGAGAGAGGAGGCGGCTAGTGGCCTAAGAGAGAAGTTGGTTACCTCCGCGTGTGCGTGTGTTAAACGCCTCTGCTTAGGGTTGGGCGGAAAACAATTTAGCGGTTCTGGAACTTGAGCGGCCTCAGAACCTCCCAGAGGCTTACTAAAACACGGATTGCCGGGCCCGCCCCCCAATTTTCTGATGCAGCAGATTCTAGGGTGGGCCTGAGGGTTTGCATTTCTAGTAAGTTCCCAGGTGACCGTGGTGATCCTGACCTAGGGCCACACTGTAAAAACACTTTTCAACGGTATTGAGAAGCTAAACATGTACTGACTTACTGGCAAGTTGGGTCCTCTCCTTCTTCAGGGATGAGAGGTAGATCGGGTAGGTCGCCTCATTGAAGTCCACACCTTTATATTGCAGCTGAGGAAAACGAGACCCAGAAAGGTTAAAATATTTGTTCAACGTGAACCTCAAGTTTGTGCCCAAGTGGGAAGGAAGCCACCTCAGAATTGATCAGCAGGCCAAGAGTGGGGGAGGAAGGTGCTGCCTCTTTTCTGCAGCAAGGCAGCTGCCCAGGGAGTCAGGAAGCCACTGTGTGACTTTGAGAAAGTCACATAACCATTTTTTAAGTTTCTCATCAGTAAAAAAGTACATACTTTACGCTGAGTATATGATTTTAATCGAATCTGAATCAAAAGATGTTTAAAGGGGCAACATAGGGGACACCTAGTTGGCTCAGCAGTTGAGCATCTGCCTTCAGTTCAGGGCATGATCCCCGGATCCTGGGATCGAGTCCCACATCAGGCTCTTCGCAGGGAGCCTGCTTCTCCCTTTGCCATGTCTCTGCCTCTCTCTCTCATGAATAAATAAAAATCTTAAAAAAATTTTTTTTTAAATAAAGGGGCAACATAAATATTTCATTCAATATGTTGTACTGCTGCTTTTTTCATGTATTTGGTAATTCAGGCAGCCAGATTTTCACTGATTTATCTGATACTTTCAACAATGTGTGCCTGGATTCTTAGGGCCTGTCTTTGGGGCAAAATGAAAAAAGGGATGATCCATCTTCAACAAGAAGGTGAAAAAGACACTGAAACTCCCTCTTGGAACTGTGTACCTATCTATACTCTTTCCTCTTCTTTCTTCTCCCATTCCCTCCCTCCCCACTTTCCTTCTCTGGTACTAACATTCTCCCCACCCCACCCCCAGCATTCCCCAAGACCTACTTTTCTCCCCAGCCAATGACCTTGTTAGCTTCCACCTTCTTCTTGTCCTCCTCCTGTGGCACAGGACTACAAGGCCTGGAGTCTACCCTGGATACAGAACTCTTAATTCCCCCAAGGGAATAGGTTAGCAGCCTTCTACCACAGTGAAATAGTCCTTCTCCACAAGCCCCAAGTGGGGTATCCAACTGTCTGTTTTTCAAAGATGACTCCAAGTAGTACCGTTCCCACTGGCAATGTGGGGTTCTAATGCAAACACCATGCATGAAGTTCTTAGATCGATTCTTCTGTATTTCTATACATACTATTTGTTGCTCAACATCTCAAAGATGTCCCTTACCCCTTCACATTGTCTTCTTCCTCAGACTTTCTCTTAGGACCCGCTATTCCCTCCATTCTTATTTTTGAATCTTTGCTCCAGGCTCCGAGTCAACAAGTCAGAGCACAAGCAGAAAACAAAGATCACAGTCCCCTACCAACGCTATTTAGCCAGGATAAAGGCCCATGGCCTTATACTTCCCTCCATCCGAGTCTGCTCATGTGGCTGCTCATCTTTCCCACAGAGTTTAGACAGAATGCAGATCACAGGGATCCCTGGGTGGTGCAGCGGTTTGGCGCCTGCCTTTGGCCCAGGGTGCGATCCTGGAGACCCAGGATCGAATCCCACGTTGGGCTCCCGGTGCATGGAGCCTGCTTCTCCCTCTGCCTGTGTCTCTGCCTCTCTCTCTCTCTCTGTGACTATCATAAATAAATAAAAATTAAAAAAAAAAAAAGAATGCAGATCACAGCTTAATTTAGAGGGTTTAATTCTGCAATAGCATCAAGCATAGTGTTGGCACCCCAGAAGTGTTTATTGTTTTTATGGCTCTTTGTATTAACATAATTATGTTTATTATTATTACTTCAGTAAGAACACTGTTATCTCTGAATTCTCCCCCTTTGCTTGGAGCAATCCTTGTCTAGTTCCTCCCTTCTCTCTCTGTTAGTTTCTCTATCCTAACCCTCCCCACCCAACACCAACACTAGCTCCCAGCCATCTCAAAACAGAGTCAAAGCTTGCGGTAAGGTGCTTTATGCTACTCTCCACTCTGTTCATGGTGATTTCCCTTTGGCATCTTGCTTTCCTGGGGGCTTTCTTGCCTCCATGAAGGAGGGAGCCTTTAGCATGAAAGTGATCATGATATTTATTACATTGGGAGGGAGCAAGCAGGGACTCTATATAGGTCTACATAAGTCACTATATAGAGTGAACTGGAAGGAATCCCAGTGAGTGAAGTGAAAAGAGGGGTGTCCCTCAGGTGCTGCAGACACACTACCCATTACAGCATAAACAAGAGTACTTGTTCGTTGTGAAGCATATCTGGAGAGGATTGTACTGAGAAAAATTACTAAAATGTACACAGAGAAATAGGTACTACATAATTTTCCCTCTTTTAAAATAAATCTGTCTGCCTGAGTATATACTATGTTTATTGAAAAAAATTTAGAAAATACAGAAAAGCATAAAGAAGGGGAAAATCATTTTAGACCCACTTACCCCCGGATAACACTGCTAACCCATTGAGGTATTTTTCCTGATCATTTTCCTCTTGTTATTGTTGTTGGTTTTTTTTTTTTCTCATCAGTACAAATACATACTTTGTCTACACTGAGTATATGATTCTAATTGATCAGAACTGGAAGATATTTAAAAGGACAACATAATCAGATACCTTTATTCAATATTTTGTACTTTTTTCTTATGCATTTGGTAATTTAAGCAGGGGCCAGTTTTATCATTGATTTATCTCTACTTTCATATTTTACAAAATTGTGTTTATTGTATATAGAAGTTGTTATCCTACTTTTTAAATTTAACATTCTGATATAATTAAATCTTCTCCAAAATTTGCCTTTAACAGCTGTGTACTATTCCATCAAAGAGAGACATTGTTATTTATTCAACCATTATCCTATTGTCATATATTTAGATTGTTTCCATTTTTATTATGATAATGCATCAGAGTTAACTAAACATGTTGTCATAAATCTTTATTTACAATTCTGATTATTTCCTAAGGGTGAATTCCTATGAGTAGGAGCTTTGGATCAACAGATATAACATTTTAAAGGCTTTTGGCTGGTATTGCAAAATTGTCCTCTAGTGGCTCCAATGTACATTTTCATCTCTCAGATCTCAACAACAATGAGATCATCAAGCACAAGGCCCCAAGTGGAGACTTGATTGAATTATCCAGTTTGGATGACTGCACTAACCAGATAAAGAAAACAAATGCCAAATATTCACTACACTGGAGACAACGCTCAAGTGGGAAAAGCTGAACAATAATTGCTTGCTATGTGAGCTCAGTTATATTCATGATCTTATGTAATCTTTCCAATAACCCCTTGAGAAATAAGGTAACATTTACTGAGCATCTACTCTCACAGCCTCTGTGCTCGGTTCTACGTGTACACTCAGTCTTGAATCCCCGCAACAACCCTTCGTTGTAGGTTTGATCAACTCCAGTTCCAGTATACAGATATGAAAAATTAAGTAATTTGCCTAAGATCCCCCAACAACTAAGTGGTGGTACCAACGCCTAAACCTGAGGTTTTTCCAGTGTAACATTTCCTATAACTATTTCAGGAGGTATATAGGCTACTTATGGGGTAAGAAAAGCATATTCAGAAGATACTTAAATTTTGTCCAAGTCATTAAAGATCTTTTCTGGGCTTCTGAATGGCTGATTTTTTAAAAAGCAACCAAGTTAATTCAAGGAACTAAGGTATTTTATACACTGTAATTAATAGAAAAGTCTAAGGACTGTATACCTTAAGAGAATGGAGCGCTGATGTAGGAGTTAAGATTAAAGACTAGATACTAAAATTCATAGTATCAACAGTAGTTAAGCAAATTGGCTTTTGTATACATTCCTATTCTCAAAGCTAATGTTTGGATAAAGATTTTTATCTTGATCAGAGGTGCTAGAAATAAAATATTGTATCCAACTTGCTGGTTTCAAATTCTAGCTATTGAATTCTAGCTATAAAGCTTTTAGTAATGAAGGGAATATGCTCATTTTCAAAATAAATACAAAAAGTCATTAATTTGTTACTAGGAAAATTAGCTCTCATTTGCTTGTTAGCGGGCCATTTACTAGTTACCTGAGTTGGCCTACCTTTCAAGGCTGAGTATCACAAGGGCTGTCGGAGAAGTGTGCACAGTTGCTCCAAAATATTTGATGACTGAATGATGAATGAAAGTATAAGATTGACCTCTGCAACAATTAGTAAACAATGCAAGACAGCATGTAATTAAACCCTAAATTGCATGGTTTGGGCAGGATTACAGGTGAGCCTGGTACAATGCCATCTACTCCCCATACAAGTTGAGCTGGCTGGGATTGACTTCCCTAGTCCAGTGCTGCCAACTTGGGCATTCCTATGCGCCGGGTGTTCTGCTGACTTTAAGGGATCAGTCTTCTGAGCCCCCTAAGGCTGCCTAATGGATAAGGGTACTCTAAGGGGTGGATGACATTAAATAAAAGGGGAAATTGTGCAGCAAAACAAATCTGGGTTTGGATACAGTCTTTAAACAAGCCTGCAAGCTTAGACATTTTGAATCCCAGTTCCTTCATCTGTGAAAACTGGAAATATATCTAAAGTATCTCTCTCATTATACGATTGTTAGTGGGTTATCTGATACAATCATACCAGTTGTTTATGGCTAGCACCTGTTCTGAGAGGTCATGCAATGCCCATTGCACTTTTAAAAACATAACCTTTAGTAGGCACATTATAAATGGCAGTTATAGTAGTAAGAGTCTGAGTCAGAGGTGAATCAAGGACAGAGAAATGGAAAACAGGACAATGCAAGGCCATTTTTGTGACCCGTGCTGCATGCTTGATTTTGCACACTCCTTAAGTCCCAGACAAATAGAATTTGTTGACACTGAGTTCTAAGAGACTCCATTTTTCCCAAGATATCAGATTCTCTGAAGCAAGCACAGGCCCCATTTAGTCCCACGTGAAACCTCTACCTTCTACAACTCCCTCTGTTTGCTCTCCTCCCCACCCCCACCCTCTCACGTTTTAGGCTGAGAAACTTGGATCCTCCAGCTGTTAGATATTGTGCAGCTGACGGCAGCCCAGGGCAGCAGGCAAGAGACTCCAGACGAAAGCCAAAACTCAAAGAAAACTGGACCTCAGAGCTTTGATACCAAACAGCCTCCGTTAAATTTGCTCAGTCAGCCATTAACAGGGAAGGAGTTTCTCACACGTCCTGTAAGGGGGTTTGGTGATGGGGTGCTTCTATGGAGGGGAATCAAGGTTCCAGGGCCCAAGCAGGACAGAATCAAAAGCCAAACTGCTGTTGCAAGTTTAGAGAGGTAATGTGCTACCTGGTTGTGCTCTCACTGTATTCTTTTCTTTCCCTCTTATGAGGTACTGGGGATTCACTGGGACTTTGGGCCATAGTGACAGAAAACCAACTATGTCCCAGCCTATGTCACCTGTCCCATTTCTTTAGAACAGCCCATACAGTGGCAGCCCAAGAAAGGAAAAAGAGTTGAGAGGAAGGCAGAGATACTGGGGCTCCCTACTACCTGTCCCACTCAGATTCAGATACCAGTTTCATCTTCTTTGCCTTCTATTGGTTCATCAACTAGGAAATGAAATCATCTGAGGTTCGATGGGCCCAATTTGACAAGTGCCTTACCTATGAACCTCTGCCTGGAATGAAGAAGGACAAAAATTAATCATAGTCCACCCTACTGACTTCCTCGTTTCTTTAAAAGAAACAACAAAACACCAAACCAAACCAAAAAAACTCATAAACCTTGTCTTTATTATTCAGGACAGATATAGACAGGATCACATTACTCACTGCCTTAAAGTTCTTTAGTGGCTCCCAGCTCCTTTGATATAGGAGACAAGTGCTCCCTGCTCTGAACCAGCCCACCTCTCCAGCCCGGCTCCCCAGTGGCTCACCGACCGGCACCTTATGCTCTAGCATCTCTTTTCTCTCCCTCACGAGGTCATACTTTCTCGTGCTTCCCAACCTGACCAATTTCTGTCCCTCTGACTCAAACTCTTATTTATTCTTTAAGACTTCCCGCTAGCATCACCTCCTCTAGGAGCACTCGCTGAACTCTCCCTCCCCAACTCCAGTTGTCTGCCCATGCACTGGAGTTGAACCCTCTCCCGTCCTTTATCACAGCATCCATAATGGGCAGTATAGTTGTGATTGTGGGTCCATCTGACTTCCCTCAGCTGGAATACCCCCAAGTGGAAAGGCAATTCGTTTCAACTTTGTACCCTCAGTGCTTAGCATGACACTTAGCACATATTGGGTATCCAAAGTATAAATATATCAGATGGATGAATGAATGAAGAGTTAATGAATCAAGTATCTCTGTCACAGCAGTTGAAGCCTAGTCAATCTATGTCATCTGGAATGCTGAAAGGATACTAATAACCAATACTGCACCTGGTGTAGAATTATAGTTTGAATACCAAAACCAGATCCTTGCCTAAAGCAACTATTGACTGATTTGTCTTAGATACAAAGTCGGATGGCCACCATATGGTATTCTGCATTTGGATGCTAATGGTGTATCTGAAAGAATAGCATATGACTGACTTTCAGCTGTATTTTAATTTTTATTTTGAGATAATTATAGATTCCCATGAGTTGTAGGAAATAATACAGAGTTCCTGTATACCCTTCACCTAGTTTTCCCCTAAATATAGCACAGTATCTAGCCTAATTATAGTAGTGTATCTTAATCAAAGATGTCTTAATATCTTAATCGAGTTTGATACACTCATCAACCTTATTCAGATTTTGCCAGTTTTACTTGCACACTGATTTGTGGGTAGTTGTGTTTTTGAAATGATTTGTACGTTATTGTGTCTGTGTGGCTAAGCCCCTGAATGTCTGGCCACAACCATTAAGAGTCAGGATTGTGCCCAGTTGGCCCCATAAAGAAAGGGCTTGAGTTTCTCCCAGAAAGCTTACAGAAACAGGATTCATTCCTCATCCAGTCTCTGCTTTACACCCTCCCTCTCCTGAGATTCGACTGTAGAATGTCTTATTCCTCCTCTGACAGGACAAGAAAAGACACAGTCTTCCTGGAGGATGCATGATGAGTTGGAATAATTCCATTCACCGTTCTCTGCCATCAGCCAACACAACAGAGTAGGCTACATATTTTGCAGAGTCTAAGTACAAAATAAAAATGCAGGGTCCCAGTCAGAAATGGGGAAGTCAGCTCTTTTCCTCCCCAGCTGCTTGAAGCTCGGCCGCCATCATGAATGACACAGTAACTATCTGGACCAGGAAGTTCATGACCAACTACTTCAGCAGAAACAGATGGTCACTGATGTTCTTCACCCTGGGAAGGCAATAGTACCTAAGACAGAATTTGGGGGAAAACTAGACAAAATGTACAAGACCACACCAGATGTCATATTTGTATTTGGATTCAGAATCCATTTTGGTGGTGGCAAGACAACTGCCTTTGGCATGATTCCTTGGATTATGCAAATAAAAATGAACCCAAACATAGACTTGCAAGACATGGCCTGTATGAGAAGAAAAGACATCAAGGAAACAGCGCAAGGAATGCAAGAATAGAATGAAGAAAGTCAAGGAGACTGAAAAAGCCAATGTTGGTGCTTGCAAAAAGTGAGCTGGAGATTGAACAGAAAGAGTAAAGATTCTGCAGTAGCTTTATTTTCAGTGATTGTGCAGATTTTTCATGAGAGGATTAATAAACTAAGAACGTTAAAAACCAAAACAGAAACAAAAAACACAAAAAACAAAACAAAAAAAAAGGAATGGGGAAGTCAATCTCGCTTTCTTATACCCATAGCAGATGGCCAACCCCTAAGGGGCTGTAATGTGCATACCAAGATACCCTAGGAGATGAGCTATAGGCCCCTGCCCAGATGTCTACTGAAAGCACTGTGAAACTGCCAGGCTTGGGGGGGGCGGAGGGGGGTAGGAAGCCACTGCCTCATCCTTCCCTGAGATGCAATGGGTTACATGCCCTACACCAACCATCCCCACTTACGCCTAGGCTCCTATCAGAGGCAGAGGGTGACTGAAGCCATAGAGCAAGTATCTGGTGGGAAAAGCTGGGGAAAGCCAGGGCACTAGGAGTCAAGGGAGTAGACAGCTGAGCCCCTATCCCGGGTAGGCAGTGAGAGGCAGGATGACATGTGAGCTGACACTCACATGTCCAGAACTCCAGTGCATGCTCTACTGCCCAGTTGAACTTCCCTTACAAAACACAAATTCAAAAAGAAAAATGTCAAGATAGTAGCCCCAGAGATTAAAACCAAGTGTGGGACCTGAGGGCAAGTCTCTGTGTAACACATACCCATGAAGTTGCCTGAATATACCAAACTCAGAATTCATTAATTGCATTTGTTACTCTGTAATTGCCCTAGTCCAGACCCTTATCATTTTTTTATGCGGAAGATTGCAAAAGTCTCTTTATTAATTGTCTTGCCTCCCATCTGCCTCCATCACTGGTCTGTTTTTCATATTACCAATGGAGACGTCTTTAGAAAAGTCAAGTTTGATGATGCCATAGCTTTCCCTCCACCTGCACCTCACCACTTTTAGGATGAAATCAAACTCGTAAGCAAAGTGCATTAAACCTTTCACGCCAGTCCTGAACAAGTATCTCCTCAATGTGGTCTGTCTCCTACCATCCCCCACCCCTGACCTTGTTCCCCTGACCTTGTTCCCTCCCTTACTTTACTCAACTTCTTCAGAATGTTCCAGGATCATGTCTCTAGGCTTTTGTGTATGTGATCATGTCTCTAGGCCTTTGCTGGAGCACCTTTACTGCCTATTGCACCAAATTCCTATTTGTCCTGCAAAACTTAGCTCAATTGTTAGCTCCTCTGGTCTTCTTTGCCCAGTGCAATAAAATAGGTGCTTATTATCCAAGGGCTCATATATCACTTGGTGTTTACCCTTATTATAGCACCTACTGCATTGTTTGGTAATTAACCATTTTAAGCTGTCATGTTTCTAAACCATAGGAGATGTCATTTACACTGTGGTGTATTTTCAATTTTCCTCAACTGATGTGATCCCCTTGAAACCCTTGGTTACTACTGTATTCCTAATACCTTGCACAACTTCTGGAATAAGATAGGCAGTAGGTAGATGTTTGCTAAAGAGAGGAAAAATTGTAGATGCCACTGTATAGTATTTCTTACTCTCCCAGCTCTGGCCCCACAAATTCTCCCCACTTTCTTAGCTGTTTGATGTCTTAGGAGCTAATATGGTTTGACAGCACAGTCAATCTGATCGTGCAGGCACAGGCGGTTTAGGTGACAGAAAATAATGATTTGACCAAATTTGAAGCAGTGGCTGTGTACAGACAGTTTGGTCCCTCAGATTGGGGCCTTTGATATTAAACACAGAAATGCTGATAGTTATCTCCGTCAAGAATGACCAATTCATAAAGTTACCATGCAGCATTTTGAAAAATAAACAGAAATGTTTAAATATACAAAGCAAGAAAAAAATGTTTTATGGACGCAGAAAAACAACTTACAAGTGCATAACATGGGGGTGCCTGGGTGGCTCTGTCGTTTAAGTACCTGTCTTCAGCTCAAGTCATGATCCATGAGTCCAGGGATAGAGCCTGAGTCAGGCTCCCTGCTCAGTGGGGAGTCTGCTTCTCCCTCTCCCTCTGCCCCTCGCCCCACTCATGCTCACTCTCACTCTCTCAAATAAATAAAATCTTTTTTAAAAAAATACATAACATGCAGTTGTTAAAACTTATAAAACTATAGTCCACAAAGAGAATTTTACTGTATACAAATTTTTTTACAAATCAGTTATGGTGAGGGAGACTCTACAATGTAATACAAATTGTAACAACTGAACCTAAATATAACAAACGAATAATACAATGATAATGTAGAAGAACTAACCCAAGTTTCTCTGGAAAACAGTATTTGACTACATATTATAAGGTTAAAAGAAAAACAAATACACAAAAAAGGTATTTTAGTAAATTTCTTTTCTTTTTTTAAAGAAAGATTTTATTTATTTAAAAGAGAGAGGGACAAGAGAGAGCATAGCCATGGAGCAGGGAGAAGGAGAAGCAGGCTCCCTGCTGAGCAGGGAGCCAGAAATGGGGCTCTATTCCAGGACCTTGGGATCATGACCCGAGCCAAAGGCAAAAGCTTAACGGACTGAGCCACCCAGATGCCCCAGTAAATTTATTTCTCAAAGGGATATGGATTAGCAATTCTGAAACTACTTTGTGTATACAGTAAGGGTGAACAAATAAGCACATTGTGGAAATGTAGAATGTATGCAGAAATAAATACATTGTAGAAATGTAAAATTTCATTGTAGAAATGAAAGCCAGGCTTTTCAAAGTTAGAGGAAGAAGTTACAAATAAGGAAAAGGGAAATATTAGAATGAAGGCTGTGAGTTAAATAAGAGTCAGAGGTAGCAGTATGAACTCATGGTTTTAAAAATATATATACAAAGAAAAGTACAGAGAAATAAACATAGATGTGTATAGGCACCAAGTACTCTCCTTGTATTCACACATACATTTCCTAGCTCTATCTGCTGAGAGGGCCCAAAAGCAATGATATCCAGCAATAGTGTGCATACCCAGCACTCAAATTGTGATTTCTATATACCATTCTTCAGTAAAAGGAATTAGAAATTCTTCAAAAAGTATTTGATTCTAGGGCTAGGACATTTGGAAAAATACAAGATCAGCCAGGAATATCTTTTGTTGTCAACAAAGGAAGGAAGTACTCAAAAAAGGGCTGGAGTATACAGAAAGGGCAGAGAAGCCAACCTGCAGCTAAAGTTGGCTACAATTTCAGCAATAAAGTAACTAGCAGTTTTATTGGATTATAACCAATAGGACAAAATAAGTATACCTGAATCCATACTGATATAAGTAACTGAATGAATGAATAAATGAATAAAATAGAATAAAAGCAGAAACTCCTCATTATAGAATAATCCCAAATAATAAATGAGACAGAATTAGGAAAACAGAAAATCTTTATTAGAATATCACATTAATATTCTTTAGGGTGCTACAATCAGTGGGCAAAAGGTATTTTCATAGTCTCAAAATATCACCCCAAGATATTAATCACAAAACTTTTAACTGCCTTTACTTTGAACAAAGAGAGTAGATACCACCTCAACAAAGTGATTCATGTTGACATCACTAATAATAAGATACATTAATACTATGTCCCCCTAGTATGATACATTGAGAAAAACATATCACTTCTGTGCTATTCTTGCCCCAAAATGGAAAGCATCAGACAAACTGAAATTGAGAGACAATCTACAAAATAACGAATACTCTTCAAAAGTGTCAAGATCAAGAAAAAAGGAAATGTTACAGACTGAGAGCCAATGAGACATGACAACTGAATGTAAGATGGGACACCAAATTGAGTTCTATAACAGAAAATATAGTAGAGGAAAAACTGATGAAATCTAAGTAAGTTCATAGTTAAGTTATTTTGAGAGTCAATAAAGATATTACAGGTGAAAATACTTCTCAAAGGGTAAAACACTTTACAAATGTTAATTTTAATTTCACTGTCCCAACACAATGAAACATATGGCATTTTTTAAATATAAAAAAACCCACAAGGCACAAATTTTTAGAAACAAGTAATTTTTGTAAAGTGGTCGCTTTTTTTTTAAACCTAAAACATATTTTTTTCAGCACTTAGCTATGTAGTCAGATGTGAGATGTAACAATTCTTTTCTATAGCTTCTTTAGCAGTGAGCCCAGTCTGGTTGCCAGGACCATAAAAACAGAAGGCTGTTGATCATTAGTCTGTGTAAAACAGAGCACTTGGGCATCTCACATGGAACTCGCTTTTTAACTTGTTTCAAGAGGTGGCGCATAGAACTGAAAAGGGTATTGTATGCCTGAATGAGTGCACCAAAACACCAGGCCAGACTGGGGTGTGGGCACCCACTTATGTGTGCAACTGCCTTTTTACCTAATTAATCCTCTCCTTGCAAGCCTGAACGGGGCCTGTGAACTTCACATTCCACTGGTAACTGGAACTCTGGGTCCTACAAAACCTGGAGGCTTTAATGGAACATTATTTGTTCAGGGCCCTTGAAGCAATGATATCTAATGGAGCAGAAGCAAAGAGAAAATGCCCTGAGCTTTAGTAAGAACAGTTGATTTCCATCACAGACCTGGCCCTGTCACTCCCCTGCTTAGAAACCCTGGAGGGCTCCCTTCCTGGATGGAGTCCAAACTCTTCTGAACCAACCCTGGGCTCATCTTTCCACACACTTGCCACTCCCACCTTCTCCCCACCCCTCCCAAATCTCTAGGCTTGTGCTTCTCAAAATGTGGCTTACAGACTACCTGTAAGAAATAAGCTGATGGTATTTGTTTAAAATACAGACATCCTTGTTGGACCTCAGGGCCACTAAATCAGAAATTTCTGAGTTTAGAGACCTCAGGACTCAGTATATTAAAACTAACTCCTCCAGCAATTCTTATAAACACAAAGAGTTTGGAGATATTGGTCTTGCCATATATAAACTGCCTGTTCCTTGAATTCAGCATACACTTTATTTCTCAGTCCCTGTGCTTTGCTCTTCTTTTCCTCTCCATAAACTTACTAAAGCTTCCTTTATTGAGTACCTTTGGTATGGTAAACACAGCCTGTACATTAAAGCTTCAAGGCCTAGCTCATGTTTATGGATTCTCTGATGCCTTTCCTGATCCCTTTCAAGCAATCAACAGAATTAACTGAGTATCTACTAAGCATCAGGTTCAACGTGCAAAAAAGGAAATAGATATGAACTAAATTCAGTCTCTGTCCTCAAGATGCTCACTCAGAGTAACAGAGATCTCGTGTCTCTGTGTCCCAGAACCACAGCACTGGAAGAGATTTGAAGTGGCAGCCAGTCCAGATGGGGAGGCTCTTTATGGCATTGAGATGCACAGGCACCATAATAACTGTAGTTCATTGTGTGCCAAGCCAGCAGTGCTTTTCTTTCTAAAATGTCTATTACAAAAGGAATGCTAACGTGCTTTTCTAATACGTTTGATTTGGCTACAAGTTTTACAGAGGTAAAACTGAGGTTCTGGGCCTGGGTTCTGAGCAGGGTCTGGGGGCCTTGGAAGGGATCTGGGGATGGGTTCTCAGAAGTATTCCATTCTCAGATGTATTCCATTTCCTTCTCTACGTCTTAGAGAAAGCTTATGGCAGAACCAAGTATACAAGAACTCCAAGTGTGTGTTAGCATGGGGTGCACACAAAATAGGTCCTCACTAAATGTGCACCGAGTGAATGAATGAATCAGTGAGTGATCAATCTGCTTTATAATCTTCTAAAAATAATAAACCACCTCTGACAGCACTAGCCTGCAGCATGAGTCTCTGCTCTAATACTGAATATCCCTCACATTCTGGAACTTTGAGTTTACCGCCCCCCCCCTTCTTTTCAGTCCTTTGTTCTCTTTTCAGATCTTTAGCTTTAATTTGTCAAAACTGTATTTCCCTCTATTTTTGTGAATTAATTTTTTTCTTCCTAGGTCTGTCACTTGGTACTTTCAAAGTTTCTTCTCCTCTCACTTTATTTCCCTCCCCCTTCTCCCCACCTCCCTCCCTGTGTCCCACATCCTGAGTGTGAAGGCAGGCAGGATTAATCTAGCCAGGAACATGATGTCTGAAAGCCATGACAGATGCACTAAAGCGTTTAGCGGTGATAAAAGGCAGCTCTGATGGGCTCTGTCAGGAATCCCTCAGGAACATGGAGGGAAATATTTGCTAACCCCTCTCCTGGCTCCAGGCCACCAGGCCTCACAACAGGATCATACCTAGAAAAGTCGAGGGAGAAAAGTGGTGAAACAAGAAACAGTGGTGAAACAAGAAAGTCTCCTTCCCCTCTTGGCACCCCACTCAAGAGACTTTTAACCAGAACCCAAATTCTCCTTTCTTCATCTCAAAGGCCCTGGCTTAAAACTGTGAGTGGCCACAAACTTTGATTTAAACCTTGGGTAGCTGAAAGAATACTGTAAGGCATTGGGACAGAAGACCATATAACCTACTTCTGGCTTGCAAAAAGAAAAGCATGCCTGTGCATTTAACTTCTATTTCCCCTCCAAGTACATTCAAGTAATAATTTCTGAACTCTTATTATATACCAGTCACTCTGGTTGGTTACAGAGAAACAGGGCAAATAAGGCAGGTCTTTGCCTTCAGGAAGCTCAAAATGCCTTTGGTAACAGATGCTCTAAAAGAGGCTTAGCCAGTATTTTGGGAGAGTCCAGAGTTTGGAGAGTTGGGAGAAAGGCATGGGGAGAGAATAAAAAATAGATGAAATCTTCCAGAAAGTGGTATTACCTTAGGTAGTAACCTAGGGAGGTTAGCTTTGGTAAATCAAGGAAAAAGAAGAAAAAGACTTCCAGCTATAGAGATGGGAAGTAGGAACATTCTAGGAGGAAAAAGCAATCTGATAAGTGGCATAGAGATAGGACTGCTCAGGGAACAGATTAATAGGAAATTTCAATGCTAGCAAAATTTTAGGTTTTGTTTTGCAGTCAATAGAGACCACTAAAGAGCCTTTCCTTTTGAGCAGGAAAGTGACATAATTTATGTTTTATAGAAAATCAAGTTAGAATGACTTGTTAAGTAGTTACTGTAACACCCTAAGTGGGATAGAGCAAGAGTCAGAACTGGATAATAGAAATCGGAATTAAAAGAATAGGAAAATATGATATTAGTTTCTAACTAAATTGAGGCTTTAGGGAGTAATGATATTAAGACAGAAAACTTTGGTTCAGGATGGTTGACTGGTCATGCACATTTATGTCTTTACTCCTAAGAATATATTAAATGATACTGAAAAAATAATAAAGTTATTAATACCCTTTAACCAAGATGGAAAGTGGGGGCATTTGGGAACAGATTTCAAATATTTATGGAAGACTAAAAGCAGATAAAAGAGTAGTGACTGGTGAAGCAGTGTGGAAGAAGCAGACCTGAGAATATACACAGAGAAAAGTTGGTCTGTCTATAGAGCCCTGGAGAAACTCAAGAGCTGAAGAGGCCAAAGCCTAAGTATAGGGAGAAAAAGCAAGAGTCTAGAGACATGACAGTCAACTTTCAACATATCCCCACTAACTGTGTACAAAAGTGCCAGGCAGTCAGGCAACAACAAATGGAAGAAGGGATAAATCTACTCTAAAGAAACAGAACAAACTATTTGGGAAAAGCTAAGGGAACTATTATGGAAGTTGACACCTCTGGCATTTAGGGAATCTCAAAACATAATGGCCTGTTTACTCTCTCCTCACCACGGTGTGAACAGCCTCTTTTGATCTGTTCTACCTGCATACACAGAGCTCACAACCTGTCTGCCTGCTGCCTTATATGTAAGTGAGGAAATAAACATCTTAAAATATGAATAAGAAACATGGAGATAAACTAAAAGGAAAAGAGTAGAAGTAGGAAAAAAATACAGAGAATGAAAACAGAACTGTAACAAGAAGGTGCAAGTTTTGCTTTATTAATGCCATGGTTCTCAAATCATTCTAAGAATACAATAATTTGTAATAGCTTAAGTCAGACAAGAGTAGGATAGTATTTAAAAACACTTAAAACTATGGATACCTGAAATATCAATAATAATAATAATACATTTCTCTTCTGGGTTAGAAAGTAAAATATAGAGGAAATCTCATAGAAAGTAAAATTTAAAAGACAAACATATATAAGAGATGAGAAAAAAGACAAAACATCACTCCAGTTGTTCTAATATCTGATTAATAGAAAGATCAAATTAAGAAACAGGAAAAAGAAAAATTATAAAAGAAAAAATTTTACAGAACAGTAGGACATAAGTCCTCATATTTAAAAGTCCCATTAAGGGGTGCCTCAGGGGCTCAGTCAGTTAAGTGTCTGCCTTTAGCTCAGGTCATGATCCTAGGGTCCCAGGACAGAGCCCTGCATTAGGTTCTCTATTCAGTAAAGAGTCCACCCTCTCCCTCTCCTCCTGCCAGCTGCTCTACCTGCCTGTGCTTTCTGTCAAATAAATAAAATCTTAAAAAAAAAAGAAGTTTTAAAAGTCCCATTAAGTACCAAGCATAGTGAGTGAAAAAGATGCTTGCCTAGACATCTATTTGTGAACTTTTAGAACATCAAGGTGAAACAGAAGTTCCAAAAGCTTCCAAGGAATAGAAATTGAATACTTAGGGATGCCTGGGTAGCTCAGCAGTTGAGTATCTGCCTTCAGCTCAGGGTGTGATCCTGGGTCCAGGGATAAGAGTCCTACATCAGGCTCCCTATGAGGAGTCTGCTTCTCTCTCTGCCTATGTCTCTGCCTCTCTCTGTGTCTCTCATGAATAAATAAATAAAATCTTAAAAAAAAAGTTGAATATTTATAAAAAACTAGAATCAGACATGGGGTAGAAAACTTATTCAAAGAAATAACAGCTGAACGCTTCCTTAATATAGGGAAAGAAAGACACGTCTAGTTTAGGAAGCAGAGTCCCAAACAAGGTGAACCCAAAGAGGTCTACACCATAATTGACACATAACAATTAAAATGTCAAACATTAAAGATAAAGAATTTTAAAAGCAGCAAAAGATGAGCAAAAAGTTACATATAAGAGAAACAGCATAAGGTTATCAGCTGACTTTTCAGCAGAAACTGCAGGCCATAAGAGAGTGACATGCTATATTCAAAGTATAGAAAGGTAAAAACTTACAATCAAGACTACTCTACCTTAATAAAATCTTAAGAAAAAAAAAAGGAATACTCTACCTGGCAAGATTATCATTCCAAATAGACAGAGAAATAAAGAACTTCCCAGAATAACAACAACAAAAAATTAAAGGAGTTTACCACCACTAAACTGACCTTAGAAGAAATGTTAAAGCAACTTCTTTAAATGAAAAAGAAAAGGCCATAATCACACATAAGAAAATGATGAATAAAACATTGTAAAATATGACCATATATATATATATACACACACACACATATATATACACACACACATATATATAAAACATGAGATGAAAAGTAAAAGTGGAAATTCCTTTAGAATGTGCTTAAATTTAAGTGACCACCAACTTAATATAGACTACTATATACTTAAGATGTTATATAAAAACCTCGTGGTAACCACAAACCCAAAACCTATAATAGTTACACAAAAATAAGGAGAAAGGCAAATACAACACTACAGAAAGTCATTACAGAGAGAGCAAGAGAAGAAGAGAGGAACAGAGAATTAACTACAAGAACACCCAGAAAACAAAGTGGCAATAAGTACACACCTATCAATAATTATTTTAAATATAGTCCAAATGTGCCAACCAGGAGACACAGGGTGATGGAATGGATGAAAAAACAAGACCCATTTATATGCTGCCTACAAAAGCCTCACTTCAGACCTAAAGACATATAGACTGAAAGAGATGGAAAAAGAAGAGCTGGAAAAAGATATCCCATGTAAATGGAAGTGAATAAAAAAGAGCTGGGGAGGCAATACTTATATCAGACAAAATAGACAGGATACAACAATTATGAATCTCTACGTGCCCAACACTGGAGCAGCAAAATGCATAAAGGAAACATTAGCAGACATAAAGGAAGAAACTGACAGTAATATAATAATAGTAGGGAACTTCAATACCTCACTTACATCAATGGAGAGATCATCGAGGCAGAAAATCATTAAGGAAAAAGGTTGTTTTTTTTTTTAAGATTTTATTTATTCATGAGAGACAGAGAGAGAGAGAGAGACAGAGGCAGAGACCCAGAGACACAGGCAGAGGGAGAAGCAGGCTCCATGCAGGGAGCCCGATGTGGGACTTGATCCTGGGATTCTAAGATCATACCCTGCCTGGTGAAAGGTTGGCAGTAAACCACTGAGCCACCCAGGGACCCCAGAAACAGTGTTTTTGAATGACACATTGGACCAGATGGACTTAACAGATATATACAAAACACTCCATTCAAAAACAAAAGTATACACATTCTTTTCAAGTGCACATGGAACATACTCCAGGACAGACCACATGTTAGGCCACAAAACAAATCTCAATAAATTTAAGAAGACTAAAATCATATCATGAATATTTTATGACTACAACAATTTGAAACTAAAAATCAATCACAAGAAAAAGACTGGAAAAAACAAACATGGAGGCTAGCCAACATGTTACTGTACAATCAATAAGTAAGCAGAGAAATCATAGAAGAAACTTAAAATAAACAAACATGGAGACAAATGAAAATGAAAACACAATGGTCTAAAATCTTTGGGGTACAGTGAGAGGAGAGAGAAATATATAGCAATACAGGCATACCTCATGAAACAAAAAAATCTTGAATAAGTAATTTAACCTTACATCTAAAGGAACTAGAAAAATAAAAACAAACAAAGCCCAAGATGAGAAGAAGGTAGGAAATACCATAGATCAGAGCAGAAATAAGTGACATGGATACACACACCAAATAAATAAATAAATAAATAAATAAATAAATAAATAAATAAATAAAACAAACCAGGAGGTGGTTCTTTGAACTGATAAACAAAACTGATAAACCTTTATCCAACTCATTAAGAAAAAAGAGAAAGGAGACAGACAAATAAAATCAGAAATGAAAGAAAAGTTACTACTGCTACATCAGAAATACAAAGGTTTTTAAGAGAATACTATGAAAAATAATATACTAACAAACTGGACAACCTAAGAAAATAGATAAGTTCCTAGGAACACAATCTTCCAAAACTGAATCCAGAAGAAACAGAAAAGCTAAACAGACCAAGTACTGGTAATGAAATTGAATCAGTAAAAAAAAAATTACTGTCCAGCACCAGATGGATTCATGAGTGAATACTACCAAATGTTTAAAGAGTTAATAGCTATTCTCAAACTATTCCAAAAAATAGAAAAGGAAGGAAAACTTCCAAGTACATTCTATGAGGTCAGCATTATCCTAATACCAAAACCAGACAAAACACTACAGAACTACAGGGCAATAAAACTATAGGCCAATATTCCTGATGGAAACAAATGCAAAAATCCTCAACTAAAAATCAGCAACCCACATTCAACAATATGTTGAAAGATCATTCATGATTAAGTGAAATTTATTCCAGGGATGCAAGGATGGTTCAATACTTGCAAATCAACTAATGTTATACACCACATTAACAAAACAAAGTATAAAAATCATATGATCATCTCAATAGATGCAGAAAATGCATCTGACTAAATTCAATATCTATTCATGATAAAAAAAAAACCTCAACAAAGTGGATTTAGAGGGAACATATACCAAAATAATAAAACCTGCATATGAAAAAGCAATAGCTAATGTCATAATTAATGGTGAAAAACTGAGAGCTTTTCCTCTAAGGTCAGGAACAAGATAGGGATGTTCACTCAGTATTTTTATTCAATAAGGCACTAGAAGTCTTAACCCCAGCCACCAGCCAAGAAAAAGAAATAAAAGGATGAAGTTAAACTGTCTCTCTCAGCAGAAGACACAATACCATACCTAGAAAACCCTAAAGACTCCATCAAAAAACTATTAGAAGTAATAAATGAATTCAGTTAAGTTGCAGGATTCAAACTTAATACCCAGAAATAGGCTGCTTCTCTATAAACTAAAAACAAAGTAGCAGAAAGAGAAATTAAGAACATAATATTATTTACAAATTGCATAAGAAAGAATAAAATACCAAGGAAGAGACTTAACTAGGGATATGAAAGACCTATATTCTGAAAACTAGAAAACACTAATGAAAAAAAACTGAAGATGATACAAATAAATGGAAAGATATCCCATGCTGACAGAAGAATTTATATCGTTAAAATGTCTTTACTCCTCAAAGCAGTCTATATATTTAATGCAATTCATATCAAAATACCAACAGCATTTTTTCACAGAACTAGAAAAAATACTACTACAATTTGTATGGAATCACAAAAGACTCTGAATAGCCAAGGGAATCTTGAGAGAGAAGAACAAAGCTGGAAGAATCACAATTTCAGATTTCAGAATATTCAACAAAGCTGTAGTACTCAAAACAGTATGATACTGGTACAAAAAATAGACATATAGATCAAATGAACAGAAGAGAGGCCCCAGAAATAAACCCTCACTTACATGGTCAAGTATTCTATGACAAAGGAGGCAAGAACACACAATGAGGATAAAACAGTCTCTTCAACAAATAGTGCTAAGAAAACCAGACAGCTACATGCAGAAGAATGAAATTGACCACACCATACACAAAAATAAACTCAAAATGGATCAGAGACCTAAATGTTATACCTGAAACCATAACACTCTTAGAAGAAAAACTGGAGGCAATTTCTTTGACATTGGCTTTTTTTTCTAGATATGTTTCCTAAAGCAAGAAAAACAAAAGCAAAAATAAACTATTGGGACTAGTCCAAAATAAAAAGCTTTTGCACAGTGAAGGAAACCATCAACAAAACAGAGAGGCCATCTACTGAATGGGAGAAGTTATCTGCAAATTATACATCTGATAATGTGTTAATATCCAAAATATATAAGGAACTTATACAACTCAATACCAAAAAACCCAAATATGATTAAAATAGCCAGAGGACCTGAATAGACATTTTTCCAAAGACATATAAATGGCCAATAGACATGTGAAAAGATGCTCAACATCTTTGTTGAGCTCAACATCATCAGGGAAGTGCAAATCAAAACCACAATTAGGTATCATCATACACTTGTCAGAATGGCTAGAATCAGAAAGGCAAGAAATAACAAGTGTTGGTGGGGAGATGGAGACAAAGGAACCCTCATGCACTGTTGGTAGGAATGCAAATGGGTGCAGTCACTGTGGGAAACAGTATGGAGGTTCCTCAAAAAAATTCAGAATAGAACAACCATTTGATCCAGTAATTCCACTACTGGGTATTTACCCAAAGAAAACAAAAACACTAATTTGAAAAGATATACATACACACCCCTATGTTTATTGTAGCATTATTTATAACAGCTTATAGAAGCAACCCAAGTGCCCATCCATAGATGAATAAAGAGATGGTATATTTACACAATGGAATATTACTCAGACATTAAAAAGAGTAAGATCTTGCCATTTCCAACAACATGGATAGAGCTAGGGAATATTATGCTAAGTGAAATAAGTCAAAGACAAATACCATATGATTTCACTTACATGTGGAATCTAAAAAACAAAACAGACAAATCATAAACCAACAAAAAGCAGAGTCAGAGTTAGACCTATAAATACAGGGAACAAAAAGATGGCTGCCAGAGGAGGTGAGGGGATGGGCAAAGTTGGTGAAGGGGATTGGGAGAAACAGGCTTCCAGTTATGGAGTGACTAAGTCACAGAGATGAAAGGTCCAGCATAAGGAATATAGCCAGCAGTGTCATAATAGTGTTGTATGGTGACAGATCATAGCTATACTTTTGGTGAGAGTAATAACATATAAAATTGTTGAATCATGTACATCTGAAACTAATGTAACATTGTGTCAACGATACAAAAAAATGAGCATCAGATTAGAATCAGCATCAGATCTTTTTTTTTAGCATCAGATCTCTTAACAGAAATCGTCCAACATACAATATACAGCAATGCCTTCAGATTATGAGAAAGATTGTTTTTAACTTGTTCTACACCTTACCAGACTACCAATTAAGTATGAAGGTTGAATAGAGACATTTTCTGATCCAAAAAACCAAAAAGTTTAACTCCTGTATACTTTTTCATACAATGTTATTTGAGGAGAGAGAAAGGAATATATGGTACTCAGAAAACAATGGATCCAAACTACATCAGTGAAGTCCCAGTACAACAGCTATGTAGTAGATTTAAAAAGCAGCCAGCCTAAATTAGAGCAGGAGGACATATCTAGAAGAAATACCTTCCAAGAAAAAAAAAGTGGGTGGTATCAGAAGTAATGCTAAAATGAAGAGGTTTTGCTAAATGCAACTTTAACAGAGGCAAATAAAAAAGAGGGAAATCCCCCAACAAAGGCATTTAGAAACTCCAGAGAAAAATCAAACAACTAAAAAAGTAAGGCAATTTAATCATTGTGAGGCACTTAGGACTGCAGTTAATAATTATTACATAGCCATAATACTGTTAATATAGCTTATTGATTTAAAATCTTTAGGGTCAGTCCTCATATAAAGGATGGAAGACAATGTTGGCTGAAGATAGAATATAAACATTACCAACTTTGACAATGTAAAAGTAAAAGGACAGAGGACAGGAGCTGGGAGATGGAGAAAGGTAAGGGTACCAATATCCTATTTTCAAAGCAGGGAGTCAAAAACTAGTTTGCAGGTGACAGAACTACTGACAGGTATTATTTACAATGGAAATAAGCAGAAGTGGCACATCCTAGTTATTAGCCTGTCATCCAGGAGAGGAGGTTGGGGGAGCTCCTTACGGGGTGTGCATTCCAGGGAACAGATCTCTGCAGCATCTTCCAGCACAGGGAAATGCTATCTCTAAGAAGTGATCTACCTATGCAAACTCTGAAGGCCTAGGGGAGTAGAGGCTGTAGAATCAAATCTTCAGGGACATCAGTCTTGATGATCCCATATTATGTTTCAGGGTCCTAATATTTTCCTGATTTTAGCGTAGCAGACCTGTCTTGGCTGAGCACTCTAACATTGCTGGAGCTCTGCAATTTTAACTATGAGAGTTGGTTTTTGTTCCTCCTACTCTTAGCTGTACCTTTGTAAGCTACCAAAGAGGCCTTATGGCTTTCACATTGTCCTTTTCTGCTTACTAATGACCCCATTTCTCATTAGCCCTCTGCAGGCAGTCAACACATCTTTGCAGTAACTGGAGACCCACTGTCTTTGTAGACACTTTGAAACCTCAAGGTTTTTCAAATACTTGATCCACCCCACCTGCCATGTCATCTCTCTACATGGAGATATTTTTACCTTTTGTGAAATCTTCAGTGCCTGAACCACCACTGTGTGATCATCCATGCCACACACATCCCTTATGATGGTGTCCTCTTGCCCACTGGTCATTGAAGGAGTAAGCCTCAGAATGCTATTTACTACACCTCTTCTTGCATCACTTCTAGTATCCCTATGTTAGTTTAGGTCCTTTGAGGAACAATGCCAAGATAGGATAAAAAGTGCAAGAGATTTATTATGGAACATCTGTGAAGGAAAATGTGGAGGGAGACAGAGGAGGCTGACAGATATGGCACAGGTCTGGGAAGGAAAAAAGGTTGGGCAAAAAAAATCTTAGATGATGGGCAATCTAAAGAAGTTTCAGCAAAGCTGATGGCCAGTTTTTGGATGAAAGCTGCCTTTCTGAGGAATGCCACTTCTCCCACGAATGGGCCTGGCTTCATATCCCTGGTATGCTTACACTGCAGCCTCTGTATATGGGTATGGATTTCACAGCATGGCAGCTGGGACCCTTAGTCAATAACTCAGACATCTGAAACATGTTTTCATGAAATTCAGAGATGGTTCTTCTTGTGGGTTTTTTTTTTTTAACCACGTGTACATTTTACTTTAAAAAAGAAGATAAAGCTGATACGAGCATATTGTCGTAGCAATGGAAATAACTAACAAGAAAATATTCAGTAGTTCTTTCCGTGGAGCAAGGCTACATTTTAGAAGGGTGGGGGAAGAGACTGGTACTTTTTATCAGTGTCTCTTTAGTACTATTTGTTTTTTCACCCACACACCTTCTTTACTTTCATTTTCTTTATTATTAAGAAACTGAAAGAATAGAAAGAGAAGTCAGGAAAAAAGAACTGGGGAGATAAGTTTTCTTCTGAAAATAAATTAATATTATTCATTAAACACCTTATTATCACTAATCCTTGGGACATTTCTAACAGGTAGAAAATATTTTCCCCATTTTACAGATAATGACACCAAGATTGAGGATCAAGGATTTTGCTAAAGACCACATAGCTAATAAGTGGCATCAGGATTTGAACCCAGGTCGTGCTCTTTCTACAATAGTGGCATCAGGATTTGAACCTAGGTTCGTGCTCTTTCTACAATAGGGGCAAGGCGGTTGATGGATGGAGGCCATGTGGGGGTGAGCCATAGTCTGATCATTGGCTCATAAGGCCAGCCTAAACAATGCCTTGGCCCAACAGGGTTCTCAGGGAGCAGAGGGGCCAGTGTTAGTCATTGTTTAATTATACTATACATATTTAGCCTTTTAAATCTTTTCTGAGAAATCATTTCATTCTAACCCCTTAATCATCCTTGATTATTATCCTATAATAAAACAGTGGGGAGGAAGATGCCTGTGGCTCAGAGTCTGGGCCTCTCTAGAGCAGGACTGGAAGCTGGATGAAGTCAGCAGCCTGTTTTCTTCAGAGGTGGACAGAGCACACACATACTATCTGCTCCGTGCAGACACCCTGAGCAGGGACCAGCCCAGAAGGCAGCCAGCGACTCCCTCTGTTTATCCTACAGTCTGAAAGAGAGAGACTCTTTGCAGACAAGTATAATCTTTCTTGATAAACATATTAGTTTTCTGTCTCAGCTCGGTGGAGACTCAGATCCCTAGGTCTGTGATACAAACTCTAATAATATTTTCTTTTTCTATGGTGACTTCTCCTGGATTGGCTTAGACAGTAGAGGAGAAAGTCAGAGGGGGGCAGTGTCCAAAAAACAGCAGACTTTGGCCTCAGGATAAGTGAAATCACAATGTGATATTCTACTGCCATCAATGGGCAGGTGACTGCCAAGAAAGCCAGCCTTATGTCTGAAGAAGTTTTGCAAAGGGAGAGTGAGGGACCGAGGAGCAGAGTCTGGAGTCAGTAAGTGTCCTGGGTGAGTTGACAGGTGTTTGACTGATACCACCTCATTTAGCACGACTAACTGCTGCTGACCCCAGCACCTCTGAGCCAGGGGCTGGTAGTAATAGTAACCACTTTGCAGGACTAAATGATAAAAGGCAAATTAAGTATTTAGCCAGTACCCGGCAAGCACTCACTGTATGTTAACAGTTTCTGTTAAGAAACCTTCTAGTGGGGATCCCTGGGTGGCGCAATGGTTTACCACCTGCCTTTGGCCCAGGGCGAGATCCTGGAGACCCGGAATCGAATCCCACATCGGACTCCCGGTGCATGGAGCCTGCTTCTCCCTCTGCCTCTTTCTCTCTCTATCATAAATAAACAAAAATTAAAAAAAAAAAAAAAGAAACCTTCTAGTGTACCATCTTATTCTCAGAGGCTGAACTTATGTTGATGGGACTTTTGAAATAGATGTTTTGAATTTGTATGCAATTAGATCTACTAATTTTTTCCTTTCTGCTTTCTTTCTTGACTTTTTTGCTTTTCCTCTTCTATGATATAAATATACACTATATTTTCTTAAGAGTTTTTTTTTTAGTTTCCCTTTATTGTTTATGTTTGCATCTTTAATCCACATGGAATGCATTTCAGAATATGGTATGAGGTAAGGAGGTAATTTTTTTTTTCCAAATAAACAATTTTCCCAAAGCCATGTATTGAGATACCACTTTTATCTTATACTGATTTATTTACACATATATTTCAGTTTACTTTTTTTAAAGATTTTATTTATTTGAGAGTGCAAGAGAGCACAAGTGGTGGGGAGGAAGGGCAAAGAGAGAGGGAGAAACAGGCTCCCAACTGAGCATGGAGCCCTACCTGGGGCTCAAACCCAGGACCCTGGGATTATGACCTGAACCAAAGGCAGATGTTTAACCAACTGAGCCACTCATGCACCTTGAGTTTACACACCTTGAAGCAACTTCTATTCTAATATTCCTTAGTAATTTAAAGTTAATAAGAGAAGATTTCTATTTAATAGTTAACCTTTTAAAATCCTGCTCAAATTATCACTGCCTCTGGAATGGACTCCATATACTGCTGATGAAAGAGTAGTATAGGTCAACTTTCTGGAGAGAAATTTGGTTTTGAAATGTTTATCCAAAAAAAAAAAAAAAGAAATGTTTATCCACCAAATAGTTATTACACTCCTGGCAACCTTTCCTAAGGAAAAGTAAAAAGTTCAGGCAAATATTTATGTATATATGTATATTTATGTATTTACGTATAAAGCTGCCTATGTTGCCATTATTTGTAAAAGCAAAAAGCTGGAAACATTGTTTTTTGAAGAGTATAATTATGCATATTATATTATTTATTGAATGGAATTAAATCATTAAAACTATATTTTTGAAAAAACACAGAAAATGCATTTTTATATTAAGTAAAAATACAGTAAACAAAATTTTACATATAATGTTACCTCATTATGTTTTGGAAAACAAACTTTAATCACACTGGTCTTTAACTTCCTTGAACAAACTCTTTTCAGCCTCAGGAACTTGGCACATTCTGGTTTCTCTCCTGGAAAGTATTTCCACCTGATCTTTCTAAAGCCAGCTCTTTTTTATATTTTAGATCTTTGCTTAAATGTATCATTTCAGAGAATCTTTCTCTAACTAGCATATCAAAAGGAGATCCAGATGCCCTCCCTAACTAGTCTCCATGTTTAAGCATCTAATTATACTTTCCACGAGTGAGTTGTCTTTTCATTTAGAAAGTTTACACCCTAACATCTCAGACTATATTTTTCTATTTTGTCTGCAAAGTGCCCATTCATGTGATCTGAACACAATGAATATGCACTGTATATTGCCCAATCCACTCTTCTATTTCCTAAAGATTTAAATTTGTGCCCTTAAAATAATCCACACACAAAAGAATAAAACCGGACCCTTATTTTACACCACTTACACAAATTAACTTGAAATGGATCAAAGATGTAAATGTAATACCTGAGACCATAAAACTCCTAGAACAGAGAGAAAAAGCTCCTTGACATTGGTCTTGGCAATCATTTTTTGGATATGACACCAAAAGCACAAGTACCCAAAACAAAAATAAACAAGTGGGACTACATCAAACTGAAGAGCTTCTTTCTACACAGGACAGAAAACTATCAACAAAATGAAAAGGCAACCTAACAGAGTGGGAGAAAATATTTCTAAATTGTATATAAGGGATTAATATTCAAAGTATATAAGGAAGCCATACAATTCCATAGCTAAAATACCCAAAAAACCAAAAACCACACAAAAAGTCTGATTTTTAAAATTGGCAAAGAATCTGAAAAATTTTCCAAAGGAGATATACAAATAGCTAATAGGTACATGGAAAGATCCTCAACATCACTAATTATCAAATCATGCAAGTCAAAGCCACAGTGAGATATCACCCCACACCTGTCGGAATGGCTATTATCAAAAAGACAAGAGATAACAAGCATCGGTGAAAAGATGGAGAAAAGGGAACCCTCGAGCACTGTTGGTGGAAATATAAATTGGTGCAGTCACTCAGAAAAACAGTACAGAAGTTCCTTTAAAAATTAAAAATAGAACTACTGAATAATCCTACTTCTGGGTATATATCTGAAGGAAATGGAAAAAGAAGAAAAGAAAGAGAAGAAAGAAAAGAAAAGAAAAGAAAAGAAAAGAAAAGAAAAGAAAAGAAAAGAAAAGAAAAGAAAAAAGGAGGGTGCCTGGGTGGCTCAGTTGGTCGATCAAGTGACTGCCTTGGGCTCAGGTCATGATCTCAGGGTTCTGGGATCTAGCTCCACTGCAGGCTTCCCTGATGAACAGGGAGTCTGCTTCTCCCTCTGCCCCTCCCCCCTGTTCATGCTTGCTTACTCTCAAATAAATACTTTTTAAAAATGAAGGGTATGAAATTATCTTTTTTTTTTTTAATTAATTTTTATTGGTGTTCAATTTACCAACATACAGAAAAACACCCAGTGCTCATCCCGTCAAGTGTCCACCTCAGTGCCCGTCACCCATTCCCCTCCAACACCCGCCCTCCTCCCCTTCCACCACCCCTAGTTCGTTTCCCCGAGTTAGGAGTCTTTATGTTCTGTCTCCCTTCCTGATATTTCCCAACATTTCTTCTCCCTTCCTTTATATTCCCTTTCACTATTATTTATATTCCCCAAATGAATGAGAACATACACTGCTTGTCCTTCTCCGATTGACTTATTTCACTCAGCATAATACCCTCCAGTTCCATCCACGTTGAAGCAAATGGTGGGTATTTGTCGTTTCTAATCGCTGAGTAATATTCCATTGTATACATAAACCACATCTTCTTTATCCATTCATCTTTCGATGGACACCGAGGCTCCTTCCACAGTTTGGCTATTGTGGCCATTGCATTATCTTTAAAAGATATTTGCACGCTTGTGTTCACAGCAGCATTATTCACAATAGCCAAGACACAGAAACACCCTGTATCTGTCTAGAGACGGATGGGGTAAATGTGATAAACGCATATACACACTGGAATATTATTATTCAACCATAAAAAGAAGGGAATCCTGCCATTTAAGACAATGAGGATGATGAATCTTAAAGGCATTATTATGCTGAAATAAGTCAGAGAGAGAAAGACAAATCATGTATAATTTCATTTACATGGGAATATAAAGAAACTGAACTCATAGGAACTGAGAGTGGATTGGTTGCCTAGGCATAGGGGTGGGGGTAATGAAGGAGGAATGTGTGAAGATGGTCAAAGGGTCCAAACTGCAAGTCAGAAGATGAGTAAGTCCTGGGGATCTAACATACAGCATGGTGACTACCGTTAACAGTGCTGTATTGTATACTTGAAAGCTTCTAAGACAGTAAATCTTGAAAGTTCTCACAGAACACACAAGCAACCCAAAAATGTCACTATGTGAGGTGATGAATCTCTTAACTAACTTTATTTTGGTAATCCTTTCACAATATATACATGTATCAAACTACTATACTGTACATTTTAAACTTACACAATGTTATATGTCAATTATATCTCAATAAAACTGGGGAGGGGGGAAATAGCATCTCAGTGTGTAGTCACCGCTGCAGGGTGAACTGTGCACAGAAATAAGTTGCTGGTGATCAAACTTAAGGCAGATGTAAACATAAAACAGTGAGATATTTCTAGAGGGTATGTGTCAATAGCCAGGGCCCCCTCTACCACCTGTATTCCCTTAAATTCATGTCAGAAAGAGGATGAGTGTCTGGAGAGAGTGAAGTCAAGCTGCGAATCAGAGCCAGATGCCACTTCTCTTCTAGGTAGATGGGCCCTGAGGTAATTGGACCCAGGTGCCTTGGGGGGGGCAGAGCTTTCAGGGTGTAACCAAGCCTACTTAACTAATGATTATAAACAGCCTGTGTCCTTCACTCGTCAGAGTTCTCTGGGCCTCTAATCTGACAAGACTCTGCAGTCAAACCAATTCCTCCTATCCCCCTGCTGTTCCCACACCCCAGTTCCCATTGCTTTTGTCCTTCTGCTGCTGAAGGGGTACTGCTTCAATTCCTCTTTCCAGCCCCAGAGTGAATCCGGTGAATCTCTAGCCCATGACATCCAGTATCAAGGATTCCCAAAGTGCAGCTCCAACTAGGCAAAGACGCAGAATCCAGGCCCTCTGCACAGGTGGGGTTTCCCCACAGTGGTCCTGGGTCTAACACAAAATCATGGCAATTACCCACCTGGCAAACTTCACAGTGACTGCCAAGCTCCCAGCACAATTCCTGGCCTACCGTAGTTCATAAAAATCACACCAAAGACTTATCACAACCAATGTTTGACGTTCACAAGTACTTGCAGTTTTTACAATTGTGGCCAACCTTTAGAATCTATGAAATGTGAATTTCATTTTCTAGAGGCCCAAGTTTGAATTTGTGTGGCTAATCCATGGGGTCTAATAATTGAACTAAGGCAACTGCTCAGCATCCAGATTTCAAAGCAACTTTGTGTATTTTCTTATATCACACGGGCAGTAATATGAACTCTCCATGACATTTTCAGTAATAGCCTCATTTGTGGGGGAAATTGTGCTTTAGACATACACGAAAGTAGAGATCTAGGAGGAGATCGTTTTGATTTTTACAACTCCAATTATGGTCCTTATTTTCTAACTCTTCCCCTAGGTTCTAAGATAAACCAAGATAAATTCCATGTCCTTAGACAAGGTTAACTTGGTGTCTTCGGGCTGTCAGAAGTCAGTAAAGGAGCTTGGAAGAGTGTCCATTTCACAGATCTTAGCCACAGAGGTGGGCAAGCCTGTGACATGCCTTCAAACTGTGTCCACAGGGTCACCATCCCTACCCCAAAGCAAAGGAAGCTCCTGTTGCAGGCTGCTCAGGGGTTGGCTATTGGCAACCTGGGGTTGGCCTCTAAGGACCCTGCCCTCCTCACGTGGGGCTGATTAACACAGGGCCTCCTCCCCTGTGGAGAGTTAATTAGAAATGTTACACTTCAAGAGGAAAAACAAGAGTAATGGAAAAGGCATCTGTGTGTGACCAAACCTTAACTGAAAACAGGCTTTCTCTTCTCTCAGTCTGGGAAAGCAAGGAGCTGCAGCCAGGGAGAGAACAAGCAGAGATGCTCATCTGGGGATGGAATGACATGAGTGAGTGTGTGTGTATGGCATGGTGGGGAGCGGGGGGGAGGGGGGGTACGCATGTGAAGGGAGGAGCTGGGGGGGGCAGCGAAAGGAAAGGTTGGTATGAAGAACGTGGAATGAAGCAAGGCTGTGGTAGGCAAGTAGAAGAGGGGGAATAACCTTTCTACCTTCTTTTGGGGTCAGGCTATGGTGAGGAGGGGAGTGATGGAGGTAGGATAAATCCGAGTTGTATCTGGTGGCCTCCCAGAAAACTGGGCTTTTGATTAATTAATTAATGCATTCCTATCCAGATAAGCCCACTCCTTCCCAGGCCCCCTTCTCATTGCTTCTCTTGGCTGCCCTTCTATTAGCCACAATGATCTTATTTTTATAATCTTTTTTTTTTTTTCCTCAAACCAAACTTACCAGGACTTTAAGTCCAAATGTTAGAAATAGAGACTCCTGGCTTGTATGTCTCAGTCTATTGTTTTCAAATACATTATTTCCATAAACTTTTACTGAGCCCATTCTGGACCAGAAATGGTACCAGGCACTGGAAATATAGTCATCGTCCTATATACTAATGAAGGACAGATAAATGAGCAATTGCAATACGAGGGGATAGAAAGATTTATGAAATCTCAGAAGGGCACCTGGCTCAGTTTTAACAGATGACATCTGAACTGAGTCTTGGATAGTGAGTAGGAACTGCAGGCAGGGAAGATTCAATTCAAATCCCAGCACTTCCTCCCAGTTAGGGGAGCCTCAGTTTGGTTATCAATGTAATGTCTCTAGTCACACCTACCTCACTGGTGGTCATGAAGATTATATAACATAAACTGAAAAGTGCATAGCCCAGACTTCTGGTTTCCCAGTCTCAGTGATCTTCACTTACATTCTATTCTCTGTCAGCCCCACCCCGGTGACCACACTGCAAACTGCTCAGCACTCAGCTGCTGTCTTTAAGATCCCAAACCAGGAACGCCGCTGTGCCTCACGCTCTCACTTCCCATTCTCTCCCATTCATGCCAGTGCTAAACTGGCTCTTTCCCCCTTTGGGAAATTCAGTCCCTTTATCTTCCCCTCCCTTTCAGTTCATCTGCCCCCATGACTTTGTCTTCCTCCCCACGAGGTCCCCACATTAGCCAGGAAGTGATTCTCTTTGGTCTCATCCATCCTATTGCCTTTTGGCTTACACTATGTATATCCCCAACCCTTGCTCAACTGCACGGTCCTCCTATTTCTGCTCCTGGCATTTGAGCATACTGGAGAAAATCCAGACTGTGTAGTTCCATTACACTTGAATGTTTCCTTATCTCCACTGGGCCCTTGCTCTTCTTAGTTCTCTATTTATTTCTATTGAAATAAGTCAGTGTATGTAAAGGGCCTAGCACTTAGGCTGAAACAGGAGCTCCATATGTTTACTTCTCTTTCCTCTTCCCCCAATTCCTTATCATATTACCAATGGTGCCTAGTCTGAACCTCTTCCATTCTTCTTACATCTCTGATTTCCTTCAGCCCTAAACCTTTGGCCATCTCACATAAGCTTGTTCCACTTTCCTAATTCCCAGCTTGTGTTTAATAATTCAGAGCACGTGGCCTCAATCTGCTGCCTGGTCTAGTCATATTGCTAAGTCTTGGTTTCCTTTTCTGTAAAATGGAAATTATAATAGAGATGATAAAAAGTATCCATGCCATAGAACTGTTCCAAGGATTAGACAAGATAGACAGTATGTGTTAAGTGCTTAGGAAAGGATCTTTTAATGCTGCACTCAAAAAATGTTAGTTGCCATGATGGTGGTAATTTCTGATGCATTTTAAAGCTTTTTTTTAAAAAAAAAACCTTCCCTCTCTCAGAGAAATAGAGCTGGTAAGAACAAATCTGCACTTTAGATTCTATTCTCTCCCAATCCTTAAAAGGATGAATGAACCTCTTACTGCTTCAATCTCTTCCTTTCCATTGGCTTCTACTTCTGAATCTGTAAACATGTCAAGTCTTTCCCATCCTTAAAAAATAAAAAATCACGTCTCAGCTCTATTATCTTCTC
This sequence comes from Vulpes vulpes, assembly GCF_048418805.1. NCBI lineage: Eukaryota > Metazoa > Chordata > Mammalia > Carnivora > Canidae > Vulpes > Vulpes vulpes. The sequence continues at coordinate 114,965,807 of NC_132780.1, read as the reverse complement.
TAACTTTTTTTTTTTTTTTTAAATATTTTTTATTTATTTATTTATTCATGAGAGACACACACAGGGAGAGAGGGGCAGAAACACAGGCAGAGGGAGAAGCAGGCTCCATGCAGGGAGCCCGACGTGGGACTCGATCCCAGGACCCAGGATCACATCCTGGGCTGAAGGCAGGCGCCAAACCGCTGAGCCACCCAGGCTTCCCTCTTCTCTAACTTTCTACACCTACTTCGCAACTGTCAAACTTGTCCAAATGATATTTATAATTACAGTATTTTTCTCTACCCTCCACACTTACCTGTAAATCTCTTGAAATCTGGCATCCACCCTCAGCAGCCAACAAAACCACAAATAGCTTTCTTAAAAGATCACTGACCTTTTTTTTACCTTTATCCTTCTCATCTCTGCAGCATTCTTTGATGTTGGTTACCCAGTCTTTAAGGAACTCTTCTCTTTTGGAGTACTTGGGCCTCTTCTTTTCTGGTAGTGCTCCCCGCCACCGCCGGCACCCGTTGCTCCTGACACCCGTTTCTATTTCCTTATCTGGCTCCTTTTCCTCCTATGAATACTTGAGTGTACATGTTTTTATGAATCAGACTATAATAATCCTCTTTTTTTTCTTGCTTTATACTATCTCCCTGGACAAAGTCAACTGCTTCTATGACTAATAGTTGCCCTAATGATACCTCTCCAATCTTCATCTCATTAACACAACTACTTTGAAAAATACTTTGGCATTATCTTGAAGAATTGAACATATGTATGCTATATGACCCAGCAATTCCACTCCTCAGTATAAGCCCAAGAGTAATTCTACACCTATGCACCAGGAGACACATGAGAAAAGGCTCATAGCTCACTGTTCAGAATAGCAAAAAAAACTGGAAACATTTATATGCCCAATGACACTAGGTAATACAAAGTGAATTTTTGCACAATGAAATGTTATATAGTGGTGAAACTTAATGATGCTCAGCTACACATAACATGTATGAATCTCAGTGACATAAGATTAAGTGACAAAAGCAAGTTCCAAAAGACACTATAGTATTAATTCTTTATAAAGTTCAAAAACAAGCAAAGTCAATTTATTTTTTATGCAAGAATATATATGCAATAAAATAGAAAACAAGGCAAAGGAATTCTAGACAAGGATTCACGATCATGGTTTCCTCTGAGGTGAAAAAAATGGGATATGGATGCACACCTGAGTAGGTGTGGGTTACTGGTAATGATTAGATGGGCTAGAAGTTCATAGTGTTCATTATATTGCTAAAGGTAAAATATACGAAATAAAGTAGGGTTGTGCAAGATCAATGATGAAAAAAATCTAGTTTTTTAAAAAGTTTTATTTATTAATGAGAGACACAGAGAGAGAGAGTGTGGCAGAGACACAGGCAGAGGGAGAACCAGGCTCCATGCCGGGAGCCCGACGTGGGACTCGATCCTAGGTCTCCAGGATCAGGCCCCGGGCTGAAGGCGGCGCTAAACCAGTGAGCTACCTGGGCTGCCCAAAAAGAATCTAGTTCTAACCTCTCTCCTAAACTCCCATTTCATTTTTTCGTCCTTCCTACTTGGCATTTTCATTTGATTATTTCAGTAGCTCTTGAAACTCAAAATGTGAAAAACTGACTTCACATTCATCTTTAAATTTGCTGTCTCCTTAATCTCAAATTTTTATAAATGACCTTCACCTCCTCTGAGGTAGTCTGGCCTATGCCTAGACTTCTAAAAGGCTCTTTGTTTCCTCTCATTCAGCTACTTGCCAAGTCTTACTTTATCCCCCTGTAACATGCATCTAAAAAGAGGCAGAGCCAGATTTTGACCCATATTGTCTGTCACCACAGCCTATACTTTGAACTACCTATGTAGAGATGAAACTGGATGAAAGTGACCCCTGGGCAATGACCTCTGGCACTGGCACCTGACAGTTTATATGCCCTTGCCATCAAGGAAGCTGAGGCACCAACCTGTTCTTTTCATAGCCTCTACCTTCTGTTGAGCTCTTGCCTCTCCAAATCCAGGCTGCTGAGGACTCGGACCCACCCCCCCTGAAATCTTGCCCAGTGTTCTGGCTTTGACAAAATTTGCCAGGCCTGCTGGACAGCTCTTAAGGCCACCCTGTAGGGAGGAGGGCCACACTAGGCTCAGTGTTGGTAGGAATAAACAGCTCTTGTGAGCAGCTGGGATCAAGGTGGACCCAGCCAGATGGAATCTCTGGCTTTTTCTTTTCTTGGGCCCTGCCGAGCAGCAATCTCCATGAGTGATCATAATGTACAGCCTCAGTGGGTTCTTACAGAAGCAATGGGGAGGATAGGCTGGGGCCCGGAGAGAGGAAGGGGTTCACAAGCAGTGTCAACAGCCATTTCTCTGCCTAATAAGAAGTGATTATTCCTAATAAGGACACAGCAGTTCCTGTTTACAGTTGCTCCAAACATCCCTCACACCACAACCCATTGCAAAATATGTGCCAAGGCCCAGCAACCTTTTCTGTTTGAGGACTCCTCTGACTTTACAGCTGTTAGGTCTGAAACTTTGCTGGATTCTGGCCTCTGCTCTTATGGAATAGGCATATTTTCTCCATGCCATGCCTCTTAGCCCAAAGCTCTGCCTTCTTTTCCTTCTTTTGTGTCTACCAGCATGGCTCCCATTGTTGGCTTAAGCTCTGAGCAATGAACACATACAGATGTCTGGCGAGATCATTAGCATTTCTTCAGATGTCTTCTCACCAAACACAAGAAGTCTTCAAAATGCATAGTAGACAATTCCTAAGAGACTGCCTAGAGAGAGAGAAATTATGTAATTCAAATCCTACAGCTTCATGTCCTGTGAGAGATGTTTCCTGACTGGCTGTGCTGTGCCTCAGGAGGTAGATTCAGCATAGGAGATGAGAGGTCTCAGGATATAGAAGGAAGAAACCTTCTCTAAGAAAGTTTTCTTTCTTTAGGCAGTTTGGGGAAACCCTGTTTTTTGTTTTTACTAAAACACTCAACACAGTATAAAACAGGGCTGTTTCCAATACTGCTGTCTTCCCAAGTTTTTTAAAGAGCTAGATTCTTGGTTACTAATTTCTTTTCCTCCCTTCTTCTTACTCCCCTTCCCTTTAGCTTCTCCACCAAAGGGGCTTAGTTTCCACTCTAAGGACTGGGCGGGCCATTTAAAAGCACTTTCGATGGTGATGAAGGAATAGGAAGCTGTTACAGTATCCTCTATGACAGGAGCCTGGGCTATGGGGTTAGCCAGGTCTTGTGATGTCAGCTGTGGAGACAATTAACTCTGGCCCCTCAGACAAGGAATGACATTCTCACTCTCCAGTGAGTGACTAAAATAGTTACTTCTTACAGTAGTGTTGAGAATTAAATGAGATAATATATGTAAAAAACAGCCCAGTTAGCATTATAATGATCAATAAATGGTGGTTATTATTAATATTGTGATCTCATTCATCTGGAACTCAGCCCCAAACTGGAAAGCCAAAAGGAAAAGGTTTCTGAGCAGCTAAAATTAATGTCTGTGGGCTGAAACAAAAATACTTTACTCACAGATGAGATTCTCTTTTTGAGCCTATTTAATACTGTATATAGAACTATATTAAGCTCACAGCAGATGAGGAGCAGCCAATTAAACAGGGAAGCATGCAGAGAGCACTAAGTGTGAGGACTGAATCTCGATGACTGGTAATCAGAGCTACAGAAACAAGACGGAGAATTATAACCACACATTATTAAGGGGCTCTTCGAACACGGTAATTCGTTGAGTATCCACTGGGTGATGCATCATCTATTGGGTGTACTGGGCATATTGTTTAATTCTCACAGCAGTCTTCTGCAGGCTGTATGTATATCCTTGATATTACAAAGGTAAACATGAAGGTTCACAGAGTTTAAGAAATCTGTCACAAAGCTAGGAAGGGGGTATGACCTCAGAGCCTGCCTGCATATAAAGCCTCCACATTTCTGATACTCCACACTCTCTCCCATATATCTTTTTAGGTCTCTAAAGGTCCCAAGTCCCACCCTCTTTCCTTCCTTCCTTCTTCTCTCCCTCCCCCTTCCTTTTTTCCTTCTTCTTTTCATCTACTTGATCATTGAATCAAGGTACTTTTTTTAAAAACCTTATTTTGGATGATTTTAGACTCACAGAAAGCTGCAGAAATAGTTCCCATGTAGCCTTCTCTCAGCTTCCACCAACAATATCATCTTACATAAGTAAAATCCATTATCAAAGTGATGAAATGAACATCAGTGTGATGCCATTAAATAGACTATAGACCTTTGGATTTCACCAGTTTTTGCATGTACTTATTTCTCAAGGAACTTGCAATCCAGCACATTTCTTATTAGAGCATAGTTTGTAACTGGCATTCTTCGAGCGAAATTAAGTTCACATGTAAGAAGAAAAGTTATATACCTTAGGGAAAGATTTCATGCCAAATCACAGAAATAAAGTTGAGGTGCTTAAAGGATAAACCCTTTGCTCTCTTGAAACGTTTAGCTCTTCAAAACAATGTGCCAAAGCATTCTAGATAGCCAGAGGTGATCGTCTATGGTTACTCTGCAGAATACTGAGGAGTTGACGAAGTTCTTAGTGATACAGAAATCCTGTAAAGAATGTAGTCTTGTTCAAGGTCTCCAAGTTAAGCTATGGAGGTTTTTCCCACCATGTTATGTTACTCTTCAGTTTCCAAATGCATCAGGACACCATATTACACAGCGTGGGTGGAATATTTGTCAGTTTGGCTATCTCCTCAATTCCTTCCATGTGTGCCATGGAATTTCAGTGCTGGAGTCAGGCATTTCTGAATACATTTTTCCATATGTAGATTCACCACTACCCACTGAAGCACACACATCTGACCTACTTAATGGAGTGTGAGATTGCTCTTTTCTTTCATCCTAAGAACATTTATGGTGATCAGAAGGGAGGCAGACTGCTGTGCTAATTCTGATCTAGGCATGTCCAGGCCAAGAGAGCCAACTGTTTCTGCTGGTCTCTGGGTGGCACATCAGTCAAGAATGGAGCCCCTTCAAGCTCATTCTCCTCTCCATTTTGTTGCTGGGGTAGGAACCTTTGAGGCAGCCATTTTCTCTCCCAAAATAAACAGAAAAGTCTCCCCAGTGCCATTTTAGAGAGATGTCCCACCAGACTTAGGTTTCAAGCTGACCCTGGCATCTTCCCTCTCAACTGCTTTTCTCCTCCATAATCTCCATTTGTGCTAGTCTCACCACCATCCTCTGGGAAGCTGAGACCTGAAATGTTAATGGTGTTCTTAATGTTGCCTTTTCCTTTGCTCCTCACATCTGTTCAGGGGTAGTGCTGTTGATTCCATCTCTTGCTCATCTCTCCTCTGTCCTGCTGTTTCCATCCATACTCTCTTGAATCTTGGACAGGCAGGAAGCTGGCCACTTGCCTTTGCCACACTGTGAACTCTGAGGGGGCTGGGGGACTGCATCTTTGCCACCATTGTGGCTCTGGGATGGCTGTCACTCTGGACAGATGGTTGGCCCTTCAGTGATATCTGCTGAGTGGTTAACTCAGATGCTGAGTATCATTCCTGGGAGACTCAATCCCCAGGCAAAGCTCTGCTTCTTCTTTTAGGCTGGGCTTCAAGGCTGCAGAGGAGGGAGGATAATGGGGAGGCTGGCCATGTGGCCTGGGGAACATCAGCCTCCCTATTCCTCTGCTTCTTACCGCTTCCATAGGCCACTGCTCCCTGCCCAGCAGCATTTTTCTGTTCTGTTACCCTAAACTTCCATGTCACTGCATTGGAACAGGTAAGAAAATTTGAATTGACAGCCATGAGTCCAGATTTCCTGTTATCTGTTCTCAGCAAAATGCAGTCACTCCTCATTCAGTAACTGTTCACGGAGTTTCTCCTTTGTGTTAGGCACACTGCAGTTTTTCTTCCACCAGAATCTCTTCTTATATTTTCTATTGCTCACTCATTGTGTTTCTACAAGATATCACAAACTGTGTGTTTATCCATCATCATTGCTTTGAAATTCACCCACTCTATCCATTTTACCTGTACATGTATCAGAACTCAGAGACCAAAGTGGTAGCTCTCAGTTTTTAGGGCCAATTTGGGTCAGGGCCTTAAAAGACCACCTGGGATATCCGACATTCTGTGCCTCATGTCCCATCCTGAGATCAGTTAGATCGCTGAAAATACACCCGATACAATTACATCTTTGAGCTGCATTCTGGCGGATTTTCTTTGCCAAATACTTTCAAACTTCAAAAGCTGTCTCTAACACCCTGAGATTTATGTCTTATCTGCTTAAGAAGATAATCAGGCCACAGCTAGGCATTTTACAGAATACACACTGAACATACATCTGGGGTACTGGTTGTAAAATATGCTTGGAAGTCTCCAGACAGATTAAGCTTTGTCACCGTTGGGTATTGGAAAGGTCACAAATTCCCATCAAGTGTGGCAGCCTGTGTTTGCCAAGCCTGGGACTTCCAGCTATGCTTTCATTCCCTGAAGAGACAGGGATGTGAGCTTGGGCTGTACTGGCTCTAAACCCCTTGAGCCTGGGAAATTAGGATTCTGGAAAGGACCTCAAACCTTTTTGTGTTAAAGGCAATGTGTTTTTGGAAAAACACAACTTCCTGTTTTTTACCCTGAAAGCAAGGTTTTTAAACATACAAATAATGCTCATAAAGTTTCTTTGACATCAAACAGGTCTTGCGTAACAGCATTTTGATGATTGAAGGGTAAATAAATCAAAAACACATGCATTAAATGTCCCTTAAAATACACACATTTTAAAATTACGAGGGGAAAGTGCTTGACAAAAGCACCCTAGGTTTCATGAAGACCTCAATGTTTGAAAAATAGTTAGGACATTTGATGAATCCCAAACAAAATCAAGTTCTTCTATCTACGGCAGGATGCTGTGAGCCAGATTTCTGTTATTTCCAAGATAAATGGTCTGCCTAATCCTGGAAAAGAACGGCCCCCACCCCTGCAAGTAAAGCTCTGCAGTGTGAGCCATCATCTTCAGTGGAGAAAATAGGAGTGACGTAATGGCCACAGCTGTGCAGTCAACCCTCTGGAGTGGCTTGATTTATAACTGCTTTGGGAGCCTCACAATATTACATCTCTTGATTTTGTGTACACATAATGTCTCAGCCTTCCCACCCTATGAATGTGTTAGGTAGTATTAAAGGTTTTTCCACTGGGGCATGTAAAACCTTGGCTTTGGGCCCAGCCAAAATTCAGCCACCCTTTGGGCATTATAATTGAGGTCTAAATAGAACTTGGCATCATCCTAGGGTCTCTCAATCAACCAACACTAAATGCCTACTAGAGCAAGCCAGTACTAAGATGGGGTGGGAGTGAGGGGGATGGAGGTTTCTCCAAGGGACATAAAAAAAAAAGTTCAGAAACTCAGAAGATAAAGTCTCAGTTTCAAGCAGTTAATGATCTAGCTGCAGGGCTATATCACATGGGAAATCATCAAATGCCACCAGGCAGATACAAATAAGGACTGCTAACCTAGGAAGGCTTTCATAAAGAGGAGAGATTTTTGAGGGCTTTGGGGGATTAAGCTGGGTCATTCACTTGTGAAATGTTTACTGAACACCTACTATATGCAACACATTGGGCTGGTACTGGGGATGCAGAGGTGAACCAGACAGGCCTGGTTCTTACTCTTGGGCAGCTTGCATTTGAGTTGGGAAGATAGGCATCAAACAGCTAATTACATCACTTATCTTTAATTATGAGTTCTAAAAAAGCGGAGGATAAGGGTACTGGGAGAAGCCCTAGCAGAGGCATTTGACCAAAGCCATAAGAGTTGAACTGTCCTAGAGCCTTTGTTAAAGTGTGGTTCACCCACCAGCTTGTTATAAAGGTAGACTCTCAGACCCCTCCCCAGTCCTAGTGAATCCAAATCTGTATTTTTAACTCAGTGCCAGGTGATTCTTAGAGCACATTAGACCTCTAGCAGTATGAAGATAACACAATATGCAGCAGAAGCAGAAAACTCGTGGGTCACACAAGTGTTTGAGTATCCCAATTAAATGGAACAGACAGCCCTTTTTTCTGGACGATAGTCATAGACCTGAGTCCAATGTGGAGAAATCTATATCTCTTGCATAGATGCTGAAGGATACCCAAAGTCAGTTAATGGGCCACTCATCTTTGCCTTTCAGGAGGGCCTCTTTGTCTATCCGTATCTTTTTTTTTCAGTTACACATCTACTGGGTCAGGATCCTTTCATGTTCCAAAATAGGAGATCTATTCTGTTTGGCATCAGTATTTCCCTCCCTCCCTCTCAGTGCTGGCTAATGCTTTCCAGATGAGGTGCGAGCAGCTGCTAATTGTACCCGGATCAGTCTTGATTTGTGTTTCAGTCAGCAAGGCACCTCACTAATGGGTCTGAAACTTGGCAGTGGGCCTGGGACCAGTGTCAAAGGAAACAGATCCGAAAGACACACGGAGAAAGGCAAGGAGACGGAGTGGATAGAAAAAGTTTAGAGGATGAAAGGAGGGGAGGAAATCAAAGGGACAGGAGAGAACTAGAGAGCATTTGGGGAAATCAGCAGAGAGACTGATCTGAAAAAAGCAGAGGATAGGGGAGAGGGAGGTGAGAGGCAAACCCAGGAGAAAGGTAGGGGAGGCAAAGGGGAAAGAAGCAATGGCATCTGTATCTTTGAGAACCAGACTGCATTGTGTGATGTGATCCCAAATGCTGATGATGCCTGTGGTTGCTTGCGTGGACACTGTATATGGGGAATGTCAGATAGGGCAGCCCCCACATTTCTGTAGGCAGTAATCTGATGCCTCTCTCTTCTCTGTGGCCTCTAGCTTTCCAAGGGTTTGGCAGGGAGCACTGAACTCTGACAGCAGCCAGCAAGTGAAGGCTCAAGTTCCAAGTCTGACAGAGTTGTGGGGCCCAGACACACCTTGGCTTTATGAGCTGAGGCCTGAAGAAAGGCCTCTCCTGGCTTGAGCTCTTGGGGCCTGCTTTCCTGGAATTGAGTTGGAAAGGGGCCTTGTTAGGGGAAGCTGAGAACTGAGGCCTAAGGCCTTTCTGAGTTATACATATTCACTGTACTTATTAAACACACATATACACCTCTAGAGGAAGAAAATCCACTTGCCGGTATGAATTCTGAATTGTTGCACATGCAAATTTGTGCAGGGAAAAGAGAGGAAGGGAAACAGATTATCAAGAGGCACAAGAACAGAGAACAGATGGGAGATTGCCAGTGGACAGGCTGAGCTTTGCTTAGGGCATCAGCAAAGTAGCGGCACACCCATCCCTGCCTCCAGCAAGAAACAAATAAACAAGCCTGTGTTGTGGAGAAAAAAATTAATACTTCAGAAAAAAAAGCATTTGTGTTCATATGTTCAAGTTCAAAAACCTGTAGACAAATGTTCTCAGCAACACTATTCACAACTGCTGAAAGATGGAAACAACCCAAATATCCATCAACTAATGAATGGATAAACAAACTGGTATATTCACATAGTGGAATATTATCCCGTCATATAAAGAAATGAATGCATGCTGAATGAATGCATCAAAAGCACTGATGCATGCTACAACTGTGATAAAACATGCTGGAAAACATTATGCAGAGTTAAAGAAGTTAGACACAAAAGGCCACATACTGTACTTTATTTGTATGAAATATCCGGCAATGGCAAACCCATAGTGCCAGGACATGGTTCAGTTACTGCCGGAGGCTGGGAGAGGGGAGCACTGGGTGGGACTTCTTAATGGGCATAGAGTTTCCATTTGGGGTGATGCAAAAGTTCTGGAACTAGAGAGTGGTGATGGTTGCACAATACTGTGGATATATTTAATGTCACTGAATTATGTACTTTAAAATGATAAATTTTATGTTGTGTTTTTCGATAAAAATGAAAAAAAGCACTGAAATAATCATCACTGTGAAAATATAAAAACAAAATCAAAACAATCTGTTTTTCCATAAACTTGTTTTACAGGTACTATTATAGGTACTATTTTTGAGTCACATATTGGAGGTGCATTACTATAATGTATTTTTCTATGTCCCTGAAAGGGAAAGAGCGATGAAGAAAGGAAAAAGGGTGATAAAGACAGGAGGGGGAACGTCAAAGAAAGCCAGTGATGTACAGTGTAGGACATAAAGGTGCAGGGCTGGCTGCTGAAGAAAAGTGGCCAGAATGAAGCGGGGAGAAATAGCTGATGATCTTTCACCTAGGAGAGAAAGAAACCACAGACATAAGAAAGGAGACACAGAGAAGGTGCCAAATCTTTGAGTCGTGCCAGATAGCACTGACGAGAAACTAAGATAAACTAAAAGAGATTCTTAAATCAAAACAGCAGAAAGACAAACAATGTGAACTTCATTCTCTACCGTATGTCCCCCTTTATTTCCCGTGAGCTGTTAAGTGCCCGAGATCTGGGGCTGAGAACCTGAGGGTGGGAGTTCAGGGGGGGATAGATCTTTCCACTCTACAGGGCAAACCTTCCTAACTAAGCCCAATGTCCGCCAATAGCTGGTATCCTGCCCCTGTGCTCCCCATCCAGAGATGTGATGAAGCAGAGACTGGATGAGCCCCAGTTAGGGATACAGCAGGGAAAGCTGAGCACTGTGCAGGCAATCAGGCAAGATCATTTCTGAAATCTCTCCCGATTCTATGCTCTTGGGTGTGAAGGGTTCTAAGCCACACACAGGTGCCTAACATAAGGAGGCTGGTCAGAGGATCAGTCCATGAGTGCTTACCACACACACGTGCTCTATTTGAAAGACGACTTGTTGGCAGAACTTAGAAGGCCCTGCCTCATAGAGAGTTGTTAGATGATAAGACTGAGGTTGAGACTGTAACTTTTTTTTTTTTTAAGATTTCATTTATTTGAGAGAGAGAGAGAGAGAGACAGAGAAGCAAAAGCAGGGGGAGAGAGGGAGAAGCAGACTCCACTGAGCTGGGAGCCCAATAAGGGGCTTGGACCCAGGACCCTGGGATCATGACCTGAGCCAAAAGCAGATGCTTAACCATCTGAGCCACCCAGGCGCCCTGAGACTATAACTTTCTTACATTATTTCCAGGTAGTTGGTATGTAAGGATTTTTTAAATTAATCTTTTAATTTGAAAATAGACATGAAAAAGATGAAAATAAAAAACACTCATAATGCCACCTCTTTGGTGAATATTTATGCATATTTACCTCTACTCAGAACACACACATGACTATACTGAACATACTGTTTCATGTTCTGGGGCTCAAGCTCATTTCTCTTAGGTCTCAGACAATATCATAATGATGTGTGGGTTCAAGAACTTTATGATAAAGACAAAACAGGGAGGTAAGGGTGAGATGGTCATGTGGGACAGGCAATATGGTTTATTCTGCAAAAGAAAGCACAGAGTTCCATCCTATTTTCCAAAAACTATCAGTAGGAAATACTTAGGAGGAGGAGGAGTATGTTGCACACAGGGATTATGCCTTCAGTCTCAGTCCTAGAATGAGGACAGCACAATCCTATAGACATAAGGCAAGAAATAAACCTTACTGTTATAAACACACACATGCACACAACATGCAAATGGTGTAAGACAACCTGCATTTTCTAAGGCTTCAAGGAAGGGCACCTGTGAAAGAAATCAGCTTCTGGAATCTGGGTTCCTTTGTAGTGCGTATCTGCTAATGCATTTGAATCATAGGTGGAGTGCAGGGTTTTCCCAATAGAGTCTGAACTCCCATAGACAAAGCTTGTCCTTGAGCTGTAGGGGGAATTTGGGGGATTTCTCACTTCCTACATAAGGAAGAAGCTCGTGAAGGGCCTACTGGTATTTTGTTCTAGGCAGAAGAAGATGGACATAGCAGGTGTCCTGCTGAGCTCTGGTAAGCAGAAGTCTGGTTTACAGAGAGGTCAGGAGGAAGAATTTAGGAACTAGGAAGCAGAAACTGCTTTGTGAACATTGGGATAACAGCCACTTACTTGTGCAAGATGCAGCTCAAGTAGGAGGTCAAGGCAATCCCTCCCCAACTGCCTGCAATTCGCAGCCTTTATGGCTTTCTCCATCTCTTCAGGCCCCGCTGCAGCCCAGAAGTACACAATCAGTGGCTGAAGGGCACAACCAGTTCCCCCAAGATTGGGGTGTGGAAGGCACGATCTCTCAGGCCAGGAGGTAAGTACGGCACTGGAGCATCACATTTACATGATGGCACAATGCCATTCAGGCCCTCCAATAACCTGACAACTATATGATCTTCCAGTGGCCCCTCACTGCACTCAAAACAAATTCCTACACCTTTATCATGGTCTGCAAGGCCTGTGGCCTGCACTACGACACTCCTCCAACCTGTCATCTTATCCCTTATGATGCCACACTTACTCCCTTGCTTCCAGCCACAGGGACCTCCCTGTGGCACCCAGCATATTACTGCCTGTCCCCGGGCTCACTGTGCCCTTTGCCTTGGAAACTTTTCCCTCTGTGTTTACATGGCTTCCTCTGTCACTTCATTCCAGCTCTGCTGGATGTCACATCAGAACCACCAAAGCATTCTGACCACCTATCCCAAATAACATCCCCACTCCATTACTTACCGACTGGCAGTAGGCAAAAGTACTAACAGAGCCAGCAAAGAGAACAGATAGGGATGGAGGGAAGATATATATAAATACATATAGAAATATGTATTTAAAAATACATACATATTGTTTATCATTTGTCACTACCACTTGAATATAGGATAGGTACCATGAGAGCAGGGACTTTGTTTTGTTCACTGCTATATCCCTGGCACCTTAAATAATATCTGGCACTCAGGGTTCAGTGAACAGTGGCCAAATTAATGGATGGTCACTTTTTCTTTCATGCTGATCACCTTTACCTTTCAGTCCACAACTTACAGCCATTTCTCTCCTGACTCTTGATCTCTACTTGCACTTAAGCCTCAAGTTAACTGCCACAGTTTCAAATAGAAAATGTCCTCAAACCATCTGAATCCCAAATCAGGGAAGAGTAGAAGGACTGGTCTTTAGAATTCCCTTGGATATAGCTGCTTCTCCTTTGGACGCAGCATTTTCTTCATCAATCCTGAGTCCCTGAGTCAAATGAATCCCCTCTTCCCTCTACCCAACTCAGAAACAAGGGGGGCTCCCTTAAAACTGATTTTAGGCTAATCTTGTCTCACCTGTGTGGTAACTGATGCACTCCCAATTTTTTTTTTTTGTTTTACAGATTTTCTTTTTCAGCAACCTCTACACTCACTGTGGGGCTTGAACTCAACCCTGAGATCAGGAGTTGCATGCGCCAGCCCAGCGCCTTGCTCCAAATGGTAAAGGACTCTATCACATATCCAGCTGGTGACAATGTAGGGCAGCAAACATCTCCAGGCCTGCACCATCTGGGTTCTCACACAGAGCTGTTATCATGAGTATAATAAACCTACTCCATTCCTGAGCCCTCCCTCACTTCTAACTCTGCCCGAAGAATCTGTCTATGACAGAGATATAGTCAATGACACCGACTTGAAATGCCCTGGCCTCCTGGCACCCATACTCCTAGTTCTGATTTCTGTGGCTTCCCATCACTCTGTTCTTCTGGACCCAAGTAGCTCCATTTATTTTCCTCCAGCCCGAGCCCTGGGAGCACCTGATAGCTGAGGCTAATATCCTTAGAGTGATCTTATGACCCAATGGCTTCTGGCCATTACTCTCAGTTTAGAACCTTGTGTGTAGGAAGGACACAGTTTCAAAATGCCCTAAAAATAATGAGATCAAAGATAAATCTTAAAAACCTGAGTGGTGATCCTCAAGATACTTTTGTTTATATGTGGAGTTTGGGTTTGTTATGTGGCCAGCTTCTTTGTCTTCTGGTGTTGTAAGGACACTTAGAGAGGGGCTGTTGTTTCTAAAAATTTAGATGCTGCCATCTTCAGAACTGCCCTTCCTGGCTGGTGGAGGTTTTCCAATGCTGCAGGAGGGCAGCTTTTCCTACTTCAGGTGCCTACCTGCGACTATGACCTCATCTGAAGGAAGGAGCTGGAACCCTTAGGGCTGGGAGGCTGTGGCTGGGGAAAAGGAAGGATGGAAGAGGCGGAGTGGCCTTAGCTTGTTATAGGTGCCTCATTATACACATCTAAATTTGGCTCTCTCAAGCCTGCTCAACCAAGGAATGTGCATGCAACAATTTTTTTTTTTTTTAGCTGTAATGAGTTTTGTTATACCTCCCATGCCAGAAACTTCTTTGAGGACAAACAGTAACATATGTAGATAGACATTACCTAGATGTCCAGCAAGACAGGACACTATGATATGCTGAGAGAAGAAATTCAAATGTTTATGCACATGTCACCAAAGCATTTTAGCATCTTCCTTTCACATACACTCCGTCTGCAGAGCTGTGGGCATGTTCACTTGCCCACTGCAGACAAGTAGATGAGGTGGACATCAGAGTACTCTAAGTCCTCTTGCCTAATACAGCCAGAAGTAGAGAAAATATGAATCTAGATTCTCACTCACTCCCTGCCCCCAATCTTTGATTCTTGGCCATTGTCTAACTTGTAACAGCCACATGATAAAGAACTTATTAACTTGTAATATAATGCATGAATAAGAAGGTAAAAAAAAACTGCCTTCCCAACAGAAGGACTTTCTAAATATGAAACAAAACCTAGAAACCAGAAATGAAAAGATTCACATGTTTGACTACATCTAAACTAAACATCTTTGCAAGGTAAAAAATATTTGTTAAGCAGAATCAAAAGACACATGACCTACTGGGGGAAAATGTGTATCTTGTATCACAGATAAATGTTTAATATTTCTAAGAACTTGGAAAATATCAACTAAAAAAACTACCAACTGAATAGAAGAAATAATAAAGGATATTAATAGATATTTAATAGAAAAGAATATACAAGTAGCTCTGAAATGTGTAAAAGATGAAAAAATCTGGGCAGCCCCGGTGGCTCGGCAGTTTAGCACCTGTCTTCAGCCCAGGGCGTGACCGTGGAGACCTGGGATGGAGTCCAACGTCGGGCTCCCTACATGGAGCCTGCTTCTCCCTGTGTGTGTGTGTGTGTCTCTCTCTTTCTCTCTCTCTCATGAATAAATAAAATAAAATAAAGATGAAAAAGTATTATTCATAAGGGGAACTAATTAAAAATATACTGGCAGACCATCTTTTACCCATCAAACTGACAAAGTCCAAAAAGTCTGATAAACTAAATTGGTGGGGATTTACAGAAATAGGCATGGCCATACATTGTAAGTGGAAATGTAAAAGAGTATCTCTTATGAAATTTCCCAATACTTACCATAATCACAAGTGCTTATTTTTATTCCCTTCTATGTTTATCCTAATATACTCTTTTCTGTGAAATGATTCATATACAATGCTATTCATCACATCATTATTTAAAAAAATAAAACTTGGAAACAACTTAAATGTCCATCAACAGAGGGCTAAAATGTTGATACCTTTACGCAAGGGAACACTTTTTTTAGCTCAAAGGGAATGAGCATGCTTTTTCCTGTGCTGATATGAAAGATTTTTAAGCTATATTAAATGGGAAAAAAAGAGAAGTACAAAAAAGTATGGCCATCTTTTTATGGAACAAAATGGGGAAACAGGTGTAGATACCTGCTTGAATATTAAGTGGCTCCACAAGGATACACACAAAGCTGGTGAAGCTGGAAAGCCGGTAGATCTCTCTCTCCCCCCTTTGCCATCGCCCGCCCTCTTTCTCTCACAGCAATACAACTTGAGCTCAATACTTGTCTAGAATTCTCAGTGGGGCTACCTAGGCGGTTGCCCTGAGCAAAGGAGCAAGGTAGACAGATGTGAGGGAAAGACTTTGTGCATATCCTTTCAAGCTTCCTAAACTTTGTTCCAGGTGAATGTATTCTCTCTTTAATTAAGTAAATAAATAAATAAATAAATAATAAAAAATTTAAAGCAAGTTATCCTTGTTTCTGTAAAATATCAATTAATCCAATCATCGGCTTCAAAAATTAAAATCCTGGATAAAACCACTCTCAAGAGATGCAGCAAATAACCTTTTAAAAATTCATCATCCTTAGCTGATGACTGGATAAGGGAGAGAGAGGGAGAGATGGTGTGTGAGAAGCCGGGTGACACGGACGGACGCCACCCAGGAGCGCAGGGAGGTATGATGGGGAGTTTGGCAGGGCCGAGGCAGAGAGGAAGCCGCAGAGTGCATCAGAGCCAGGCAGAGGCAGCAGTTGCTGAAGCAGCGGCTGCAAGTGGGTGAAAATGCCGATCGCTGCTGCCCGTTGGCCTTCCCCTCAGGGTGTGCCTCAGACCCGGCTGCCCTTTGTTACCACTGCTGGTTAGACTCGGTTTATTTTTTCCATGGACTTCTTGGGGCTTCTCCTGCGTGTCAGGAATTGACAAAGGCTTGAGAAATTTACTTAGGAGACATGGAGGTCCTCTGACCCCACCAGAGAAAATAAACAAGTGTAAAGTGGTCCTTAAGGGAGGGCACAATAGCTGCGACTTCCTGGTTTGGCGGGTTATATCCCTAGTGTGAAGGGTGGACGTTCAGTGCGCATCAGTGTCACCTGTATGTGCACGTGTACAATAAGGCATGGGAATAACTTGGAATCCCACACAACTCACCCCACTAGGTTTTGCTTGTTGATGACTGTTTCCCATTTTATACTTTAAACAAAACCTCCGTTGCTTTCAAACACATCGACTGCACGATGCCGGTTTTCTTACGTCACCTTCGCTCCCGCACTAGCTCGTGGCTGTTTTGAGGTTGGCAGGTTTCTCCTCTTTGGAGTCCCACGCCTAACACGTCACAGGAAACCGCTGCTGAGTTTACCGGGATTCACAGGGCCATCAGTTCCGGGTTAGGTTCGGCTGCACGTAACGCAGACCCGACCTACAGCGGCTAGAGCAAAAATCCGACTCCCGTAGCAGAAAGTACGCGGACGGCAGGCCCGGGTCAGAGCAGCGCTCGCGGGGAATCGCCGAGGGTGTAGGCAGCTTCCGCACCTCGCGCACCCGGCCACACGCCTCACGGCGAAAGATGGCGGCCGGAAGTCCCCACTCACCGCCGGAAGGGAAGGAAAGGGCAAAGGGCAAGAGGCCGGAACCGCGTGATTGCGCCAAGCCCGAGCCCGCAACCTCTGCCTGCATCCCATTGGTCAGAAGGGGATCACGTGGCCTCCCCTGGCTGCAGTGGATTCTGGGAGGCTGAGCGGTTTTAACCGAGAGCTCCGCAGCATCCCTTAATAAAACGAAGCTTCTCTTGTAAGGAAGCGAAGGATGATGAGTAGCCGTATTGGTCACAAGCGCGTAAAGGTCAAAAACACATGCCTGGGTGGCTCAGCGGTTTAGCGCCACCTTCGGCCCAGGGCGTGGTCCTGGAGACCCGGGATCGAGTCCCACGTCGGGCTCCCTGCATGGAGCCTGCTTCTCCCTCTGCCTGTGTCTCTGCCCCTCTCTCTGTGTGTGTCTCTGATGAATACAAAACAAACAAACAAAAAAACCAAAAAACATTTCTGACTCCGTGTCTCGTTCGCGTGTTGCTCCTGCCTGTAGAGTGGCCGTGGTGAGGGTCCATGCTCTTGGAAATCCCAGCTGGTGCCATTTGACCAGACCCCCGGGGCCACGCCTCGCCTCCCTCCTACCGCCCCCCTCTCCCGGGGTGATGTTCTTGGCCTGTTCTAAGACTCTAACTAAAATAACTAATTACCCCCGGGGGCAGTACATTCCCTAGACTCTACAGGCTGCCTTCAGGGCTGGGAAATTTCCCAGGGGCAGGAATGGATGCAAATCCCTTCTCCCGCGTGCTCTGCTGCATCTGTAGCCTCCCCCGGCAATGCCGCAGTCCTCTGCCGCTGGTCTCACGGGATTGTGTCTATCGGTGCATTTCTTACAAACATCTGGCAGCACAGCCTTGCCGGCTCCACGCCTCTGAGCCCTCTCAGGCCACAGGCGTTCTCCTGGAGAGTCAGGTGATCTTTCCCCTGAGTCTAAGGAGGAAATCTGTGCTGGTCTCCTGTCCTTCTCTCCAAGCAGGGGAAGGCTGTTTATTCCACATAATTAATGGACAGAGAAACTGGGCCTAATTTATTTTACTCCTAGGAATGCAAGTCCGTTCTTTCTAGAGAAGAATGTGTGTCTTTGCCTCACCCAAGCCGACTCACAATTTCCCATAAGGGGTAGACATTTAAGCCAAAGGTGAGGGGAAGGAACAGTTCTCGGAACTCTGAAAGAAATTAAACACATTTTTTAAAAAAGAAATCATGTTTCTGTTTTGGTCATTATCATCTTAAGTATTTTGTGTGATCGTGCAAAATTATTCAAAGGCATTTAATGAGGGCTGTGCATTGCAGACTGGATTTCTGTGGTATTTCATGATTTTCTAGTTCTTCAGGAAGTCAGTGTCTTTTAATTTATCTCGAATCAGGATTATTTCACTTGCACATCCTAAGCTAAATAGAGAAATGGCACATTTCAAATGCCTGCCCGCTGTATACAGAGTGCTAGGGACAGTGATGGATGACAAAGGCTGTGGCTCTGAGACCCTGTCAAAGTGCATTTGCAAAATTCTTTGTAGAAGGGTTTTATGAATTCTTTAGAGCAGGTCAGCAGAACCTATCTCCTTCTCATTAATCCCTCACCAGTAATAGTCACGTGTCTATGTAGAGGTAAAAGATAATGGAATGGGAAAAGCATGGCTTTCAGACTCAGGCATATGTTTGGATTCCAGCTTTGCAGCTCATACTGGAGAAGTGACCCTCAGCAAGTAATATCTGCCCTTCTTGCCTAGTTTCTTCATCTGTAATCCTGCCTTATAAGATTGTTGTTCCCAAATGTGAAGCTCCTGACTCACAACCAGATGGTAGTTATAATCAATACATGAAGACTTCTGCAGTGTTTAACTTCCCTGAAACCTGCTAAATTCAAAACGAGGTGGGCATTGACCTTAGCACTATCTCCCATGACATGAATAATATTGGCATTGACTTAGCGTGTGCCCCATGCAACCAACATCCTCCCACCTACTCTTCCTAGAACAATTTCTCCCAGCCAGACATTGTCTCCTGTGGGAAACTTCCCTTGAGTGCCAATATTGGGTTAGGTCCCTGACTGCTCCCATAACCCCTTGGGCTCACCTCTAGCGCAGCCCTTAAATGACAGTGTTCTAAATGTTTGCCTATTCTGGGAACTATGTTTTGCTTGGTTTTGACAGTGCACAGGTCATGGTAGCCGCTCTTTTTAAAACACTTAATTGAGGTATAATTTTAAGACCGTAAAATCTACTCATTATCAGTATACAACTGAATGGGTTTTCAGTAATTTTAGAGTTGTGCAAAGATCACCACAATCTAGCATTAGAACAATTCTATCACTCCAAAGAGACCCCTTGTGCACATTTGTAGTCACCCCATCCCCTAACCCCAGGCAACCACTGATCTTTCTTTCTTTCTTTTTTAATTGGAGTTCAATTTGCCAACATATAGCATGACATCCAGTGCTCATCCCGCCAAGTGCCCCCTCAGTGCCCATCACCCAGTCACCCCAACCCCTCGCCCACCTTTTTTTTTTTTTAGGATTTTATTTATTTATTTGCAAGAGAGCACAAATGGATGGGAGCAGCAGAGGGAGAGGGAGAAGCAGGCTCCCTGCTCTGCAGGGAGGGGGGACATGGGGCTCGATCCTAGGACCCTGGGATCATGACCTGATCCAAATGCAGCTACTTAACTGACTGAACCATCCAAGTGCACCTGATCTTTCTATCTTAAAAAAAAAAAAAAATCTGTCTTTTCTGGACATTTCATATAAATGGAATCATATTCTATGTGTTCTTTTGCATCTCACTTCTTTTACTTAGCATGAAGCATTTGAGGTTTATACACCCTGCAGTCTATATCAATAATTTGTTCCTTTTGCTAAGGTTTGCATGTCAATGCATAGATACACAGAGACTGCATTCTGTGCACTAACCACCTATGGCTAGTTCAGTGCTTGCAGATTATCGTAAAAGCTAAGGAAACCTTTGCTGCTTGAATTGAGTTCACAATGGGATAATATTAAAGTTAGTCTGACACTATTAATGCACACAGTAATGAGGGGGATAGACAAGAACATACAGATATCTGTGACATGTTTGGGCAATGTCAAGTCATTATCTGAAGAAATGTCTCAGTGACTTCTTATCTTGTCCCTTCACCTTATATGGATTTTTAAGATTCTGAAGTGAGAAACACCCCTCCCTTCTACATCCAGCTGTTTTGACATTACTTTCATCTCCTCTGTGTCAAAACTGAATGCTCACATTTGTCCCAACACAAGCGCCTCATAAACATTAAGTGATGACTTATTCACTTATTCAATAATTATGTATTGAGCACCTACTTTTGCCGGCATCATTTTAGGAGCTTAGAATACTTGACTGAACAAAACAGACAAATATCTCTGCCTTCCTGAGGATGAATGTATTCACATTTGGGTATCCACAATATATCAATAGTCTATAGATTTTGACCCATGAAAGCCTTAATATGTTTTTCAAAACCATTAGACTTGAGGTCAAAGACATAAATAAACTACTCACATTGGAGGAAATACAGAATACTCAATACATAAACAGACCAGCCTGAATAATAATGAAGGAAATGAAAATACAAACAATTCCATTGAAGTTACTAGAAACATTGTACACTTTTTAAGCCATCAAAAAGAAATAAAAATTAGTGCATGTGATGTAGATGGGTTAAGGAAAACAAAAATGCTCATCAATTGCTGGTGCCATTATAAATTGATTGGGTCTTTTAGAATCTGATTGCATCACTGATTCAGAAATTCCTTTTTTTTTTAATGAATGTCCAAAGGAAATAATTTAGGGAAAATATATATCAGAGCTATTAATCAAAGGAAAAAGGCTGGACATAGTCCAAATACTCCACTATTTGGGAGTAGACAAGTAGATAAAAAAATAAATTTGGTATGATAGGATGGAAAGCTCTTACCCACTAAAAAAATTAGAAGACTGCACTCTGTGATATACAGAATGTTTATACAAAACAGTTAAAACAAAGATCAAAAAATATTATGGATGAACTTATTACAGTTCTATAAAATATGTACCAGGAAAGAGCATAAAGTGGTACACATATTTGTATTTGACAATTTTTTTATGCCATATATAATGAATTCTTTAAAATCAGTAGCTACTCCTCCACCCCCCACTCCCACACATTGAAAAGTCTAAAGTCCTTGAAAAATACTATTCCCCCCTCCTCCAACCTCTTCCTTTTCCAGTTCTTCACATCAGTAAATGAAAAGGACATTCTATTCTTAGGCGCTGCACCCAGGCCTAGTCCTTCAGCACAGATTCTCCTGAGCTCTAGAGCAGTAGGATTAGAAAGGCCCCAGAACTTGGGATCCCTGGGTGGCACAGCGGTTTGGCTCCTGCCTTTGGCCCAGGGCGCGATCCTGGAGACCCAGGATCGAATCCCACGTCGGGCTCCCGGTGCATGGAGCCTGCTTCTCCCTCTGCCTGTGTCTCTGCCTCTCTCTCTCTCTCTCTCTGTGTGACTATCATAAATAAATAAAAATTAAAAAAAAAAGGACCCAGAACTCAACTATCTACCCTTTCACTTTATAGAGGCAAAAACTGATGTCCCTAAAGAAGAAGGGTCTTGCTCAAGGTCCCCCAGATGTTTAGTGTAAGGATGACATAACGCGTGAGTCTCAATCACCTTCACCAACTAACTAGTCCCTAGTACATAGTAGGAATTCAGGAATATTTGTTAAATAAAATAACAGTTTCTCTTATAACAGGAAACTGATAAGCCCACATCTGGGTGTTTTGCCTCTCAGTACCCAGCTGAGAATCAATATCTGAGTATGAAAGATTTGGATTCATAGAGTAGATCCAAAAAATAAAACAAAATGAAAAACAAGAAAAACAAAATGAAAAACCAAACAAAAACCAACAAAGCAAACCTAAAGCAGTGTTCTGCCTTGGTGGAAGGCTGCTGCCCAACCAAAAATACTTAGAACAGCCCTAATTTTCATGGGTGTGCCTACTGTTCTGCAGATCTAGGTCCTGGACCAATGAGAAACTATGGGTTTATTTGGGTTTATTTTAGGCAGCCTGCTGTGGCATCTTCGTGTTGTGGTTGATGGCACTGTGTGGTTGGGCAAATGCTTGGACTCCAATTTGGACTAGAACACAATGTTCATTATTTTATTTCAAGAGGCAGAGCCATAATAGGAAGTGTATAGAGAAATTCTGGAGAAAGGTTATATCTCTCAGTGCAAAACTGGGGCAATATGGAAAAAACGAAGATGGCAAAGGGAATCTGGCTGCTTGAGTTTATTTTGGAGGCAGTCTGGGCAAGGAGGAAATATCTCCTTTCTAATAGATGGAGTGAACATGGGCAAGCTACTCTGGTCACAGTTTCTCCAAGGCTAAATGACAATTCCAATTAACAGGTTCAGAAGAGGTAACAGATATGAAAGGATTTTGAAATATAAAGTGTATACAAACAAGCCATTGTGACGATGGTGGTTGAAATAAAACAGCCTGAGCAATAATTAAAAACACAAAAGCAATTGGTGTGATATAATTTATGACATGGAGAATGGGAAAAATTGAGTGCCAACTTCCTCTTGTGTACTTACCTACTGTCCTGCTACCACTAACCACAGGGGGGACTTTGGCCACAATGTACCCTCTTTTCAAGCACCCTTTCCCCATCAGCTCACTTCTCATTTGGGACCCTGGCACACCGCTGTGACCAAGCAGAAAAGACAAGAGACAGATTCCAGCACTTGAGCATGGACCCACCAGATTCCTCCACACACTAGCTGTGTGGGCCGGAGAAGGCCTCCTTGTGTCTCTCATGCCCACTTTCCTCATTTGTAACAAAGGACAAATACCTGTTTCACCTACTATACAGGGTGTCTCCAAATGAGGTAACTTGTTTGCAGAAACTCTACACCAAACAACAAATGCTTTTTGTTGTCACTCTTTAGCCTCTTTACGCCTCTGTTTCTGCATTTGTGAAATAGTTGACAATGATGTGTGTTTCCACAGGTTCTTGTGGCTCTCTGTGAAGGCCCTCTGCAAATACGTCTTATATTAGAGGCTCACCCCAGATTTATAGGCTCCTATTTCTCTACCACATCCTGAAGTATTTATTCCCAATGTGACACTCTGTTCTGTTGTTAAGAGCCTGCAGTTGCTTGGTAAGCCAAGACCCTCCCATGATTGACCAGACCACCCCTCTCTTTTTACCGAAGCCTGCTGCGGTGGGAAGCTGGGACCCACAGCTGATAGAAGAGG
The DNA here is from genome assembly GCF_048418805.1 of Vulpes vulpes. NCBI lineage: Eukaryota > Metazoa > Chordata > Mammalia > Carnivora > Canidae > Vulpes > Vulpes vulpes. The sequence goes on along the minus strand of NC_132780.1, from coordinate 114,942,519 downwards.
ACACTCTGGCCATGCTGATGGGAGAGAGAGAGAGAGAGAGAGAGAGAGAGAGAGAGAGAAAGACAGACAGACCCAGGACAAGACAGTCAGAAGACAGTGTGCCACTAAAAGCCCCAAGGACACTATGTGAGAGGAGGGGGTGTGTCCGCCAGGCCACTGTCCCATCTTCCCTCACAGACAGATAGGCCCTTCCATTCACATCCACATGCATCTGTTTTCTGCCTCTTGAGTGGAACCAAAACTGGAAAACATCTGCACCAGTTTGGTCTGGGTGTGATTTATAAGGACTCCCCGCAGTCTTCTCTCTCCCTTCGCCTCCTCTTCACCTCTGGAGCTTAGAGGTTTCATGTTGTGTTGTTTTTCTTTCTTTCTTTCTTTTTTTTTTAAACAGGCTTGTGTTTCTGGAGACTGGGTCACCTTGATTTATTATGCCCTGGACTCATTAACAAAAGACTCTGGGACAGGTCATTTATTTTCTGAGTGGTGATTTCCTGTCCTACTCTAGCCCGGCAAGGCAGGGGCCTAGTGGAGCACAGACTTAGATTAGCTGCAATGTCGCCTTGGGAGAACAGAATCAAGCAAGAAGGTTCAGAGGGCAGAAAACGTCTCTTTTCTTAAGAGCTCTCTCCTCACTTTAACGATTTCCTTCAGGGTCCCCTTTGATAGTTCTTTTTCTCCACCCCCCTGGCAAATAGGACATGTTTACTGAATAAGTTGGGGGGGCTGCCTTCTTCAAGGAACAAACACTGACCTGTTTTCTCTTGGCATCGTCTAACATTTATATGCATCGTTATGGACGATATTAGTGGGCACCCAAGCTGAGCATGAATGACATGAATTCAACTTCATACACGCTGTGGTCAACTAGTTTGTCAGGCTCTTATTAAAATAATACACGCATGTTTGGGCACTAAAACCTGAGATGTTAATAATTTAGGGAGAGATCAAAAATGAAATTATTCAAGATTTTCAGATAGGCTCTTGGGAAGAAGATTAAAGAATTTGGCATTGCTTAGCCTGAAGTTCAAAGTCTGAAGAATGATTTATTAACTGTTTTCAGGTCTCTGGAAGGTGGTTATATGTAAGAATGATGGTGACCAGCTGTTTTCTGACTTCACGAAAGACAGAATAAGAGGAAGTGGAATTATATCAATGAAATATAATTAACCAGATAACAGAGTAACTGGTCACAGAGATGAGTAGTCATGGCTGAAGTCCATCGAGAAAGATGGGCTGTGTCTCTAAAGTTGTAATGCTGTTAGCACCATTTTATAGATTAACAAATGGAGGCTCAGAGAGATTAAGCAATCTAGCTGACTCCACAGTGTATGGAGTGTATGAATAGGTCAGAGAAATAGCACAGCAACAACAACATATTATAAAGTTCCCAATGGTCTAGATTGGTCTATGTTCAGAGACCAGGAGATTCAATTCTGTGGGCCTAAGACCTTGGAATTCTGTGCTATGCTTGGGTCTGAGCTGGGAGGGCAGTACTCTTCATTCCCCCTCAGCCCAGGAGACAGGCGGAGTAGGCCGACCCAGCACCACCATCCCTCTGAAGCAGTTTGAAGACTTCGGGTGATGTCTGTGCACCGCTCCGTTTCTGTTAGCTTGCCACGGACTGCACTCCCAGACAAAAGCTTTGGTCTCGGGAAAGCTATGGAGTCGGTGGATGAGGATGCCTGAGGCTCGGGAAGGGCATCCCTACTGGCCACTGTGTGTGTCTTCCCAAACTTTACTCCACTATGGAAAGGCCAGTTAAGGAGTTTCTAGAGTTTGCTTCACTTGTGAGGACTGGGATTTATCCAGAGCCACCAGAGTGACTGGACTCCTGAGAAATAGGCGGAGGTTGGGGAAGCAAATCCCTAGCGGACTATTGCCCTGCATACAGGTCAGTTTGGGAATGGCCATGACAGAGGAGCAAGACTATGAGAGAGATTTGCTGGATGGGAGGGATGGGTAACGTCTGCTGCACAATTATTCTGCCAGGCACTAGTCGAAGAGCCGTGACCCATGTCAGGTCAGTGTTTGCAGCAACACCGTGAAGTCAGTACTATTATTATCTTCGTTTACAGAAGAGGAAACGAAGCACAGAGAAGTCAAAACCTTGCTGATGCTCCACAGCTAGGGAGAGTTGAATCCAGACGCAGAGACAGTGTGATCCTGGAGGCTGTGTTCTCAGCTGCCATGGCCTGGGATAAGGTGCTCAGAAGAAACTTTTGCTCTGGGCTCACTCACTCAACAATGACATAGCTTCTTGCTGCCTGGTTTATAAGAAGTACTAACAATTATAAACACTGTTCTAATTTAGGGATTTTACATTCATTCTTCCTCCCTTCTTGGAGAACATTCACCAAGAAGCAAACATTCTATACTCCCCCACTAAGACCTTGGGTATTTAAGGGTTAATTCTTCTCTAATTGCTCAGTTAATTTCTTGGAAGGTGTAGGAGGCAGTAGAAGGGAAGGGCAAGTTTTTGTTTTTTTGTTTTGTTTTGTTTTGTGTTGTTTTGTTTTGTTTTACACAGTAAATCCTACTGGAAGGGGCAAGAGGAGAGAACCAGTATCTGCTGAGCGCAGACTTGAGCTAAATGTCTTCCCATTAGTTACTTCATTTCATCCCCCCAGCAGTTCTTTGAGGTAGGTGTTATCAGCACCGTTTTACAAATGAGGGAGGTTATGTAACTTGCCTGAAGTCACATAGCCTGTGCACAGAGGCCACAATCTGAGCCCCCAGTGCCGCTCTCCAGAGCTGTACACAAGACACCATTTACCATCCAGTGGTAAACACAAGCCGACCTTGACAGAGGGCTCAAGAGGCTCAGCCAGGAGCACAACTAAGAGCCCAAGAAGGGGTGACGCTGGCAGCATTCTCTGAGCTCCTGCCGAGGACTTCGAGCTCCAGTGTGTGGAGCAGCAAACTAGACAAACGAGAAGCCAATATTTCTGGGTTCTGCTCTGCCAGAGGCCTGGGGCACGACAAGATGGTTAATGCAAAGCTTGGCATGCCTGCCTTTCTTAATTTAGGCCTCCTCCCAGGAGGGAACCCAGAAGCGGGGAACATGAGAAAGGGATAGGAAAAATTATAAGAGATAAGTGAGAAAAGAGAATATTTATAGGGCTTGGAACATCTAATGGAAACCAGCTGCCTGATTGAGGGTGGGGGTCTCTGGCCTTGCCTGCAAGGGATTATTAAGCTTTTTCTTGTACATACCTGTGTGTGGAGAGGTGTCTAGGCAGGGAGAAAGGGCGGGTGAGTGCGGGAGACTGGGAGCACGAGCGCCAGCCTGGAGGCTGGGGGAGGGCTGTGAGCTCTGTGCATTGGACAGAAGCGAGCTGATATCCTCTCCTGGCCTCACTCCACCCCCACCCCCTGCCTTCATTTTAAACTGGAGCTGATTCAAACCTGCTGCTCTTGGAAAGAGGCCATCAGTACAGGCTCCAACAGAAAGATGATACATCAGGGGATATGAGTGTGAGTGAGTGGGGCAATCAGAAAGAATGAGAAAATGAGACAAGGGAATGGAAAAGGTGAATAAACAGGGGACGATGAAGGAGGGAGAGAGATGGAAAGATTAAAATGCTGGCTCACATGGAGAGCTTGAAGAGAAAGGAGTGATTGAAAGCCTGGAGCTGGAGCAAAATCAGAGCCGATCCTTGAGGGCCCTGTCTGCTCTCCCACAGATCCAGAGGGTTGTAATAAAGATGTGTCTGTTTGAAAATTTCCAGGGCTGTCTCCCATAAATCTGTGTTTCTTCTTAATCAAAGTCTTCTGGACCAAAAGTATCATCCAAAAATTGTGTAAAGAACACTTAAAGATAGGAGAGTGTATCATCAATGGAAAAAGGGTGATTACCAAGGGCCAGACTCTGGGACACCCATTTAGAAAGACAGAAGCCAACAAGGCACTTTCCAAGTGCCAATTTGTTCTGAAGCTAAAGCCTTAAGCATCAGACCCTACCTTTTATTTCTAGCTCTCACTTAGGTCCTTAGATGACAATATGTCCATGAATCAAACCCCAGTGTATTTAATTGACATGAATTCAATGATATGTGTTAGGAAAAGGGGGAAAAGGAACAAAAGAAAGGCTACAGAGTCATTTAAATAGTGAAGATGATTGACCCATCTTTCAACTCAATGAACAATATTAGATGAGCTGAAATGAGAGATGTGAATCTAATTCTTCCCCTTGGTCCCTTTTGGTCTGGTCTCAGATGTATCTCATAATATGGGCTGATCTGTGTTTAAGGAAATAGGAATTTATCTTATAAGACATGATCCATTAAGTAAAAGTCCACTATGTTACCTCCTACCCAACTGAAGAAAAATACCCAACACACTATGTTGTGTTTGTTTAAAGATGGTATAATGATGGACTTTCTCAAAAGTCATTTTAATTAGACTTTTCTTAAACTTATAGTGCAGCCATTGGACTTCATTGTCCATTACGATTGGTGAGTGTACAAAAATGTCGAGTATTTGGACTTGTAGTTGGTTAATAGACTGCTTTCTCCCAATTGTGCAGTAAGTATTGAGGTATATAAGATGAGAAAGGCTCATAGGCCCTTAAACTCTGGCAGAGCCACAAGAGGGTGCCAGTATGACCAGTGTGATAGAAACTACCCCCTTCAGCTGCGTCCCTCCCTCTCATTTTATTCTGCGCACTCACTCCTATTTCTCAGTTTAAAATAAGTGGCTGCCTGGCTATTCTACAGAACCGTCCTATGCATTATAGCGGGTCCTATGCACCATAAGCATCTTACTAACAAAGACAAGCCTCTAATCCCCTAATTATCTCAAGGGGGTTTTCTCTTAAGCTCTTCTATCTCATTCAAATATTGACCTTCTTCATTAACTCAGCAACAAGTCTTCTGTGTCAGAAGGATTAGAGAGAAAGTCAGTTCAAAGATCATGCTAGCCAAAACGTCAACTTTCCTTTAAGAAATAATTATTACTACTGCTTTAAGAACTTAAGGGGTGGAGACCCAGACTCCTCCTCCCCTCAAAAAGGGGCAGGGATATTGTCTCCTTTGGGAAGAAACTTCTGACCAAATTATCAGATGGATTCTATCATAGACAGACAGACATAGACAGACAATCTCCTCAGACTGGCAGGTTACAGTCTGCTGTGTGGCAGCATCATCTTGCCCATGGAAGGATCTCTCTTTTAGAAATGAAGACTTTCCTTGCTCATCAATAGTCCACACACTCCTGTGATTTTTGAAAACTTCTATCCCACTAACTCAACCAGAAATGCCAAGACACTGGGCACAGAAGGGATTTCAAGAGTACTTAAATCTCTTGGGGGCAGTTGGGTGATCCAATTGGTTGAGTGTCAGCCTTTAGCAGGTCACGGTGCAGGGTCCTGGGATTGAGCCCCATGTCGAGCTGCTCACTGAGCCCAGCATTGAGCTCCTTGCTCCATGGGGAGTCTGCTTCTCCTTCACCCTCTGCCCCTCCCCCCCACTGTGCTCTCTCTATATAAATTTCAAGTGAATGAATAAAATCTTTTTTTAAAAAAAGTACTTATGTCTCCCTACTTTGACTTCTACATCAAACTGCTGCTGAGTCCTTATTCCTCAAGGCCCATCAGGAGGTCAATAGTCAACCTTTCAAAGTAATGCTAGAGAAAAGATACTTTGGCACATCACGATTTCATGTCTGCTATTTTGGCACTTTTTAATGATGTTCCACATCTCCAGACTATTCTTGAGATTATATATTCTTTTTGTTTGTTTTAGATTATAGATTCTTTTTAGTTTTTACTTATGTCTCAGTGGATCCACTGCCCTAAAATGAAAACAAAAACAATGAGCCCATCTCTATTTGTGTTTTTTTCTAATGATGAATTAGAAAAGACATTTTCCACTATTCCTTCCATCCTATGACCAGTCCTCTCTTCTCCTTCTACTGTTGTCTTCTCATTTGCATGTGTTTTACACAGAGTGCTAGATGTAGACCAATCATTATGATGGTGTTAGTCAGTGCTAGTAGGAAAACATAATTCATATTTTTCAATGGCAAGAACATTATGTGGGGCATTGGCATTTGAACTTCTTATTCTTACCACATGAATTGGTCTAAATGGAAATACTACTCTATTGAAATGGTCTTGCACGCCCAAATGTCAATGTGAATAATAGGTGTCACTACTCAAGAACTAAAAAATATCTTTCCCATGTACTATGTGGCCACAGATTTTCACAGCCTACGTTTAGGTCCTAGAGAAAGTTGATTGCCTTTAAGGCCAGTAAGTACCTCTGACTGTGGCAACTCATACTGTGGGAAACCCCAGCAGTACTCTGATCTTGGTATGCAGTGACTTTAAAAAAAAAAAAAGAATTCACTACTACTTCTACTTGGGTAAGTGACCAGCCATAGAAATGGGGGAAAACATAAGCAGTGGCAGATTTGGGGGTAAGAGATGAATATAGTTTTGGTCCAGTAATAGAACAGCTATAAATTTATTTAACTATACTTTCATCCAGTCAACTTTCCCCCATTTGATTTAAAATTTTCATGGAGGCTTTTCCAGATTCTTTGCAGATAAACTTTTTCCAAGCATTCCCTAATCTACCAGCCTCAACCACTGAATGCTCACTTTTGTCTAGAGACTCCCAAACAATCATGAGTGGAGTTGGAATGCTGCATGAAAACTGGAGGTTTGTGAGAAGTGTTGCACTGAACATTGAATTACCTCAAAAGATCCATCCAGTCAGACTTGTTCATACATTGGCTCCTAACACACTCTCACATCTGCTTCTCCTGTGTAGTCTCGTCAACTTAAAATTCTCTCACCTTCTCTTTGCATGACTGAGAACTGTTCATTCTTCAGGACTCAAGTTCATTTCATCTTGCTCTGTGAAACCTTCCCTGACTGTGAGGTTCACCATAATTTTCCCTCCAATGACATGTACTACCTATCCTGTTCTTCTTAGGTTTCTGTACTATCCAGTACTCTTGTTAAGTTTCTGTACTGTCCAATACTTATTACTAGGTTTCTGGGTGTTTGAGAGCCAGTCAGCTAGGATTCCTTGTGGATCGGTTCCAGAACTCCCACAACAGAGAAACTGTGGAGTAATCATATTGGACATGAAGGGAATAGTGTGTGTGTGTGTTTGTGTGTGACTAACATGAGAATGAATAGCTGATATGCCCTTCCTCTTAGGCAGATATTTAACAGAGATAGCACCCTTCTTTCCCTTCTTCTTCCTTTCTCTCAGAGGAAACCCAGACTTAAACCCAAGGAGGCAAGACTGGCCTAGACAGGGAAGACTGGGCTGAGCTGTGTAAGGTGTTTGCCATTTATAAACAAGTCCTGACATCCCAACTTGAGTGTTGGCAAACAATGTCATCAGCCCAGAGAAAGTTCTCAGAGATACACCAAGGCCCCAGGCTAAACTGCAAAGTAGGCAAAGCTCTTCCCTACCCCTCCACCCACCCCCGCAGTTCCCCAACATCCTGGCTACCCCAGCCCTCATACTGCCCTCTTTGGGACTTCCATCCTGGTCTCTAATGGCCCTGATCATGATAAGGAACCCATATGATAAAGTTAGCTTTTCCTCCTTCTCAACAGGTACTGATCTCTTAAAACCAGATGTGGGTAATTAATTGGCTTTAGCTTTTCAGGAGGCATTCTGGATTAAACTGGTGTAACCTGGCAAGGTAGACATTGAGGGGCTAATGGCTTTGTCCATCTCAATCAGCTACCCTCTCCTAACTGAAACTAGCCTTTGAATAAACTACCTGATCATGGATTCTCTGGCTAGCATGTGGCTTCCTTTCTCCTGGCCCTCCTTTTCCCCTTCTCTTCAATGGACCAAAGAATCACCCTTGTGGGAAAGAGAGAGAGGCTCAGAGACTATTGGAAAACACAGATGATCCCCAAACAGAGCATCTCCCGAATGTCTTATTAATGCAACTTCTTGACAATTATCTTTCAGAGGTTCCTGAAATCTTTGGAAGGGACCTTCACTGTCTAATCTTACACCCAGTGCAGGATAAACTTCTACAATGTCTTCAGGTGGCAGCAGACAGCTTTGGATGAAATATTTCCTCTGAGGGGAAATTTAGTTCTTTCTCAGTCACTGTTCCATTGTCCAATAGCTATACTTGTTGGAAAATTCTTTTTGTATAAAGCTCTTTTTTATATAAAACCAGTTTTACCTTTTAAAAAAGGTGGAATATAAGGGCACCTGGGTGGCTCAGTGGTTGAGTATCTGCCTTTGGCTCAGGTCATGATCCCAGGATCCTAAGATTGAGTCCCACATCAGGCTCCCTGCATGGAGCCTGCTTCTTCTTCTGCCTATGTGTCTGCCTCTCTCTCTGTATCTCTCATGAATAAATAAATAAAAACATTAAAAAAAAACTTTAGAAAAACAAAGATAAAGAAAAAATCTTGAAAACAATCAGTGGAAAAAGAAAACACCTTGCCTCTAGAGGAGTGAAGATAAAATTTATATAAATACATATAAATATGATAAAAATGATAAAAAATTGTATCTGACTTCTCTTCAGAAACCATACACACAGGAGAGTAGAGTGAAATTTTTAAAATTTAAAGAGAAAAAACCCCCACCAACCAAGAATACTGTACCCTATGAAATTACCATTCAGAAGTAAAGGAGAAACAAAAACTTTCTAAGACAAACAAAGTCCAAGGGAACTTGTCCAGTAGACCTGCCTTACAAGAAATGTTGAAAGAACTTTTTCAGGGAGAAGGAAAATGACATGAGTCAGGAACTGGTATTTACAAAAAGAAAGGAAGAATATTAGAAGATGAATAAGTGAAGGTCAAATAAAAACTCTTATTTTTCTTATTCTTTTTTTTAAGATTTTATTTATTTATTCATGAGACACACACACACACACACACAGAGGCAGGGACAGAGGCAGAGGGAGAAGCAGGCTACATGCAGGGAGCCTGATGTGGGACTCAATCCTGGGACTGCGGGATCACACCCTGAGCTGAAGGCAGATGCTCAACTGCTGAGCCACCCAGGTGTCCCTATTTTTCTTATTCTTAATTGCTGTAACAAATAACAGTTGTTCAAAATAATAAACAGCTGCAACATATCTGATGTATGCTTCACTCTTTCCATATGTGTGTGTATGTGTGCGTGTGTGTATTTATGTATAAGTGAAGTGAATGACAACACTGAGACAAGAAGAGGTGGGAGAAATTAGGAATATTTTATTATTATGAAGTGCTTATGCTACCCATGAAACAGTATAGTGTTATTTGAAAGTGGGCTTGGTTTAGTTGTAAATGTATATTGAAAACTTTAGACTGACTACATTAAACAGTTAAAAAATAAGCATAATTGATATACTAAGAAAAGAGGGAAAATGGAATCATGTAAAAATGCTCAATTAAAACCACAAAAGGCAGAAAAAGAACAGAAGACAAAAATAGGAATAAAGAGAAAGGGCAAGAAATAGAAAACAATAACAAATATGGTAGATATTAATCCAACTATATCAATAATCATTTTAAACATCAATGGTCTAAATACACCAATAAAAAGACTAAGATTGTCAGAATGGATCAATAATAAGACCATATTATAAACATATGTTGTTTATAATGAGTAGAAAAACTCACTTTCAATATAAAGACACATAAAGATCAAAAGTAAAAGGATAGAGAAAGGTATAGCCTATTTGCACCAATCAAAAGAAAGCAGGAGTAGCTATATAAATTTCAGGAAAAGGAAACTTCAGAGCAAGGAAAGTCATCAAGGGATAAAAAAAAAGAGCATTACACAATGATAAAAGGATCAATTCCCCAAAAAGACATAACAAACCTTAATGTTGATGTGCCGAACAACAAGGCTCAGAATATGTAAGGCAAAACCTGATAGAACTTGTCTTAGTCCACTTGAGCTGCTATAACAAAAATACCATGAACAGAGTAGTTTATAACCAACAAATATTTATCTTTCACAGTTCTGAATACTGAGAAGTCCTAGATCAAGATGTGCACAGACTTGGTATCTTGCTTCTTGGTTCAGAGATGGCTGTTTTTCACTGTAACATCACATGGTAGAAGGAGCAAAAGATCTCTTGGGGTGTCTTTTATAAAGGCCCATTCATGAAGACTCTGACCTCATGATTTAATCACCCAAAGACCCACTTCTTAATACCATTACCTTTGGGGTTAGGATTTCAACATATGAATTTGGTGGTGGTGGTAGTGAATATAAGCGTTTAGTTCATTGCAGAAATACAAGGAGATGAATCTACTATTATAGTTGGAGACCTCAAAACCCCTCTGTCAGAAATGGACAGATAATTAAATCTAAAAGAAGTAGGATAAAATAAATAATAAAAATTAGAGCATATCAATAAAATTGAAAGCAAGAAATCAAAGGAGAAAATCAACAAAACCAAAAGGTGGTTCTTTGAAAAGATCAATAAGCCTCTACCACGTTAACTAAGAGAAAAAGAGAGAAGACACAAGTTGCTAAGATCAGAAATAAAAGAGGGGACATCAGCACAGATTCTATGAACATTAAAAGGACAATAAAGGAATACTATTCAAAACTCTATGCCCACAAATTTGATAACCTAGAAGAAACAGACCTATTCTTTGAAAGAGACAATCTGGCAGTAGTCATTCCCGCCAGAGTATGAGAACTACCTAAAACCCAAATAGTGTCAGATTAAGTATCCATATTTTTTATTTGAAAGTACTGCCACCATCCATATTCCTCAAATTATATATCTGCACATAATAGATATTATATATTCAATATATTATACATATTCAAATTTTATATATATTCCGCATGACTGGGCTGTGGAGGGAAGAAGTGGAAACATGAAAGGCAGAAATGGATGGAAAGGTGAGGCCACCTTGGATCGTTGTGCCATCTCTCAGAGGCCAGCATCCAGGCCACCTCCAAGATGCAGCCTTAGGCCTTCCTGTACTACAGAGCCCACCCGATCTGCTGCACTTGCCCTTGAGTTCTGTTTAATAAATTGCAGCAAAAATCAGTAATCAAAGTAAGAACAAAAACAAAAACAAAAGCTCTGCTGGTTGACAGTGAAAACCTGGACAGTTAAATTATAAATTAATGTTTAGGATGTTCTGGATCTTCAATAGCAGAAATTTTAATTAGGGCCCCTCAGTCCATGACAAATCAGGTGGAAACCAAAAATGGTAATATATAAGACCTAAATAACATAATTAATGAGGTAGATCTGGTTGATCTGTATCAAACTGTACACTAGACACTATGCTGTCTCTTCATGAGCTATGTGGCATTCACAACTGACCATACTTTAAACCAAAGAAAAACATCAATAAATTCCAAAATGTAGAAATAGTGCAGATAACATTCTCTGCTCATGATGCTGTAAAACTGGTCTTAATAAAAAAAAATGAGATAATAAAACAAACAAAATTAAAAGGAAACAAACTGTGACATGCAAAATAAAAAGAAAACAAACTTCTCTTTAAAATAAAGTTTATGTCAAAGAGAAGTAAAACTCAAAAGCACAGACTTCAGAAAATAGTAAAAATTAAAAATCTAAAATAAAATATATTTTAAGAATTGACAGATAGAGGTTGTAAACTATAAAAAGAAAAAAAAAGAATAAAAACAAAAGATTCAGGATGATGTTTATCTCTAATTGAGTGAAGAGAGAAGGAGGCAGATGGAGGAGATGGGGGAACATTTATGTAGATACAGGTTATTGTAAAGACCATGTTAGGCAATGAGTCCATAATTTTAAAATTTATCACATTAAAATAAACACACTAAATAGATAAGTAAACGAAAGAGGGCTATTCACTGACCAATGATGAAAGTGTGCCACAAATCAAGACAACGATTAATTCAGTTCTGTGTCACAAATAAATTTAGAAATGCTATGTACCACTACTTACAGGATGCAATTAAAGGAGTGCCCAGAGGAAAATTCATAGCCTTACCTATAAAGAATAATAAATTAAAAAGCTAAAAATGAAAGAAGTAACATCTTTCTCAAGGAGTTAAAAAAAGAGAACTGAAGGATAATAGGGATAATAATAAACCTAAAGAAAGAGTAAATCAGGATTTAATCAAAAGCAGAAATTATTTAACTAAAGACGAAACAAGATGAGAGCACATTAAATCCAACAGCTAATTCCTTGAAGGACAAAATAATACACTTAATTTAAAATAAGAAAAGATAAAAATCACAAAGGAAACAATAACCGCAAATACAGGGGAAAATAAAAGAAAGAGAGATTACCTTTACTGAAGTTTTGGAGATAAATTTGAAATCTTGGGAAATAAATAATTTTCTAAGAATAAAACTTACTTTAAATGTTTCCAGAAAACAATTAGATATCACACAAATTATCATTTAAAAAAACAGTAAACTTTTTGAAGAAGTATCACCTTCCCAACAACCAGAAATGACAAAGCACCAGGAAGCTACAAGTAATCGACTACACCATTAAGTGACAGGACATTCTGCTGCTCTTAAATTTTTTTCCAGGAAATAGAAATAGAAGATAATCTCTAAGATAACATTACCACACAAACCCATGGATACATAGCATAGGCTAATCTTATTTATTAATATCAATACACTAATCTCAAACCAAGTATCAGTAAATAGAATGGAACATCAATGAAAAAGAATGATGTACTGTAATCGAGTGTGATATCCATTGGGAATACCTATGTGGCTTGAGAATAGAATGGCTTCAGAATAGAAAGACATTAATATTTAACAGTGGATTGAAGGAGAAAAAACACATGACCATCAATCACTATAGACGCTAAAAGGGCATTTGTTAATTTTCAACAAAGACCACAAACAATGAAAAAAACTCAATGAAAATATACACTTATGATGATGAGCATTGAGTAATGAAGAGACTTGTTGAATCACTGTATTGCACACATGAAACTCACAGAACACCATATGTTAACTATACTGGAATTAAAATACTTAATGAAAAAACCTCAATCTTTCATTTCTTAATATGACTATATGTTTGTCAGCCCAAAAACAGCATTATGGGTTACACTAGAAACATTCCCTTTCAATTCTGACATAAGAGAAAGATGTCCACAACTACCATTATTACTTAACATTGTTCTGGTTCCAGCTAGCCCATACATTTAATAAAATAAAGAAAATACAGGTTGTATTCATGTGCTAGGACTGCCATAACAGTATGTCTTAGACCAAGTGACTTAAACAACAGAAATTAATTTTCTCTCGGTTCTAGAGGCTAGAAGTCCAAGATCAAAGTATAGTAGAATCAGATTTGGTAAGGACTCTTTTCCTGGCTTGTACATGGCCACCTTCTCATTGTGCTCTCATATGGTGAAGAGACAGCAAAAGAGAAAAAAAGAGCCAGATAGGGAGTGTAGGAGTTTCTTCTTATAAAAAGGACATGAATTCTATTGAATCAGGGCTCCTGACCCCTATGGCTTCAGTTGACCAGAATTACTTTATTAGAGGCCCTATCTCCCAATATAGCCCCTTGGGGGTTAAGGATTTGACATATTAATTTTTATAGAACACAAACATTCAGTCCCAAATAGTCCTACAAAATGGAAAGGAGATAAAGTTATCATTATTGAGTCACAATATTATTGTATATCCCCCCAAACCTAACTGACTCTATTACAAGTAATATGAGAATTCAGTAAGGTGGTGAGATACAAACTGGGCACAGAAATCAAAGCGTTGATATCTATGTTTATATAACAGCAACCACTTAGAGGAGATAGAAGGAAACATCCCATTGGCAACAGCAGCAATAGTAATTAAGATACCAAGAGATAAACTTAAGAAGTGATGTGTGAGTGCTGAATGTAGAAAATATCCAATTGCTACTGAGGAAAGAAATGAACACTTTATCAAATAAAAAGCATCTGTAAAGGGAGTCATCATAAAGATATATATCTATTCTCCCTAAGTTCATCTATATATTTAATGCAACTCCAATAAAAATTCATACAGGGTTTTGTTTTGTTTTGTTTTTTGGTGGGGGGTGGACAAGGACAGAAGCTGACAGAAACTTCCTCAAGTTCATAAGGAAAGAAAAACAAGAATTGTCAAAAGAATTCTGAAAAATAGAGCAATGGAAAGGGCTGACTGCTGAGTGTGCAGAGAGACGGGTGCTCTCGTACTTCTGAGGGTATGACTTCTAAGGACAGTTTTACAATATTTATTAAACTTACAAATGCACATGCCTTTTAATCCAGCGACTCTACTTCTAGGAATTTGTCCTTCAGACATATGAACAAGATTATTCACAGCAGAATTGTTTGTAATAGCACGCAATTGGAAACATCCTTACTATCGTGGTCTGGTTAAATAAATTATGGACCCTCCACAAAACATAATACTCCGAGTCTGTGAAAAAGAAAGAGAAAGTTCTTTCTGGATTTATATGGAATGATTGCCAAGATATATAGCTAAGTTAAAAAAAAAAGCAGAGTACTTTTAATGAAGTATGCTATGACTTATGTAAAAATAAGAAAAAATAAAGAAGGTATATACATACATATTTATACATACATACATATACCTAAGCTCACACACACATAAAATATATATATGTTTAGCTGCTTGTTTATGCATCTAATATCTCTGGAAGTATTTATCAGGAAATAGTAGCATTAGTTGCTTCCAAAGAGAGCTGTGCAGGAGAAGGGGTAAGAAGAGAATTTTTATCCTTTGGTGTCTTTGGAATTTTGATTCACATGAATGTGTTTATTTTAAAAAGTAAGTTAAATAATTGAAAAAGGAATTCACTTCTGACTTTTAGAAATATCATGGAGTTGAATGAACCCTTAAATTGAAGACCAGGAAATACAGCAATAGCAATTTTAATTTTTCTAAATTATGCATGCCAAATTCCCTTTCAGTTAGGAGTGATTGTGGGAAACTGAAGGGAGGGATGAACCACAGGACAGCAGGGAGACCAGGGGGAATGAGACTGAGAGTCGGGAGCCTAGGAGCCATCGAGAAGGAGAGAGAGCCAGAGAATCAGGGAGAGCTGGTGAAGCAGGAAGGTGAATGGGCGGTCTGTAAGTTTTAGGGTAAAGACGGTCAAGTGAGACATTCTTGCAACACATTGCTCTCCACTGGGGACATGAGTTTCAGAGCAAATGTCTCTGTTTTCGCTGGCCTTTGAAATTATTGTGTGTAAATAAAAAGTTTATTTTCCCATTGAAATCTAAGGGTGTTCTCCTATGTGGAAGGAATTAACAAAGGTCTGAGAAATTCACTTAGGGTCCCTTTGCCATTCATAAGCAGTCTAAGTGCTTTATCTTTGTTCTTTGAGAGGGTAAGACTCATTTAATAATGCCAGGAGGTGATAATTGAACACAGCATTTATTTCACTGTTTTGAGCCTCCCTTCACCACAAATACATCTCATTAATGGGACCATAATGATGTTGCCACCATTTCCATTTTTTTCAACCCAAACTATCAGACTCTTAGAGGAGCCCCCATTAGCAATCTGAGCACAACAGCAGCTGAGTCTGGGAAAGGTTACGTGTCTCACTAAATTTTCTAAGGCTTGAACAATTCTATCTCATAGAATGGTAGTGTAACACGGTGAGAAGGGAAGCTGGAGCTCAATGAAGAAGTTCTGATGGTCCCCAGCTCTGGTTTATAAAATAATAAAAGTTTAATCTTTTGGGATACACAATTACCTCTATTGCCACCTGCTGGTAAACTTATGTCTCATTTATTTCAGTTGATGAAATACATTTTGGGATGCAGAGTTGGCCTTGCAGCAAAAGAACTGCAGCTGCTTCAGGACTGGTCACTGGTTTGCAGATGCAGGAGCTGATGCGTGGGGAGGATGGATCACACCATGTCATGTCCCTCAGCACGTAGGACAGCGAATGGCAAAGACGGCACCAGGATGTGGAGAGGGACAGTCTCCTCTGGCAGTGCCACCCACCCTGCTAATTCTGTGTCTACTCTCTTGAGTTCATCTAAATATAGGGAGCTCGGGGCGCCTGAGTGGCTCAGTCGGTTAAGTGCCTGACTGGATTTTGGCTCAGGTCATGATCTCAGGATGGTGAGACAGAGTCCCCCACCTCCGATGGCTCCAGCTCTGGGCTCAGCAGGGGAGTCTGCTGAAGATTCTTTCCCTCTGTACCTCCTCTTACTCATGGGCTCACTCTCTCTTCTCTCTCTATAAAATAAATAAGTAAATCCTCAAACAAATAAAAATAAATATAGGGCTCTCTACCTCTCACACAGAAAAAGACTATTTAAAAAAATTCAATGGGGATCCCTGGGTGGCGCAGGGGTTTGGCGCCTGCCTTTGGCCCAGGGCACGATCCTGGAGACCCGGGATCGAATCCCACGTCGGGCTCCCAGTGCATGGAGCCTGCTTCTGTCTCTGCCTCTCTCTGTCTGTGTGTGTGTGTGTGTGTGTGTGTGTGTGTGACTGTCGCACACATAAATAAAAAATAAAATTAAAATAAAAAAATAAAAAAAATTCAATGATTTTAAGAACTAATTTTTTAACATCTTAATCAAACACAAACACACACAGGCAGTTGCCTCACTTTTGTTCTGGAGTTGAAGCCAACATTGACAGAGACTGATTTATTCTACATGCAGACTTTCTCTTCCTTCTCTCACTCACATACTTTACCCTCTGATCCTTCAAAACCTATACTCATACATGAACCATATGGCTAACACAGGCATCAGTGAACAATTTACACATTTTCTCATGTTTGCAATTGCATAAAATCTTTATGCTATCTGGAATCATTTAATAAGTAGAAAAAAATATAAGGCCATTTTTCTTCTATGACCACCTCATGATATTAATTGATTATAATGTTCCCCCAAAGTACTATAAGATTCTGAAGTAGTTTCTGTGTGCCCATTTACCCAGTGAGGGATGTCTGGGGTATTTCAAGTTTTTGGTGATCATAACTAGAATGGCTATAAACATGCACAGACAGGTTTTTATGTGAATATAAATTTTCTTTTCTCTATAATAAATATGCAGGCATAGGAATTGTGGGTCATATGGCTTGTGCATGTTTAAAAGAAACTGGCAAGCCATTGTCCACGGTGGCTTTGCCATTTTGCCTTCATACCTGTGATGCATGAGAGTTCCGGTTTCTCTGCATCCTTGTCAGCACTTGATATTGTCAGTACTTTTTCTTTTAGCCATTATATTAAGTATACAATGGTAACTTGTTATGTTGTTGAACAACTTTTTATGTGCTTACTTGTCACCCAGATATCCTCTCTGGTGAAGTACCTATTCAATAATTTTACCCCTTGACCACTTTTGTTTTGCATTGGGTTGTTTTCTGTGATGTTTTGAGAGTTCTAGATGTATGCTTTGGTGAACTATTCTTGAATCATCAAAAAATGAAAACATTTAGATTCTTTCAGTGTAAATGTATTCTATTCACTTATTGGTGATTCACATATGGAACGGAGTTAAACTATAAGTTATAAACTAAACTTTTCTACAACTAGAACTGTGGGTATTTTGAATGATAAGGTACTCTTTAAGGAGGCCCAAGGAGAGAAAGCCGGTGAGCTGCCCAGATCAGATTCTAGAAAGATCCATTTTCCTTGGTGAATTCACCAAAATCTAGGGTCTAGTCTCTTAGGCTTTGAAGGTTTTAGAGCTGTGGCTGGTCAGTATCCTAAGAGCTGATCCCGCTGGAGGACACTTATTCATGCTAGTAAAGCTCTAAAGAGACTAAGCAAGGCCAGGGTGGCAGCTAATGCACCAAGGCAGCCTCTGGTGCCTTCTTCTCCTATAGATTCATATGACAGTTGTATGCTTCCTTACTGAGTTTGGACGTGGCTGTGATTAACTTCTCACTGGGCCATGATGAAAAAATAAGCAGAATCAAATGAATTTTTCTTAATTGGCTTGATTTAAAGAGCTATCTTTTATTTGGAAGCTATGTTCTTTCTACAACTTTGATACATTCTATATTAATGTATTTCCTTGAGGTACAACTATGGCTTGTTGGCCTAGCAGACATTCTGAAAGTGAGGAACTGTTGTTCTCTGCTCTAATGTCACCCTTATCTCCTGCTTTTCTGAGACTCTAGGAGGCACCTCCCTAACTTTCCATCTATATGTGTCTAAGTCAACTGGACTTGACATTAGAGGCTCTATGCATTCTGACCCCTAATTTCCAATTTCATTTCAAGACACCTTGCTATGTGATTCTTCTCCAGGTAAACCAGTCTCCTGGTGTACCATGCCTCTTTTTTTTGGCCTCTGGATATTTACTGTCCATTCCTAGCCAACTTTGGCTCCTATACCTATCTTCCTCAGTGTCTTCTGAGACAGAAGTGGATGTTTACTCCTCTGGATTCCTACAATACCTATGTTCAGTCTCATTCCTAAAGTATTTCTCCTATAGTATTGTTCACTGTGGGTGACTTGGGTATGCTTTAATGGATGATCAGAGTACTCCTATCACTTAGTAAGCTTTTAAAAGGAGTAAAGGCCCATTTTTAAAGAAATCTCAGCTGTCTCACAGCAAGGAGCACAGTGCTTTTCATGCTAGATGCTCAATTAAGGTTTGCCAAATGAAAGAAGAAAATGAATATATGAGAAATGGCATATTTAAATTTTTGCAACAGGAGTCCTTTTTTACCCACAGTTAACTATATATTTTGGTACTTGAGGGCCTTCTTATACACACCTCCTACATAAATATACTGATCAAGGGCTCCCTTGGGCTATATCCTCAGATGTATGAGTCTGTGAGTGGGGCCTACACACCAGCATGCCCAGGCAGAAGGAAAAATAAGCAGGCCCTCCCAACTGGGGAAATCATTTGCAGCTCCTCCCATTCTTACTGGCTGAATCTTCTTATTTAAAACAAACAAAAAACTGGAAGCAGCAATTCAAGTGGCTGGCTATTAGCAAGTTCAGTTATCAAAACACAGACAGAGTATTTAAACATAAAAACAATAAAGTCCCAAAGTCCACTTCTGACCTCTAACATCTCTGCAGCCAGAGCCTCCCCTAACATCTTCCTTTTGGACCCTCGGGGGGGTCGAGTGTTCTTATCACACGGAGGCTATTTCTACATTTTACTCGACCTAGAGCATTTTCATTAATTGTAAAGAGACTTTCCTCTCTTTACAATCTTTCCTCTCTTTTACAATCTCTATGTGATTCTTCATATTCCAATACAAGGGTACATATCCAGGCTACAGCCTGGTGGTGTTTAGTCTGGGTTTATAAAATAAATTAGATCTATCAGCTTCTCTGTTGTCTTCTATTTCTTTCTCTTAAAAAATGGAGTGCATTAAAATATTAGTTGCATAAATATTCTAATTATTTGAATAGGCTAGATAAAAAGAGATACTTTAATTAAAAAGCATTTTGTGCATAATAGAAGCTGTTATTAGCTCCCCAAGTCTCATAACCAAAGATTTTGTTATATTAACTAGAAATGTCTACTGAATTCGTTCTTGGTCCCCTAAAACACAGCACTAAACACCGTTGAGTATGATATTACCTATGTAATGAGAAAGGAAGGTAGAAAAAAGACCTGAAGGAAATATACTAAAGGGCTTGCTAGTAGTGACTGACTCTGGGTGGCACAGTCATGGATAATTTTTCCTGCGTCTTTATATTTTGTATCACTTTTCCCACTTTTCATAATGAGCATTTGTTATTCTGATGATCTGGAGATGTGTTACATTTTAAAAATAAG
Source organism: Vulpes vulpes (assembly GCF_048418805.1). NCBI lineage: Eukaryota > Metazoa > Chordata > Mammalia > Carnivora > Canidae > Vulpes > Vulpes vulpes. The sequence goes on along the minus strand of NC_132780.1, from coordinate 114,922,821 downwards.
ATTATTAAATGTTCAGTAGGTAAAGGTTTTTTTTCCACCTAATCTATCTTTCAGAGGCTTTGCTTTTTCCACCTGCGTGACCTTGTGCACATTGCTTAATTAACCCTTTGAGTCTCAGTCTCCTGAAAAAAAATGGGAAAAGAAGACCTTCCTTCAAAAGTCTGTGTGAAGATGAAGTGAGAAAATGCAGGGAAGTCACCTAGCCCAGAGCTTGAAGGCCTGCAGGTACCTAATAGTAGGTCATCAAAGCCTGGGAGTAGCACCTCCCCCTTCTCAGACTAAAGCAACTTTAGGAGCCTATCTGGACCAGGATTGAAAATGGAATGATTCCACTTGCTTCCTGCCACTGTCATCGTCTACCCTCTGCATGATTTCTTGCTTTTCTTCAACTGTGCCTGAGAACTGCCTGCCCCAAATTTCAGAAGAGTAATGCAGTCCTAAGGGCAATTGCATGAGTGGAAATAATGGAATGATGTGGTAAAACGCAGGCACATGTGCTTTGGATTTGAAAAGTCCAGAGTTTAAATTTTCCTAATTACTAACTGTGTGATCTCGGGCAAGGGACTTAAGTTTTTGGAGTCTTGATTCTAAATAACATCCATTGAGCCCTTATTACATGCCAAGCACCTAGCTGAGCATTTAACATACATTATCTCATTTAATTAACCTAGCAACCTGTGATGCGTAATTATTATTCCCATTTTACAGATGAACAAGTGGTAAAGTAAGTTGCCTGAGGTCACATAGCTGATTACTGGTAGCTTTCACATTTTAATCCGGGTAGTCTGATTCCAGAGTCTCTGCTCTTACCTCCTTGGCTGTAAAGGTTCCCATTCATTAAATGGGCATAACAATACAAGCTGATGGGCTCATTGCAACAAATGGAATAATAGGTGTGAGATGTCTGTGCATAGGAGGCACTCAGTCAAGGTCTGAGATTAGATTAGAGAAGATGCTCTAATCTTAAAAGGTATTTAGGAGTACATATAGAGGACTTTTACACACAGTCTCATACCACTGGCTTCTCTCCTGTGCATCAGTGTTGCTACTCATGCATTGATCTCTTCCACACTCCTTTTCTTGACACCTAGTAGAGCATCTCTAGGAAAAGGCAACAACTTTAAAATATCCTTCAGATTTGCACATGATTTCTCTCACATACGGCAGTGATATTTACTTATTATTCCAACCCTGACACAATAATGGTGATCACTTATCAAGTACTAAGGAACTTACATGATTTATCTCAGTCAGCGTATCCCAACAAAGAATTATGAGTTAAGCTTTATTAGTTCTTTTTACAGATGAGGAAATTGTGACCCAGAGAAGTTAAGAAATTTGTCTGAGGTCACATGGGTAGTGAATGAGGAAACAAGGATGCAAATCCAAATGGGCCTGGTTTTGAAACCTCTTTATTCAATCATCTTATTACTGTAGCCCTCACCACCACCCTTATCTCCATGTGTTTCGCGTGTCTACCTGTATGGCTGAAGAATGGCATGAGGTCACCCTGGGATCAGACTATTCTGGAGATTTAGCAGTAGTTGTGATTTTCCTATTTTTCTTTGAGGCTAAAGAGAATTCACTATGGTGAGGCTGAAACTGCCTAGTGGCCTAGCATCTTAGGGTTTGGATAAGCATCCATCAAATCCACTACATCCATTGTGGGTAGTCACTAGCGCTATTTGGCAAATACTCCATTTTCCTCTGTTCTGGGCACAGAGTAAGACTGAAAGTCCTGGCTTCTTTATGGTTGAATGGAGCTTTGTAATGAGGTATAGCCTTTAAATGTTGTATGCATGTGACATGTGACATTTCCAAGCTGGAGCCCGGAGCCTTTTTTTGTGACTTCCCAGAACTTTCTTTCCCCTTTGGTACAAAAACTGGCAACATTCAAGATGGCAGCTGCTCCATCAGCTTGTGTCTCTATGTAAATACAAAAAGCAAAGATCCCTGCCAACTTATGATGAATACATTTCTCAAGCAAAAAATAAATCTTCATTCTTTTAAGCCACTATGATTTTGGAGTTGTTCTACAGCATAACCGAGTTTATCCTGACTGATACAACCATGTAGCAAATCATGGATCATACAAAGTGGTACGTGATTGTCTGTGTGGTAGTTACTAAAATACTCTGCTATGACTATCACCAGTGTGAGGAGAGGAAGAAAGGGGGATTAAGGTTTGAAAGAAAGGAGGAAGGAACACCACACACACACACACACATGCATGCACACACACAGAATGAGAGAGAGAGAGAGAGAGAGAGAGAGAGAGAGAATGAGGAAAGAGAGAAGAGAGAGCAAGAGAGCGCATGTGTGTTTTAGTTCTGAGAGAACCTTTAGGAAGCTATACTTTTTACTTTGAAGGAACATCCTCAAGGAACCATGATGGTTGGGACTGTGTCTTGGGCAGTATTTCCAGGGCTCAGTCAGTAAAGTGACTGACACTAAATGTTTGTCAAACTCATAATATGTTGGATTATCATTTTATGAGTAATAGAATATGTAGGGATGCCTTTTCTTGGAGCATTTCACTTGGTTTTGGAATTTGCTTTAGCTAAAATGAATACAAGTCTGCTAGCTAACTCTTAAACAGGCTTGTGTACTTGCTTTTTCTCCCTCACTGGTCCAAGTTCTCCAGCCCTGGAGAGTAGATTCTTTTTTTTTTTTAATTAATAGTATCCTTGTGCTTTGAGAAAGAGTGTTGAAGCCTGTTCATATTCAAATAAGAGTTTTCACTCCTAACCTCTTTAAAATCAATCAATCAATCAGCCCACACTTAAGCTTAATCTGAAGATCCCCTGTTCCTTTCATGGAGGAGGTGCTGCTCTGTGTGTGGGGATGGGTTGGAATGACTCATCCTGAAAAGCAGTGGCCACAGCCCTCAGACAGGCCAACAGCCAGACTCCAAAGGCCAAGAAGAAAGAGTGGGAGGGCAAGGAGAAGGAAGAAGGGGAGCAGGGCTCTTGGCACTGAAAAAGAGCCTTATGCTTGCTGGAAGAACTGCAAGGTTGAATGTGTCTCCAGGTAATTCCAAATGTTCCTTCTCCTTCTTGCCGGTCATTATCCCATAACTTATTCCAAGAACCACTTGCCAGCAAGCCAATGTTTCTGCCATATTAGACCGTGAGTTCCAGGAGTGCACACACTGGGTCTTACTCATCTTTTACTCATCCTACACCCACAACTCTCTGCCTGGCACTTTAGATGCTACCAGTAGATGTTTTCTGAGCATGTAATTCTTCAGGAGCCGAGACCATTCTGAAAGCCTCCAGAGGGAAGAGACTATTCTGGGGCATGAGTTGATAAGGTTTCAGTTTATATACACTTTCATTGGCAGCTGCTTTCATCTCTTGTTGACTCCTCTGCTGTTCACACAGAGTTGCTGTTAGGGGACTCCGCTGAATACCATTTCAGCTCTATAATGCAGTATAGGAAGAATGTCTAGAGTTGTCTTCACTGACAGGTGGAAGGCTTCTCTGTAACTCAGAGGAGGGATAGTAAACAGAATACACCAGTTCAGTGTCTATCTGTCACCTAGAAGCTGTGATTTTGGGATAGTTCGTTCCTACTAATAGATCACAGTATTAGAAGACGTTGTAGGGACTGAGGCCACAATGAGATATACTCTAAGACTTTGGAAATGCAGTTTGCTCTAAGAGTTAAATTACAAAAATCCTTATACAATGGATGTGGTTAGCTATCTGTGCAAGTAAAGCAGGAAATCATCCCTAAATGTGTGAGTCAAAAGCTCATTATGAATACATAATGTTCCAATTAGATGAACTAGAAGTCTCAGGAAAGCAGGTGGGACAGCACTGAGAACCCAATCAAGGGAATGCATAGTATTTGAAGAATGTTTCTGACAGAATGTGTCTGTCTAGGGAGCGGGGTTGATGGGTGGAAGTTATCAGCTGTAAAAGTAAATAATAATGGGGTTTGCAGAGGCAAACACCAGTATACTGCTCTCCCAGATGGAAGTTTTCCTGCCCCCAGCCCCTGACTTGAAGAGAGCACACTAAAGCTGTTTACCAGAGAGGCATTTCTGAAGCTCCACTCCCTCCCTCCATTTGGAGAGAGTGTCATGCCAAAGTGAATAACCAGTACTCTTATCTTGCTTCCTGGCAAGCCTACTTTTCTCCAATGTTTTCCAACCTCTTTGACTTATGGCAAAAGGCACCATGGCTCGCTTGGTCTATCTTCTATCACAAAGATGTCTTAATCTTTCAAGGCTCACAAGGCAGCCTTGTAGCCCACTGTGGGCCTTCCATCACCCTTTGAAGATCACTGTCCCAGATGCAGGCCAACTTCTAGTACAGGAAGGACCCCATTCCTTTCTCAGCAGTCTGTTCAACTCTGCCAACATGTATACTGTCCCCACCACGTGCTAGTTATGCAAAACACCTCCAGCTCCTTCTAAGGAAAGATGTTACCAAAGCAGGAAGTAACTTTATTTTTTAAAAAATTTTTTTATTTATTTATGATAGTCACAGAGAGAGAGAGAGAGAGAGAGAGAGGCAGAGTCATAGGCAGAGGGAGAAGCAGGCTCCATGCACCGGGAGCCGGATGTGGGATTCGATCCTGGGTCTCCAGGATCGCGCCCTGGGCCAAAGGCAGGCGCCAAACCGCTGCGCCACCCAGGGATCCCAAGGAAGTAACTTTAGAGACAGAGGGGTCAACTCAAAGGGGCTGGCAGGTCTGAAGAGGCTGTTTTCACCTTGAAAGAGAGTGGAGCAGGAAGGCCAGACATGTGGTGAAGAAGGGGCCTAGAGGTTTGTGGATAATTTGCATGCACACAACTGAGAGTGGAAGGTAAACTATTAAGAAACATTAAGGCCACCAGAAGGTCTTCCTCTGCAAAAGAACTTCAAAATAGTTTTACAACAGTTTCCTCCGCTTTGCTCACAAGCCTAGCCAAGAGCTTGGGCTCCCTTTGTGTTATAGGGAATAGAGGTCTTAAGGTGCCAGATTCAACTTATAAGCGGACCCTCCATGAGGAGATTGAGAGGAGTGCTGTGTGAAGGCTCTTTGACCTCCAAAGGTCTCTGTCCTGGGGACAATGCCTGAAATTATCCAATTATCAAGAAGTCATATCTGGACTAGAAAATCAGGACCTTGAGCTGGAAAGTATCAATGAAAGAAGTGTGTTTGGTCCTAGGTCAGGGATACTGCTCAAGGAAATATCCAAGACTAGAGATACATCAAGAACATCTTGAAAGGAATGCCAAGAGTCACCTGATTCCTAGGTAAAAACAAATCACTAGCAGGGAAAGAAGCATAGAACAGGAAAATAGCTGAACCCAAGAGAAAGAAACACCTTTTCTGTGGTTTTTCCTGCCATCAGTTGTGGCCACAGGTATCATATTTTAAAAAAGAAACCATGTCCATCATCCACTGGTCATGGCAGCTCAACATACATTTTTGATCTTACATCTCTTACCTATTCCCTATGGAGAAAAAACTGAACACAATAAACTGTATTCTTTCCTTGCAAAATTCTTCTTTTCATTTTAATGTTAGACTTTTCCAACAGAAATATTTGCCCTGAAGCTATTTAGTAAATATTGTTGTTGAAAACCCCACAAAACACTGCTGACAACTCCAACAAGTTTTTTAAGACAATGCCCATTCACTGAAATGCTACTGATATATATTCATGTATGCAAACTTCCTCAGACTTGCCCTCAGAAAGATGCAATTTGTGATAGTACAGGGCAGCAGAAGGTCAAATAAAAAAAAATAAATAACACAGCCATGTGAGTACAAAACAAAACAAAACAAGTAATTAATGAATTTTGTGAGTCATCCTAATAATATAATCTTCCAGTTACTCTCAACATCTGACAAAGGCATCGTGATTAGCATGGAAAGTTACCAGTTGCTGTGTGTGTGTGGCATCCTAATTGCCCGTTCTCATTCTGGCATTTACCTATGGAAGGGAGATGGTTGTCTGCTCATTTGCACCACCCTCAGGTCAGGGATGATCACGCTTGTTGATGAAGTTGGTCCAGGTGATCACAGCAGCATACTATAGACATAAAGCAGCCGTAAGAAACACAACCTCAGTTTTCCCATTTATAAAATGGGCCAATGCATAATCTCTATCTACTTTACTAGATGGATGTCAAAATATTAAAAAAAAAAAGTGCCTAGCTAGATATTCTATAGAAATGCAGAGTACAGGGGATCTCTGGGTGGCTCAGCAGTTTAGCACCTGCCTTTGGCCCCAGGGCGTAATCCTGGGGTCCTGGGATGGAGTCCCACATGGGGCTCCCTGCATGGAGCCTGCTTCTCCCTCTGCCTGTGTCTCTGCTTCTCTGTGTCTCTCATGAATAAATAAATAATATCTTTTAAAAAAGAGAGATGCATGATACAAAGTATCGCAACCGCTATAATATGGTAAGAAACTTAACTCCAGGACCCTCAAAAGTTTTGTGCAGAAGTCCATGCAAGAGTTTCATTTTAAACCTCATCAAAATGTTCTTTGGTTATTAAGTGTAAAAAGGATCTTAATTTTTAAAAATTTAAACTGTAAGCATTCCAGCAGCATGGCCTAAAACAGTATTATTAAAATGAGGCTTGGGATGCCTGGGTGGCTCAGGCCGTTGAGTGTCTGCCTTCAGCTCTGGTCATGATCCAGGGGGTCCTAGGATTGAGCCCTGAACCGGGCTCCCTGCTCAGCATAGAGCCTGCTTCTCCCTCTCCCTCTGCCCTTCCCCTTGCTCATGCTCTCTCTCTCTTTCTCAAATAAATAAATACAAATCTTTAAAATAAATAAATTAATTAATCAAATCAAATAAAATAAGGCTCTTGTTCAGTCATATCATCTCTCATGTAATTCCTCAGGTGTTTTGCTTTTTTGTCTTCCCCTTCCTCCTGGAAACCTATAACCCCTCAATCTGCTTCTGTGTGTGTGTGTGTGTGTGTGTGTGTGTGCGCGCGCGTGCGTGCGCCTGCGTGCGTACTGGTGGAGCCCAGAGCCCGTGGGCTCAGGTGTCAGGGAGACAACAGATGCGGTATCTGGATTGCCAAGTAAGGCTTTGATTCCCTTTGTTCCTACTGCTGGAGCCTCAGAGGCTGATTAAGTCGGGGGCTTCTCCCAGGTTTTGTTGGCCCATGAATGGAGCCTCTTCAGTGCTCACTGGAGTGCAATATCATTGATACTTCCTCCGCCTGCCTCCCTTCCTCCCCCAGCCTGGCTGAGCTGATGGATTAATCCTGCTGTGTACTTGGAGGGCTCACTGGCAGAAATGGAAGCCAGAGTAGAAAAAGAGGGCTGGGGGTGGAAGGGACCATGGAGATCTTCCTCCTAGCATCTAAATCCCTCATTTTGCTGAACTGAGGCCCAGCGGGGAGCAGTTAGGGGCCTGGCCCACAACTGGCAGTAGCTGGTCAGGGTAAGCCTTAACCTCCAGGGCCATCTACTCTTCCCACCATTGACACTTCTGAGAGGAAGGCCTGCCAGAGCTCTGTGGCTCTCATTGTGGAACAGTAACCCCACATCTAGACACATCTTTTGTTCACTGATGTATCCCTGTCCAGCACCAAGAGTGCTATGTACATCATAAGAAAGCACTAAAAAAAAATGTTTTCATAGCATGAATAAATGAATGAATGAATGAATGAAAACTACATTCCCTTGGATTAGCACTGAAGAAGAAAAACAGATGGGGAGGGAAAGGATATGCACCTTCTTTCTTCTTGGCTTTCATTCCCTCCCCAACCCCCAACCCCACCCCCCAACTCCAATCACTGTCTCCTGGCTTCCTCTCCTCCTCCTCCTCCTCCTTCTCAAGATGATGTGGTTCCTCATCCTCGCAACAGAATAAAAATAGCCGATAGCCATTTAAAAGCAACACCTTTCAGAGGTCATTTTAGAAAAACTCTAAGCCTTAAGCCAAAAAGATGTTCCTCTAATGGTAGAATTACAGGTGGGCCAAAAAATTGCAGAGGGGTTAGAGGTAATAGACCTTTGTGGGGCTTGTTATAATCTAGCACATTCACAGCCTTGTCGTGCTAGAGGCCACTGAAACGGAATTCCAGAGAATCTTTACCATTGAACATGGAATAGTGTGGCCAGAAAGCAGCCAAATCTCATCAGCAAATTGACTCTGTTGGAAAAGATTCATGAAAAGTAGGGCATTTGTATGGTGATGCCCCGATGTAAACTAGCAAAAGTTTAAAATATGCAATTTGGTAATACATAGTGAGAACAAAAAATATTTAAACCATTTAATGCAGACATCTTACTCATGAATTTATTCTAAGAACATAGTCAAAAATAAGAGAAAAACTTTATGCACAAAAAGTACATTGTCAAATTGTTTCTAATAGTTAAAAACTTGAAAAAAAAATTAGCCTAAACCCTATGTGATGAATAACGATGAGGAAAAAACCCAAGGTAAATTATACCACAGTAACAGATCTGACTTACACTGCCTGTGAACAATTTAGTAACTATAAGAACTTGGGTTTATATTTTTTAACATCTCCACGGGTCAATCTCCTTGTCTGTAAAATTTCTTCTCTGTATTAACAGTGCCTAATTCATGGAGCTGTGAGAATTAAAAGAGATCATTGTTATCACTCATCTCCATTATTATTATTTCCATAGGTGCCTTTATATCTTTGTGGAAATAATCAGTGGACCTGAATCTTCCAACATTGTTGTTAATGAATATTACAGGAACCACACTGAGGCCCGAGGCTCCCTTATGAGTACACCTCTTCTTATCAGTATGGATTTAGGATTTGATTCCAAACAGCCAGGACTAGAAGGTATCTTTGCCCAGAGGTTGCCTCACATTTTCACCCCCAATTAACCAAAAATAACTTGGCTTTGAAGAACAGGGCAGATAATCCCTTTCTTTCAACTGTTCTGCCTGGGTACATTCTGTGGAGGAAGAATTGTGGGCAGAATGGAAAGGACAGAGGTGAAAGGGTCCAATTAATGAGATAGCTTCTTCTAAGGCTTTGCAGCTGAACTGGCATTTAATCATGGAGCCACTCACAAAGCTTTGACCTGCTCCCCTTCTCTCCACCCCCAACTCAGCTCTCAAATCTGATGTTATTGCTGGGTTGTACAGATCTGGAACCCCTCAAAGAGCAGGGGATGCCTAATTGGGGAAACTCTGAGAGTCATCATTAAGAAGCACTCTGGTCTTGGACCTTGAAAAAAAAAAATCAACGCATTGACTCAATTTGCACAGCTTTATCCTTTTTCCCACCCCCTCTTGCCCCTTTATTTACCTACCGCAGATTGGCTCCAAATCTGGGATTTTTCTCTTTTTAACTGTTCATGGGATGGTAATTTGATCTTTTTGGCTGCTTGTCTATTTGTCTTATTGTAGTCTGTGTGTGTGCGTGTGTGCATGTGTGTGTGCATGTGTGTGTGTGTGTACTGTTGAATATGTTTACAGTGAAGTTCCTGGGCCTACCCTGGTGCTTGTGAATTTATGCCTATGGACAAGTTGGGGTACACAATTCTTGGGTATAACTTGTGTATCTTGAGATTTAAGTGTCTGTTCACATTTGTATATCTGAGTATTTGGACATATTTATAACTTTTATGTCGGCCAAAGAGAACAGCCTGCCAAGAGAAGCATATGTTTCCTACTTAAGGATTTCTAGAATGATATAATTCTCCAAATGAATGAGAGAGGGGGCAATGCTATGCAAGGGTTGCTCCATACGCTGTCTAGATTATTTAAGAAAGCAGGCAGGGCCACATTGTGATTTTCATGGGCCCTAGGTACTTTTGCCTACGTACGCCCCTTCCTCCATATAAAATTATGACAAATTACCCTACTCACCCTTTTTAACTCCATTGGTCTACATTATGTTCATTTCTTCTCTTGATTTTATAATATGTTAAAACATTTTCACGGATCCTTAAGTGGATTGTGCGCTTCTGGCGGCATACCTGTCACACCTACTGGGTGTTGGCATGAAGCTGGGACATGGCTAAGCAGGGAGACCGTGGTGAAGGGGACCCAGGTCCTTCTCACAAAAGCTCCACTGCTGTAGCCTTCCATAAAAACATCTGAAAGGTTATGGATTTCTTATATAAAATCTATGATTGCCGTTTCTTGTTTACTGGCAGGAAATAAGATATTGTAGTGGTTCTTGCAGTCATTCAGACTCAAAGATGAATTCCAGCTCTACCACCTACTAGCTATGTGATCTTGGGCAATCATTTAGTCCCTCTGAACCTCAGTTTCCTCATTTTAGAAAATAATATTGCCCTCGTGGTGTTGTAAGAATTTAAGGAAGTGACAGAGATAAAATGCCCTAGTCCTGTGCCTGGCCTTCTGGATAAGCAGGCACAACCTTACAGCTGTTATAATTTACTTCTCAGTTCTCCTTGGGGGCTTTGGTGCAGCATGAATTTAGTCACCTGGCTCGAAGTGCAATGAAATCTTGGGGGTAGACATGTACATAGGTGAGTAAAAGTCTGGTGTTCTTAGTGGAAAAACTCACCTGATGCTTGAGGCATACCAATACCCCACAATTAGTTCCCCCACACTGGTTCCCAACTTTTCTGGCTGAACCTTAGGCCTCCTTTAGCTCCAGTGTGCCAGATTCTTGCTATAGCTTGAGACAACTGCTTTAGAGGTTCCAGCCTCCCCTGGAACCTTAAAAAAATCATAGTCCACTATCAGGTGTCTATCCTTCAGACTCTTCTTTCTCATTCTCAGGGTAAGGCTTTCCACTATAGCTCCACCTTCTCCCCAAATCTAAGTTTCATATTTCTCCCCACATTTCATTTTTCTAGGTCATTCCTGTACCATGCCACATATCCTAAAATTAACAGCTACCCTTTCTTTCCTTTCTATTTATCCTATGTCAACCAGGTGCTACGCCTGCAATATTTCATTTAATCTTCCAAATAATGCTGAAGGGTAGTCATAATGATCTTTATTTTTACTGATGAGGAAACTGAACCTTACAGCAGTTAGGCAACTCCCCCAAAATCAGTCTGACGGGATTTGAATCTATATTTTTCTGGTATCAAAGGTTTAGTATGCTTTTTCCATTAATTAGGTGCACAATCCCTCATATGCAATTTTTCACATCTAAAAAAATAGCTCTAAAAATCATAAAATGTTTCTTTCCTTAAAACTTTTTTTGTTGTTGGTAAAAAAAAAAAACAAACCTGGGATGAACTGCTGTGAGGCTGGTTAGAATATTCATTCATCTCAATTGGTGTGATCAGTAACAATAGAACTTCCTGTGCACTGTTTGTTCTGCTAAACATGCTATTACTTAAAGTTTAAAGAAGAAGTAATAAGTCCCAGACCAGAGTATTCCCCTATCAGCCTGAGTGGTGCGGGGGCCCCTTGTGTCCCAGCAGTGACCCTGCAGAGTAAGTGAAGACAAGCATGTTGGAACTCTGAACCATAATCCTGCAGCTAAGCCAAAGCAATATTCCATGTGGGCCGATATTAGATTTCCCATCCAAGTCCCAGCAGAGCTGAGGCAAACTGACTAGGCAGCTCTTCCCAATGAGCAAACTTGGGCCATAGCAAAGCAAAATAAATCTCCCAAGCTGACTATCAAGGGGAGAAGATTGAATCCTGCTGCCGGCAAAGGGGTCCATGGAAACAGCTCATGCAAAAGGCAAGAGCAAAACAGCCAGCTGGGTGTCCTTTGTTTAGAAGAACAAGATGTCCAGATTACATGAGATAGCACCTACATGAATGCCAGGTTGAGTTGCCCTCAGTAACAATTCCTACCCTGCTCCTTAAAATACTGGAATAGATGAGTATACGGGGTGTTCAAAATGGAGCTGTATGGGCAAAAGGGAAGGAGACACAGAAGAGATACCAGCTCTGAGGACTTGAGTCCAGGGCCTGAGATGTCTGGTCCCCGGAACTTCCCTCCATAGTGAGTGATGTCCTTCATCTCTTGATAAGAGGGAGCTGAAACTCAGCCGAAAATACAGCCTCTCCAGGTCTCTGAGATCTGGAAACCTGACAAGAGTAGGACATAGGAAGGAACAGATAGGCATGAAGGTGGAGATTGCTGGCGGAAACCTACTGCCAAATGGTCATCTGTGAGGCCCAAGAAGGGTTGGTCTTCCTTAGGGAGTTGTCAGAAGTGAATCCCTGTGAGGCTGTTATAGATGGACATGCACTAATGGCCCTTTCAGACAGTGGCTGTAAGCCAGAGAGTCTGCAGAACCTCATCCAGTGGAGAGAAAAATAAGTGGGGAGTGAGCATTTAGCCATAAAAGCTCTCAAAGCAACCCCCCACTTCATATCTCACTTCTCTATCCTTATTCCAGAAGTGACTGAAGAGAGACCTTTGACTTCTCCCTGTTGGGGTGATGTCATTTCTGTGTATGAACTTCACCTCAGTGAGATGATGTGATCCATCCCTCATCAGGACAGGGAAAATAGCACTTTTAAGACTGGAACAGAACTTAATATAACATACTCTTAGGCCCTGCAAAAGTACACTGAATACCTTGTGTTTTCTTTCTGGGCATCAGCTCAGTTGAGGGTGTGAGGAGATTGGGAGAGGAGGTTCATATGAAAGAAGACAACATCAGGTGTGGGTGCTTGATTATTCAGGAGGCTTTCTGGTCACTTAGATGAAAAGGTACAAAGAATAGCCCATCACTTCCAATATCTTGGCACTTAGATGTCATCAGGGGCAACTGCTAGTGAGGCACTGAAGAGTATTCATGGTGGGAGAATTAGAGATTTGGAAAGAGCCCTGGGCATCATCAAAGATTAGTCATATTAAGGGATGAGAACACAGATGCCCAGGGAGGCTACGGGACATTCCTAAATGATGGAAGAAATGTAGATTAAGAAACACATGGTTCGGGATGCCTGGGTGGCTCAGCAGTTGAGCATCTGCCTTCGGCCCAGGGTGTGATCCTGGAGTCCTGGAGTCGAGTCCCACATCGGGCTCTCTGCATGGAGCCTGCTTCTCCCTCTGCCTGTGTCTCTGCCTCTCTTTCTGTGTATCTCTCATGAATAAATAAATAAAATCTTTAAAAAAAAAAAAGAAACACATGGTTCACTTATGGCATCTTGGTGTAGTCCAGGCTCTGGTACCACTAGCTACATCTCTGCCTTATTGATAAAAGGGAAGAGATTCCATCCATGCAAGCTTCTGTTTTCTCATATGTAAAATGAGGAAGCTGGGTAATGCCAAGTGTTGGCAGAGATGTGGGCACAGAAGACCCTCCATCATACACCACTGGAGAAACATGGATAGGGTAACCATTCTGGAGAGAGATCTAGCTCTACTTAGTCAAATTAATATTTACAAACTTTTTAAAAAGACATTTTATTTATTTACTCATGAGAGACAGACAGAGAGAGGCAGAGATATAGGCAGAAGGAGAAGCGGGCTCCCTGCAAGGAGTCTGATGTGAGACTCGATCCCAGGACCCCAGGATCAGGATCTGAGCCAAAGGCAGATGCTCAACCACTGAGCCACCCAGGTGCCCCAATATTTACAAACTTACGATCCAGAAATATTACTCCTAAAGATATGCTCCCAAGTGAAACACTTCCAATATTCCATAGAGGATATATACAAGGAAGCTTATTCCAGTACTGTCTGTGGTGCCAAGGAGTTGGAACCAAGCTGGTGTCCTCACGGGTGCATAGATAAAGTATGATGGAAGCCCACCCTGGAGTGCTACGTAGCAACTAGATGCAACAGATGAGATGAGTACATGGCAACATGCATGGTCTTAAACTGATACTCAGGGACTGGGTGGGGGGGGGGGCTGGGAGGTAAAAAATAGGGTGCAATATATACCACATTTCCATCCAATCTAACCAGCATTTATTGTACTGTGCACCATTATTTTATGTCTTGCCTAAGAAGGTGAAAACTGACAATTCAGCCCTGACATACCATTGATTGCAAAGTGCATCCAGATGTCAGAGATTAAAACATGGAAAACATGTTGTCTTAGCACCCATCTATGTAAATAAAAACACAGGCGCACAGAGGAGTATCTTTTGCAACAATACCTACAAAAACATACTAAACATGTTGCCTATGGGCTGCGGCAGTGAAATGGGAGTGGCTATGGGGAGGGAGGGACTAAACAAATGAACACAAGGAGTTTTGCACAGACCAAAGATGATAGAGTGGTTAACTGAGCACCTGTGAGGCCCAAGTGTGAAGGTGTATGTTAGTGCCAGCTTCAGGGGTTTGTGGTGAGAATCACTGAGATAACACAGGCATAGGCCACAGCATAAAGTAGGGCTCACAAGTTATTTCTACTCTCTCTTCATCTTTGTATTTGAAGATGCTGCCCAGGATAGGATTTGAAGGGAAAAGTTCAATGTCCTGAGTGTCATTTATTTACTTAAAATACAGGGACCTTACACTTGGGTTTGCTTCACATTCACGCTCCAGCACCCTGTCAATAAACGTGGAAAATAGCAAGCAATCTTGCTTTTGTAACACTAGATGTCCATTTGATCACCTGCTTACAAAAACAAAAAGATATAAATGCACAGTGATAGAGATGGTAAGGGCAATAATGATAATGAATTAAAAAAAAAAAAACAGTGTTTTAGCAATGCTTAATTTCCAGAAATTCTTTGGATGATTTCACAATTTCCCTGGAGGAGCAGTACAAAATCAATCCAGTAAGCAAATAATATACAAAGTCTCTGCTGGGGGCTGCCAGGAAATGGATTAACTTCCCAGAAACCTGTTCATACGTTCACCCTGAAACATAAAGCACTTTCTGGAAGGAGCATTAAGGAAAGGAGCTATGATACTTAAGGTGCTCTGGGAAGGAAAAGTGAGGGCTAGTGAGATTTACTGAAAATGATACAAATTGTGGCTTTTGGAAATGCCTTCCTCCTGAGATTCCAGAGGGGAGAATAAATTCTGTGAGTGAATCAGATCACTTACGAATATGCTAAGGAAATGTCTCCTCCCAAAAATGAGTAAAGGCTCCTAGATGTGAGGTAAAAAAAAAAATGTATCTTGGTCTTTAAAAATCAGGCAGTGGCAAAGTGAATGTTTTAGGAACACCAGACAAGGGGCCACACTGCAAGCTTGCTGAGACTGGAGACCGCACCTGTGATCGTCCTGGCCAGTGAGAAGGCCCATTGTCTTACAGCAAAGAGCACCGCTTGGGATTTTCTGCACTAATGGAGGTTGGATAATAAAGGGTTGCCACCCACAGTGTCTGGAAACCCCAAATATACTATTCAGAGTTATAAGAGAGAGGAGGTGAGAGTGGGGGCTAGATGTCTGCTCCCCTCACAAGGGGACAGGGACTCGGGAAAGAAGCTATACAATCTCTGGGTTTCCGGATGTCTTTTTCCCCCTTCCTTCCCCTATCTCTTGAATTTTAGCCATTCCCCTCTGTGTAAGGAGTCTCTAGAGTCCCTCCGAATCCAAGAGTTTTTCAACTTAGTATCTTGCGCACAGTGGATAAGAATCTTTCTATCTCCTACATTCACAAAGTCTTGTTGGAAGGACAAAGGAAAAACCATTTCCCTTAAATTTCTAGACCAAAGACATTGGGAGGAAATTAACAACCAGGATTTAAATCCAAATAATCACCGTGTCTTCATTTTTGCCATATTTCCTCTAGCTATGAGGCCAGCAATAACTAGTTCTGAGTGGATAGTCCAACCAATGGCAACTCTGCTTTTCAGGGAGAATCTTCAGGATGGACTGAAATGAGGGCCAAATCCAGCAATTCACGACTTATTCATTCACCCTTAAATTTTCTAGACTTAGAGTCTTTTGAAGTTAGGAAGGGTCTCACACATCATATGGCCAGCAGCTCCCAAATTGTAGGAGATGGGGATCCTCAAAGGTAAAAATGTGGCTCTAAAAGCTTTTCTCCAATAACTATAAATGCCTAAAAGGAATCATACATTTAACTTCCAACAAACTCGCGAACTGTTCATGTGCCAAGCACCTCAGTTGTTAGCACTGATGGGGCTCTGGCCAGCTGATGATGGCACCATTGCAAAAATTTAGGAATGAGTGACTTAGTGGTGACAAAACTGGGAACCCGAGGTATAGATTAAATTTCACTTTGTAGGTTTGGTAAGCAAGATTCTCAGTGTGAAAAACTAGCATAGAATGACTGGGTAGGCTTTTCAGAAAGGCCAAAAGGCAGGGCCACCTGGTTGGCTCAGAGGTTGAGCATCTGCCCTTGGCTCAGGGCCTGATGCCAGGGTCCTGGGATCGAGTCCTACATCGGACTCCCACAAGGAGCCTGCTTCTCCTTCTCCTTTGTCTCTGCCTCTCCTCTCTGTGTCTCTCATGAATGAATAAACAAACCAACAAACCAAGCTCCAAAGGGCAGTAAACTTTCTGCCTCTTGGTTCAAATCAAGTCTCTGAGTGAATGAAGATTTTAAGGTTTGGTTGTTTAGTTAAAGATTAGTTTTGAATAAGTAGCATTTTACTTTTTCACATTTTTATTCTGCTCAGGATAGGATGCTGGAGAAGGAACTTGGAACAGAATATAACCTGCTTTCCCAATTTCTCTTGGAGACCCTGCATTAGGCCCAATCCTTAGAGGAGGATGCAGACATGGATGGACTCATTCTCTCTTGATTTTTTAGGAAGAGAGCAGACACCAGCCCCCAAATCTGAAATACTATTTGTCTAAGTGGTCTGTTTACTGACGCATTAGATGAATTGTAGCTTAAGATTTAGCAGTTTCCTTCACCAATACTAAACAAACTACTCAAAGCAACCTTTGAGAATAGTGCCCTGTATAAATTAACCACACAATCTCACAAGACTGAAGTGTCCATATAAAACAACACTTTCCAATACAAGGAGGTTTTCTATGTGTGTCCAGGTATGTGTGGGGAAGCAGTTCTGAGTGAACGGGGAAGTGAAAAGAGCAGGAGAATCTATTGCTAGATTTTGTCTTTCTCCTTTGTTCCATCTGGAAAATTATTCCTGCTTATTTGAATGTCTTTGACTGTCAGGAAAAAGAAGGTGAAAGCACTTCAAAGCTAACATAAATTTAAATTAGGTAATACTGCCAACAATTTCCTAGAATTTCATCAATCTTTGAGCATCAGGTGGTTGGGACCATGTAAAGAGGTTCACCAAGGAAGTGAATCTTTGTCTTTAGGACTATTCAAGCTTTTCACAGCTCCTAGAGACATGCTGAAGAGGAATCTGAGTCCCTCTTACTTAGTCACTCATTTCTGAGATTTAACCTTTTTTTTTTTAAGATTTTATTTACTTATTTGAGTGAGAGAGCCAGCATGCACAAGCAGGGGGCTGGGCAGAGGGGAAACAGACTCTCCAGCAAGCAAGGAGCCTAATGTGGGGCTGGATCCCAGAACCCCAGGATCATGATCTGAGCCAAAGGCAAACACTTACCTGACTGAGCCACCCTGGCACCCATGAGATCTAGCCATTCTTGGTCTCACTTAGATTTCAAGAGAACTTGAAAATCTAAGAAAGACCTGATAAAAACTTTTTTAAGGTTATAATTTTGTCCTTATGTTCTGAGAAGGAGCAAAGAGATGGGAAGAGGACCCACTGTTAAGAGTACACGGGAAGAAAAACGCTAATCATGACTGCATCTCCAAGGCTATAGCGTATGCTCTTTATTTTATTGAGATATGATAAAATTCACCATCTTAAAGTGCACAAGTTTGTACACCTATCACCACTATCTAATTCCAGAACATTTCATTCCTCCCACCCCAGAAAGAAACCCTGTAGCCATTAGCGTCTTGCAGGCTTGCTTGTGTGTAGGCCTGCCTCAGGTATACAGCATCTTCACTCAAACATTTGTTGGGCACTTACCAAACCTGGGCATGGGATCATTTAAGCCTACACTTAGTCACAGAGGCACCACAGCATCAAGCGTCCAACCTCACCTTGGGGAGCAAAGCCTTCAGGGTTACAGTAAAGTGCGCAGGCCTGGGACTGTGGCAGGTAGGGGCGGGTCTTCTCCTGGGCCGTGGGTGATTGACAGCAAGTATGCAGAGGGGGTGACATGCTCTGCAGGAACATCTGCCCTGCTGCTTAGGTTCCTTTAAAGACCCACAGGCTCACCGTTTTTAGGAGTCATCACCCCCCCAGAGGAAGGTGGGTCGGCAAACCAGCCCTGTGCATTTCCAGACTCCCACACCGCTCGTCCACATTTCCTGCTCAGTCCATGTGCAGCTGCAAAGCTTCTTTCCATCTTTAGCAAGTTCCATTTTCTTTTTTTTCATTTAGTTTTCTTTTGCATGCCTTTTCTCAGTTATGTCCCCCCAGAAACCTCCGTTGCTTTTATCACCTTTTTTCCTTCACTTCTTTTCTTCTTTCCTAGTCTTTCCCTGCACACCCCAGTTGCCTAGTGGGCTTGGGTGGGAGCGTTGCCACAACAGAAGGGACTGTTTAGAGCTAAGAAAGGAGGTGTTGTGTATCCTCTCCCTATGCACTGACACTTAAAGAACAGACCCTTAAAGAACTTGGCTCAGTGGTCTCTCCCCTCCTGCCATGCCATCACTTATAATTATATGAACATAATAGCCCTTATGCTCTTACAGTGAACTAGACACTGCACTCAACTCTTTACAGGCTTTGTTTTATTTCATCCTCACAACAATCCCACAAGGTAGGTACCAGTATGATCCCCGGTTTACGGACGGGAAACCCCAGCTTTAGAGTGGTTGAATCACTTATTTGATATCATTAGCTAGTCAGTGGTGGAGGGTCACCCCAAATCAGCTCTGTTTGAGTGCAGAGCCTAGGCTGTGATTTATAATGCCTTACTTACTTTCTGGTCTCCTCTCTCTCCTCCTACCCACCTCCCACTTGAGCTGGCTCCCTCTCTCTTTCTGAAGTGAACTTTGCAGTAGAGTTGGCCTCTCTCCAGCCTCAGCAAGCTGGAGGATCCTTGGCATGGGCTTAGCTCTGAGCTCCATGGAGCATTGTAACTGCTGGTACTAGGGTAATAAAATCTTAACGGTCTCCAGAAAAGACGGCTGTAAATTCTTCTGAAGTCCCACTTTGAGTGTAAAGGTTCACGCCTCTCTTCCCCCCTCCTCCTCTTCTTCCTCCACTCCCCACCTCCATGAACTCTCCCGGGTTTCATGAAAGGGGCCATGCATTAAAACAAGGCACAGAAAAACCCCAGAAGCTTCCAGCTGCAGCCAGGGTTGTGTTTTGTCTAAAGAATGTTCTTTAAAAAAAAAAAAAAAAGTTTGGAATCAACTTTGTTCAGGATCATAGACACATAGCCTATGCCTTGGGGAGCAATATAGAGAAAAAAAGAAGAGGCAGAGGAAAAGCCAAGAAGGATAAGAGAAAGGAAACAAGAATAACCCTGAGCATGTAAGGATGCCCAGAAAACAACTTTGTGAAAACACCCAAGGGGTTCTGGGTGGGATTTTTCCTCTCTTGGTTATTTTTAATATTGTTACCTGGGCCCTGACAAGCCAGCTGTGGTCTTTCTGAAAAACTCATTTGGCTGTTTGGAACTGAGCTGGGAAATAAATACCAGCAGAGGGACTC
The DNA here is from genome assembly GCF_048418805.1 of Vulpes vulpes. NCBI lineage: Eukaryota > Metazoa > Chordata > Mammalia > Carnivora > Canidae > Vulpes > Vulpes vulpes. The sequence continues at coordinate 114,903,334 of NC_132780.1, read as the reverse complement.
AAAACTCATTTCTTCCTTCAGGGGGCAAATGAGCACATTGGGAGCACCTGGGGGCCGATGCAGGAAGAGTAACAAAGCGGCCCCTTTTAGGGGTTCCCGGGCTGTCCTCGCCTAATAACTGACCCATTCACATTTAGAGAAAGTGTGAAAGTTGGGCAGTGACCTGGGAAAGTGACCACGGGGACAGAGGTGTTGGGAGCCATGTGACCTGAGTCCTGGTGGTCCAGCACAAGGATGCCTTTGCCTTCTCTGCCCCAAGGAAGAGGCAGTCCCAAGGGGGCGCCTGGAGGGCTGAGCTCAGACACAGGGTGAAACCCAGGGCCCCAGGGGCTTGATAAACACCACAAAAGGGCTGTGTCCTGTGTGATAAAACCCAAATGTACTTGTCCAAATCCTCCTTCCCTCTTAGTTTCTAAACCCTTGTGCATCCACAGGAAATGAAACCGTGTTTGTCAGATTCCTGTATCCCTACCTCACTGAAAGGAGGGTAGGCTGGAGTTGGCTTATGTACCAGAAAGTCTAAGATTTGTTTCTTTAATTTACTTCTAATGCTTTTCTGATCAAGACTGGAGTACAGGGGCAGGGCCAGCAGCAACGGGGTCTGTCCTTCGCTGGCCAGCTGGTCAAGGACATGACTGCTGCCAAAGTATGTGTGTGTGCATGCACTCGTGTGCGTGCGTGTAAAGGAGAGGGGTTGGGAGTGGATAATTTGTATTACCACTGTTCGCTGAACCCCCATCTCAAATTTGAGTCAAGTGTTCAAGGAAACTGGGAGTCGTTTTGTTCTTTTCCTTTCTTTAGCTGTTGCTTTGGGAGGAATGTGCGACATTTTTCTATTTTCTTCTTTATATATTTCAAGGCTCCCGGAGGGCAAGGATTTCGCCTTATGCATTTCTCTGAGTAGCAGAACACCTGGCACTCAGGATTTGCTCGATTATTGTTTGTGGGAAGGGAAGGAAAAAACTTTAAGGGAGCATTTCAGCCACTTTCTCGAGTTGTCCTTGTACCTCCTTTTCCTTCTGCAGCCCGGTGGTAGGTCAGAGAGTGTTGCTGGTCTCTGAAGTCTCTAGACTTCTTCTCTTTTATTTTTAAGGCTCAAAAAATATTGCTTTTCTACAGATGACTTCCAAATTCCTTTGTTCTCACCACTCCAAACCACTGTCCCCCCTCGCAGCCTTCTGGCTCTTTGGGAACCTTATTTCGGGAGAAGGAAAGCCATTCAGAGAAGATACTCTATCGGCATCTCCAAGAGGCTGAGACTGCTCTTCTGTGACCCTCTCCCTGGCAAAGCTTCCGTCTTTGCACAAGCCTAGAACCTTAGACTTCTCTGCTGCTCTCATCTGGCTACAGAGTGGAGCAGTACAGTCTGCTGACGTCCCAGAGAGAGAGGGCTGGAAGCACTGGGCCCTGGGGTCTGGGGAGAGGCCGAGGTGTGGAGTAGAGGAGGCAGCCTGAGGTCGTGAGCTCTGAACTGCATCAGTGTTAGGGCTTTGCACACAGTGCTGTTGCACACGAGGCCTTCAGGCAACCGGTGACATTCCCACTGTTTGGTTGGACACTCCGGTCCCTCTAAATTGCCTTTCCTCCTAATCTCAAACTCACAGCAGTGTGAGACATCTTTGTCTCTGTTTCCTCTATAGGGAAGTAAGTCCTGCTTCTTTCTTTATCACAAAGGAAAGACCCTAAAAAGCTGTCTGCAAAGCCTCCAGCTTCCAGCCTGCCTACCTACCCTGTGGTTCTCCAACTTGAGCATGGTTCAGAATCATCTGGAAGCCTTGTGAAAACACAGGGTGGTGAATCCTACTCTCAGAGTTTCTCAGTTGTTCAGTGGGTCTTGGGCAGGGCCTGAGATTTTGCATTTCTAACAAGTGCCTAGGAGATGTTGATGTCACTGGGGGGGGGACCCCATCAGCCCCCCAGGCCCACTGATCTGCTCCTCAGGAACCACTCAGACCTGGTTTCCGCCAGTCACAGTCAGCTCCCACAATGAGCGTGCTCTCTGCTTAGCTGTTTCAATGCTCACAACAACCCAGGAGGGAACCAACTACTGTCAATACTCCCATTTTAAAGAGGAAGAAACTGAAGCACAGAGAGGTTACACATCTTGCCCAATAGAAGTGGTAAAGTGGAGTTTCCCAGCCGGGCTGTATAGACTGACGCCTGTGTACTTAATCACCCTGCCATACTGCTCTCATGGTGGAAGGATATTTTTTTCCAAGTGGATGTCTTCTACCTCAGAAACACGGGGCTTTGCAAACAAGGTTCCCTTTCATTCTGAACCTCCCCCTCCCCAAATTTCTCTTTGCTGCTGGCTAAGTACAGCAGGGGAAAGCACACATTTAATCTCCATTAAAGACCTTCAGACTTTTTGGAGAGGAAGTCTGACTTGGAAAAGAAGGCCAAAGTACTGAAATTTTTAAAGAAAGGCAGTTTTATTGCCTTCAATAACATGGTAGTACAAATGAATGACTAAGGGAGCATTTCCAAGAATTCCTCTTTAGCCTTTCGAAATAAATAAATAAATATGGCCCATTTACATATAAACAACTGTATTTAAGAGCAGGGGCTGGTTATTTGAGTTCCGGTTAAAAATACGTAAGAATTTTGCTGCTGATCTCGTAGAGGCTCAATACGAATTAAGAATCCATGTTTTGGAACATGCAAGCTTTAAGATCATCCCATCAAATGCTTCCTTTTGCTTCTAGATTCCAGTTTTGGTAGCTTAGATCTCTCTGGCTAAATCCACAAACAGGTGACTCTTAAGTCAAGGCAAAATATGATGCATACCAGGCAGGCTAGGATTTGATTTTAAACAAAGACCGCTCAGATATCACTGTGTTTTGCTTCAGCCCAGGTTCCCACACTTACTGAGAATTTAAGTTATAAATTTTTCCAGTGATTCTTTGTACGGTATGTGTAGAGGAGACCAGGGAATCTGCAACATACATAATCTCAAATTCTATTTTGTTCTTTTTTTTCTTATCCATCTTTTTTCCTGCCTATGCCACTCTAATGCACCAGACTTTGAAAAACACTGCCAGGTTTTGGGGGGCGGGGGAGGCGGATGAGGATTGGGGAGGTTCTCAAACACTCAGTGGTTCCAATGCTATCTTCACATTGGACCTACTTGCAGCTCTATTAAAAAACACCAATTCCCCAGGCTCTACTCAAAACCCAAGAAAGCAGGAATTTTAGAAGTGGACCTGGACAGTTGGCATTAACAAACAAAAGGCAAAACAAAAAAAGTGTGATTCTTCTACGGGGCCGTGTTGAAAACCACTAAGTCTGATTCAGAGCAACATAGTTAGGGGTATATGCAGCAGAGGGTGAAAAGCATGAAAGCAGAAGACACGATGATGTGCTGAATGTATGGGTGGCTGGGTGGGTGTCTTTTCCGAATCAGAAGAACTCCTGTGATAGGAGACCCCAACTTAGGGAACAGGTGTTGCCTAGTTAGGAAGCTTCTGTAGGTCCTTCTGGCACCATGATTCATTGTCGCTGTCCTATATATGGATGGGGCAGGGCCATCCCGGGCACCCCCAGCCTAAGGCCCTGGGAGGGGACTTGCCACAGGCAGGCACTGGGCCTCCATCCTGGGCTGCTCTCCGCAGCGCCAATCTGGCAGCCGCACAAACCTCTGCCACCCGGTGCTTTCTGAATGATATCCCTTCAGCTTCAGCCCAGGGGCTCTGGCTTTTCTGTTTGTTTTCTTTTTTCTTTCTTATTGAAGAAGCTCAAGAGAACTTAAAAGCAGACCCTTGAAAGCTAAGCATTTCTAATCACATAAAGGTGTCTCTGCAGGGCCTGGGCTGAAGAGGGTTTGTTTGGGGCTTTCATCTTTCCCTGTATCCCCTTCCTTCTTCAAACAAATCTTTCTGGGCTCTTATCCACCCAGCTTCTTTGCTGGACGCCCACCCCCACCATCTCCGTGTTTGGGGCCCAGAGGGTAAAGGAGCGGAGGGGGTGGCTGAGGGCCTGAGGGGGAAGGGAGGGAGCGGTCGGCCCCCATGCTGGGTCCAAGGAGACTTTGTGAGAAAGCCCCTCTCCATCTGCAGCCCAGCCCGGTGGGAGTCAATTAATTCTGAATAACCTAAACCGACAGAGGTATTTGCATTCACAACCTGACTGATGACCGTATAAAATTGATTTATGAATTAAAGTGCTTCCCCTCCCTTTATCCCAATTCAGGCTGTAATTGATTATACGTGCTGCAGCGAAATTAAATAAAAGAAAATTAAAAAGAAAAGAAAAAGGAAAGTGAAAAAAAGAGAGGCCCTTGCTTGGCGGTCCGGCCTTCTCAGGGCTCCTCGGGATTAGCCATTCTATTCATCACATATCAGTTTTTATTTAAAAAGTTACTTCCCGCTTTGTCTCCACCCCACCGCAGCTCCCCCCACCTCTGCTAACAGCAGCCTCCTCTCCTGCCTTGGCCTCCTCCCACTGGCTGATCCTGGGGGGGGGGGGGGGGGGAGGAGTCAGTTCCCCTCCTGTTCCCTGGACAGGGAGAAGCAAGGAGCTGCTGGTCCCAGGTAGCACTGTGCCCATAGACACTGAGGAGCGAGCAAGGATGTCTTCTATCATCTGCCTCCCTCTTTGGTATGAGTCTCTCCCCTTGCCCCCTTTCTGACTGCCCCCCACTCCGCATGCACACAATCAAAATTTCCTTGTTCGAAATGTTCTCATAAATATGTTTTCAGTGAGACATATATTAAGGATAGCCTTTTTCAGGGTTCGTTCCTCTCAGTTACCAAAGAATAAAGTGTTGGAAAAAGGAATAGATCTCTAATTGAAAAATTTCAAGCTCCTCTGCCTGGGAGGTGACTGTTTCTTGGTGGGAGGTGGGTCTAGAATAGTGGACTAGGGGAGCTGGATCCAAACCTCCTCAAGAGCATGAGAACAGGCTTTGGAAGTTGGATGCAGACCGAAAATTATGAGTCGTATATCCTTGTGCAAGTCACTTAACCTTTCTTGCTTTCATTGATTCCCATTTAACATAGGGATAAAGGCCTAAACTGAGGTAAAGCGTGTAAATCCCCTTGAAGTGGGGCTCCGAAAACATGGCGGGTCCTGCGCAATATTAGAGCCTACTTCCTTGCTCAGTCTGCTTATGAAGCAGGGCAGGGCTGGTGCAAGAGTTTTCTGGTGGTAGGATAATCAACAGCTTTCTCCCAACTCCAACCCACTGTTGCTATTTGAATGACAAACGGAGAACTGTTTTTCATTGCCAATCGGGTCTTGAGAGCAGACTACTTCTTTATTTCTGCATCCTCAGAGATCCTGGTGCACAAAATACATCACAATTAGACCCTCCCCCTCAATTCACCTCCCTGCCTCTTCACCTTTTCGTTTCCCCCTTCTACCTCAGGACTGCCAACACTGGATCCCCAGTTCCTGCTATTGCTTTTTTCCTGCCTTAACTGTTGTCTCACAGACCCACTTCCCACTGTCCTCCCTTCCAGTCTTTGACAGGGAGGTATCGGTTCTCTCTCCGCTAAAGTGCTAATGTGCCGTTTTATGGGTGATCTCCTGTGAAGCACTGTGGGCCACATTTCACACACAGTTAAACAAAAGAGAGAGAGGTTGCATGGGCCTGACCATTAGAAGCCCACTTGCTGACAACCAGCATGATGCTCATGTACTCCAACAAGGAGCTCTTTCGGAATCAGATCTCTGAAGGTGCGTGTGGGGTGGGAACCCCCAAGGAGTCACCATGAGAAGACTGACAATTGGATATCGCCTTTGGGGAATGTTCACAAGGTGAGCTAGATGATGAGTGAGCTCCTGATAAACGTTCAGGCAGCTCGGAGATGCTAACCTGACAGGAGGTTTTAGTGGCCTGAGAGCCCCTTATCATCTCAGGAGAGCCAGACAGCCGCACCCTGAGGTGGGCTCAGGCATCTTGAAACTTCATATGAAGACCCTACTTCCAGCTGACCTGCAAATTTCCTTTTTTGAAATGCAGTGAGGGAAGGAAGGCACTTTGGCTGTTTTGGGCCCTTTACCAGTTAGTATGAAAAGCAGAGTGTGCAGTCTGAGGAGACAGACCACCTCTGCAACTTTGCTAATGGAAGCTCTGCATCCACAGAAAACCCAAATACATTTTAATATATGTGGAAGTCAGGGGACAGCAAAATAACACACAGAAGAACCCAACAGAAGACATCTAAAGTGGAGAGTTCTTTAATAAGAACGCCCCCCTTTTTATAAGATTTATTCCTTTTTTTTTAGAGAGGTGGGAGTGGAGAGCAGCAGAAGGGAGCATTCCATGCTGAGTGTGGAGCCCCACATGGACTTGATCCCATGATCCTGAGATCATGACCTAAGCAGAAATCAAGAACCAAATGAGCCAGCCAGGTGCCCCAAGAACATCCCTTTTTAAGTGAACCAGAGAACTTGACTATTTCCCTGAGGCTGGAAAGGTGATAAGAGTAGGGTCTCAGATAGTATCTAGCTAGCTGGGGATTGGCTACAGAAGATGAAAGCTTTCTGTCTGTGGCTTGGCATAACACCTCCAAGTGACTTCTAGGACAGAAATCTAAGTTTCATGGGCCAGAAGCCTTGGTGGTCATGGGCTTCCCCAGGTCGGCCTAGACTGCCTCTTCTCCACGATGGTGATATCTTAGAGCTCATCTCACCCTGGTCTGGGATCAGACCTTAGGCAATTTGGGTAGAACTATGACCTTAACTTCTGCCATAGTAAGCTTGGGGGAGGACCAAGAGCAATTGTGAGGAATCAGTAAGTCGCGAGGGACCAGTCAGTCGATAAGCCAGGTAGGAAAAGTGTGAGGATATAGACTTCTGGAATGCTTGCTCTTGTCACTCAGCTTCAAAACTAGACAAAACTGTACATGGATGCTTAGAGCAGCTTTAGTCATAACTGCTAATGCTTAGAAGCAGCCAAGATGTCCTTCAGGAGGTGAATGGAGAAACTGTGGTACTTCCATATGATAGGATATTATTCAGTGATAAAAAGAAATGAGCCACCCAGCTACCAAAAGATACAGAGGCACCTTAAATGCTTATTACTAAGTAAAATAAATCAATTTGAATGATTCCAACTATCAGGCAATCTGTATGGTTCCAACTACATGAGGTTTTGGAAAAGGCAAAAATATGGAGACACTAAAAGTATCAGTGTATGCCAGGGGGTAGAGGGGCGAGAAGAAGTGATGAACAGGTGCAGCACAGGGGTTTCCAGGGCAGTGGAACTACCCTGTTTTCATACCATAATTGTGGATATGTTTCATTGTGCATTTCTCAAAGCCCATAGAATGTGCAACACAAAGAGTGAACCCTAATGTAAACTAGGGACTTTAGCTAATAGCAGTCAACCAGTATTGGCTCATAGGTTGTAAGAAATGTACTAACACCAATACAGGATGCCAATAGTAGGGAAACGACAGAGGAAAAGGAATAAGGGAATGGAAAGGAGAGACGATATATGGGAACGCTCTGTACTTCCGTTCAATTTTTCCAGAAACTTAATACTGTTCTAAAAATAAAGTCTATTATTTAAAAAAGAGAGAAAGAGAGCCCTTTCTTCAGTATTGACTTTTAGCTGCTTGTTGGAAAGATCCTATGTAAATGTCGACTTACTGAATCATTCTTAATGAAAGGCAGAAATGACTTCTGAAGACATAAAAACAACTTGCTAATTTAAAGAAAAAGATTCGGGCTGCAATAATAACAACACTGTTGGTGTTACTCAGTAAGGCAGAGGAGCCGAGGAGCCGTCACTGCAGTGGTATCGTCCTATGCTCAGGACAGTCCACAGGGTGCTCTCACCAGCAGAATCTGATCCTCTGTAAGCAGTGACTTCCTCTGACCGTCCAATGACAAAGAGAACAAAAGGTCCAAATCCCCACTTATGGAAAGAAGGGCAATCTGCAGAGGATGGATGAACAGGTGCTGAAACCACAAAAATGAGATCCTGGGATCAGTGTTGCCGTAATGGCCTAGTCCGAGATTCCTGGCAAGTCATGCAGCCACACAGATGTTTTTCTTTGAGTATCTTCACCTCTGGTGTCCAATTGGTTTGCTTGCCATTCTCAGTGCAGACATTTCTTCTGAACTCTTGCCCATAAATGGAACAGAAAATGTCCTTTCTCTTGCTTAGAGAAAACCCAATCTTACTTCTGTGACTTCTGCATCTTCAAAAATTCTGGACAGTCTGTCTGGGCTCCAGTCCCAAGCTAGGATTACCTTCCTAGGTGCCAGACTGTGGCCCAGGCCAGACAAACTTTTCTCCTATCTTTGCTGTGATACTTTGTCTACTTGGCCTAGTTTCCCAGTTGTTCACTGCTCTTACACTCAGCAATTAGACTTCAGGGAAATATGCCATTTATATATAGCATTCTCTCGAATTCATCTCAACAAATTTGTCTGACCTACAAAACAAGACTGCAGAATCTGCAAAGAAAAATAATAGTTCTTTTCCTTGGAACCTGGTTCTCTAGCTAAGATGTAGATGTAGATGTAAATTGCATGAATAGAGAACAGTTCAAAGCCAAGATAATAAACGAGGGCTTGGCGTTGAGGTACTGTCTGTATATGTGACTGCCAAGGGATTCAAGGAAAGGAGCGGATACCTGTGGGAAAGCCTTGTCAGTGAAAACTTTTGGGAAAAACTGATATGTAAGACCTAGAAGGAGACTTGTTTGTTCTAATGTACACATTTTCCTTGGCCCAGCAAAGTGACGAAAAACAATTGTGGTTTCAGTGTTCAGGGAAAAGAGAGGAAAAACTAGTAAAACCAACTTGAGGCAGCAGAGGAAACACAAGGAAAAAGTAAAATATGTCACCAACCATGTATTTTTTTTCAACTGAGTTATTTAGTATACTTTTCCCACTTTTATGTGATTATGAAGCTTTAAACCAGGTGATTTTCTTTAAAGATTTTATTTATTTATTCATGAGAGACACACAGAGAGGCAGAGACATAGGCAGAGGGAGAAGCAGGCTCCATGCAGGGAGCTCAATGTGGGACTCGATCCCAGGACCCTGGGATCATGACCTGAGCTGAAGGCAGATGCTCAACCACTGAGCCACCCAGGCATCTCAAACCAGGTGATTTCAAGACATTTCTTATATCATCCTTTTCAAACCCCTCCCCCCCCCCTTTTTTTGTCTTGCCTTCACTTCTAGTGGTGTTGGAATAGGAAATTAGTAGGATAGGGCAGCCCTGGTGGCTACAGCCCAGGGCGTGATCCTGGAGACCCTGGATCGAGTCCACGTCAGGCTCTCTGTATGATGCCTGCTCCTCCCTCTGCCTGTGTCTCTGCCTCTCTCTCTCTGTCTCTATGAATAAATAAATAAAATCTTAAAAAAAAAAAAAAGGAAATTAGTAGGATAAAGATCAAGACTTGATTTTACCAAAATTAAAGTTGCCAACCATAACTCAAGGAGTCTCAAATAAGTTGCTGTATATCGTGTGGAGTTGAGGGCACACATGTAGAAGGTGAGAGAGGGAAAAGGAAGTGGAAGAGCTGTATTAACTGTGTTTTAAAAGATAAGTCACTTCGAACTCTGCAAATGAACAGGCCATCAGAAAACCTGAGGCGTGGCCAGCACTTCTAAGGGTTGGAAAACAACCGTGGACTCAGAACACTGTTTATGTTAGTAATAGTCTCTCTTTGGAAAAGGAGGACAGTGGTCCTGACACCTAGGAAGTACTATAGTATTAGCTTTTATTATTCACATGTGATAAATAAACACAAAGGGTAAAAAAATATATATGTAAAAACCCAGTCACTCTTAACATTTGGTTGGTATATTATTTTTAAGTAACCACATGTTTGCTCTTTCCAAAATAAATGATATCTAGGATGGAAATGAGACAGTTTAAATCAATGTTGGTCTGGGTCTAATAACAAATTCATGTTTTTGTTCGGATGAGGAAATAAACTTTAATAATTACATTAAAATGACCTTTGATTGCCTGATATTAAGATGTCCAAGACAGGCGAATGTTTAGACTATTTAAAAACACCATACTTTTTTTTTTTTTTCTGATTAAAGACTGGTTTAAGAGGATAAACCAGTATCACTAGAAATGCGAGTCTTTCCCATCAGAAGAACCTTCTATGTTTTTGGGGCCAATGTTCCAAATCTGTTGGAAGAGTGAGTTGTCTAGTTCCTTGAGGTTCTCTGCTGGCCCCCACGAGTCCTTGTGCCACACCAAAACTCTGCTTGCTCTGGATGGATGTCCTTGCCATATAATGGCCCCCGCTGGTCGAACCACATGCTGGAAGATGCAGGCAGAAGAAAAGGGTCCTTAAGTGCTCCTCAAAAGCTGTGCATTCAGTGGAGGAAATGAATAGCTGGCTAGAGAACTCATCTGTCCTGGCTAGTTGGAAAGGAACATCCTGGAGACCGCCTCATTGAATTATTTCCTTCTGAGAAACAAAAAAGTGGGGATACACAGTACCTTAGCTGCCTGAAAGACATCTCTTCTACTTCTTCCATCTGTCAACATCTGTAAGTCTAATAATTGTCCCGGACCTCAGTTCCTCATGGCTACTTTGGTGAGGGGGACCCTGCGCATCATATGTCAACCTCTAATCGTCTTTTAAAAAGACACATTTCAGCTCCCCAAAATTACTTTTTTCTTAAAGTCCAGGAATTTTGTTTATCTGACTTCCTAGAGCTATTCCACAGGAATATTCCAGAGGCAATTTTTCCATTAAAAGATGCTGGACAACAGAATGGCAACCTGAGGAGGAAAGAGTCAGAACTGCTGCATGGACATAACTCATCTCCACAGAAGGCCAGGAGCAATTTGAGGTGAAGTGCAGTTTTAGGGAAACCTAGTCTTGCTAAGAAAAATGCAGAGAAAATTTATTCCAAATAAAGGCCAAAATTAATTTTAAGAGTTTTCTTGTGTGAATAGTTGAATGTTTATGCAAATATTACATTTTGAAAGGAAGAACAAGAGCAGGAAGGTGAGGCCAGTATTAAAAGGAAAGAACTAAGAGTCAAAATCATCAGTTTGTAGATTACCTGATAAACAATTCTGGTTTTGAAAACAACTTGGAATTCTTAAAAGTTATTTCAATGTGCATAACTTCACATGATACTCATAGCAGGGTAACTGCTTTTTTTTTTTTTTTTAAGATTTTATTTATTTATTCCTAAGAGATACAGAGAGAGGCCCAGACATAGGCAGAGGGAGAAGTAGGCTTCCTGTGGGGAGCCTGATGCAGGACTTGATCCCAGGACCCCAGGATCACACCCTGAGCCAAAGCAGATGCTCAACCACTGAGCCACCCAGGCATCCCCAGGGTAATTGCTTTTATTTTTATTGTGAGTGTCTTTACTTTTGAGACTATGTCCTATAAAGGTATGAATTTTGAAAATATAAAAGTCCTTGGAAGATAATTTTCTATGAGTCTGAAGACAAATCAGTCTTCAAGGTGTGATAATGGTGCATCTTTTCCAATTTTCTATTTGGGCTTAACAATTTTAGCGTGTAAACGTCATCATTAATAGAAGAGAAAAAATAAATGTCCCCTCTTAAAAGAACAAAATAAAACATGAGACTGGTCAATAAATAAGATCTGTTGTAAAATTAGAAATTTGGTTTCAACTCTGAGGATGAAGTTGTAAAGAGTTGGCCACTTTTGATTCTGAAGTGGGCCTTTGTAGTTGTCTCCTGAACCCCTGGAATAAAGAGGGTTGATTTGCGATGGAATCTCCAGAGCCCGCAGTCATATATTACAATATGTTGTAAATCCAGAGGGTACAATATAGATTTCACAGGGGGCCCGGGGGCTAATTGAAATTCCATCTGTTTCTTCTCTGTGGCAAACTTAGTATCCTGGGATATTAGCTCAGGATAAGATATGACATTTACAACTTTTTAATTTTTAGGCTAAAGTAGAAGTTTGTCTAAATCTGCTCCTCCCTACTTTCTACATCTTACCTCCTATTAAAAAAAAAAAAAGTTTACAAGACAGCCTCTATTTTCCCCACAGCTGCCCCTGAGGCAGCCCCCCCTTCTTTCCAGTGCATGCTGGGCAATGCCATGTATTCTTAGACTCCCAATGGCCCCCATTACTGTCAATTAGTTACGGAATGCTACAGGGATTCATGCCTGACAGCTCGGGTAAAGGCAGGAGAAATGGGCCCAGTAGGGAGCGAGGGGCCTGATTCTTTTTTGTGCACAAGAAATACCTTTCTCAGCAAAGCTTTTAATGGCCTTCCCTTCATTCTTTCCTTCTGCTCTAGCGCTGCGCCCCCCATGATCCCAACACATCATATACACATGCGCTCCTATCTTCACACACTGACACGTTTGTGTGACTATCGCCCAGGACTGTGAGAACTCTCTGGGCAGGAGGCTCTGAAATGTCCTTATAACCTCTGAAAATTACAGAGCTTTAACATTCCAGTATATATCTTTGCCTTAATCTGATTCCTAACTTCCTCTCTTCAGTAGGTTTCTTGTTACCAAGTGCCTCTTTGGCCTCTGGCTTTTTAGCATATTTTCCTTCTGCAGCTCTCCTCCTTCCAAAGAAGAAATGCATTCTCCCCTGGCCACAGGCTCTGGGTCGGGAGCCCACTGTACCATGTGGTCAGAGCTGGGCAGGCGGTTGTGCTTGGCCTCTCTTGCCACTCCCAGGCCTTTCTGACTTCTTCCTCTACTTCTTGCCTTCTCCTCTACTTTCCCACAATTTCTCCCTTTCCTCCTCCTATCTGTGCCTAGATCGTTCCATTTACTCTGGAGGCTTGAGGCCAGGGGTTTTGTTTTACTCATTTTTGTTCTCTCTCTTCCCTTCCTTACCCACTCCAAGTATTTATCACAACAGGACAAAGATTTTGTTTTGTTCACCCACATATCTGTACTCCATAGACTAGCACCTGCCACAAGTAGGAGTTCAGTAATATGTGTTGAGAATCAATGCATGTGTAAAAAAGCATTTAATGCCATTGGTGGTATTCAGGGTTAAGGAGCACCCAGCATCCCATCGAAATGGTCTGCTGTTCCTAGTCTGCTGTCTTTGCTTTCTTGTAGGAGTCTCAGCCTTTTCTTAGCATTCGAAACAAAGATACACTTAGGAAAAGCCTACTAGGAAAATAACAGGTCCCAGCTGGAAATAAATACAATGCTTAAAGTGATTACACTTCTCTGATGGATTTGAAAAAGATGACAGAGTAAAGGTATAAGATGATGACACACTAGAGAAAAACACTCTCTGGGGCAATTCATGCCTGGGTTACACACTGTTCCAGGCCCTTCCTCTCCTGGAGCCCAGCCTTGTGGGGGGTGTTGAAGAGTAACCCAAGGACAGTTTCAGCCCATCAAATCCAGACGTCTATTTATAAAGGGCAGAGGAAAGATCCAGAAGACAATATGATGGAAACAGGGAGGAATGTAAACATTGGAGGGATTTCCTGAGCCCAAGAGTAAGGCTGCAGGCATCTCTTTTAGGGTTCTTGCCCTTGACACTTGACACTGCCCACAGCAGGACTCTGGTCTGCAAAATGCAGCTATTTTATATGGTCAACCCATCACCACCCACATATTGCTGTAAGATTCCTACAGATTCATTAAGCTTCATATTTATGCCATCTGAGAGATACTTTCAATGCTGTCTATCAAATCTGTCTTACTTCAGTGCTTTTCAAATGTTAATGTGAATGTTAATCACCTGGCAATACCATGAAAGTGCTGATTCTGGGGAGTGTCCTGGGTTTCTGCATTTCTAACAAGCTCCCAGGTGATCTGTTACTGCTGGTCCACTGACACATTGAATAGCAAGACTTTACTTCATCATCTGGGCAAGAGGTAGAGAGGGCTTTGTAAAGATAGATTGACTCTAACCTGAAGGAGAGAAACCAAAGTCTCATTGATAAAGATTCTGACTCTTCAGCTAAGAAAAAAGATGTATTTATTATGATTCTCATAGCTTTCCTTTTTGGTGAGTATACGAGGTGCTTGGAAATAATCAATGAGGGGATCCCTGGGTGGCTCATTGGTTTATCACCTGCCTTTGGCCCGGGGCGTGATCCTGGGGTCCCGGGATTAAATCCCACATCGGGCTCCCCGCAGGGAGCCTGCTTCTCCCTCGGCCTGTGTCTCTGCCTCTCTCTGTGTCTCTCATGAATAACTAAATAAAAAAATATATATATAAAAGAAATAATCAATGAACTCATGAGCTAGATATGCTAACTCTGTCCAGTGTATATTCAATGCTTTTTCTACCCACTTGAACAAGAATTCTATTACAAAATTTCAATTTTGTTTGTTTTTGTTTTAAACAGTGGAGTTACTTCATCATGAAGAAAGAAATGAGTCATTGTCAGATAAGGCATGAGGTTACTTGGAAAAGAGTATGATCAGCTAACTTCTTTGTTTCTTTCCTACCTGCTAAAGAAGGGGCAAAGAAGAGGTAAGGTCCATAATAAAGTTCCATTGGTAGCCAATAAATATGATTCTGATTGGAAAGACGCACAACAGAATATCCACACCTGCATATGGTTAATCCTGCCTGAAGTATCTGGTGCTAGGTGCCATTTGGAAGTGCAGATCCAAAAGGAATGGACAGTCTAATTTGGAAAGAACACAGTAGGGGATCCCTGGGTGGCTTAGTGGTTTAGCGCCTGCCTTCCGCCCAGGGCGTGATCCTAGAGTCCTGGGATCGAGCCCCGCATCCAGCTCCCTGCATGGAGCCTGCTTCTCCCTCTGCCTGTGTTTCTGCCTCTCTCTCTCTCTGTCTCTCATGAATGAATAAATAAAATCTTTTTTAAAAAAAGGAATATAACACAATGAAAATGAAACAATAATTTAAAATGTAAACTATAATTTTTCATTGTTCTTAAACTTCCAGGTGTTCATGGGAGTTAAAAGGAGTTTATGGGAAGAAGAGATTGAGATTGAGATGGTCAGGGAAGGTTTTCTAAAAGGTAAGATATGAATTGGAATTTGAAAGAAGGTTAAGCCAGGAGATATAGGAACAGAGTGATGAATGCATCAGGAAGGACAAACAACTGTGCAGAGGCCAGAAAACATAAAGTGTGATGGGGGCTTATGGGTAGAACAGTCTGCTGGAGTGACTTATTTAAAGGAAATATGGTAGAATGAAATGTAAGAACAACAAAGTTGGGATCAGATTAAGAAAGGTCTTGAATGTTAAGCTACAAAGGTTGGACTGATTCTGATGATGATGATGATGATAATAATAATAATGATAATAATAAACCACTGGATATTTTGAGTAGAAGAGTACATTTTAACCAAAGTATTCTAATAAGTTGATTTCAATAGCCCAAGTGTAAGGCATAATTATTAGGATGGTAGCAAAGGACACCAACTATGTGGGATAGAAGGGTTGACCAGAAGGAATCATAGACTTTAGTGACTAATTATACTCAATGAGTGGGCAGTGACCTTGAGGCTTGAAGTTAGTAAAATAGAAAATAATGTGTGGGGATTTAATTTGAGATATTTTAAGTTTTAAGTACTATGTGGACATATAAGTGGAAAAATCCAATAGATAGTTGGAAGTGTGACAGTAAGACCCTGTTGAGACAGGGTGGTGACTGAAACCTTGGGAGTGGAAAACAAGGAACTCCAAGGAGTTTCTCCAAGGAAAAAATATGCAGATATTGAATCTGGGGAAATGTCCCTATGTATGGCCCAGATGGGAGAAGAAGAAGAGGGACACAGAGAATGAAAGAAAAGAGGGGAAGATGGGGTGACAGGGGCTACAGCACTGAATGCCACAGAAGAACCCAGCATGACCAGATCAGGGGAAGGTCCTTCAAGGCTACTGGTGCCTTTCCCAGTGTGGGCAACTCAGAGTGGAAGGGTGAAAACCAGATGACAGGAGACTAAGGGGTGAGCAAGTCATAACAAAGAAAGAATTTATGGACTTTTCTTTAGGCAAAAGTAAAAATAGTATGGAAACTGAAGGGGAAATCAAGACAAGTGTTGTTGGCCTTTTCATCTATTATAATGGTGACATGATTTTTTTGTGTGTATTGATTAAGGGAAAGGAAAAAAAGGGGAGAGAAAAAATAGTATTTTAAAAATTGCAGAGGAATGGGAATTTGAGGTGGTAAAATCCTGAAGGAAATGGGCTTCCTGAGAAAAGGTGAGCCCTATAAATGGCAGCAAGGCAAAACAGAACAAAACAAATCTAAACCAAAAAACTCCCCAAACAACACTGCCTCCATATATTTGAAAGAAAACAGGTGCAGGCTTTTGTGGGTCCCATTGCCTCAATCATGTGAGACGGTTATCAAGTTCTGGGTATGAAGGTAAAGTAGAAGAATGGAGACTATTTGGACTGGCCATCCTATTAGGAAATGGGCAAAAGATGAATAAAAAGCATCATCAAACAACAGCTGAGATGAACGTGAATTTGCCAAATAAGCACAAACACACACCTAGAGACAGTACACAGGGGGCATGACTCAGGGATGTGGGACCAACACAACAGACTGGGGACAATGAAGCTCCAGAACACAAGATGTTGATGAAGACAACGCCAAGGGGGCTGGCCTTTGAGTCCCGGTGGTTAATAACCTCAACCGGCATGATCCAGAAACTCTGGCATATCGACAAGCGAAAGATGGTAAGGAATGCTGGACCACGGCAACTATTTAAAAAGCACTTGTTGGGAATCAAGCAAAGGACAATAACTCAAGGAACCTGGATGCTCAGCGCTCTGCTTGGGATACAGCAGAACCACCAGGCTGCGTCCTGCCCTCCAACGTCAGTGTAGTTGGGGAGCGGCGCTGAGCACAACCGAACCCTGAGAGCGCATCCACATTGTGCAGTAGATCTAGACAGGCCCTCAGGTAGGTACCATGAGGAAGAGCTGGTTGGAACAGAGCCGGCTGAGAAGTAGCCAGGGCGGCAGCATGGAAGTGTTCTGCCATCCTACATCCTTCACATCCTCACCAATAGTCACAGCCAAGCTGCACAGCCGTACCTGCAAGACTGGAAATGGAGCCGAGGCAAGGGTAACTGTGATTTTCTTATCATGTGAGGGAGACCTGAGAGCTATAATCTGCCTGCACAGAGGAGAGAGATCTGAAAGCAATGCTCATCCTCCTTCTGTGCCTGGTGTGGGGTGCTTTGCTCAGCAGAGCAAACTGTGTTAAGAAGAAGGAATGAGATTTGGGAGTCATTTTTAAACAATTCTTTAAATTTATTTTCTCTCCTGTTTTACTGAGATATAATTGACGCAGAACAGCATGTATGCTTAAGTGTACAACACAATGATTTGATATATGTATACATTGCAAAATTATTACCACCCTTCTAGTAGCATCACTTTTCATCCAAAACAACATAGGTTCCCCAAACTTCCTCATAATTCAATACTGAATTCAACCTTTATGAAACTCTTGATCCAATATCTTCCTATAATGGCATTCATAAGATTAGTTAACATCCATTACCTCACACAGTGACGTCTTCTCTTTGTGATGAGAAATGTCTAGATCTACTCTCTCAGCAACTTTCAAGTATGCAGGGCAGTATTGTCAAGCATAGATGAGAAGGGCAGCTGCCGGAAGCCGCTCCACAGCTCACAGCCACCCAGTGCATGAGTAGTCCTTAGGAGCATCCCTATGGGCTGTGGCGAAGACCGCTCCCCACTCCTGGAGTCTCCCTCCACTTCAGAGCATGCTGTTCATGTAATTCAGGCCTGGGGGTGGGGGTGGGGGTGGTTCTGGGTCTGCTACTTACCAGCTGTGTAACTTTGGGCAAATTGCTTAAGACAATTGAGTTGTATTTCCCTCCTCCAACGGGGTAACAATTCTTGTAGGAAAAGTGTATGGCACTAGGCAATTACTTGATGATTTTGTCATTTCCAGTTGCTCTCTCTTTCCCTTACCTTCATTGCTTGGTATTAACAAAGTAGTTTCCTCCTTCCTGTTTCTTTCATTCAGTCTCTGCAGCTGAGAGTCTTCCCCTGGTTGGATGGATCTGGCCGAAGCACTTGACCATTTGCCTGGTACTGGACTAGTGCCCCTCTGATCCAACACACACACACACACACACACACACACACACACACACGTGAGGCCTGGAGTTCATATGTTTAAAAGTCTCTACTCCCGGGGAGCCCTGGGTGGCGCAGCAGTTAGGCGCCTGCCTTTGGCCCAGGGTGCGATCCTGGAGACCCGGGATCGAATCCCACATCGGGCTCCTGGTGCATGGAGCCTGCTTCTCCCTCTGCCTGTGTCTCTGCCTCTCTCTCTCTCTCTCTGTGTGACTATCATAAATAAATTTTAAAAAAAATTTAAAAAAAAGTCTCTACTCCCGATTAAGACTGCTATACCTATTCAGACTCAGGTACCCCATGAGAACACATAATGATATTGTACAGAAAATAGATGAATTATTTTCTACCAGGCTGAGTACATTAGGAGGCAGCAGCTGCCTCAATCACAGACTTAGGAATAAATTGAAAGGGATCCGTCTAATTGGAGACTTAACATTTCAGAGAAGTCCACCATCAAAAACAACTTCCTTTTTTTTTTTTTTTTTTTTGCTTGTTGAAACAGTCTACCGTTGAATCTTAGGTTTGCTCCAATCTTTCATTTTTGCTTTTTTGGGTCGAAAATTACTGTCACTCCATAGTGGATGTTTCCTTTACCTGTGATCATGTGACTCATGTCCTTGTAAGGAGTCAAGGACTGAGGCATCCACAATGGAGGATGGAGGGTGCAAAGGCTGAGTGGGGGTGATGGGAGAAGGCAGGGAGAGTAGCTGGGTGGGGGGCACTGGCCCTGAACTGAATGTCCCACATGTCCAGTTCTGGCAGGCAGGTGTAAAATTCAGCAAATCTGACTCAAGGAAACAACTTTTCAGATGTGTCTAAAGTCTTGCCCAGTGTCCCACACTTTTAGGTGTGTGTGTGTGTGTGTGTGTGTGAGATGGGGGTGGGGTGGCTGTATACTCAGAGTTGAAAATAAAAAAGCTCCCTCTATTGACTCCTGAATGGCTGAGATAAAGAGAACCACATGGGATTCATTGTCAGAAATGAGAGCTCAGAAGCTGGCCTCCTTTTTCCCATTATTGTGCTATTCTCCTCCTTCCCCCTATCCCTCCCACCTCAAAATGTTTCCCCAGCCCCCACCCAACCCCCACTGTCCCCCCCAATAGCCCAAAGACCCTCTTTTCAAGCTCCCACTGTTGAGGCCCCCTCGACGGAGCCCAAGACCTCCATTCAGAGTCACTGGTTTGGGTAAAATCCCTTTTTCACCCCCTACCCACCCCCCTGCCCCATCAGCTGAGCCTCAGTTCAGACCTCACAAAACAAAACAAAACCAGGCCATAGAATTGATGGTTGCTGCTGGAGGACCCCCCTCCGCTCTGTCCCCCAGGGGCTCCTGCCAAGGCAGCTTCTATTCTCCAGTTCCCTCCCTCCCTGCCCCCAATCCTGCTGGATTTTTGTAGTTAACAAGCGCACACTGTTATTATTGTGCCCCCTATCATATTTATTCCCTTTCAGAGCTGATCTGCACTTTTGTCAGAGGCAACCGAGGCATCTTTTGACATTTTAGCCTTTCTGTCTGCTGGGGAGTGATGGCATTGGTGGCAGCAGGGGTGACCCATGCTTCTAAGATGGAGCAAGCAACGCAGAAATGAGGAAGAAGAGAACAAAACCCCAAAACAACAGGGATTGGAGAGGAAAAAGAAAAACATTGTAACTTGTTAGTGACCCAATGCGAAAGAGGTAAGGGGAGGAGGACGCTAATGAGTTTGATGACAGTTGTATTTAAAAGAGTTTTATTTCCCAGCAAGGCTGTGAGTTGGCTAACTTCGTGATAACCCTCAACTAAACTTCCATTTTCACAAGTTACCTAAATTTGAGAGAAATGAGAAAGGGAAACAGAGAAAGTGAGAAGGGGTGGAACCCAGAGAGATTCAGAGAAAAATAGCAACCAAAAAACAAAAAACAAAAAAAAAAAAAAAAAGAAGGAAAAGAGAGACAGAAATAAAAATTTCTTTTTAGTGTTTTTAATATAACACACAATTGCAAGTAGCTTATAGATTTGGCAAAGTTCCCTTGTACATTTTCTACATGAAAAGCTTAGGAAATGTCACCAGAATCTCCAAACTTAAAAAAAAAAAAGAATCCCCAAACTTTGGTGATTAGTAAGCTTCCCAGATTCTTTCATATTCATTTCCATTAAGGATTTTGTGGTCATAGGCTAGAAGTAACGTCTGAAAGTGTTGTTCTAATTAATGACTACAGCAGAGTGCTGTAATGTCAATGGAGAGAAACTTCAAGAAAACACAGCTAATTAGTTTTCATTTGACCTTGCAGAAAGGGACATTTTTATTCCAACTGTACATCTGAGGAAAGAAAGCTGAACAGCACTGTGATTTGCAAAGGCCCAAGGTAGGACAGAGAATATCTGACGGCTGGGACCCCAGCCAGCTCCTCAAAAAACCACAGCCTCCATTTTTCATGATCATATTTCTAGGAAAGAATGCATTTGTAGTGATGAGGAAATCTGAACGACAAAATTCAAACATACTCCTATAGGAGAAGAGCCTGTGTCGAGAGAACTTAGTTAAGGGAAGAGATTAGCCTGTGGGATTAGTCATCTCCTGACTTGATTTTCTTTCCTTATAAGACAAAAAGGGAGGAAGCTCATAAAAAGGCTACATAGAGGGAGATGCTCCAAGTCACAGCCTCTCTGATCATGTTCTTTCACTTTTCTAAATAATCCGTTGTATTCTTAAAGACCTTGTTTTTCCAAATTGCTCAAAGCACTTACAAACATTAATTGAACCTGAGGACAGTTGTAGGTGACATATATTATTACCTCCTACTTTTAGATGGAGAAACAGGCTTAGAGAAATGAAATTTCTAGTGCAAGGTTACTCAGAAACTCCACAGTAGAACGAGGTCTAGAATTCATCATTCCTAGGCTGAAATCCACCCATCGTATCATCCAATGTGCCCTCCAACAAAATTTCCAATGGCCAATTCTTATTTTTATGCCCAAGCTTTCCCCTGTCTCCTCCTGCAAACTTTATTTTATTTTTAAAGATTTTATTTATTCATAGAGACACAGAGAGAGAGAGAGAGGCAGAGAGACACAGGCAGAGGGAGAAGCAGGCTTCATGCAGGGAGCCCGATGTGGGACTCGATCCCGGGTCTCCAGGATCATACCCCGGGCAGCAGGCGGCGCTAAACTACTGCACCACTGGGGCTGCCCCCCTGCAAACTTTAAATGGTGCCAATCACACTTTTTATAATCTTTCCTGAGATATGAAATTTAAGATTCTCACAGGTTTTGCTTCAGAATAAACCCTCCAACCTTTACTTTATTCTCCCACCATATAATTTCTACTCATCTTGGCTGACTCACTTGTATTTGGAGGCAGATGCAGGATACCTGCCCCAATTTTCCTTTCTCAGGACTACAGGTACCTCTACTGGTATTAGTACAAAAACAATTGCTCCATGATATTTGTATAATGCTTTATAACTCATAAAAAGGTTTCATTTAATCCTTCAGTTGGATTTTGCTATAGTCCTAAGACTTTTATAGACAAGGAAACTGAGTCAGGTTCAAAGAGGTTATGTATCTAAAGTCTCATAGCTAGGAAATTTGTGTGGGGGCTGGGATGGAATGCAGGGAGATGAGAACCAGGTCTTCTGGGACTCAGGTACAGAATATTTTATGCTAATGTTGGAGAAAGTGGCTGGAAAATGAATTTTCTGTATATTCTGAAGAAGTTAACAAGCGCAATATGGTCTTTGAAAAGAATTCAGCCTCGAAGACAATTTGTAGTTTGACCTTGTAGAATATTCTATTCCTTAAGTATTACTAAGGAACCTAGAACCACTACTCGAAAACTGCAACAAATGTAAGGTAAATTGCAATCTATTTGGATGCAGAGATGTGAAATCTGGTTGACATTGAAACATTCTCCTACATTGTGAAAGATCATTCATTCATGTAACCAACCAGTAGAGTTTTGGGGTCAGGGTTATGGCTCATTTTAGAAAAGTATCTTCTGTAGATGTTGTGTGAAATTTTAAAATATTTTTAAATATTAATTTTTTAGGTTGAGGTGGTCAATAGTGTTCAAGTCATCTATGTCTTCACTAATTTTTGGTCTAGTTCTATCAGTTGCTGAGAAAAGGGTGTTAAAATCTCCAACCATGACTGTGTATTTGTCTATTTCTCCCTTTAAGTCTGCTCTTTTTTGCTTTGTATATTTTGCAGTTCTGTTATAAGGTGCATACTCACTTATTATTTTATGCCTTCCTGATGAATAGAGTCTTTATCATTATGGAATGTCCCTCTTTATCTCTAGAAATACTCTGCCTTAAAATCTGCTTTATCTGATATAATAGAGCATTCCATCCTTCTTATGCTTACTGCTTGCATGGTTTATCTTTTCTACCCACTTACTTTCAATCCTGTATCATCTACTCAAGCTCAAATACATCTAAATTCTTATTTATATAAAAGCTTTTGTTAATTCTATTAGTATGAGTAAAATACTGAGGGTATGATCATCTCTGGATGAATAAATAAGAGGAAATTTCTGAACTTAGCTAAAAGGTTAAAATCAGGCACAGGTGGTCCAGTGCACAGAATTTGCCAGCTCCCTGACCCAAGTTCAAAAGTCATCATCTGACTTCTCCATGTCTTCTCCTCTCTCTTCTCAACCAGATTTCCCAAAATCTTCTCCCACTTTCCACTGCCATCTTTCCCCCTTTCTCTCCAAAAGGTAAACACTAACCCATGACCTTCTCACTTGGTCCATGATCTTTAAGGTTTTCTCATCTCCTGCATCCCTGCCTCTCATCTCTTCAACCAAAAGACACAAGCAGGGAGTTTTACTGAATTTCTTTCTTTCCTGAGACTCTCTCCTCAATGCTCCTTTTGTTTCCCTTTTAACACCTTGGTTTGGTAATAGCTCACATTTTTGATGCCTCTTTATCCCTTTTCAAATCCCTCCATAAAACTTACTTTTTTTTTTTCAGTCTCAGTTTTTTCCTCCTTTCCAGCCACATCAACTCAACTAGATGTCTCCCTGTTTATTCAGTGTTTTGTTTAAGCCTAAATCAGACAGTCAATGCCTTGAGGCTGGGGTTTCATGCTCAGAATTCTGTGCTTTGCAAAATGCCATCTGCACTTACCACACTCTACAAATAATAAATAATCAGACCAAAGAATCAGAAAACTGGTGCCAGATCACTGATTAGCATAAGTACTCAACACATAGAAAGAGCTGCTGCTGCTGCTGCCACAGAAACTTTTTCTCCAAGAAAATGAGAGCAGTGAACAAGAAACTTGGAAGAGATACTTGGTCACGATTCAATTTGGACGAGGTAGAGGATGAAATGACTGTGGAGGGGAAGGTCCTCAGGTCTCCATCTCACCCTCTGTGTCTTAAGGAACTGTGGCCTGAGAGCTCTCTCTAGGTCTTGTCTTATTCTTCCCTGTACCCAGCCCCTGGCCCAGTGCCTGACATGAAGGAGCCACAGAATAAACATATTCTTGAACTGTTGACTTGAACTTAAAGAGTTAGGGGTACAGTGAGCTCATTCCAGTGCCTAGCTATGCCTCTTGTAGGAAGGGAAGTCTAGGAAGATGATTTATAATATACATTTTTCTAGCTGTGTAAGATTTCCTCAAGACCGAGGTCTTAGCTGGCTCTTCATTTAAGGGGCTCTAGATCTCAAGAAACTGGTTGAGGGGCCATAAGTCTCTATTGTAGTGATTCAGCTCAGAGTTCTGTTGAGCAAATCTAGTTTTCCTGCTTTTACAAATCAAGTAAAACTTTAGTAGACTGTCCATCTATTCAGCTCTAGAAACAGCAAAATTAACTAGCCAATGCCAGTGACCTTGGAGGTTCAAACCATTCTGTTTATTATTTTGGCTCTTTTACCCATTCTAGTAATCATATCCACCTTGCCTTTGTGACTGTCTGCCACTTAGCCCTGAATCCCGGGGAACCAGTTAGATGGCAAAAAAAAAAAAAAAAGAAAAAGAAAAAAAAATCTGCCAAGCATATAGTGGCAGATACAAGTTTTCTATATCTCTAATTTCACTAAAAAGTTTGAATTTTTATCATCAACAAATGCTGCCATTTGTTTTCACAGAAGTAACATGAAAATGTCAAGAAAAGCCTACTGTTCATCAGTCTTTTTTTCAAGTAAAAGGTGATATTCCATGAAAAAAACCCTGCTAGTTCAGCTCCCAACTCAAACAGTCAAGTGCTTTTTCTCAAGATGACTATCATATTTTCAGCATGCAGCAGAAGTGCTTTGTAAATACTTTCCCTTTGGGGGCACCTGGGTGGCTCAGTCAGTTAAGTGGCCAACTCCTGACCTCCTCAGGTCATCTCAGGGTCATGGGCCTGCATTGGGCTCCTCACTCAGTACAGAGTCTGCTCCAGGATTCTTTCTCTCCCTCTCCCTCTGCCCCCTCCCCTGCTGCTCTCTCCCCTATGCATTCTTTCTCTCAAATAAATCTTTAAAAAAATACTTCCCCTTTGGAATATAAAAATAGTGAAAGGGATTGTAAGGGAAAGGAGGAGAACTGAGTGGGAAAAATTAGAGGAGGAGACAGACCATGAGAAACTCCTAACTCTGGGAAATGAACAATGGGTTGCGGAAGGGGAGGTGGGTGAAGAGTTGGGGTAACTGGGTGACGGGCACTGAGGAAGGCACCTGATGAGATGAGCACTGGGTGTTATACTATATGTTGGCAAATCGAACTTCAATAAAAACAACAACAAAAAATACTTATGTAATTACACAGAATATTTAAAAGATGTTCATTCAAGCATTAAAACCTAATACGATTAATATTATTCCTGCTTCATCAAGGACATTCTTTTTTTTTTTTTTTTTAATTTATGATAGTCACACAGAGGGAGAGAGAGAGGCAGAGACACAGGCAGAGGGAGAAGCAGGCTCCATGCACCGGAGCCCGATGTGGGATTTGATCCCGGGTCTCCAGGATCGCACCCTGGGCCAAAGGCAGGCGCCAAACCGCTGCGCCACCCAGGGATCCCTTCATCAAGGGTATTCTTAAGTGCAGTTAACACTTTCTTTTTATTATGAGTGTGTGGCAGTGTAGATCAGAAAGGTGACTAGTATAGTTTGGTGATCCTGCTGGATTCTTCCAACATACTTTACCCATAATTGCTTTTGCACCATCAGCGCAACATAGTGAAAAATGGAAATAATTATTATGAAAGCAGTTTTGATCTTATGCACCTGTGAAAAGGTGTTGCAGACCCCCAGGACTTGGTGGACCACATTGTAAGAACTGCTGCTCTACAGTAGCTCAAAGAAGTTCTGACATTTTATCTAAGATAGGCCACGTTTGCATCCAGAATTCAATCAACCAACTCATGGTAGAGCCATTCCCAACTGCTCTTGGCTGCTTGAACTAGTACTTTGAGTCCAGAATCTTGGTTTAGTGTGCCCGTATCAATGAATTAGGCCATTTCCAACATTATATTCCTTCCACACTGATCTGTCACCTTTAGGATCTATGTAGGATTCTCATACATTTCCCCCATTTTCTGTGAAAATGGGCAAAATTGTGTAATTCTTTTTGTGTATACTGTACCTTTTCATGGATCATCAATTCTGTACGTTACCATTGGGGCCTGCTGGGACTTGAGTCTAGTCGTGGGTCTAGAATCAATGAGAGTTTGTGGGGGAAGGTCTAAAAAAATATCAGGAGTTACCTGTAAGGCCAGTACCTCAGGATTATCCATTTCAGGTTCTTTGGGTGAGGGGAGACTAACCTCCATAGACAGGAAGGAAGGAATGCTCCTTTCAGCAATGAAGACTCAGAGAACTTAGGGGTTTAAGGTCAAGATGTGGCCATATATCTTCATTACAATGTGAGCTGGAAATCTGAAGCCCTGAACTCACCATTTTCTTTCAAGTTCTCCAGCTTAATAAGAAGTATCTAATTAGCTCCTTTATATTTCTTATCTTTATGTTCTATGACAACGCCTGCTTTTTCACAAAAAGCTTTGACTTCTGTTGGCAGTTGTTTACACGTGTTTGCACATAATAGGTGATAATATAAATTCTGTATTGGCATGACATAGACTACCAGTGTTCCCCTTTACCACTGGCAGTAAGGGAATTAATGCCATTAAATCTAATCAGATTAAAGTAACAATTCCAGAAAACCCAAAGCTAATTCAGAGAACCCATCCTTAAGGCTCTGCTGCTCTAAAATCACTTCCAGTGCTAGTTTCTATATCAGTAAGAATCAGTAAGCAAACCCATAAGTGACATAGAGTAAGGGACTTTTAATAGGGATTAGGCCTTGCACAGTAATGGTTAAGCAGTTTATTTAAAGCCATGCTTCCATATCTCATGTGGGGCCCTAAGCCACCAAGTCAGGAAAGAAAATTAGATATAAACTGGGAAGAGCAGATATCCATTAAGTGCTTACTATTACGTGCCCTCCACTCTTCTGGGCCCCAGAGCCGTGTCCTCTGTTCATCTCATCACTACTGACCTTGCTGGCATTCATGGCAAATGTGAGCAGCATACTGAGGTCCCTTTTGGCTCAGGCAGGGATAGTAATCATGGCTGGAAGTCTTGATATGCAGACCCTTCATATGCAGACCCCTCTGGAATTGAGCTAAGACCTGTATTTAGCCTTGGTCCAGGTGGTCTCCTCTGCTGAGTATAACCCCATGCCAGATTAGCAGGCCCTCTGTGGCAAGTTCTCCAGAGAGATCCTCACCCTAATTTGAGCTCTGTATGCCCTGGGTAACTAAAGGTGGTTTGGACAAGCTAAATTAATATGCTTTCCTCTGCTCCACACCATACGCCTAGGTTTGCATTAAAGTAACACATGATCGATCGCATGTCGATCAAGGGCAGCACAAGATGTAATCTTCCAGAGCCCCAAGTGAGGAGTCAAAATAAAGATTCCCTTCCTCAAAATTCACTTGACTTCACTGGATGTTTCTAAGGCACCCCTGACATTTCAACTCATGGCCTGTGTACATATGTACATGCTGGGTGGGGTGGGGGGAGGGAGAGAGAGAGAGAATTAATTCTATGGATCCAATAGTGTGTTGGTCATCTAGATCTGTTATGGAAAAAAAAAAAGCCTTCATGTGTAATGTTTGCTAATTTCTGTGATGAAATGGCTAATTTCAAGCAACCAAAGATTTAACAACCTGCTCAGAAAATTTTTGAATATTTAAAAAGTAACCTTGCTAGCCAGTATAAGCTGACTCCAATATTCAGCTGCCTGGAGCCTTCCTTTATCTGTTTTTGTTTCCTTCTTATTTATCTATTGTCTCTTCTTACAAATCCACAGCCAGAAAGAGTGGGTTTTGTTTTTCTTTTTTTTTTTAAGATTATATTTATTTATTCATGAGACACACACACACACACACAGAGAGGGAGAGAGAGAGAGAGGCAGAGACACAGGCAGAGGGAGAAGCAGGCTCCATGCAGGGAGCCCCACGTGGGACTCGATACCCGTTCTCCAGGATCACGCCCTGGGCTGAAGGCAGCACTAAACCGCTGAACCACCCGGGCTGCCCGTGTTTTCTTTTCATTATATCACATTCTTCTATTTTGGAGTAGGAAGCCTCTTGGCTAGGCGAATCATAGAATTTATTATCTGAATCAGGACTTTTTTGAGAGTGAGAGAGAGCACTCTAAATTATTCATCAGGATAATAGGAATAAACCAAGACTGTTCCAGAAAACTGGAATATATGGTCACCCTACTCATGGCCTATTCTTCACAATCAGTAATTGTGTCTTCCATAAAATGTGTGGATACTGTATGATCTGAGTTCTTCGTGTTTCCTTCCCAAAGAAATTTAAGAAATCTTTCACAGTCAAAGCCTGGATTTTAAACCAGTTGTTTTGTTAAATGGGCCTCTGGTATGGAGGGCTACAAGGAAACATCTACCATTTTAATATTTTTATCCCTTTCTTTATTTTTTAAAGATTTTATTTATTTGAGAGAGAGAGAGCAAGAGCGAGAGACAGCAAGAGAGAGCATGAACAGTGAAGGGGCAGAGGGAGATGCAGACCCCCCCTCATCAAGCAGGGAGCCAGATGTGGGACTCGACCCTGAGACTCTGAGATCATGGCCTGAGCCAAATACAAATGCTCAACCAACTGAGCCACCCAGGCGCCCCTATTTTTATTCCTTTCTGTCAATAAATATAAATATCCTTACAGATTTCCCCAGTGAAAGGGAAGTCCTATCTTTGAAGTCAGACTGGGATACAAATTAGGTTCTGCCATCACATAGTGTGTGATCTTGAGCAAGTTTCTCAATTTCTTAGAGCATCAGTTTTGTAGTCAGTGAATTGGGGGATGGTAGAATTGGAGTTTAATGGTGTTATCAGCTCTCCCCGATTTACCTGAGATTATTCTCATTTTGAAACTATAATTCTTCATCCCAGGATCCCTCCCAGTCCTGGGCAGACTGGGATGACTGGTCACCCTGCGACCTAGAAAATCGTTATGAAGCTCACATATGTAGTAGTGCATCTCATCTAGATGGAACTGCTATCCTCAGGGGAGGGTGAGTGAGTGGTCAGAGGATACTACCTGGCAAACGTTTTCAGTTTTACTCTATACTGTGTCTCTACAGTTCTACTTTATTGCCAACTATGGTGGTGGTGGTGGGGGTTTACCATGTATCTGATGGACTTGCCCATGGATGATGAGTTTGTCCTTTAAGTCATCTTGCTAATTCAATTAATTATTAGACACAAAGTAGGAATTTTGAAGACTGATCTGATCTAATTCTAGCCCCAAAATGACTAAAGAAAACCTCTGTATTCCTCTTGCCAAGGAAAATCTAGGTTGCCAAGATAGACTTTATCCTCTTGTTACTTCTGTGAGAATGATCACTGTAATCAGAGAGGCAGAGAATCAATCAAGCGATACATTCCATCCACCCCTCTGGGGACCAGCATGGAACTGTTTTTTTTCACAAAGGCTTTACTTAGACTAGCTTAATAAGAGCCTCTCTTTTAAAAATATAATGTGAGTTTAATACTGATGACAGGGGCTGGATGGCAAGTGCAGAAGCAAGTCTTCTATTGATTGAGAAGTTTCATCTGGTGTAGCTACATGAGTTTCTCTCTCCACATCTGAGCCATGCAATCTGGACAGGTAGGAAGTAGCTCTCAAGGGGCCTGTCTGGTCTCAGGGACTCATTCCAACTGTGACATCTTGGCTTCAGCTGCCCCATTATGTGGGGCAGTATAAATGACTCTTGCAGAGGCAAGGCTTGGGATGACATCAACCTTTTTCCATCTGGAAAGAATTGAAATCATCATCTCATTTTTGGTAGTTTCCTAGAGAGTCAAGGTTGTGATTTAAGAAATTGTGACTTGGAACTGAATGTGGGACAAAAGATGGTACGTTCATAGCACTTTTATTATCATCATCTCTTCAAGCACACATCCCTTTTCTAAGTTGGCAGGCCCTTCATGGTTGGCGTTAATAAACCCAGTTCTCAAAATGATACATATTCCATGCACTGGCTGGAAGGGAAGGATTAACAAATTTCCATTCTTCCTTTAATTCCAGCCTGCCTCCCCTTCTTAAGAGTAAGTTGTAGTGGAGGCAGAAGTAGGAAGAGCAAGGATTAGGAACCATCACAGTCCCTGGCACATAGTAGGGGTAATGAATGAGACCAGGTACCTGGCCCTGGCTATGGCATTAACTAGTTCCATGACCTATGAGTCAGTCTACCACTTTGGTTCTATTTCCACAACTTTAAGTGAGGGTTTGGGCTGGGTAATCCTCAAAGCCTGTCTCATCTGTAAAAGCCAATGAATTGCATGCTTCAGTAGCTATTCTACTTTTTCCTTTTCTTAGTTTGTGTTCCTCTCTGCCTCTCCTTAAATGAGTAGGTTGATGAGATGGTCCTTGTCAGGGATGAGGAGGAGATGGTGATTAGATCGGTTGGGGGGGGGGGGGGAAGGATGTTTCTTTTATACCCCACACTCAAGTCTTGATTTCAATAGGGGGCCTCTTCAAGGCACCAGTTGGCTCTGCCCTCTTCTGCAGACATGGCTTCACCTTGTCCTTTCTCATGTCAATCCTTATATTCCTTCTAACTCTAAATCTATCATCTCCAATCTTGGGGACTGTCCCTTTATGGTTATTGGCATGTGTTCTGGTAAACCAGCTTTCTAAAAATGAAGTCCTAATTTGTAGAATGTGTCCATTTTCATGGTGTAAATATTACTTTTGTGGCTGATTTCAAGCTAACAATGGTTTAGCAACCTGCTCGAGAATTTGCTGAATATTTAACACTGTTCTTATGAGCTGGTGTGAGCCAATTCCAGCACACCACTTGGTCTGGCTAGATTGTAAATAGAAATCAGACTTCCTACTTCTTTCATTGGTCTATGGTATCAATACAATGTTGTGCATATAGTAGGAACACAAGTGAAATCACTGGTTGACAGAGCTTCTTTGTGCCTTAATTAGTACAATCTTCCTTACTTTCTGCTATAGACTAAAAGCTCACATCTTTCCAAAATTCCTTTGTTGAAATCTAATCCCCAGTGTGATGGTATTAGGAGACAGGGACTTTGGGAAGTTGTTAGGTCATAAGGGTGGAGCCCTCATGAATGGAATTAGTGCCCTTTCAAAATAGACCCGCCCAAAGAGAGAGAGCTCTCTCACCCCTTTCCACCACATGAAGACACAGTGAGGGGCTGTCTGTAAACCAGACCCTCATCAGACACCAAATTAGCTGGTGCCTTGATCTTGGGCTTCCCAGCCTCCAGAATTGTAAGAAGTGAATTCCTATTGTTTATAAGCCAGCTTGTCTATTGTATTTTATTATAGCAGCCCTCAACAGACTAAGGTATCTTCATAATCTTTCTTAGGGAAAGTAACTGTAATAATTTCCAAGTTGGTCTTAGTTCTTGGCCCTAATTTATTTATTGTGGTTTTCTTTTCAGTTTACAAATTAGCCTGGTTTGCTTTTCTTTTTGTTCCCTTCCTCTTCTGGTATTTTGATATTTAATGTACACATACACACCCATGAAAATACAATCACCTTTAAGCTTCCTTGTTTGTATTTCAGAAAAAAGAAGATACTCCTAGAGCTCAACTTCAAGCCATGTGAACTCCATCTCACACTGGAGTTTTCTTGTGGTCCAGGTCAGCCTGTGAGGTACTCAAGGATTCCTTCTTGAAATGTCACCCATGGTGATCGCTGTGAGCTGAATATCAGGTCAGAGGAATATTTTAGAGACCAACCTAATATTAGTGAATCAGATACTGACTACACAAAAAGCTTTAATAAAGAACCGCCTCTGTTGTGCTCTTTATCCTTTCAGTTCTTCCCTTGTTTAACTTTTGCCCTAACTCTGTTGTGCAAGCTTACTTTGTAGGGCTGTGCCAGTTGTGGCTCTAGGACAAAGTGTTCCTTTTTCAGGCAGAGATGTTTCATCTGGAGCCAGTCTTGACTTTTCTTTCAGCCATAATGTAAGCATGAAAATATGAAAATGAACAGCACAAATAAGGTTTTATGGCTTTCTCCAGCAATGTAGGAAGCCAGGCAAGGCAATAACAGAATTCAAGCCTTCATCCTCCTTTCCTATTAACTTGATTTCAATTTCCCTTCCAGAATAAATATTCGACAAATTTCTTCATTAGTTGTGGAGCTGGAGGAAGTGCAGTCATTTTGGCTCAGGCGTGTCAATATTGTCCTGCCCTGGCCCTTCTGCCTTGTGCTGTTTAGGGCTGGGTTTGTAATTTCTACAAGGCTATGGTGGCAAAGAGTAAATAAAGAAGGTGATGAAGTTGCTGAATAGGGGGTCCGAGGCTGAATCAGCAACGAACAGATATCATAGGTCAAGGCTGAGGTGTGCTGGCAGAGATGTGCTCAAGACCAAATGGTGCTTGCATTGGCTATATCCATGCCCAGGAGCACAATCCATTCTCCAAAGTGGAAAAACACAAGAAAACTGCCAGAAATTGAGTGAAGCCTTCAACAAATTAAAAACAGTCATGTTCTTCACAGACTTCAGGAGTTGAAGCATTAGGAGGTCAATTGCAAATTAGATTAGGGAGCAGTGAACACATATGCACATTCTAAAAGGGCACAGGAGATAATTTTTGAGAAGGCATAGTCAGGGCCAGTCTCTAGCAAAATTATAGGATTTCTTTTGGCATCCCCAACTTCTGCTGTCCTTCCATCTTACCTTGCTTCTCTTATGTCTTGCTTAAGTCTTATGACTCCCCACCCTTTCCAGGGCCTTCCAACTCTACCCATTCAGTGAGATGGTGGACTCTTGCTAAAACAGAGATGCTTCCAGGAAAATGCCACATGGGGAGTTTGATAATTTGGGACTCAGGTTTACATGTAAATATTGCCTTCCTATCACTCTCTATTCCAATGATGTGCAAATGTGTATCAATACTTAGAATAATCTGGAAAGGCTTTCAAAATACCAACCCATTTCCTTCCATTCTTATTTTCATCCAAAGAAGCAGGATGGTAAGGGGGTGGCAGTACTATGATGATGTGGTGGTGGGAGGCAGTCTGATGGCTGAGGAACAAAGTGGGAAGATGTAGAGGTGGCAGATGGAGAAGGCAGCTAGAAGTCTGTAGATTGGTTACCTTTAGCAAATAAGTTAATTGAGCAAATAAGTAAATATACTGAGGATAGTCATTTCATATTTCTTACCATCTCAGTCAAGATTTTCAAACATGGTAGGGAAGGCTAGAAAGATCCTGAGGTGTTTTAAGTATTGGTATGAATTCATGAATTTTAAATATATATACATTGATATAGAAATAGTTTGAGCATGCCATGTCCCCAGATCTTGGTTTTTATTTGCTTCCTCTATTAAAAGGAGCCAAGGCTCCTCAGAGGAATGGCTGATTGTAAGGCAAGGACAAGGAAAGAACCAGATGAACCCGAATCATCTTGTGCCAGGAAGTAATGCTCAAAGAATGATGAAGACATATCAATAGGATATATAAGTCAGCTTAAAGAGCTTCCACTGGCCAAATCCAGGACCACTAAAGCATCAAGATAAATAATAAAACATTGGCTTGAAACTCAATGAATAAAATTAGAATCTCTAAGTTCCCAATGATATAAATAAATGTATAAAAAATGAAGGAAAAGTTCTTCCTTACAGTACATTTCCAGTTATTAAATGTACAGATTTGATGTATAGCATATTGGTGTAAAACGGACTATCTCCCTACAAAATACTAATCAAATACAAAGAAAAGTGATGACTTTGTAGTGGAGAACTTGACAGATATAAATCTGGCCAAATGATTGAGGTTAACATCACCAGTAGTGGGACAGGCTGTAGTATAGCCTCCTAATGTGACATAGTGAGAGGGGCACAGCATCTTTTCTCCAATTTTTCTGCCAAGAACGCATGGCTTGTGTCTAAGGAAACATCAGACTGATCCAAGTGGAGGGTCATCCTCGTGAATGAAAAGTCTGTCTCTTTAAGACTATCGAGTACACAGAGCCAGGGAAAGAAGGAGGGACTGTTCCAGACTGAAGGAGAACAATGAGACTATGGGTGTTCCTAGAGAAGAATGAGAAAAAAGAGACATTCAGACAGCTGGAGAAATTTGAATGGGGTCAGTGGATTGGAAGTTGGTGTTGTGTTGATGTTGATTTTCAGATTGGGACAGTGGTCTGATGGTTTCACAAAAGAGTGTTCTTGTTTTGTCAAAGTAGACATAGAGCATTTAGGAGCCGTGAGTCATGATGTTGGGAAAAAGACTCTCTCTCTGTACACACATACACACACACACACACAAAACGTATACACAAATATACATATATACACACACACACACATATACATATAAGCAAATAAAAAGTATGTATTTCTCTATTAATAAATTTATAAAGAAACTTTACATATGTATCTGTATGTGTGTTACTAAAATTAGCATAAATACATACAGCCCTTGGACAATAATGGGGAAATGAAATGGCAACTTCTAACATTTTCTCCATCTTTACTTGTCATCATTTGCATCAAACGCACATAAGACACCATGGACCCACTTAACTTCCTCAGAGTACACGAAATACCTCTTTTTTGGTCACCACCTCAGAATGAAAATCTATGACACTCTACACTAGTAATTCATTCAAATTTCATGTGTGTGTGGGGGGGGGTAGGGGCAGAGGCAGAGAATCTTCAAGCAGACTCTCTGCTGAGCCACCGCCTGATGCTGGGCTCCATCTCATGACCCATGAGATCATGACCTGAGACAAAACCAAGAGTTGGACATTTAATTGACTGAGCCACTCAGGGGCCTCTCATTTATATTGATATTTTAATAATCCTTCAAAGCCACAGTAGCATTCATTCACTCAGTATTTAATGAGCAATTGTTGCGTGCCAGGCCCTATTCAGGTGCGGGGACACATGGTGAACAAGGAAGATCCCCTGCCTTTGTGGTGCTTTATATCAGACAAGCACCACAAGTGTGTTGTCCATGACATAAGAACAACGGTCATCTGATGGGTACCATCTCACCAAGTTGTGAGCACATCATAGCAGTGTTAATCCGTAGTGTGCTTATTCTGACTGAAAAATGGAAACTGTTCATACTGTGCCTACCAGCAAAACCTTTCCAGAACACCAGGAAACTGAGAGAAGCTCTTTGATAACATAACCAAGTTTCCTTGGTGATCTGCACGTACCACACCTCTTCTCCTTCAGGTGTGGGGCACACACGTGACTTTGAAAACAAACACTTCTTAGCACAAGCTCTCCACTGAGCAGAGCCACACGTTCTCATGTATCTGAGGCAAATACATGTTTTCCGAACTGGAAATCAGAACCCTGTGTCTTCATTATTGTAAATTCCAAATTATGTGGGCATGAAGGAGGTGAATACAAACGCTTCCTTCTGTCTTAACCTCACAGCGGCCCTGACAGGCCCTGCTGACTGGGCTTAACGTGTTACCAATTTAGGAGAAGCAGAGTATCTATGCCTTGGACCCCAGAGGGAGACTGGATGTGCCATAATGTTTTCTCTTCTCTGGGTCAGCTTTGGTAGGAGCTCCGGCGTTGGCCTTGCGCCTGACTTCCCCCTGGCTGCCCTGGCAGTGACCCCAGCCTGACCTGGCTGAGCTTGCCTCCCTCTGGTAAGAAATGTATGTCAGGGAGGCTGGGGCAGGGCAGAGGGGTGTTAGGTGAGAGTCTCTGCTCAAAGTTTCTTTTACCACAGTGTAGACATTGTGGTTTTGTTGGAATCACATTTAGGTTTATGTGCATTTGGTTTTATGAAATACTGAGGGCCATTTGCCCAGGAGAGAAATGAGTTGACCCAGCTCAGCCACAAATGACATTCTGGCTAAAGATAAGCTCCTGTAGGGAAGGGGAAACCTCCCTTCTTTAATGTTAAAGGTTCTCATGGGGACAGTGCGGTGAGGGAGAAAGAACACGAGGACCTGGGTTCTGCTGCCAATCCACCATGTGGCCAAATGCAGGCCACTCCACCTCTCTGGGCCTGTTTCCTCATCTCTAATATGCATGGGGGTGGAACTGGTGACCTTTCAAAGGCCTTCCGGCTCTAACATGCTATGATTCTATGTAGGACTGTCTACATAACTTGCAGGGCCCAGAACAAAAATAAAAATGCAGGGCCCCTTGTTTAAAAAAAAAAAAAAAAGTATTAAGAACTTCACAACAGCAACAGCAGAGCATGAAGAGAAGCATAGGGTCATTCCAACACGGGGCCCTGCGTGCCTTACCCCAAAGCATGTCCACCAACCCTTGATTCTGTGGGTGTCCCCATCACTACCCTTTATTGACTATACTTGATGGAGCTGCTGCTTAATATAATGGGAAGCATATGGGCTCTGCAGTCAAAAAGCCTTGGCCTTCCACATTGGTCCTGTGTACTAGTGTGTGACCTTGGGTGACTCATCTAACGGCTCCTTGCCTCAGTCTCCTCGTGTGTGAAACAGTGCGCCCACCCAAGAGGCAGGCTGGACAGGATACAGACAGCCCCGTAGAGCACGTGGTCGGGGTTCAGGAAGCAGCACCACCAGTGTCGCAAGGTACTGCGTGTTCACACTAAACAGAATTCCATCTGAAAGAGGGTTTAAAAAGCTACTGCTTTTTAAAGAATGGCTATGTGCCGCTCAAAAGATAGATTCAAAACAGACGTTGTTTTTGCCAAAAAAAGAGAAAAAAGTCACGAGTAGCTTTTTACAGTAACTGTGTCTGTGGTGCTCTGCTTTCTGGACCACACACTCTACGATTTAGGAAGTCATCCTGTTCCCAATTGTAAATTATCTCCTGGGCCTGTTCCTTTTTGCGCTGAGTTCCCTGTCCTCCCACTCTTTCCCCTGCTATTCAGGACTGCATATGGCTTCTGAGAAAACCATCTGAGTTTCCCATTTATCTCACAGTTTTTATTTCTTCCTTTGCTTTCCTTCACGTGTGTGCACATGTGCTCGCACGTGTGCAGTCTTCCCCTGTCCTGTGTAGCCAGAGATGACTAGCCTCTCCTTGGGTCTCTCTGCAATGCTTACTACTGTGGGTACAGGTCAGCTTCTGCCGAGGAGGGAATTCCACTCATTCATTCATAGGTTCATTCCTTCCTCCCTTTGAACACATAACATGTGCTGGCCATGTTGCCAGGCACTGGGAATATAGAGATGAATTATGATCCCTAAGAAACTCCAGAGCTAACAGGAGAGACAGATGAGTGAACATAAAACCTGAGATACCACAAGGTAAAATACCTTTAAAAGGATTGTAGTTATGGGGTGGGAGAGAGGATTCCCATGAGTTCAGTTTCTACCTAGGTAAGTCAGAGAAGGGAACTTTGAGCTGGGGTAGGAGTTTTCCAGGAGATGATATGTCCATCTGAAAGGAACCCTGCAACCTCACTGCTGTTTTGCCATCCTTTAATCAACCCTTGTCATCTCCCTGAGACATCTGTCTGAGGATTATCCTGTGGTACCACAGGTTCACACATTGGGCAGGCCTTGTCGCATGCTCTGCCATCTTGCTCTAGGGATGAGAATGTCTGGAGGTGAGGTCCCTCCACTTTCCTGTTTACCTTAGTGATGTGGTGCTTCACTCCTCTTCCTTCCTTTCCTTCTCTCTCAGAGGAAGAGGTCCTTTCTCTTTCTAAAAGCAGCTCTTCCTCAGGGATTCCAAGCCAATTTTGACAGAGAGAAATAAGAATAGAACTTTCCAGGTGAAGAAAACAATTTCAACAACTGTGTCAACATGGGAAAGTACCATGGGTGTTTGGAAAACCGTGAGTAATCCAGATTTGCTGAAGCTATCTAGTCTAATTTAATCTTCTTGATGAGTATGAAAAACTACATATTCCTTTAGGAAATACATAGTAAGTGGCATGACTTAGGACTGTGGCTTATGCTTGCTTCAACAAAAACATTTATTTGAGTGCTTCATGTTTTTTGTTAGTGCAGGTACACACACACACACACACACACACAAGATCATGCAGGGTGGTGTGGATACACAGACCTTGATCTTGAGGAACTCACAATCTCTTAGGGAGGAGGGAATAACAACTTCATATTGTAAAGACTATCAGTGCTAGCAAAGATGTGTGCAGTGCCTCTGGCAGCCAGAGAAAGGAAGAAAATTAAGTTGGCATGGACTGTAAGGGAAACAATATAGATAGATAGCATTTGATTGAGGCCTTCAATAATAAGTACAAGTTTATCAACGAGATAGGGAAAAGTAGGGTGTTTCAGGTAAAGGGAACAGGAAGAAAGGTGTGTATGTGTGTGTGTGTTTAGTGGGATATGGCGTGTGAATATGTGTTCATAGAAGGGCAAGTTGTGTCATGGGTTAGAGCAGTGGTTCTCAATGGAGGTGAGGTAGTTATCCCTGGTGGTTCTCAATGGGGGTGACTGTATGTCCCAGCAAACATCTAGTGGTATATTTGAACATTTTTTGATTGTCATGACCTTAGGGGTGGGGTGCTACTGGTATCTAGTGGGTAGAAGCCAGGGTTGATGCTAAATGTTCTATAATGCACAAGACAGTCCTTTATAACTAAGAATCGTCCCATTCAAAATGTCAACAGTCCTGAGACTCAGACACGTGGGGTAGAGTATGGCAGTCCTACAAATAGTGGCAAGACATGAGGTTGGGAAGACAGATTAGTGTTAATTTGTGAAAGGTCTTATATGCTATATAGTATAATAGAGGTTTCTAGAAAAGCAGGTTTCATGTTTATTCATTTGATTGGTCTCAGTTTACTCAATAATCCTCATTTATAACATAGCTCACTTAAAAGTGATAACAGAGCATTTTCTGTACAAAATTCCATAACTAAAGCTTTGATCACTTGAATCAAGATCTCCTTATGGAAAAGTGTTCATTTGTGTCCCCTTCCTCGTTACCAGCTAGATTTCTTTGCCCTCTGCCACTCCTTCCCCACCTCCCTGTAAGTTGTCCAGGGTCATCTGCTGAGCCTCTGGTTAAGCTGAGCCATGAAGTACAAGGGCTGAGCTCAGGGTAAAGGTGGACCTGGTCCCTTTGAGACCATGAGTGATCTGCTCACTTGTTTAGAATTACAGTTAGGTATGGGTTTTCAAGAAAGATGGGCTCTGATCCAGGACTAATACTGGCTGTTTGTGAACAGAAGTCTGAGGATCACTTTTTCTAAGCCTTATTTATATTGGAAAAGCTGAATTCATATTCTCTTCACTTAATTCAGTACTTTCCCCCACATTCTTGCATTATGAATCCCTGCCCCATCCCCAGAATTTGGTGTTAGAGCCACTCCATTATTAGGAACTTGATAATTAGCTAGAGCTTACTTAGGAAACACAGAAACTTCCAAGGCCTAGTTTCAACCTTCTAAAATAAGGTATCTGTCCAGAAAGTATTTTCCAAAGAATGGGTCCAGGAAGGTTACAGGGCAGGCTCCTCATTCTGATGAAAGACGATTTAGTGATCAGTCAATTACTAGAGACTGTGTATTAGTGCTTCTCAAAACGTGGAGGCCAGAGAACATTTTCAAATACTGGAATTTTTGATGGCACACTTAAGGAGATTAAATGTTATCTACTGTTATCATCCCACAATGAATGTATTCATATACTGAAGTTAAAATGATAACCTATGCCCAGAAAGGAAGAAAGACCACACATTTTATTTTTTTATTTTTATTTTTTATTTTTGTAATACTTATTTAGTGTTTAATATACCTAAGGCAGGGTAAGGCAGGGTTGAGACTAGAGTGAGGCAAGTACAATACTAATTCAGAAGCAAAATTTAAGAAAACGGCAAAAAAGTAAGTCACCAGGATACATAATATTTTCAAACAAGATTTTAAAAAATCAAAATTGATGCAAAAAATCCATTTTGAAAAAATATCCAAATCATAAATACAGACAAGTTTGGTAGTAAGGTGCGAAACTCTTTGCCTACTTTGTCTGATTTAATACCCGAACAACCATATGAAGTTGATATTATTATACGTATTTTTATACATATTTTACTGATAAGAAATGACTCTTAAAGTAGTGAAGAGGTAAAGGAGGAAGAAAGATGGGACAGCTTGCAGTTCCCAGGTTAGGATTAGTGTTTGCTGAGAAATGAGTTCAAAGGCAGACAAAGGTATGTGTCACTCACTATCCATTGTGCCCTGGGCAGTGTACAGTGATCTAGGCAGGACTGGGTGTCACATGCAGGGAGGAGCGAAGACCACACATTTTAAAAGTCAGACAAATCCCTCACCCTTCTTCTCCAGAAGTATATGCTTCAGAGTAGGACTGCCAGGTAAAATACTGGATGCTCAGCTAATTTTGAATTTCAGATAAATAATGAATATTATTAAAGTATATAAGTGTGTCCCATGATAAGTTCATTTATCTGAAATTCAAATTTAACTGAATACCCTGTATTTTTATTTGTTAAATCTGGCAGTCCCACTCCAGAGAGAAAATGAGATGGCAATCTTGTATTTATTCAGTCAGGATCTGTGCCCATATGCTTCTCTGGGGTAAGCGGCTTGTCTCTCTGAATATTATTCTTGTTAAAGATGTACACCACATGTGCCCTTGACCCTAGGCAACTACTTCACCTAGTGTTCAACCGAAGAAATCGTGATCTGCCTTAATGCTGGAGGTGGAGAAAAGGCTACCTGGAGAGGGCTTACTCAGAGATATTGCTCTCTGATGCGGTAGGTTTCTTAAGTATTTTTTTCACTCAACAAGTATTAATTGAGTGCACTTAGGAAAGGTCCTTAGTAAGAAGAAGGAAGTCATTTCTTGTTAAAACAAGAAACAAATAATTCCTGTTCTCATGATGTCTACGTGCTTAAGGGGGAAAAGTTTTAATACTAATCTTAATATCCTTAGCTTTTATCCTAGAGTTGATCTGAGTTAGATGTGACTCCATGTATTGGCTTTATCACACTTGAGCTCCTTGTTACTCTTTGAATACGTTTGCTTATGGCCCTTGATCATGCTTGCTTTTTTGCTTTTGGGGGTAAAATTCTCGCTCTCTGGCATCTCTTACAGTAGATTCTATTAAAATATGCAGCGATATATATACTGGTGTGAAAAGGAAAGCTTTAGAGGCGTGACTGTCCTGAGCACTTTTGTTTCTTGGGTGTGTGCATGTGTATAGGTGTGTTTGTGAGTATATCTGGGTGTACAGATGATGGGTCTCTTGAAAACGCTGGGTGTACAAAGATTATCTCTTTTCTGAGTGAGCCTTCATTTTTAAAAACCATTTCCTTAACTAGTTTAGTTATAAAAGCAAACAGTTGGACGGCTCCAGTAACAACTTCTTGGGCAGGAAAGATGGCTGCTGCTCAGAGCTTGGTTGAGTAGCAGACACCGAAATGTGGCTTGGCTCCGTCCCCTGGCAAAGCATGATGGTGTTAAGTTCCACTAGAGGCCCTGGTACCTTCTCAGAAACCTGCCAAATCAGGCACAGACTTGCTAGCAGCCACAATGGAGGGATCCTACTGACCCATGCCCAGTTCTCAGGAGGTAACTGGCAAGAGGGAAGAAAGCAAAACAAGCAACCAAATCCCTATATACCTTATAAATCTGACTTGGAAATTCTGCCTCAAGGCTGTCAAAAAGTAGAAATAATGATTTCAAGGCCAGTTCTTGGACATTTAGTCTTTAACATAGAAAAAAATAGATCTAATTACTTGATTATCAGCTTGTTTTTTTTTAAATCTAGCCATTCTCAGGATCAGATGACTCTGGTCCTTTGCCTGTGAGACGTTTCCTTGATTATCTGAATCTCCTCTGCTAGAGATAAGTTGATTTGTCTCCATTCTGTCCGAGGTTGTGGAGCTAGGATTCCCTTGGAGAAATGTAATGTAGATTAAGTTCCTCTGCTTGGCTTCTGACTGAAGCCAGAAAGAGGATTTAGAGACAGCAATCTGGGCACGGCCTTTTGCTGCCCTCTGGAGGAAAAGGTGGGTATTGAACTAGCCTTAAAGACTGTTGTGCCCGGTAACAATTTATACTTAAAGCTATTAAGTTAAACTAAAATGTGAATCTACATGTCACAATAGAAAGATATATTAAATAAATGGAGTTTGAAAGGTTTCTCTGTAAGAGTCTTATTTTCAGTAAAGGGATTTTAATTCCACCCCCTATTTTTCTGTTTGCTAAGAACTTGTTTCTTGTTTTTCTCTCTAAATTCTTTTTTTCCTTCAACCATCATTTCATGTACCTTGAGAGAGCTATAAGAATATCATAAAGAATAATCTTTAAACATGTTTAAGAAGTGAAAACCAGCATTTGATTGAGAAAAACTGTCATTCTGA
The DNA here is from genome assembly GCF_048418805.1 of Vulpes vulpes. Taxonomy (NCBI): domain Eukaryota; kingdom Metazoa; phylum Chordata; class Mammalia; order Carnivora; family Canidae; genus Vulpes; species Vulpes vulpes. The sequence continues at coordinate 114,861,563 of NC_132780.1, read as the reverse complement.
CACACTCCAAATCATAAACTCAGATTTATACCTATATATTCAGATCAAAATCCAAACCAAAATTCACCTTAAGAATTCAAATGAATTATGTTAGTCTTATACCTTCTGAGAGTCCCTCAACGCAGGTGAGAGACTTTTGCATGCAAATCATACTTTTTGTTTGTTTGTTTTTTAAGAAGGCTCCCTGCCCCGCATGGAGCCCAGCTTGAAGTTTGAACTCAACAGGAGCTGAGGTCAGGAGTCCGAATGCAACCAACTGAGCCACCCAGGCGCCCTTTCACTTTGATTTTGGATAGAAATATATGCCTAGCTCACCTAACAGTCCAAGCAGTTGTTCCTGGTATACAGTGACTTTCCTCCAGGCAATGATTCCACCAATGGCTCCACCATCCTTTAGGGCTTTATCCTATCTCCTGAACAGGAAAGAGTGTGTGAAAGAGGCAAAATTATTCTAAAGACACTAATTTAGGGATGGCATCCATTGTTTAAAACTCAGTGACATGGTCACCCTAAATTCAAGAGAGGCTAAGAAGAGCAGCCCAGCTGTATACCAAAGAATAAAAGGAGAACCTCGATCTTGTTGTACAGCTAGCAATCTCTGATACATGGTTTGTGTATCATGTTATGAGTTTCAGGCTTTATCGTGGACTTAATATGCCATTGACAGCAAAAGAGTAAAATGATCATATTTTTAATTTTGGAAAAGTCATTCTATCAGCAGCAAAGAGAATGGCTCGGCTGATTGATTGGCTCGGCTGATTGATTGGATAACCGGGAAGAGAGAAATGTTATTCAGTAAAACACAGGAAGAGGTGCAAGTTCACAGGGAGGGGGTGGGAAGTAAGTGCAGTTAGGGACGTGCTGAATATGAGATGCTTTCGCATCATCAGGGGAAAATACAGATACATGCTCTGGTTGCCTGCTCTAAAGTCTGAAGTTCAGGAAAGAAACCTGAGCTGCAGATGGGGATTTGTGTTTTCATCTTCTGGAGGTAGCCATTGGAGCATATAGAGAACCACTGGGCAGAGGGAGAGGGACTGGCAAAGGACACTGAGTGGGAGCATCCCAAGCAAGAAGGAAAAGTGGCAGGATGTAATGTCACAGATGCGCAGGAAGAAATTATTTCAAGTAGGCAGTAGTTAACAATGTCCAAGCCAAAAACAGGATATTTTGAAAAAGAGGCTGTGTGTATATGCTGGTTATTCGATTTATCTACCCTTCTCTCCCTTTCTCTGTGCCCCAGAGGCTGAGACCTGTCAATACTTTACCACTTGAGGTCCTTTGCTCTCTGGCTTCCAACTGGGTTTGGCCAATGGCAGATTAGAAAGCAGAAAAGGGCAAGATATTTTCCTCCATTCCTTCCCTGTTTCTGTGTCTCGTCTCAGGGAATAGGTACATCAGTTGACTTGACTTCAGTTCCCACCAAGTGTCCGGCTCTCCTGTTTTAGTTCTCACTGTGCTACCTTCTTTTTTGTTTCTTCACCCCCAGGAATGATAATGGTTTACCACTCTCCCTACTGTCTGAGTGCATCACCATCACATGGCTGTTGCCTACATCTCTGTAAGTAACCTCTTCTTTTGAGCCATCTGGAGTGGATTCCACTTCCTTCTGGCACACTCCTTGATAAAGCAGTTTTAGTAGGAAGTCAGAAACCAAACTGTCATGGGTTAAAGACTAAGTACATAGTGAAGAAGGAGTTTGACATCCAAGAAATCTGGCCACGGAATTAATTTTTCTCTTATTGTGAAAGGGAAGGAGAGAGAGGACAACCACTATAAATACCCTGAAGTGGAGGGAGGAGTTTGTTCTTTCCAAGATGGAAGAGACTTTATGTTTAAATGCTGATGGGAAAGAGTCCATAGAGAAGGGTATATTGTTGATATTCATGAGTAGGTTCATCTATTGCCTAAAGTGTATGAGAAGGCAGAGTGATTGGAGACATGGAACACAGATGGGGACTTGCCTTAGGTGAAGAGAGGATTGCCTTATCCAATGTAACTGGTGGAATGGAAGAGGGGATGGGTAAGGAGGACAAGAAGGTTTATAGGTTTGGCATTAGGAATTTGAGAGAATTCTTATCTAAGGGCTTGTTTTCTCCTGTAATCACATAAAATTCAGAGAGTGGAATTAATATGGGGGTAGGCATTTGCCAGGCAGATGTGATAAAAGTATAATGAGGTGAGGGGGTTAGGAACATCAGCAAGAGATAGACTAGGAGAATCTAAGCTACATACAAATGGGGATGAAGGTGAAAGGGTATCAATGAGGAGAGAGAAAGAGTTAAGGACTGGTGCTTCAGGGAGGCTTAAGATCAGTTTTATAAGGAATAACTTGAGTAAGAAAGTTGAAAAGACAGAAGCTGATGTGACAAAGAGAAATGTCTGACTTTATGATTTCAGAGATGGAACAATTGTGGATGACAACAAGATTTAGGATATGACTTGTGAGTGCACGAATGGAATGAATTTGAAAGTCACCAATTAGGAATGACTATTATTAATACGATGGCATCATTTTCACTCCAGATATAGATCTTTTTTGCCTCTTCCCCAACTTAGAGTCATACTCTATGTAACATTTTATAACCTCTTTTATTTTTATTTTTTTTATTTTTTTATTTTTTTTAAATTTATGATAGTCACAGAGAGAGAGAGAGAGGGGCAGAGACACAGGCAGAGGGAGAAGCAGGCTCCATGCACCGGGAGCCTGACGTGGGATTCGATCCCGGGTCTCCAGGATCGCGCCCTGGGCCAAAGGCAAGCGCTAAACCGCTGCGCCACCCAGGGATCCCTTTATAACCTCTTTTATAATCTTTATATAACATGAGCATTTCCCTGTGCCATTACATATCTTTGAAAAATGATTGTCACAGTTTTTACCTGTTCACCAAAATCCATTTCCTTCTTCTTGGACTATATTTCCATGGCTCTCCTGCTGATAGGTGTAGCCAATGGAAATGACTGAGTGTAATATGTGCCATTCCTGAGCCAATGCTCTCAAGATGGTGTTTTTCCTGTGTGTTATCTGTTCCCCCTTCTTAGAGCAAGATGCAAATGATAAGGCCCCATGGGAATTCAAAGTCAAAGGGAAGAAGGAGCCTAAAATTCTGAATAATCATGTACTGAATACAATGTGGATGAGAATAAACAGGTTTTGTGTTTGAAACATAATATTTTTGGGTCTGTTTATTCTAGCAGTTTTACCTATCCTGTTTTCATCCTACTATACTTTTTTTAATTCAAAAATTTTATTTTAATTAATTTTTTGAAATTTGAATATAGTCGATACAATGTTACATTAGTTTCGTTTACAACATAGTGAATCAACATTTGTCTGTGTTATGCTATGCTCCCCACAAGTATAGCATTTGACAGATGGTCACCATACAACACTATTACAGTATCATTGATTATATTCCCTATGTTGTACCTTTTATTCCTATGACTTATTTATTCCATTCTTCCACTCTCTTTCACACATTTTGCCCATTCTCCACCTCTTTCCCCTCTGGCAACCATCAGTTTGTTGCCTGTATTTCTAGGTCTGATTTGGCTTTTGTTTACTCATTTGTTTTTTAGACCCCACGCATGTGTGAAATCATATGGTATTTTTCTTGGTCTCCCTTATTTCCCTTAGCAGAATTCCCTCTAGGTCTATCCCTGTTGTTGCAAATGACACAATCTCATCCATCTCAAAGGCTGTGTAATATTCCATTACATATGCAAATATGTATATTGTGAACGTGCGTGTGTGTATATATACATACCACATATTCATTATCCTTTCATTTACCAATAGACACTTGGGTTGCTCCCATAGATTGTCTATTGTAAATAATCCTGCAGTAAATCCAGCAATAAACATAGGGATGCATATCTTTTGAATTAGTGTTTTTGGTTTCTTTGAGTAAATTCCCAGTAGTGGAATTTTTGGATCATATGGTATTTCTATCTTTAATTTTTTGAGGGACTTCCAAACTGTTTTCCACAGTGGCTACACCAAATTCCACTCCTACCAACAGTGCACATCCTTTCTCTATATCTTTGCCAAAACTTGTTATTTCTTGTCTTTGATTTTAGTCATACTGACAGGTCTAAGGTGATATTTCTTTTTTTTTTTTTATCTTTTTTTTTTAAGATTTTTTATTTATTCATAGAGACAAACAGAGAGAGAGAGGCAGAGACACAGGCAGAGGGAGAAGCAGGCTCCACGCAGGGAGCCCGATGCGGGACTCGATCCTGGGTCTCCAGGATCACGCCCTGGGCTGAAGGAGGCGCTAAACCGCTGCACCACCAGGGCTGCCCCTAAGGTGATATTTCATGGTGGTTTTGATTTGCATGGCCCTGATGAGTGATACTGAGAATCTTTCTTTACATGTGTCTGTTGGAAAAATGTCTATTCAGGTCCTCCACTCATTTTTTAATTGGACTGTTTTTTTTTATGTTGACTTGTGTAAGTTCTTTATATTTTTTGAATATTAGCCCCTTATCAGATATATCATTTGCAAATTCCTTCTCCCATTCAGTAGGTTGCCTTTTTGTTTTGTTGATGGTTCCTTTCACTGTGCAAAAGCATTTTATTTTTATGTAGTACCATTGTTTATTTTTTGCTTTTATTTCCCTGGTCTTAAGAGACACTTCTAGAAAAATGTTGCTATGGCCAATGTCAGAAAAATATGGCCTGTGTTGTCCACTAGGATTCTTATGGTTTCAGGTCTCATATTTATTTAGGTCTTTAATCCACTTAGAGTTTATTTTTGTATATGGTATTAGAAAAATGGTCCATATTTCATTCTTTTACATGTAGCTGTCCGGTTTTCCCAGCACCATTTGTTGAAGAGACTGCCTTTTCCCCCCACTGTATATTCTTGGCTTCTTTATCATAGATTAATTGGCCCTATAAGGATGGGTTTATTTCTGGGCTCCCTATTCTGTTCCATTGATCTATACATCTATTTTTTTGTGCCAGTACTACACGGTTTTGATCACTACAGCTTTGTAGGTACATCTTGAAATCTGGAATTGTGATACCTACAGTTTGTTTGTTTTTTCCTCAAGATTGTTTTGGCTCTTTGGGGCCTTTTGTGGTTCCATACAAATATTAGTATTATTTTTTCTAGTTCTGTGAAAAATGCTGTTAGTAGTTTGAATCTGTGGATTGCTTTAGGTAATATGGACATTTAAACAATGCTCCAATTCATAAGCATGGAATATCTTTCCATTTTTTAGTGTTGTCTTCAAGTTCTTCCATTAATGTTTTATAGTTTTCAGAGTACAGGTCTTTTACTTCCTTGGTTAAGTTAAGTTTATTCCTAGGTATTTTGTTCCTATTGGTATGATTGCAAACAGGATTGTTTTCTTAATTTCTCTTTCTGCTACTTGTGTCTAGTGTATAGAAATGCTACAGATTTCTGGGTATTAGTTTCATATCCTACACATTTATTGAATTCATTTATTACTTAGTTTTTTTGTTTATTTTTTTAAATTTTTTTATTTTTTTATTAATGATAGGCACACAGTGAGAGAGAGAGAGAGAGGCAGAGACACAGGCAGAGGGAGAAGCAGGCTCCATGCACCGGGAGCCTGATGTGGGACTCGATCCCAGGTCTCCAGGATCGCGCCCTGGGCCAAAGGCAGGCGCTAAACCGCTGCGCCACCCAGGGATCCCTGTTTGTTTATTTTTTTGTTTTGTTTTGTTTTGGTGAGGTCCCCAGGGTTTTCTACATATAGTATCACGCCATCTGCAAGTAGTGATAGTTTAACTTTTTCTTTACCAATATGGACACCTCATTTTATTTTCTTGTCTGATTGCTGTTGCTAGGACTTCTAGAACCATGTTGAATAAAAGTGGTTAAGAGTGGGCATCCTTGTCTTGTTCCTGATCTTAGAGGAAAACCTCTCAGTTTTTCACCATTGAATCTGATATTAGTTATGCATTTTTCATATATGGCCTTTATTATGTTGAAATATGTTCCTCTAAGCCCACTTTTTTGAGAGTGTTTTAAAATCATGAGTATTCAATTTTGTCAAATGCTTTTCCACATCTGTTGAAATGATCATATGACTTTTATCCTTTCTTTTGTTGATGAGTACCACACTGCCTGATTTGCAAATAATGAACCACCCTTGCATTCCTGAAATAAGTCCCACTTCATCATGATGAATGATCTTTGAATGTAGCTTGTTAATATTTTGTTGAGGAACTTTGCATCTATGTTCATCAGAGATATTGGTCTTTAAGGTTTTTTTTTTTTTTTTTGGTGTTTTATCTGGTTTTGGTATCAGGATAATGCTGGCCTTATTTGAAAATTTTCCATTCTCTTCTGTTTTTTGGAATAATTTGAAAATAGATACTTTTTTGGAAATATTTGTTAGAATTCACCTGTGAATTCATCTGGTCCTGGATTTTCGTTTTTTAGGTAGTTTTTTTTTTTTTAAATAACAATTCAATTTTGTTTCTAGTAGTTGGTCTGTTTAGATTTTCTATTTCTTCCTGATTCAGTTTTGGAAGATTATGTTTCTAGGAAATAATTTATCTCTTCTAGGTTGTCTAATTTGTTGGTATATGTGTTTTTCTAGTAGTCTCTTATAATCCTTTGTATTTCTTATGGTGTCAGTTGTTACTCCTCTTTCATTTCTAATTTTATTTATTTGGGTCCTTTCTCTTTTTCTTTTGATGAGTCTGGGTAAAGGTTTATCAATTTAGTTGATCTTTCCTGAAAACCAGCTCTTGGTTCATTGTTTTTTGTTTTGTGTTGTTTTGTTTTAGTCTCTATGTCATTTGTGCTATGATCTTTATTAATTCTTTCTTTCCACTCACCTTGGACTTTGTTTTTCTTTTTCCAGTTCCTTTATGTGAAAGTGTAAATTATTTATTTGAACTTTTTCTTATTTTTTGAGATTGACCTGTAATGCTATATGTTTCCCTCTTAGAACTGCTTTCACTATGTCCTAAAGACTTTGGATTGTGTTTTTATTATCATTTGTCTCCATGTATTTTTAAATTTCTTCTTTGATTACTTCTTTGACCCACTGGTTGTTTAGTAGCATTTGTTGAGCCTCCACAAGTTTGTGTTTTTCATTTTTTTTTCTTGTGATTTCCAGTTTGATACCATTGTGGTTGGAAAACATGCATGGTATGATTTCAATCTTAAATTTTTTGAGGCTTGTTTTGTGGTCTAACATGTGATTTGTTCTGGAGAACGTTCCATCTGCACTTGAAAGAATGTTTTCTGTTGTTTTGGATGGAATGTTTTGTATATCTGTTATGTCCATCTGGTCTAATGTATTAATCAAAGACACCGTTTCCTTACTGATTTCCTGCCTGGATGATCTGTCCATTGATATAAGTGGGGTGTTAAAGTCCCCTACTATTATTGTCTATTTCCATCAATTTCTCTCTTTATGTCCATTAATACATGCTTTATGTATTAGGTGCTCCAGTGTTGACTGTGTTGATATTTATAACTGTTATATCCTCTTGGTGGATCAATCCCTTTACCATTATGTAATGTCCTTCTTTGTCTTTTATTACAATCCTTGTTTTAAAGTTTGTTTTGTCTGATCCAACTTTTTTTCCTTTTGCTTCCATTACATGGTAAATGTTTTTCCATCCCTTCACATGAGTAAGGTGGAAGGGGAATGTAGACTGTATCCTTCAGACCCTTCCACCCAGAGAGTGTTCATAGCTCCCCTCTCACCACAGCTGCCAGCTGGTAGAGTTCTAAGCTTGGTTCTTTTTATGCTAGTTGCTCTTTTAAACCACGAGTTTTTTTCTGTGCCCCAGCATGACTGCAGCTAGTATGGGTTAAAGGGCTTGGAGCTTGCTAAAGCAGCAAAATTGGCTATAGTGTCTGGACCCTGCTCCAGCCTGTGCTTTCAAGGTAGAGGAGGGACATAAACTCTTATCATTCTCCAGTCCCTGTGACTCAGAGAGTGTTCCTGAAGCTTCTCTCGCCATTTGGTGGAATTCTGGGCTTGCTCTTTCATATGCTAGTTGCTCTTAAACCAAGGCATTTTTTCCTGTGCTAAAAATTAGCACTATTTTGCAATTATTCTGGAGTATAAACTATCTCTTTCCATGTCAAACTTTATATTTGTCTCCATGGAGCAAATGGATGATCCTACTTGAGGTATAGCTCTAGGATGATTCTTTCAAGTTGGGGTGGGTCTTATGGTTTTTATAGGGTCTTTACACAGGACTTCTCAGACACAAAGTAACAGCCTACTCCCAGATTGTCAGATTTTCCCAAATCAAATTAGATAATTCCTATCCCCAGTTTTGGGAGTCCTTTTTACCAATCAATGCCCTAACTTGTATATACAAGACTTGAGAGTCAATAAATTCAATTTAGGTTGGAATTCTTCAACCAACAAAATTAAATTTGGGGTCAAGTTCAGCCCTGCAGCTTATAAGAAATAAGTGATTCTTGCAGGACCACCACAGAAGCTCTCTGATTCTCTATGGCTAGAGTTAAAAGTTAAAGATCTGAGCTTGTCATTTTGTGTAGGCTCTCCAGTGCACTCAGAAGCATCACTGCTACCATAATTGTTATCTAGTCCTCTTGGGGCTTCAGTAGGCATTTCATCACAATCAACTTCAGGTAAGTAAGCAACAAAATACCCCACAGCATGGGTTTATCATATTTCAGTTCCTCTTGATAAGGAGATCATTACTGAGTTCAAAGCTAAGGGACATGGCCAAACCAACAATATCCCATTTTGAGGGGCTGTTTCACAGGACTACTTCTTGTTCTGAGTATCATAACAGTCAGGGTCCATTAGGAAAATAGATTCATACTATTCCACTAGAGAGAATTTAACATAAGGAACTGGTTAAATAGATGTTTAAGAACTGAAGAGCATACATGCAAAAGCAGTTACAATTCCTGGAGCTGAAGAAACAAGGGGAAAGGTTTGGGATTATCACAATATAGACTTTTGGAGGAAGGGATCTGCAGAATTAGGACCAAGATCTTAGAGGAAAGAACACCATCCAGGTGCTGCTATGACCTCTGAGGGGTCAACTAGTTCTGCTAGCATGTCAAAAGAGTCAGAGACTAGAACAAACTGCCAGTACCCAGGATAAAGAGCTGTTGCAGAGTAATACTGTTAGAAGGGAGTAAACAGGAAGGAACAAGTCCTTTTCCTCCTTTTTTCTGCCTTCCATCCTCCCTCTAGTAGTCCATATTAATGTAATTACCAGCTGGCAAAGATGATTTGGTTTTGCAGAGTCCCAGCCACAGCATCACAGAGCAAAGTATAGAAGGGTAGGATTGAAATTGAGAAGCCACAGTAAGATGGCCCAGAATGCACATGTTTCTAAATACAATGGTGCACACATGTGCGTACACACACACACACACACATCCTGAGACTGGTGTACACTATTTTGGCATTAAATTTTTTTTCTCATTATATTAACACACATTTCTTTCCTTATTTTCCTTTCCTTTAAATAGAAAATACAAATAAACTCAAAAGAAAAAAGATGTATCCCACTGCTGGAAAGATGACCATTGTTAACACCTTCATTTAGATTCTTCTAGACCTTTTTTTCAATGTGAAGGGGTGTATTTTCCATGAAATTGGAAATTTATATACAGTGTTATTTAAATTTTTTTTTTTACTTAAATTCAATTTGCAAATATATAGTATAGCATCCAGTACTCATCTCATCATGTGCCCTCCCTAATGCCAGTCACCCAGTCAACCCATCTCCCCACCCACCCCTCCTCTTCAACCCTTCATTTTCCAGAATTAGGGGTCTCTCATGGTTTGTCTTCTTCTCTTTTTCCCCATTCAGTTTCCCCCCTTCCCTTATGGTCCCTTTCACTATTTCTTATGTTCTACATATGAGTGAAACCATATGATAATTGTCTTTCTCTGACTGACTTATTTTGCTCAGTATACCTTCCAGTTCCAACCACATCAATGTAAATGGCAGGTATTCATCCTTTTTGATGCCTGAGTAATATTCCATTGTATATGTATACTACATCTTCTTTATCCATTCATCTGTTGAAGGACATTGTGGCTCCTTCCACAGTTTGGGTATTGTGGACATTGCTGCTATGAACATTGGAACATTGGGTGCAGGAGTCCCATCATTTCACTACATCAGTATCTTTGGGTAGATGCCCCATAGTGCAATTGCTGGGTCATAGAGTAGCTCTATTTTTAACTTCTTGAGAACCTCCACACTGTTTCCAGAGTGGCCGCACCAGCTTGCATTTCCACCAACAGTGCAATTTTAGCCATTCTCACTGGTGTGAGGTGGTATCTCATTGTGGTTTTGATTTGTATTCCCTGATGGCAAGTGATGTGGAGCATTTTCTTATGTGCTTGTTGGCCATGTGTAGGTCTTTGGAGAAATGTCTCTGTTTCTTGACTGGGTTGTTTCTGTCCTGGGTGTTGAACTTGATAAATTCTTTATAGGTCTTGGATACTAGCCCTTTATCTGATATGTCATTTGCAAATATTTTCTTCCATTCTGTAGGCTGCCTTCTAGTTTTGTTGACTATTTCCTTTGCTGTACAGAAGCTTGCTTTCTTGATAAAGTCCCAGTAGTTCATTATTGCTTTTGTTTCCCCTGCCTTTACAGATGTGCTTGCAAGAAGTTGCTGTGGTTACATACAGTGTTCTGAGCTGCTTGAAAAAAAACACCTTATCGTATCATCAAAAATTGCTCACATCAATACATAAATTTATTTATTTACAACAGTGGGTTCAAAACTGTTCTTATAACACTTAATGGGAGGGCCCTGCATTCTACCATATATCTCAATCACAACAATTCCACTTTTACTTGTTTTACATATTTGATTTCCGTGGGGAAAAAGAATTCAGTGGCCAAAATATTAGAAACCAACTGTTTCATCATATAAGTATCATATCATTTTCCACTTTTATGATAACCAAAGATAACTTTATATTTAAATTTTTGTAGAAAACCCTAGTAACATGGGGTATCATGCTTTTTATGTTTCTACTCATTTGACAGTACCTGAAAATTATTTTAATCGGCATTTCTTGGATTACTAAGATGGCCAAGGTTTTATTTATTTGATGGTCATTGTGTCTGTGGCAGTCTTTCTTTACAGACTCTACATTTTCTAGGCATGGATCTAAAACCTTACTTTCTGTCTAATGTACAGAGCCCCTGCCTCTTCCACACCTTCCCCTCACTCCCCCACCCCCAGTTCAAGGAAGCTCTGACTTGAAATATCCACTGCTTATCTGCAACCCCATTTCCCTGCCCTCTACACTTGGTAATGATTGTATATCCTCCTCCACAGACAACACAGATGCTTTTGCTCTGGGGTCCCTCATCCTCCTAGTACCCCACACTAGACATCACATCTAAAGCTATTTTTTATTTTTCTTCCTGGCTTGGATAATAAAGGCTTTTTTTATCTTTAAATCAACCCCTTTACCTGAATACTTGATCCTATCCTTGTTGGTCTCCTCTGGATTTAGTATGGTGCCTGGCAAACAATGGATGCTCAAAAACTATTGAATGAATAATGGATCTTGTTCTATTAATTTTCTCCCTTCTATCTCCGTAGTATGGCTAGCTTCTCTAACTCTTCTCTCTTTTTGCCTCCTTTCCTTTAGTCTGTATGTGAGCAAGTCATTTCCTGTTCATAATTGTCAGTTTTGTGTATTAACTGGGCTAGGCTAGAGTACCTAGTTACTCAGTCAAACACTAGGTGTTTCTGTGGAGGTGTTCTACAGATGGAATTGTCAGCTACAATCAGTTAACTTTATGTGAAAAAGAGATTATCCTGGGAAATCTGGGTAAACCCAATCCAATCAGCTTAAAAGGTTTTAAAACCAGAACTGAGGTTTCCCTGAAAACAGGAAAGAGGAAGAAATCCCATCAAACAGAAGATCAGTAGCTTCAGCTCCTGCTTGAGTTTCCAGTTTGCTCTTGTTGGCCTGCTATATGGACTTCAACCTTGACTATCCAACCTCCACAACTGTGCATGTCAATTCTTTCAGATAACTTCTATGTTTTAAAAGCTATCCAAGTAATCACAATCAGCCAGTTTTGGGAACCAACAGCATTCAGGGTAAAACCCAAGTTCTGCCCAGGATCTGATACCACAACTCCCAGCTTCATCCCTCAGCACATACCATGCTCCAGCTATTCTGACCCAAGACTAATGATTCTTCCAACCCATGTTGTTTAACTCTTTTGTCAGGGATGTCCTTCTTCCCTTATCTGCCTGAGAAATTCCTAATCATCTTTTAAAAACTCTATTCCAGCATATCTAGTCTCTTACTCAACCAGTAAATATCGATAAACTATGAAGTTATATATATGTGTGGTTTAACCACATTAAATATGTGTGGTTCTTTGTATAGCAATTATACCTCAATAAAGCTATTAAAAAATAAAGCTATTAAAATCTACTGAGGTCTTACTATATGCCAGGCTCTGAGCTAAGCATTAAGAGAAAAAATTAGTAAACTATACTGGTAGTACTGCCTTCAGTAAGCTCAGATGCTGTTGGAGAGAACATACAAGTACACTAATACAATACGGTGAAGTAAATTTTTTTTTACTTAGATTTTGTTTACTTATTCATGAGAGACACACAGAGAGAGGCAGAGACATAGGCAGAGGGAGAAGCAGCTTCCTCACTGGGAGCCTGAACAGTGAAGTAAATTCTATGAGAGAGTACGTGGTAGCTGAATAATGGCTCCGCAAAGATGTCCACATCCCAAACCACGGACTCTGTGACTGTTACCTTACATTGCAAAACAAACTTTGCAGATGTGATTAAGTTAGATTCTGAGATGAGATTATATTGGATTATTTTGGTGGGTCCAATGCAATCACCAGGGTACTTCTAAGTAGGAAGGTGGATGAGAGAGAGAAAAGGAGGGTGGAGGGAGTTTGAAAGATGCTACATTACTGACTTTGAAAATAGAGGATGGGGATCCCTGGGTGGCTCAGGGGTTTAGCACCTGCCTTCGGCCCAGGGTGTGATCCTGGAGACCCCGGATCTAGTCCCACGTCGGGCTCCCTGCATGGAGCTTGCTTCTCCCTCTGCCTGTGTCTCTGCCTCTCTCTCATGCATAAATAAATAAAATCTTAAAAAAAAAGAGGATGGACATATGAACTCAGGAATGCAATGGAAGTGGTCTTTAGAAACTGGAAAAAATTAATGAATTTTCCACTAGAGCCTCCAGAAGGATCCAGCCCTGCCAACTTTAGTCCAGTGGGATCCATTTTGGACTTCTGACCTCCAGAAATATAATTCTTTTAAGCAATGAAGTTTGTCATGATTTATTACAGCAGCAATAATAAGCTAACACAGAGGCCAATTCAAAGCACGATGGTAATATATAAAGAAGTCTCTATATCAAGCTATGGACTGGGGAATGGGATTTCAGGAAGAACCACCAGGGGAAGGAAGACTGTGTTTCATAGAGTTGATCCAAGTGGAGGAATTAGTATTTGCAAAGGCATGCAGGAAGAGCTTGGCAAATGTTACAAGAGGACAAGATGATTACTCCGATGAAACAGTAGAAATAAGAACAATATTAATTCTGGTAAGAGTAAATATGTTTGTATGCCAGACACTGTTCTAAAGCACTTTACAACCCTAAGGAAGAGGCTACTATTTTCATTTTACCCCCTAGGACACTAAGGTTTGTTGGAGTTAAGTAAATTTCCTGAGGTCATAGAATTAGTAGTAAATGGCAGACCTAGAATTATAACCTTGGTGGTCTGTCTCCAGAACCCATGGGCTGCCTTTCTAACACGTTATAGACCTTTCTCAAGTAAGGTGTCGTCAGTGTGGCTGAAGACAATCTACCAAGAAGTTATTAATGAGGTGAAGATCAGCAGAGCTTGCAGCACCAGCTTGCTGTAAACACTGATGGAGGATGGGGGTGCCCGACAGTCGGAGAGATGGGGAACCTTCCTGGACGGGCTTGGACAAAGTAAATCTCCTCTTCTGTGTTTCAAATACCACACCTTGCGTAAGCCTCTTTATTTCGTTTCTTCCGCTCCCCCTAATGTCTGATGCGGAAATGGGGGTGTACGGGCGGCCTCCGGGTCTACACCTGTAAAATGCCTTTAAGTAATTCCGAACTTCCCCGTAGGGAAGCCTCAACACAAGGCAGATTCCTACCCTCTTCGGCGATTCTGAGTAGGACTGGGACGGAGCTTCCCCCCACCCCGCCCCTCCCCGGGGGTTTCGGATCCGCGGCCAGGTATCGGAGACCAGGGACTGGACGACCGTCCTTTCCAGGCCACTGTATTTGGTCCACGATTCGCGAAGGCCCCGCCCCTCGCCCGGGCCCCGCCCCCCCGCCCGGCCCCGCCCCGGGGCCCGCCCCCCGCCTTCTTTCTCCCCCCGATTTCCTCCCTTCTCTCCTCCCCCGGTCGCTCCGTTAGGTCTCGCCCAGCTCCGCCCTTCCAAGCCCCTCCCGGGCCTCCCAAGATGGCCGCGGTGCTGGCGGGCCCGGAGCCGTGGAACCGCGTGAGAATCCCGAGGGCGGGGAGCAGCAGCGCGCTCACCGTCCGGGACCCCGACGCCGCCCTGAGTGAGTGAGGGGCCCGCGACCGGCACACGCTTCCGGAGGCGGCGTCCGGCGGGCCCGGCGCACGTGCGCGGGGGGCGGGGCTTCCTGGGCCCGCGGGACTCTGGGAAGGGGCGCGGGGCGGGACCCGGCAGAGGGCTCCCGGCGGCCGCTGATGCCGGCAGCCCCGCGGGGCCCGTGGCTCGCTCTGGAGTCGCTCACTAAACCCACGACGCCGCCCGCACGGCCCGGCCGGAGCCAGCCCCGCGCGCAGGGGGCGGAGAGGGGGTGCAGCTCGCCTTGGGCAGGAGCGCTGCCCGGAAGCCCTGTGCCGCGGGCCGCCAGCCGCCCCGTTCGCCCTGCAGGCTGCGCTGAGCTCCCGCGAGGGCGCCGGGGCCGCCGCCTTTACCCTGCGATCTTTCGGGCCCCCAGGTCCTTAGCTGTGAAACGGGGTTCGGGGCAGCCCGGGGGGCTCAGCGGCTGAGCGCCGCCTGCAGCCCGGGGGGTGACCACCCTGGGGATCCGGGATCGAGTCCCGCGTCGGGCTCCCCGCTGGAGCCTGCTTCTCCCTCTGCCTGGGTCTCTGCCTCTCTCTCTCTGTCTCTCATGAATAAACAAATAAAATCTTTAAAAATCAATCAATCAATCGGGGTAAGTCCTCCCTACCTCTCCCTGGCTGTTAGCATCTAATGATGTTATGAGGGGAGCGTGCTCCTACACCTGTGTTTTAGCCATGGTCCCTGTTTTTAGGCAGAAGGGCCCAGTATTGGGAGCCTGGCTCAGGGGCCAAATCGGATTTGAATCCTGGCACTTCGCTCTGCGGGCGCGGGCAGGCCGGGGGTGTCGTGTAACCCTCTCGTGCCTCGGCTCATTTTCAAGTGCAGGTAAAAATAGTACCTGCCTCATAGGGCTGTTTGGAGGAAGAGTCACTGTTAAAAAGTGCTTGGAACAGGGCCTGTATGGTGAATAGACCTTCAAGGGATAGCATTAAGTACAACCTATCAAATCCTCACACCCATCTCACCATCCACCCAACCTGTGCAATGTATAGATTCATTTTGCCTCTTCCTCTATTCAAAAATTCTTTAACAGGATTTCTGTGAGGCCTGGAAATTCAGCAGCTCCTCAGAGCGGTCCATTCTGGCTTCTTAGAGTTGGGCAAGATGAAGTTCTCCGTGTTCTACAGGAATCCGTCTTTGTATTACATCCATCTGGGAGGCTGGCGCTACCCTTACTGCCACCTGGAGACATTAACTCCAGCTTCTGCTTCACAGCTTTTGAGACTAGGAAGCAGTTCCCTCCTCCTGCTGAGCACCCCGTGTTCAGTCAGGCCTTCACCAGTATAACTTGCAGTTGCCACACTGGTTTCTCTTTTCTGAGTATATCCTTACCTGAAAGTAGTACCCGCATACAGCACCTTTGCTTTTAAGGAGTTTATCCATTCTGTCTTGCTAGGGGATTTTTACTTTTTTTAAAGATTTTATTTGTTTATTCATGAGACACACAGAGAGAGGCAGAGACACAGGCAGAGGGAGAAGCAGGCTCCACGCAGGGAGACCCACGCGGGACTCGGTCCTGGGTCTCCAGGATCACGCCCTGGGCTGAGGGCAGCGCTAAACTACTGAGCCACCCGGGCTGCCCCTAAAATAGGGGATTTAGAGAAGTTTATAACACATACCCCACTGTCAAGGTACTTAGGTGTAAGTATACACCAAATGATTGCAAAGTATTCATATGAAAGATTAATAAAAATCATAATAACATAGGATACAAAGACACTAACAGAAGCTCTCCGTGATTTCTGGACTCTATCTCATCGGCCGCCATTTTCTATCT
The DNA here is from genome assembly GCF_048418805.1 of Vulpes vulpes. Classification (NCBI taxonomy): domain Eukaryota; kingdom Metazoa; phylum Chordata; class Mammalia; order Carnivora; family Canidae; genus Vulpes; species Vulpes vulpes. The sequence goes on along the minus strand of NC_132780.1, from coordinate 114,845,189 downwards.
TCTCACTTAGAACTGTTCATTATGTTCTTATAGTTGTTTGTTTTTAATCCACTTAATAAGGAAAGATGTTCCTTCAGAGTATTTTTACATAATAAACTTAATGTAGAGATACTTACTAAGTCTTATTAATATCTCTGGTTTAGACCTCTGTGTTGCAGCTGTAATTAGAGAATGCGGTCTTGTTACACTGTCACTGAAGAGCCAAACCTTAGATGCAGAAACAGATGTGCTATGCGCAGTCCTTTACAGCAATCACAACAGAATGGGGCGCCACAAGCCCCATTTAGCCCTCAAACAGGTAAGGAGGCAGCCTTGTGTTAAAGACTCAACATGTTTACTTGATGAAAATGAGATCACACTGCCACCTAATACTTTGTTATTTAGGGAAACTCAATTACTTGTGATTCAATAGATCCTTAGTCCACAACTGCCTGTGGACTTTCATTATTGTTTCCCCTGAAAGCATTTCAAAAACCAATTTATTCAGAAAGGAACCATGTTTAATTCTTTCTCAGTCTTGTTTCTAGTGGGTAATTTTCATGAAAAGTTTTCTTCATTATATGTAATCTGTAATAAATTACAGTGCTTTTGCCTAGTTCACAGATACAGTGATTTGAGCAAGACAAAGTGTTGGATTAAGAGAATTTTCTGAACACAATAAAAATCCTGAAATCATAAAAACAACACAAGTTGTGTGCTGTGGGGCACATAATCTAATCAGTAATATATTAGACTGAATGGTTGTATAACAAGTTATGGAAAGTGGTTTCCTATAATTTTTAGAGTTTAAGACAAAATGGGCCCTCTTTGTTAGGGACTACATCGTATAGTCAAGTCTAAGCTGGGTTCCTTATAAGCTCATTCATTCATTCACCTTATTCATTCTGCAGGTATTTTTTTTATAACTTTCTATGTGCCAGGCACTGTGCTTGGTGCTCAGTATACAGGGGTGAAAAAGACAGACATGTTCTCTAACCTCACAGATTTGTGCTCTCTGGTTAATTTTCCACTCCTATTACCTAAAGCAAAAGAATGGAGATTTCTTCATCAAAGAAAGATCTGGGAGCATGGTCTTTCTCTTAAGTTTTCTTCTCTGGGGCAGCTTTTCATCTCTGCACGAGTCTTATAAAACCACACTTGAATGTATTTCATATTGAACATACAGACTGAACCTATTTTTTCCTTCTGGCTTCCAAGCTGTAAATAATTATTCAGTCAGAAAAAATTGGTGTTTTCTCTGCTTCTTCCTTTTATTTGGCTCTCCCATTCAGTCAACTGATCAGTCAAAACTTCCTCTGCATCTAGACCCATCTTTGAGTTCTGGCTGCATCTTCTTTTTTCAGACCTTGTCAACTTTCAGTTGCCTTGCTATCCTAATTGATCTTTCCTCAACTCCAGTCTTTACTATACTCTGGCATATTCCATATGCAAAGCCAGGTTAATCATCCTAAAAAATAGCTTTGATTGTTTTCTAATGGTTCTCCTGAATAAAGATGAAACCTTTTAGCTTGACTTATAAGATCTTCCATGATCTGGCCTTTTCAGTTTTCTTTAGCTCAGGCTTCTCTCTCACTTTCATATATTTTATATTCTAGTCAACCTGAACTCTTCACAAGTTCCCCTGATCACCATGTTCATTTTCTCCCCTGACTTTTGCTTACCTGGTCCTGTATGTTTAGAATGCCCAGCCCATCTGATGCCTGGTAAAGGCTTTCCCATCCTGCAAGTCCCATTCCAAGCCATCTGGCATTGATAAACTTCTTCCTAAGGTGTAACAGGAGGGCATATTGTGATAATCTCATTTTAAGTTGCATTTTTTGATTATTAATATAGTTAACTCCTCTTTTATGACTGTGCGCTATTTGGGATTCCCCTTTGTGCTTCTCTTATGATATTGAGTATGGTCTGCATGTGGCAGTTATTTGTGTACGTTTTGTGCTCCCTACTATAGGGAATGTGTTTTATGCTGCTGCAGCTACTATCCCCATTCCTACTACTGCCTTCTATCTGTTTAACATTTCACTATTTACACATTACTGTCATCCACTTGACTTTTTTCTCCCTTCAAGGAAAGCTAAGTAGGAGAATTAGCATGCATCCCTCTAATGTTTCCATACATACAGCACAGAAAATAGTCTTGATTCCCCTTTCTGTATAATACTTTTGGTATATGAAGACTGTTCTTAGCTTGTTTCAGTTCTCTTTGCCTTGCTACAATTCTCAAAATTATTTTCCCTTATTTGTTTTGAATCATAGCTCACATACTGTATTTCCCAAGTTAATTTTACCATCTTGGTTTGTCAATACTTCTCTCAAAGTATAGTGTCCAAAATTAAAAACTGAAAAGATAGGTGCTAACCTCCAAAATTTGAAGATTATTGCCTCTCTTGTTCTGAAAACTATGCTGTTATCACAGAATCAACTCTGAAAATTTTCATTAGTATGTATGTGCTTTGGCAAGATATCTTTGCTAGTATCAGTGTCCCATTCAGATTTTAGACCCTCAAAATCCAGATGCAGTCCTGTACATGCCCTTTATGTGGTATTTCCTGAGGACTATAGAATTCTTACCACATTTTGCATAATGGATAGCTCTTACTTTTTTTTTTTTTAAGATAAAAATGCTGTTAGGTGCCTACTTAACACTGTGCTAAGTACTGAGTTATAGTGGGGGATAAAATAGATGAAATATATTGCCCTCATGGAGCTTACATTGTAGTTGAAAGGAGAAAGACCATCAATCAATTAGTCAGTTGATCAAATGTCAGATGGTGGTAAGTGCCATGAAGAAAAATAAAGCAGGAAAAGGAAGAGTGCTGAGGGGATTGCAATTTTAAAGAAGGCATATCTTTTATTTTAGTATTTAAATACTTTATACGTCTTATTTTTACTACTAGATTTTTATAACAAGAGAAATAGTAGATGTTCAGTATACATTTGTAAAGTGATTTGTAAAATCCGTCACTTGCCTCATTTCTGTGGCCATTTCCAAACTGTTGAAATTTAGTAGTTAATTAATTTACTATCTTGTTTTAATAGTTTGAGAATAATCTCATATTTACTTTGATGCACTTTATAGCATCAATCACATCCTGGCATATAGTAAATTTTTAGTTATAACTTGACTTGAGACATATGTTTGGCTGGGTTAATTTCAAATTTTTAAGCAGGAGCAATTGCTTTTGGGGTGGATTACCCTAAAATAAAGTTATTCTCTGGTATTCAGTATATTTCCATACTTTTAACTTTTGCATTTATTTGCTTTCCTGGTCACATCAATGGCCATGTCAGTATTATATGAATTTGAGCTGCTCTTCCCCTTTCAGGTTGAACAATGTTTAAAACGTTTGAAAAACATGGAATTGGAGGGTTCAATTCAACATCTGTCTGAGTTGTTTTCTTCCAAGTAAGTGGTCCAGTTGCTTTCTGATGGGCTTTGTGGTGGGTTGGGAACTCATGGTCTTCAATATGATCACCCTTTGGGGACTTTTCTTTGCCTGGTGCTGGGATATAACCCAACAGGGGAGCTTTACAAATTTTGTTTTAATAAGGGGCACCTAGGGGACACCTTTGTGGCTCTGGGGTTGAGCGACTGCCTTTAGCTCAAGGCATGATCCTCGATCCGGGATTGAGTCCCACATCAGGCTTCCTGCGAGGAGCCTGCTTTTCCCTCTGCCTGTGTCTCTGCCTTTCTGTGTCTCTAATGAATAAATAATTACATCTTTAAAAGAAAAAATAAGGGACACATGGTTTTTGTGATATTCTCTCCTCAGTGGGAGGGACTGGCATGACACTGGTAGGGTAGATTATATTGAAACATTATTACATAATCTACCAGTCATTATTGAACATAACTACTTCAAATTGAGCTTCTAGCTCATCTGCACTTGAAAACTGTACTTTACAATTAATGAACTTTAAGAATGAAAGTAACATTCTTTTCCATTTTTGTGAAGCAAAAACCAGCCAGTAACTACCAAAGCATGTGTTATTCCCAGCCAACCAGTGGTCGAATTGGTGCTCATGAAGATTTTGGGAGCCTGCAAGTTGTTACTTCGCTGCTTGGACTGTTGCTGCAAGACATTTCTGTATCCTTAAATTAACTAAAATGCTTTCTTCTGAATTGGAATTGTTTGGATATACTTAATAGTATTTCTGTTTGAAAGCTAGGAGGTTTGTGGAAGTTATAACCTATTAAAATTTTGCTTCTTGGCCTCCTTTTCCTAGGAATTGCCTGATAGAGCCATTGCCAGAGACTACCAGTCTTCATCTAGCACATACTACCCTAAGGGCATTGATAGAAATTCTTAGTCGTAGAAGCTAAATAATGAGAGCTCTATTTTTTTTTAAATTTTCCATGACTGAAATAGAACATGTTTAAAGCTGAATTTCTTCAAGAAAATTCTATTTCTAATCTGTTTCTTTCATAAATATAATTTATAAAACCCAAATTACTTTGGTTTTGTTTTCCAACTTTAACTTGATTCTCCAGCTTGACTGTGAAACATCTAGGTTTGCAAGAATTCATTATTTTAAACCTTGTGATGGTTGGGCTGGTGAGCAGATTATGGTATGTATGTATGTACAGACCTCTGAAATAATTTTTTTCATCTAACTCAGCCTAGGTTTTCATATTTGTTTTCCCATGGGATGTTAATGGTGCAGGGGTTCCATTTCTTCACTTGATCAGAGTTTATTTGGGGTGAATTGGGAACCTACGTGTTTGGTCAGGTCTTTGATGTCTTAACCTGGGTTTCTTGAGTACTATTTCCAATCTTGTTTATTCTGCTTATTCTTAGAGGTAACGACATTAGAATTACCAATAGCTAACATATTATTCTTTTCTGTAATAAGAACAGCTTTAATTTTTACTGATTATAATAATAATACATGCTTTATTTAGACACATTCCAAAAGAATAGAGAAGATGTGAAGAACCTGAAATTTGCCTAAAATCTCACCACCTAGCTAAAACCATACATAAGATATTGATGCATATCCTTTGAGACATCTTTCCATTTAGTACTTTATTTAGTTTTAAGTAACATTTTTTTTTTTTTTTTTTTTTTTTTCCTGTTTGGGCTAGACTAATCTGACTCTGCAAATATGTGCTGGAGCCTTTTTTTTTTTTTTTTTTTTTTAATCTATAGTGGCAGACTGATACACATTTATTTTCAGCTTTGAATCTGTTGTAGTTATTACATAATTTGCAAATTATAATTACTGGCTAATTCATGACTTCCTATGTTTTTTTCTAGGGTTCTCTATAAAGGTATTTTGAAAAGGCTGATCTCTTTATATGAGCCATTGTTCATATTGCTTCAGGAGGTCTCTAGGATTCAACCACTGCCTTACTTCAAAGATTTTACCTTTCCTTCTGATATTGCTGAATTTTTAGGACAGCCCTATTTTGAAATCTGTAAGAAAAAAATGCCTACAGCTTTTGCAGCTAAAGGAGTAACTAAATTGTTAAATAAACTGTTTTTAACAAAAGAGCAATCACTGATGTCTAACAAAGAAACTGTGCTCAGAATTTCCAAAAAAGCTAAAGAAATGAGGATCAGTACACAGAATACTGTGGATCTTGGGCAGCCAATAAAGAATAAGAAAATCATCAAAGGTAATTTGCTTTGATATAACACATACTCTTAAAATTCTCTTTATTTCTTTTGTAGTATTTTGGCAAGAAATATCATATACTTAAGAATTCATTGATTTGAAATAGTATGCCTAAGCTTTTGTATCTGTGGTCTCTCTATCTCTGCAGAAAAGTCATCAGAATTTGACGTGAGAGTTTTCTGCAAACAGTTGAAACACAAAGCTATGCAGGTTTGTCTGGCTTATAATTACTATGGCTTATGAGTTCTGCTAATTTGTAGAGTAGATGTCACTTAACCAAGGGCAGAGATCGAATCTTTGTTTTTATCCCCAGCTCTTAGCTTAGTGCTATTATAGTTCCCAGCCTATGCTTCTGAATGAATAGAAGTACTCCCAGGGGTCTAAAATCAGGTTATAGAATGCCTTTAAAAACATTCTATTCAGAGTTCACTAGAATTTTAAAGTGTCCCTAGGACCCATTCCATAGGTGTGGAATATATTAAGAGAATAAGCTTTGGGGGCACCTGGGTGGCTGTTAGTCAAGCATCTCACTCTTGATTTTAGCTCTGTGGTCAGACAGAAATGGTTTTAGTCCTGGCTTTAGTTGTGACCTTATGTAAGTTTCTTGACCTGCCCACACCTCTTTTTTCTAATATAGTATGCATCTCATAGGGTTATGTAGTTTTAATGCATGTAAAGTGTTCAGCAAAGAGACTGGAGTATGGTAAGCTCTTAACTGATGTTAGATGTTATTAGCTACTGTCATCGTTACTGTCATCCTCATTTTTTGTCATGAGGTTTCTCTTTCCCAGTTTAAGCTTTAACATGATTCCTCTTAGTGTCTGTCACCCTCTTTCATGTGGTAACTACTTGACTTCTGTTACCATCTGTCCTCTCAGATTGTTTTCTCCTAGTTTTCTGCATGGATTATTTCTTTTTTTCTATTTAAGAACTTTTAATCATTTCTGATAAGTCAGAGTACTTTCTTGAATGTTTACAAGGTGTCTAGTTTAGATTTATATTCTGTCCAATATATGAGTTCCATCATCATCATGATAGTCATAATAATACTAATACATATATTGCATTTACTCTTGAAATGCTTTGCGTGTATTATTAGTTCCTACAATCCTTGCAAAAGCCTTGTAAGGTTGTTGCTGTTATTATTGTTTCCATATTTCAGGTGGGAAAATCGAGGCCTGGATAGGACAAGAAACTTGCTCAGGCATACCACAAATACGGGGCAGAGTTGGGATTTGAATGCAAGCAGTTTGGGTTCACAGTCTTTGTTCTTTACCATTATATCAGTCCCCCAAATCATTTTCTCAACTCTGTCTCTAGAACTATGGCTCTCTGATCCTTGAAAGTTCTGTAGTCCCAACCAGCTGTTCCTGGGTGAGCTGGTTGTGAAGCAGTTTGGTTGGTCAGCAGCCCCTATTCATGACTAGTCACTACCACAGTTTGAGCAATTAGCACTAACAGGCTCAGCTTCCTTTTAAGGTCAGATTTCTTTTATCAAGTCAGCAGCACACAATATTGATAGGTCTCTACTTTTATATTTTCTACTTTTTTTTTTTTTTAAAGATTTTATTTATTTATTCATGAGAGACACAGAGAGAGAGGCAGAGAGAGACACAGGCAGAGGGAGAAGCAGGCTTTATGCAAGGAGCCCGACGTGGGACTCGATCCCAGGTCCTTAGGATCATGCCTTGGGCCGAAGGCGGTGCTAAACCGCTGAGCCACCTAGGCTGCCCGATATTTTCTACTTTTTATGTTTTTCTTGAGAGTCAGAAATTTGGAACAAGTTTTGAATGAAAGATAAAAGCAGACCTAGTAAGTGGCATATTTTCATAAAAACAAAAGTTGATACAATTCAAACTTTACTTGACAGAGGGGGTTGAAAAGACAAAGGTGCCACATCAAACGATGGCTGAATTGGAAGTGTTGCTCAGTTAAGCATTTTTAACGTACATTCAGCATCATTCCTGTCTTAGTGTGTTTTCAGCAACATTTATGACTCATCATTGAGGAGTAACTCAGGGTATAGAAGTAAGTGACAAACAAATTTGTGGTAGTGTATTAGTATCAAGGAAAAGGGCTCTTCAGAGATTATTTTTCCTACCAGATGGGCTTTGACCAATATTTATTCATGTAGAGTTTCATTCTTATGTATAGATTAAATAGATATGTTAGAATATTTATATTTTCTGTCTGAATTCAGTTATAGATAGGACCTTTGCTGCACAGAGGGGAAAAAATCTTGTGTTAGAAGTGATGGATAAAAAATTAAGATTTTTAAGACAAAGGAAAGCACATTGAGCTTTAAGTTCTCCTTCTTTTATTTTATTTTATTTTATTTTATTTTTTTAAATTTTTATTTATTTATGATAGTCACACAGAGAGAGAGAGAGGCAGAGACACAGGCAGAGGGAGAAGCAGGCTCCATGCACCGGGAGCCCGACGTGGGATTCGATCCCGGGTCTCCAGGATCGCGCCCCGGGCCAAAGGCAGGCGCCAAACCGCTGCGCCACCCACGGATCTCAGTTCTCCTTCTTTTAAAAAGACATTTTCTAATTTTTATAGTCAACTTTTATCTGTTGTTACATATTTACAAGTCAGTAGCAAATCCAATATACTTTTCTCACCTTTCCATATTTCAGGAGACTAAATGTTCTCAGTCCAAACTAAAGGCAACCAAACATTCTCCTCAGAAAGCAACAGGAACTCCCAGTGCCAAAAGTTTTGTGCAAAGATTTCGAGAGGCTGAGACTTTCATTCAACTTTCTGAAGAAATCCAAACAGCTATTTTATGGTGCAGGAGCAAAAAACTCAAGACTCAGGCCTCCTTTCTGGGTAACAAACTTCTTAAAAGTAACCGGCTTAAACATGTGGAAGCTCAAGGCTATAGGTAGGTATATACTAAAAATTATATTCCTTTACTTTTTCTGTTGTTACTTAGGGCAAAAGTGTATATATTCAAGTCAGCTTTTTAAAAAATGGAATGTCCAGTAGCCCTAGGGGGGCTAAGAGAAGGATCTATTCAAACTGCAATTTTGTTTGCTTTTGTTGGGTACAGCTGTATCATTGGGAGGAAGAAAGTTGGTTAACTGGATGTATTCATTTATATTTTTCACCATTCCATGTGTTCATTCAGAAAGCCTTAGGAGTGTCTATGGCATGCTAAGCCTGGGGATAGGTTGTGTAAGACAGATTTAATCCTCATGGAGCACTAGCTCTAGTTCTCACTCTAGTAGGAGACAGCCAGTCTGCCCACCTCATGCAGCAGGATGAGGGTGTGAGAGAAGTGTCTGCCTCTTATAAGGACACACACCAGACTCTGGGTTTTGGGTCAGGCAGTGTTCATTCATGGGTGCCTAATTCTCCATATATTGATTTCTCCCTTTTCCTGATTTAGATTCGCAGAACTGCTTAAGGATGTGAGCCAGTATTACTTGAAACATAACACTGAAGTTATGAATGAATTGTTGGAACTATTTCTACATTAGAGTCATTTAAAGATCTGTAGCATCTAAAAAGGATCTATTCTAGGGTGAAAACTCAGCCTGAGATGGAAAAGGGGTAGATGAGTTACAGATAATATATTTTAAGAGTTAATGAGAATGGTAACAAAGTGGTATTTGGTTAAACCTTATTCCCTACCCCACAAAAATACTGCTCTTTAGTACTGCCCTGTTTTGCTGCTTCAGTATGTTATATATTACAGTACATTTTAAATTTACTTAATGTCCATGATAACTCTGTGAAGTAGGCAGTATTACTCCCATTTTGTAGCTGAGGACATAGGGGATTTTTCTCATATTGTTAACAGCTGGAGATCTAGAACTCAATTCAGATCCTCTGGTTCTTCCGTTTTTGTTTTTCTTCTATTTCCATTTCAGTTAGGAAGTACGCTTACCCTCTTCCCCACTTAAAAATCGTCACTTACAGTAAGACAAGAAAAGTGTTTAGAAACTGATCCTCCTGAACTACTACATTATAAAGAGCTTCCTCAAAGTTACATATTTATTTAAAAAGGAAAAAGGGGAGGGTGACAGGGTATAAGTTACAGACCCATGCTAATCTTTTGAAATCTATCACAGTGAGGCAGTTAGCAAGGCACTGATGTACCTTGTCACCATACCTTATTCAGAAGCAAAACACCTAAACTAATCAGCTATTTGAATTCTGAATTCCCCAACTTGAAGACGACGTATGAGTCACAATTAGGGTAGCCCCAGGTGTAGGTGGTCTATGTCAGCAGCTCTGTCTTCTCATTCTTAAACTCCCTCCTCCACTTTTATTCCTTTCCACTTGTTCATTCTCAGCTACAACATGAAGTTGTTTATCCAGAAACGCATTACTGCATCCAGGCAGATTGTTCTATTTGTGATACATCCTTTCCCCAGCTCCACTATTACACTCTGAACTTTAGCAGTTATCAGGGAAAAGCTCTGACACTGAAGTAAGGAGGGATCTCACCATTCAGCTGTCTTGGTAGGCAGTTGTAGGAGCTACTTTATGTTGGGAACATAATGGGGGCATACTTGGCTACACCCTGAATCAACAGGGAAGCTCTGCTCTGAAAACACAGATTTGGGTTGAAGCTCCTATTTTCATATTTTTTGTGATGATTCTGGGGTTGTACACTTGTAGGCATAGGACTTGTAGATAAATTGTGTACTTTTCTTTTGGGAGTTGGTAAAATAGAGACAAAAGTTTTTGAAAATGTTTTTCTATGTCTTAATCCCAGATTTTTCCTTTCTCTTGCTGTCTTTTAAAGTTTGCCAAAGAAATTAGAATGCATAAAAACATCTATTTGCAACTGCCTTCTTCGTGGCTCAGGAATCAAAACTTCAGAGCGTCTTGTGAGACGAAGAAGATCTCAGAATAGATTTTTACTGGGACAGAGGAAACCGCAGAGAAAGTTGCAATTGACTCTTTCAAAAGAAATTCAGCAGTCCCCTCAAGGGACTCAGAATGCTACAGATAGCAGTAAATGGAGACTCTCGCACTGTACAGTTCATAGAACTGATCTCTACCCTAATAGTAAGCAACTCTTGAGTAGCAGAGTTTCAGACCCTGTCATACAAACTAAAGAGAAACAAATTCATGAAAACCTTATAGGAAGCAATGAAAATGAAACTGATTCATGGAAAATGATGCAAATGGACAAACATAATACATCAGGAACGATTAAGGAGACAGATGACATTGATGATATTTTTGCTTTAATGGGAGTTTAGATGCTCAAATATAGTGCTCACATTTAAGTGCTTAACAAACTGGTCCAGTTTTCTGCTATTTTACGTGAAACTGCTAAAAAAAAAATCTGCAAGGACTTGGAAGTGCTAAGAGGTACTCAGAGGAGCTGCTTTAGTATAACATTGTACAGCAGTTCATTTCCGTTCAATAAACGTTTATAGTAACTGTCATTTAACTGACAAGTATTTGACTATTAGTCAAATTTTGACTTTTAACTTTGTACCAGGGGTTAAGATGAAGAAACTACCATATCCTATCTTTGAGAAGCAGATATAATTCCTTGGTTAAAGCTGGTGGATCCCTGGAACAACAGAATTAAGAACTGAGTGAATAGGTTTATAAAAACCTACTCTGTGCCTTCAGGTATATGGGGAGTTGAGTGGGGTGGGAAATATCAAGTGACCTTAAAAGGTCACTTTGGTCTTACTGGCTCCGTTTGTAGGTAAAGTAAATCCACTGCTGAACACCGTTTGTAGCTTCAATGCCTGTGCTATCTTGATTACATATTAGAATCCATCATCACAAGGGACTAAAAATTTTGCCACTAACTGTATTATCAGGGAGACTGGTCATGCCATTAGTTTACTTCATTTGTTCACTTTATCTCACAGGAGGGCATCTCACAGGAGAACTTACGGAGTTCTCCAAAAGTTTTTGGCTTTTTTTTGTTTTGTTTTTGTTTTTGGTTTATTTATTTGGGTGCTAGTGACAGATTCTAAATAAACTTTTTCAAAAAGGATGTAATGTGACATGTGGTTATTATACCTGAAATACAACAGGAAAACAAAGTAGAAATAGATGAGAAAGTCAAATGAAAAAAATAAAACTTAGCTGACACAAAATAGACCCAGGAGTGAGGTCACACATAAATTTATAATTTAGTGCTGATGCTGTCATCTGACATTTGTATACTGTTAGCACTGTTGCTCAGGGCAAATCGTATGTATTTTTGAATGGTCTAGTTTACTAGAATTAGGTCAGTAAGCTATTTGTTAAGAAGTCTGTAGCCTTAAGTTTTATCTTACATGTAGATTTATAGAAAAATAAAACAGTGCCTGGTATGTACCACATCTTTCTTTTCCTTGGCCACCATCACTCTATTTCCTTTCCATTCTTTATTTGGCCTATTCTTTCTGTACATTTTCCTGCTTATCTATACTAGTGGTTCTCATACATTGTGCTGTTTTGAGAATCACTTGGTGGGTTGTTTAAAAATGCAGATACCTTTCTGAAGAGACTGATAAACACAGCCAGGGGATGAGGACAGAAGCCTGCATGACCTCATGACCCTGAGATCTAAACCCAAGCTGGGATCAAGAGTCAGACTCCCAACTGACTGAGCTACCCAGGTGCCCAGAAGCCTGCATTTTTAACAAGGAGCTTAGATGATTTTGATGCAAGTAGCCTGCGAAGCAGAGTTAAACACTGCTTCAGCTTCTTTTTTTCCTGAAGCTTTGCTAAACATCTTGATTTACTTCAAAGTCCTTAATTTCTAGTCACTTTTCATTGTTTATATTTTTCCTGTCTTCCTACCAAGTGGTAGAAGCTACTTGGTGCCTTATAACATAGATAATACTAAGGAGATCTCATGACCAGTCTAGAAATAACCATCAGCTTTTACGATTCTAAGATTTAAGGTCCAATCTTGTTTCTGCTTTTATTTGTTATTTGCATATGACTCCAGAGTTAGGTTCCCTGGGCTTAGACTGCTTCATGTGAAGTGGCATTATAGTTCAAGGATCATAAACTCTGACAGCTGAAGGAGACTTTGGAGATTATCCCTCAGTGGAAAAACCAGTGTTCAGTAAATTGTCTAAGGAGGTAAAACTATAAAGCCTGGATTGGACTATAGGCCTAACACTTTCTTGTACTTCATTAATGTTTCTTTGGAGTAAATTTCTTCATCTCCTCCTTCTCCCCTATTCTAGATCAGTTAATCTTTCCAAACAATTTAGAATTCTAATGTTTTAAATTTTAAAAAGTGAAATCTGTGATATACAAATCATGTATTAGTAATAAATTAGATTAGAAACTTCTGTTAGTGGGGCACCTGGGTAGCTCAGTTAAGCATCCAACTCTTGATTTCAGCTCAGGTCAGGATCTCAGGGTTGTGAGATTGAGTCCCATGTTGGGGTCTGTGATGGGTATGGAACCTGCTTAAGATTCTCTTTATCCCTTTCCCTCTGTTCCTCACCCCACGCCCCAGCCCCTCCAAGAAAACTCCTGTTAGTGTGTCATCACAGTGAATACTGATTTTCCTGCCCTGGTAGCATTAAAACACTCCTCTCATTTGTAAGAGCACTATGCTGAGGCCTCCCATTCCAAATCCACTTAGCTTTTTTACTTCAGCCACTGCTGTGCCAACCAGTTTCCAGCAGGAGTGGACAACTGCACTTTGCCTCCTGTTCCAGAGACCCCTCACTTCCTGCTCCTTCTGACAAGTTGCAAGAACCACTTGGCACTTAGGCATGCACAAACTGGAAGAATTGGGGAGAAGGCCACTTCAAAGACAACTCAGAGGCACATTTCCTAAGGCTCCTCTTCTAGAAGGTCCCTCAAGATCAAGACTAGTACTTATGTGATGTCCGACTCCTCCATCCTTGATTGACTCTCCTTCCTTCTGTTTCCTTTCTTCATCACTCCTGTTCCCTGGAATCACTTCCCAAATAAATGACTGCATGCAAACTTTTGTCTTGGACTCTGCTTTTAGGAGAACCAAGGCTAAGACGAGCAGTAAAGTAACACTGGCAGGCAAAATGATGACTTCTAAGATCATTCTACTGTTACCATATATTTTACTTTGTGAATACCTAAAGGTTTTTTTTGTTTGAGCTTAAAACACTGCTGGTTAGAACAGACCAGTGCTATCAACTATGAAAATATATTCATAATTGAATTTCCCTAAAAAGCCCCAAAGTTGTTTTACAGCCTTAAGGTTTTATCTGGGGCTACTGCAATAATCTTGTAATATTCACTCTCACTTTGAAAAGCTAAGCCACTTACTTACATGAATAGGTCAGTAGCATCTTCATAAAAATCTTTTCTGTTAACTTTAGCTCAAAGGAAGGCTTTATCTTTCCATTCTGAATCTTACTGTACCAATTCTAAACAGGCTGAGCGACTTTTTTCTCGCCTTTTGCAAATACCAGTTTTCTCAAAAAAAACCTAGTTTTTGCTTTTTGTCTTTCACTAAAGAAAATGTTTTCTCCTCTATGACAGGAGGTTTTCTGTGATAAATCTGAGGTTTGCTGTTTCTTGGATTGGTTTCACTTTATAAATCTGTAAACAGATATCCTTTACACATATAATACCATTTTAATCTCTATAGCTTTGCAAATTATAAATGAAGGGCAGAGAAATCAAGTAATCTGCCCAAAGCCCAACATAATATTAGAACTGAAACTTAAATTCTCGTCTTCTGATTCTGAATCCTGTGTTCACCTGAAGGTGAATGACTCCAGCCTCATCATGGACTGACTGAAATTTTATCAAGAATATTATTTTATTTTCAAGTAAGGACTCAGAAAAAAGATAAATTAAGGCATTGAGAGGAGCATTTCTCTTCCATCTCCCTATAAGTGCTTAACAGAAAAGTAACCCCTTTATTAACTACTCAATTTTAATACTTAAATATACATAATAAACATTGTCTTTAAAAGGCAAAAGCCCAATAAAAACACAGCATCTCTAGGTAGCACTAAATAGGTTTCATATTATGGATTTCTATATGCTCTTGTTTGCCAGTTTGTTAAAATAGGAACATTGCTAAAACAGGAACTGTTAAAATAAAACAGTATCTGTCCTAATGAATAGCATAATTTATTATTTATAAACTTCTTTTTCCCAGCACAAATTCATTCTTGGTTTGGGAAGATGCAGGTTTTATTTATTTATTTATTTATTTATTTATTTATTTATTTATTTATTTATTTATTATTTATTTATTTATTTATTTATTTGACTTCATTTATTTATTCATGAGACACACACAGAGAGAAAGAGAAGCAGGCTCCATGCAGAGAGCCCGATGCGGGACTCGATCCTGGGTATCCAGGATCAGACCCTGGGCCAAAGGCGGCGCTAAACCGCTAAGCCACCCGGGCTGCCCAAGATGCAGGTTTTAAAGCTGAAATGATCCTTCTGCAAATTAATAGGTACACAACATTTAAAACAATGCTGAAATTCTAGGTGTTCAACTCTAGTTGGCATAAAGGATTTTGAATCTTCAGCTAAATTAGAGGCCATCAGTCTTAAGATTTCCTGTTATATTTGCAATAAAACATCTCAACAGATGGATTCCAGAATAGGTCACAGAACTGTGAAAAGAAAAGAAAAATTTTCTTTACTTCAGATGTAGTAACGTATCTGAATTCATCTAACTTAAAAACTCTTTTAAAACTCTTGAGTTTCATATATGAAACAGAATGTCTTAATTTTTCCTCTCTTCTGCCAGCCTCTTCTATTTTAAAAATGATGATCCATATTCTCAGAATCCTAAAAATTTCACCTTATCCACCAATTTGCCTTTTATTAACCAGACTAAGTTTTTTATTTTTTATTTATTTATTTTTTTATTTATTTATGATAGTCACAGAGAGAGAGAGAGAGAGGCAGAGACACAGGCGGAGGGAGAAGCAGGCTCCATGCACCGGGAGCCTGATGTGGGATTCGATCCCGGGTCTCCAGGATCGAGCCCTGGGCCAAAGGCAGGCGCCAAACCGCTGCGCCATCCAGGGATCCCCTAAGTTTTTTATTTTTGAGGTATAATTGACACATTAGCTTCAGTTGTATAACATAATGATTAGATATTCGTATATATTGTGAAAAGGTTGCAGTAAGTCTAGTTAACATCTGTCATCAGGCATAATTATAATTTTTCTTTTTCTTACGATGAGGACTTTTAAGATTTGCTCTCAGCAACTTTCAAATATGCAATACAGTATGACAGTCACCATGTTGTACATTACATCTCAACGACTTATTTTATAACTGGAAATTTGTACCTTTTGATCCCCTTCCCTGTATCCCCTATCCTCCATCCTCCACCTCTGACAACCACCCATCTCTTTATCTATGATTTTGCTTTTTTGTTGTTTCCCAAATTCCACATATAAGTGAGATCATATGGTATTTGTCTTTCTCTGCCTGACTTACTTCACTTAGTTTAATCCCCTCAAAATCCACCAATGTTGTCACAAATGGCAAGACTTCATTCTTTTCTTCATTCTTTTCTAATGGAATTGTATTCCATTGTACGTACATAAACACTACACTTTCTTTGTCCATTCATCTATCAATGGACAGTTAGGCTGTTTGGTATCTTGGCTATTGTAAACAATGTTGCAGTGAATGTGGGGGTGCATATATCTTTTCAATCAGTGTTCCTGTTTTCTTTGGATAAATACCTATAAGTGGTATTTTCAGATCATATGGTAATTCTCTTTTTAATATTTTAAGGAACCTCATATTGTTTTCCATAGTGTCTGCAGTGATTTCATTCCTAACAGTGCACAAGGTTTCCCTTTTCTCTACATTCTCACCAATGCTTATTATTTGTTTTTTGTTTTTTTTTTTTCCTTTTTGATAATAGCCATTCCAATAGGTGTGAGGTGGTATCTCATTGCAGTTTTGATTTGCATTTCCTTGATGGTTAGTGATGCTAAGCATCTTTTCATATTTTCATCTTCTCCTGTTGTTCATATGTCTGCTTTCTTTGGAAAAATATCTTCAAATCCTCTGCCTATTTTTTTATTTTTATTTTTTTGCTATTGAGTTATAGGAGTTATGTAATAAGCCCCTTATCAGATATATGATTTGCAAATTCTTTCAGTAGGTTGCCTTTTCCTTTTGCTGATGGTTTCCTTTGCTGTGCAGGAGCTTTTTTACAGTTCAGTGTAGTCCCTTGTGTTTATTTTTGCTATTGTTGCCTTTGCTTTTGGTGTCAAATCCAAAAAATCATTGCCAAGTCTGATGTTAAGTGTGTAGGTTTTCTTCTAGAAGTTTTATGGCTTCCGGCCTATTTTGAGTTAATTTTTGAGTATAATATAAGACTGTAATCGAAGTTTCATTCTTTTGCCGACACCATTTACTGACATTGCCCTTGTCCCACAGTATATTCTTGGCTTCTTTGTCATAGTGACCATATATATGTGGGATTATTGGTGGGCTGTTCTGTTCCACTGATCTATGTATCTTTTTTTGTATGCCAGTACTACTTTTTTGATTACTGTAGCTTTATAATATAGTTTGAAATCAGGGAACATGATACCTTCAGCTTTGTTCTTTCTCAAGATTGCTTTGGCTATTTGTGGTTCCATACAAATTTTAACATTGTTCTATTTCTGTGAAAATGTCATTGGAATATCTTCTATTTTGCTTTTTATTTCCCAGACTAAAAGTTTTGATCTTTTTAGTTTGTTTTTTTTTTGTGACAAAGACTCAACAACCTTAATACTTTAGACCGTTTGTTATTTTTAAAAATTATCACCATTATTGTGTCTATTATTGTCTACTCATCTTACTATATCCATCTATATGCATCCATCCATTTGACAGCTGGAAGTGACCACATGGTTTCTTAGGATACATGGACTTTTTTGAATACACTATGACTTTTATGGATATAGGAATGGTATATACCTGTATATAAAACAAGTAAAATATTTTCTCCTGTACTCCTGATTCCCTTCTTGATAAAATACAGCATTTTAAGCTTTTTGACCAACGCTGTCTGCTTGAGAACAGCCCATAATGATTTCTGGGTTATAAGTGAAGTTTAGCATTTAAACTTTGCCTATAGCCTTAAAGGCCAACATTTGCTGGACTGTACTTCCACCTTTCTCCTACAAGGATCATATAAGAAGAGAAGGAAATAAAACCTGACATATTTTATAATAATTATTTCGTGAACAGGCCAAACTTCTTTCTGGAGGGATGGACTAGGACTTGGTCATGAGCATAAAACCAAGGAATGTGTTTAACTATTTTCTGAATTGGGTTTTGAGAGCTACAGAGTATAGCCTGCCAAATTTCTGTATGTGGTCCCTATGGTACAGTGAATGCTGAAGTTCTTGAAAGTCACCAGGCTCCTACACCTCAGGTCTTAGACTTGTATGGCTTCTGCAGTACTTTGGTCACTTATGGTGAGTACAGAGGCAACAGTGATTCCAGGACCATACAGCAGAGAATGCTGACATATTTAAAGAAAGGATTATCTCTAAAAAGTACTGAGAACCTGATAATCTGGGTTGTTGGCCTAACCATGCTACTTACTGATTTTTGGCAAGAAAGGAAATTAACATTTATTATATGGCTGTGTGTACATCAGTCACAATACATTTTATTATTCTTCTAACAATCATATTTTTACTAGGGAGAAAACAGACTCAGAAAATGAAGTAAGGGATCCCTGGGTGGCGCAGCAGTTTGGCGCCTGCCTTTGGCCCAGGGCGCGATCCTGGAAACCCGGGATCGAATCCCACGTCGGGCTCCCGGTCCATGGAGCCTGCTTCTCCCTCTGCCTGTGTTTCTGCCTCTCTCTGTGTGTGACTATCATTAAATAAATAAATAAATAAATAAATAAATAAATAAATAAATAAATAAATAAATAAAAGAAAATGAAGTAAGTTGCTTTAAAATCTATAGTCAAGAAGTAAAGATTTATTTATCCATGACAGACACAGAGAGAGAGAGGCAGAGACACAGGCAGAGGGAGAAGCAGGCTCCATGCAGGAAGCCCAGTGCGGGACTCAATCCTGGATCCTGGAATCAGGCCCTGAATCAAAGGCAGATGCTCAACCATTGAGCCACCCAGGCTTCCCTGTTCTATTTAAACAAATATCTCTCTGCTACTCACTTCACTTCTTTGACTTACAAATAGCCCTAATTAGGCATAGAGATGTTTACTCTGAGGACCAGGTAAGTGTTATGAATGATGTAGTGACGTAACCACCCCAAGACCATCTGTTTGCAGATAGCTCAGTTGTTATTAATGTCCAGCCACAATCCAATCTGATTGGTCTGATGACATATAGCTCAAAGAAGTGTGGAACTACTGTTAGATCATTCCCTTGTTTGGAACACTATAATTCTATTAATGTAGGTCAAGAAAACACTGTCAGTTTTTTCCAGCCTCACTGAACTGTTAATTCATATTCAACTTATAGTCAACTAAAGCTTAATTTTTTCCCAATAAATGCTGCTCTTAAGCCACAATCTGTCCATCTTATGTTTGTGCTGCATTTTTAGTGAAGGTCTTACTTCCTTCTTATTAAATAGTTAAAAGAAACAGCTATTGGGGATCCCTTGGTGGCTCGGCGGTTTGGTGCCTGCCTTTGGCCCAGGGTGCCGTCCTGGGGTTCTGGGATCGAGTCCTGTGTAGGGCTCCCGCTGTGGAGCCTGCTTCTCCCTCTGCCTGTGTCTCTGCCTCTCTCTATGTCTATCATGAATAAATAAATAAAATCTTAGAAAAAAAAAAAACAGCTATTGTCCTATGACAATGCTCAGGGCTCTAAGAAGTAGGATTTCACTCCTGCCTGTAGGAATCTCCATTGTACAGATGGGACACAGACAAATGAACAGGATAAATTCCTGAATGAAAGTCAAGGGAGAAGAGCATTTTGTAGAAATGAGTGAATGAAGGATTTTGACAGGCATGTTCATAATTACAAACAATTTAAATGTGATCTGGATTGGTAGGACCTTGAATAACTGATGAAGGGACAGTTTCATATAAAACTGTTACTTGGTTTCATTATTTCTTATAGCAAATACTATAGTGCCTTCCATAAAGAAGTTAGAGTAAGAAAATCATATGGAAATGATACTGTATCTTTGCTCTAGTACAAGGCACTTACTACATCCAAGGTATATGCTCAAAGTACACTCATATTTCATCACTAAACTATATCAAATATCTCAAAATTGCCAGCTCGAGAAATAACCATTCTGTCTGCTACCAATGCTTAATTCTAACTTACGTGAAGCATTTCTTTTTTAAAGAAAAATTTTTATCCCTCACAGCCTGAAAAAGGTTTCTTTCATAAAAATAATGTAGTTTTTTTTGTTTGTTTTTGAAAGTGAGAAAAGCATGGTAGTATCTTTATTGTGGCTACTGTTTAGCTGATTTTAAAAAGTTAAAAAAAAAAAAGTAAAAAAGTTTGGGCAGCCTGGGTGGCTCGTGGTTTAGAGCCGCCTTCAGCCCAGGGCGTGATCCTGGAGACCAGGATCCAGTCCCACATTGGGCTCCATGCATGGGGCCTGCTTCTCCCTCTGCCTGTGTTTTTGCCTCGCATTCTGTGTGTGTCTCATGAATGAATAAGTAAAATCTTAAAAAAAAGTAAAAAGTTTTCACTTCTGCTGTCATCTAGGGTTGAGCTAGGCTGAGGCAGAAAGAGAAGGAAGATACCTACAGGGAAGATCCAGCAAAAGACTGCAGAAAGCAGACAAATTAGAGGGAAGAAAAAATAAAAGTGCTGATGGGTTGTACCAATAAATCATGGTTACGTGTGTAGTCTTCCAAACTCCTCTTATTTTAAGTGATACCTCAATCAAAGAAACGCTATATAATATATAACAAATACAAACTAAGAAACACTATATATATATTTATATGTTTTGTATGTATTTATATATATATATATTATATATGTGTATCAAACACAAAGGATGTTAGTTACAAAATAATTCAAGTCTTACCTTACAGGAAACAACTGAGGAAAACATCCCTGTGTTTCACTTTCAACAAATTTTTGGATCTGAAGCACTTGTTTTAAAAGATGTCCCTTGGAAGATTTGTCAATTTTTGTTAATACCATCTGTAAGAAAACAAATATGCAAGCATTGGAAATAAAGATCTTATTAATATACAGTTTTACACACTTTAGCTACAATTTTTAAAAAAGATTTATTTATTTATTCTAGAGAGAGAATGAGGGCACAGGAGGAAGGGCAGGGGGAGGGAAAGAGAAACCTTAGCTGACTCTGGCTGAGCATAGAGTCCCATGCAGGGCTCAATTCCACAACCCCAAGATCACAACCTGAGCCAAAAACAAGAATTGGACACTTAACCAACTATACCACCGAGGCATCCCTAGCTACAAATGTTTAATAACAATTAGGTGACCTTTGTAAGTTTCTTAATCTCTCTATACTTATTTTTTCATCTATAAAATAAAAGTGACACCCCCAAAAGGAGTTACCATGAGGATTAAATGAGTTAATGCATGCAATGTATAAAGCATGTATGATGTGTTTGCTGTTTAATGGTGCTTTAAATACACAAAGCCATAATATCTTGGATTCAAGACCAGTGAAAAGGACCCTTGAGCCATATTTGCAATTGACATAAAACAAATGTTTCATGCAATCACTATATATGTTAACTAAGATACATAGAATTATTGGGTTGATCCATATAAAATTGCCAACTTACAATCATTTTTGACCAGGAAATAGTTCTGCCTTAAATGTAATAATATAATGGAAAACTAGAAATCAGGCTATTTGTATCTTATATCCACTACAATTATAGGAATGATTACAAAATCAATTAAAAAGTAAAACTTTGATCTATCAATTTTCCTGGGGAATTTCTATAAAATTAAATTTCCTGAAATAATAACCTATGCTTTTCAGTTATAGAAAATGTTAATGGCAAAAGGAGTGAGAGGCAGAAAGTCTGTGGTTTCTAATGACTTGTGAGTCCCTCCAATTGGGAATCTTTCCTCATAAGAGCAAATATGCTGAAATTTAAAAGGAGGCATAATTTTTCTATCACAACCTCTTTTCCAAAGAAGAAAGTAATATTTCCTTAAAGTTAAAACTGAGAAAAATATATGATTTCACAAATTGGTATCTATGATACCAAATTAGGAATGCTATATCACTTAATAAAACCAGTTTGGCACTATTGAGTATTTTCTGCTATATGAACTATAATCCAACCTTTGGCTCCTCATACTAATTGTAGTTCTAGCTTTTGCTTCACAGGGCTTTTGCAAATCCCCAAATTCCATAACCACAAGAATACAAAAGTGTTGCTGACTAGCAACATGGTTGGATTTGCATTAAACTTTACTGATACGTTTTAGTGGTCTCCTAACTTTTTTTGAAACCAAGTTATAGTCAATGGGTTCTTCACTCTTCCTTTGGAACTCTGGGGTGCTATTTTATCTGGAGAACTCATGAAGCAAAGAAAATATAGATACTAACCTACTAAGTTGTCTATTCTAGGAAAACAACAGAAAAAACAGAGGTATGATATTCCCAGAAGAAATTTTCTTTTCTTAAAGAATGTAAAAATCCTACCTGTGTATGCTGGAGCCAGCTATTTTCTTGAAATGATTCTTAAACTTCAAAAACTAGCAAATTTTTCAGTTGCAATTTCATTGACATTTTGGTAAGTACTATATGCAAACTGCTGTTAAAAAGCCACTAACATGTTTTAGACAAGTATTTATATTGCCATTAAAAAAAATGAAAGGGAAAAGCACTTCGGAACACTAAATGAACAGTTTAAAAATACTTTGATTATAATTTTGAAAACCTAACGCTGAGAGAAAGAAAAGAAAATAGAAGTACCATAGAACTTACCTATTAAAGGCTGATAAAAAGATTATTCAAAAACTACTCTTGCAGAGGTAAGATCTGCTCTCTCACTAAAGAGAGAGCAGACACACACACACATACACACACACACAAACTCAAGTGCACACGCATATACACAAACTGGTATTTCCAATAGCAACCATAATTCAAAAGAAATACTTACCACATAAGGTAATGCAAATTCTTCACACATTCCTATGGCAATATTGTCGGTTTTTTGAATTCCAACAACACTATCCACTAACAAAAATGTTCTCATCAAACTATAAGAATGCAGAAATAAAAATTAATGACAATATAAAATATACTCATTCATTTCTCCCCCTGACCCTTACTATCCTAAGAAATTTTTCCTTTGGATAATTTTCACTCCAAAATTTAAAAATTTTTTAGACAAAAGGAATTCTCGGTTCACCAGAAGTCCATCCTACAATCCAAGAAATCTCAATGCTGTTACTTTCAATCACTAAATTTACCAAATATTAATTTATTTCAATAGCAAGTATTGGACCTAAGATCCCCTGCCAAGGACTGGACACAAAGATGAATGAGTCTCTTCCTTTAGAAGCTTGAACTCTAGTGGGAGAACAAGAGATGACCTCAATTACCTATAAGTTATCACAAAAATGTCTAAATTTTCAAATAATACTTTAAGACTAACAGGTAAGAGAAAACAGACACATTATGTTTTGTATTTTTTTGTGTAAATATTTCATCTTAGTTTCTATGTAAAGCTATAACAAGCAAGATACTTGCAGATACTTCTTTATACTTCAAAAGTTTGTTTTATATGTTGTGGTAATGCTTGAAACATAGAACTGCCATTTGACTACTTATGGAGACAACAAAAGTAACGTTTATAGATGACGTGGTGTCAGAAGTATTTAAAATAGGGCAGCCCTGGTGGCTCAGCAGTTTAGGGCCGCCTTCAGCCCAGGGTGTGATCCTGGAAACCTGGGATTGAGTCCCACGTTGGGCTCCCTGCATGGAGCCTGTTTCTCCCTCTGCCTGTGTCTCTGCCCCTCTCTCTGATGAATAAATAAATAAAATATTTTTAAAAAGTATTTAAAATATACTGAGGTTTATTTATTTATTTATTTAAATATACTGAGGTTTTTTTAAATGTGGTAAATACCACAATATAAGAAAATTAATGAACTCTGCTGAAATACATTTATAATCTCAATTTAGAAAACCCCTTGAATTTAACATTAAGCTAATCTACAGGAAAAAAATTAAGCAAGCATTATATACCTTGGCCCTAAATATTATATTACAGAATATTATGAGAGTAAAATGTACTTTCTAAAAGAAGTCACTTGATAATGTGAAGTCATAATGTGGAGAATGTTAATGTTCCATTAATGAAAATGTGCTTTTGGATTAAACTTATAAGAAAATTTTTTCCTTACTTCCTTCGTTCTTTTAGATAGGTCTCTACCATGTCAACAAAATCTTCGGGAGCTCTATAGCCATAACCTGGCATGTCCACCAATGTAAAATATTTTCCAACTTTGAAAAAATTCATTTTCTTTGTGTGTCCCTGATAAAATAAATGGAAAAATAAAAGCTTTCTTAAAATATGTCCTTTACATGTTTAATGACTCAAAATATTTTCTATTCAATCAGCAAATATTTATTAAGAGCCTAAGTGTCCTGAATATAATCCTAGCTGTGCTGATGATGATACAGGAAAAGATAAAAGAGAAGTGGCTGGTGATAAGCTTAGATGACACTACTTCTTCCCTCCAATTCATTCTTAAAAGAATCTATATGACTTAAAAAGAATTTTTGATTAGGAATATGTACCCAAAATATGTTGGGAGTCTTTTCATTAGCTCTCTCTCTCTCAGTGAAAAGTTACCTTGTAATAGTGTCACGCATTAGTCAGTATTCTCTGATGAATAATATATTTCCACTTTAAAGAGAAATAAATTATGGCACAAATTGGTTAAACTAAAAATACTTACTGCCAGTCACATAGGTTTTCATAAAACCTAGATGCAAAACCTGATAAGACTACTGCTTCCCTAGAATCAGGATGTTTTGCATGTTTCATTAGATGGTTTTAGTGCTTTCATTAAACCATTTTTAAAAAGAATGTACAGCACTATAAAATATATGTTAAACTAAAACGATATAAAGATGATAAAAAGTCATGGTCTCGTGTCCAATGGCACTATTAATCAGAAAGCAAAAGATTAAGATAAACAATTTAAAAAGTAAATTGTTTGGAATTAGAACAGATATTTTCAGAGGAGTGTCAAGAATACATTTCTTCCATTGTCCTCTCAAAGCAGGAAGGGAACCCACCCTACCTAGAAATGAGAGGTTAGCTGTATTATTTGGTGAGACAGAGAAGGCCTAAGGATAGGAGGTTTAATGAATTATAACAATCATTAGCATCAGCAATGGAGCCAGGGAATCAACTATATGAAGAAATGGGGAGCAAGAGAAGACTAGTGAAGCTTCATGGAAGGGTTCCAATGCAAGTAAAAGGGGGGCAGTGAGCCGTAGGTTAGTGGGAACGTTTGCCATGGATAGATAATAAGCTGAGGAGAACTAGGGCTGAGTTTTAAGGACACGGTATCTTAGATATTGGTGGTGTGCATTATTGAGAAAGAGTAAAGGAAATTTTAAAAAGGACAGAAAGCTACTATAGCAAACTGGGTGGGATAATCTCATAATTTGGCCCTGGGTAAACTGAGGTCTGCCTAATATATATATGTATATGTATGCAAGTTTCTCTTTATCTTATCTATATCTATATATAAAGAGAGAAGGGGTAGGAAAAGGGAGGGAGAAAGGAGTTAGCAGAGTATACAAGATTATAGGAGAAAAAAACCGCTTCAAAGCAGTTTCCTCTAAAATCATTCATTTCGGGAATATAAAAAATAGTGACAGGGAATAAAGGGGAAAGGAGAAAAAATAAGTGGGAAATACCAGAAAGGGAGACAGAACATGAGGTGGGTAGGGGGTGGGGCTGACTGGGTGGCGGACACTGAGGTGGGCACTTGACGGGATGAGCACTGGGTGTTATTCTGTATGTTGACAAATTGAACACCAATAAAAAATAAATTTATTATTAATAAAAAATAAAATCAGTGTGGAACTAGATGATCATTCTTAAAGAAATATAGAATGGCAATAGAACACTTAACCTGGCAACTCTTTTGAAAAGATTTGGACAAAAGATTTCCTCAAGAAACTGGCAAGACAACTAAAATCCAGACATACTTCCTTTTTCTTCAGGGAAATATACAGGCATTAATAAAATGTCTCACTTTACTACTTGTTTGAAAGAAATCATTGTTCTAGGAAGTTAACAAGTATGATTGCTTGTAACTCTCTAGGAAGTTAACAAGTATGATTGCTTGTAACTCTCAACATTAGTCACTTTAGTCATTTCAGAGATAGTTCAGACATGTTTTAATTTCAGTATGCTATTTCTTTTATATCTCACCTCCCCAACCTTTCCTTCAACATACCGGCTTTTTGGAGACTCTGACTTCGACGTCTGGGGCCAGTGAAAATAAGGCTTTTATTAGAGAGGATTTTCCAACATTGCTTCTGCCTATAAAACATACCTTATACAAGGAAAAAGAAGATAACTGAATACTAGGTATATATATTCATTTTTGTTATATGTTGTACTAGCTGCAAAAATCTGTCAAACTATTGTCTTGCCTAGCCATGTAGAAAGGTGGTTTATGTTTAGTCAAACCTCAAATTCTAACATAGAGCTACTATCTACTGAATGATTCCCAGTGCCATGTACTGTTCAAAGCACTTAACGTAAATTTTCTTATCTAGGGACACCTGGGTGGCTCAGTGGTTGACAATCTGCCCTCAGCTCAGGTAGTGATCCTGGGGTCCTGGGATCGAGCCCCACATCGAGCTCCCCACAGGGAGCCTGTTTCTCCCTCTGCCTGTATCTCTGCCTCTGTGTGTCTCTCATGAATAAATAAAATCTTAAAAAAATGTTTTCTTACCTATTTTTCCAGTATCTCTATAAGGTAGGTAATACTATTATCCCCATTTTACAAATGATAAAACTAGAGACAGAGAGAGGCTAAAAAAGCGGCCCAAAATTATATAGCTAGAAAGGGAAGAAGTGGGAATTTAAACTCGGAACATCTATATCCAGAACCTGTGCCTTGAATTACATTATGCTACTCAAGAATATCTGGGACATTTATTAAGCATTCCATATTAACAAAGCTTTTTAAAGTTAAAAACTAGACGCATTCCGACAAAACTTATTCTCAAGTACAACTACAAGTCTGAAACTGCCAGGAAACTGATTTTTCCCCCCCAAAAAAATCCCAAAGTAGACTGTAACACCACTGTATTTATAGGTTATTCCTCCCCTTTGACCTCTCACTCCAATTAAGGTTTTCTCCTTTAGACTTCTATAGCCTAGAAAGGAACATAATGTTCCTGATACTAACCATTAATAGACATGACCCTGCTTTTTAACATGGTATTGAAGGAGGTACAATACCAACCAGTGTTTTTTTTTTTTTTTTTAAGATTTATTTCATGAGAGAGAGAGACGGGCAGAGGGAGGAGCAGGCTCCATACAGGGAGCCCGATGTGGGACTCCATCCAGGACCACTGAGGCACCGAGGCTGCCCCCAACCAGTGGTTCTTGGTGAAGGTGGTATCACCCTCTGGGGGGGGGGGGGGGGCTTTGGGAATCTGTAAGGGTATTTCTACTTATGGATATGACTGGGTGGCACTTGGTGGAGCCGGGGGACGCTAAATATTTTGCAAGACTGGGGTCTGTCCTTCAACAGGAGTTGATCTGAGTCCTGCAAACATTTCAAATGCTCTGCCGGATTAAATCCAATAACAGTATGAGTAAGACTGAATTAAAAAAAAAACAAAAAACGAATTACACAAAAAGTCCGGAATTCAGAAGCTTCAGTCAAAATCCGGTACTATCTCAAAATCTTTAAATGACCTCCCTACACCCTTAGCTCCCACTACTCAAACTATCACACCAGTTCCAATTAGGACAGTTTCCACCGCCCTGGTGCAGTCCCAAGTAATGACATCCGTAAGGCACGCGTTAAAGGCACTCTCCGTGGAATTTCACTCACGCTGTTTAAGACAATAAACCTACGTGGTTGCCATGTCTATGTGATTATTATTTTCTGGACGACAGGAAACCGAGACTGGGTGAAAAAGACGTACGTTTAAGGGCCACCACCTTTGTGGGACTATTAAGACTTTTCATTTTCTTCACTCTGTGTCGTTCGTCTCGGCACGTTTTCCCCCACTTTCATTAAAAAAGAAAGAGATCACAAAAGGCCAGTCAGGTTTTTTTTTTTTTTTTGAACTGGTATGGGCTTCGCCATCTTTTCCATATCCATTACCCAAAAATAACTAAAACTACACGTGTTTTCGTTAAATTCTATGCGTGAATTCTATGCGGATTTGGTTAAAATAATTCTATGCGTCCACACAGAGTTGGAAAATCTCTCTCTCAAAAAAATAAAAAAAAAAAAGAAAAAAGAAAATCTCTGTCGGTGCCAACGATGGGCGAGGGCAGGAGGCCCCAGTCGCCGCGACCCGGGGGCAGCGGCGGCTCTCACCTCAGGGTGAGGGAGGTCCGGGGCGTGGTCGAGACGCACGGCGGAGCTGACGTACTCGATGCGGTGCCGGCCGCCGGCGGTGAAGACGCTCTCCGCCTGAGAGATGGCCTCCAGGCTCGGGTCAAAGGTCTTCACGTGGAGGCCCAACCTCGAGTCCGGTGTGAGCTGCCGCTGCAGCTCCCGTAAGGGGAACGCGAGCTTCGTCATTTGTCTCGGGGGCAGCCTGAGAACTTCCGCGAAGGTGCGGAACGTGCTGCAAGCTCGGCTCACGCGGCCCGGAACCGCCGGCCGCTCCAGGAGCCTGCTCGCGGCTCGCCGCAACCCCCGCGCGGTCATTTTGCGCTCCCACAAGCCCCGCGGCGTGTGGTCTGCGCCTGGGGGACGCGCCGCTCCCGCTACGCCTGCTGGGAATTGTAGTCTCATCCGGCCTCACACGTTTCCGCCCCAGAGCTGGAGGCGGAGGTTTCCTCGCGGGGGCGGAGAGGCGGGGGACTCAGAGGAACTGCTGGTTGAGTCACACGCAGCCGCCCGCTGACGACTGTGCCTTTGACATGTATTATCACCGTGAAGCGGTTGTTAAGACAGTTACAGAGGTGAAAAGACATATTTGGGCTGCGTGGCCCTTGAGTGTCAAACGAAGGAGCAGATGTGTGAAACTCTGGTAGATTCCAGGCCTGTTTACCCCTCGCTGTATCCGGTGGTGTCACGGATCATCGACGTTGATGCGGACGTTCCCATCACTCGGCGAAGATGTGATGAGCTGTTGTAGAGCTGCGATGGATGCGCAGTCCCAGAGGGAACTGTCAAAAGTCCGGGAAAATCAGGCCACATCAGTGTTAAAAGATTCAGTCTGCTGGATGGGGTGTTGCCATGGTACCCTTGGTGTTCTTGAGATAGCTTGACTGACGGTTGGCAGCATGTGGGTTCCAGGGGGTCGGTCTGGGTGAAGTAGCTCCCTCTGCAAAGGACCTAGCCTCCTGGCTGGGCAGGGTTTCAGGCCTTCGATTCAGAGTAAGATTTAAATCCCAGTGGGGAAGAGGAACGTGGATTAGGAAACCAAGCAGCTACTTAAATCATGCAGAGTTTGCAAACATAACAAGGAGGTGAGATAGGGCTTGAATTGATCCAAGGGCATCGCTCTTCCCCGGGGAACTGTGCGAATCCCACCCTGGGTCTAGGTCCACAGCACTGAAGTTAGCATGTATTTTGCTAAACAGAAAGAAGCTGGGAGAGGCCGATAAATGAGGATTGTATTCATGTACTGAACCATTATGTACTCCCCTGTATGATACTGTAGGGTACATTATCTAACAGAGTGGGAAGGCATCCCCTGCAAGATTCCATCATTTGTTAATTCATCAAATATGTAATGAGCACCAACTATATGGCAAGTGCTACACTGGACGCTGGAGATGTATCAGAGAATAAACAGAAATGTTAATTCTGTCCCCATGTTATTGTCTTGAGACAACAAATAAGTAAAACAAGGAATATATTAGATGATGAATGCTTAGGAAAAGGCCAAAGAGGAGTCCCGAGGTTGTGTGTGTGTGTGTGTGTGTGTGTGTGTGTGTGTAGCCATTATGTTGAAGTCGGATGGGCAGCTGGCTCTGCCGTTGTCACAGTGGTAGAATGTGAGTCCAGCACTCATGATGGCCATTCTTCCCAGCTACGTGGAGGACACCAAAGGCACTTGAAGAGACAATGATGCCAACACACAAAGAAAAACCATATCGAGAAGCGGGGGTCCAGGCAGCGTGACTCCTGATGAGCTATGTTGACTATCATGTTCTCTGTCCTTCAGCTCTTCAGTCACACAAGTCATTATGTTCCTCACCTTCACTAGACTGTATATGGACTGGACTGTATATGACATGGATTTGGCTGCAACCAAGAGTCCTGATTAATATAGCACTGTAGGATGTTGTGTGGTTCCTCGTGTAAATCCAGAGCCATCAGACTTGTGGGATAGTTGGAATGTCCTAGGTAATTTTCAACCGTGTTATAGAGAAGTCATGGTAGAGCTTTAGGGCTTAAAGTTAAGTACCTGTGACAGCAGATTAGGCAGGCCAAAACGTTATCCTCCCTTGCTGTATTGGCTGGACTTTAGGGAGTTTAAGTCTCCTTTCCACTCACAGTATTTCCTCATCCAGTGGGTATTTATCATCTTTGGTAAAGGTCAGTAATCTAGATACACTGTGAAAATCATCAGAGTTCAGGATGTGTTTATGGTTCATCCTCCTGAGAAAAAGTACCTTGTGTTTGACAGTTTAGAAGGTAGTTTACCACAAAATTAACAAGATCTTACTACTTAGTATGACTTGGGGAGGTATTATATACTTTGCATATATTCCTTAGCATTAGCGTTTATTGCTACAATCTGGCTGGCCTAAATGCCATAGTATTATTCTGTCACCTTCATCTAAGGAGAACGGGAGGAACACAGAACAGTGGCAGGATCTTAGCATTAGGACAGGGTTATCTCAATTGTTCCCTCAGTGATCTCTGTCTCTATAATGATTGGCCGTTAGTTCTGGGGTGATCTCAACTTATGTTCAAATTCTATAGGTGTCAAATTTAGGGAATGGCAAACATTGTAGGCTGAACTAGGTAGATAGAGTCAATAACATCAGAGAATCAGCAAGCATAGCATACATGTAGATCAACTCTCATCTAAGGCCAAGAAGTTTGCATGCTCTGCCAGAAGCAAAGGCAGAAATTCTAGAAAACTCACTTCTAGATGCAGAGAAAGGTAAAGATCTGAGTGTCCAATTTACACAAAACATTTTCCTACCATACTCTTCCCTAGTAATAGTAATTAACATGTATTAAGTGCCTGCTATGCCTGGAATTGACCTGGGTGCCAGGAATAAAAGAAAAACAGGGTCACCATCTAATAGGGAACTCCAACTCTTGTAATAGGAAGAAAATATTGGGAGAAAAGAAGAAGGAGGAGGCATTATATGAATGGGAGCACCATGGAAGAACCTTCCACATGTAACTTAAATTGCTTAAGTTGTAATGACTACTATCTGAATGAATGCAGCAAATTTAAAATGCATTTATATTTTTCTCAAGTTTTCTGCACAACAGCTCATTTCATTTAAAAAATGTACATTAGGGGGATGCCTGGGTGGCTCAGCGATTGCACATCTACCTTAGGCTCAGGGCGTGATCCCAGAGTCCCAGGATCAAGTCCCACGTCGGGCTCCCTGCATGGAGCCTGCTTCTCCCTCTGCCTATATCTCTGCCTCTCTCTGTGTGTCTCTCATGGATTAAATAAATAAGATGTTTTTAAAAAGTTTCTTAAAAAATAAAACTAAAAAATAAAAAAGTACATTAGGGACTCCTGGGTAGTGCAGTTGGTTAAGCATCCAACTCTTGGTTTCCACTCAGGTGGTGATGTCAGGATCATGAGATGGAACCCTGAGTTGGGCTTTGCACTCATTGCAGAGTCTGCAAAAGTTTCTCCTTCCCAATCCCATGCTCCCTGCTCCCACTCTCTCTCACACACTTTCTCTTTCAAAGTAATCAATTAATTAATCAATCAATTAAAAATACATTTTAAAAAGGTGCGTTAGGGGCCCCTGGGTGGCTCAGTCAGTTAGATGTCTGCCTACGTCTCAGGACCCTGGGATGGAGCCCCTGGTTGGGCTCCATGCTCAGCGGGGAGCCAGCTTCTCCTTTTCCTTCTGTCTCTTCCCCCGCACTCCTGCTTGTGCTCATGCTATTTCTGTTTCATATAAATAAATACATAAATACAATCTTTTAAAAAAATGTACATTAGATATCCCCTAACATGTTGATACAAGTTTATGGTGCACACATGCAATGTGATGTATGACTTGTTTCTTTAATGTTCTAACTGGATTGTAAATTATTCTTGAGATTCATTGTTTTACCATCAATCTAGAACAACAGAGATGATCCTCTTCTTCTGGAACTCAACACAATTTAGTTTCACTTTATATTTCATTAATGTCGCTTTAGAGACTATCTCTAACTTCAGAGAGGGTTTTTCCTTCAGAGAAGCCTTTTGAGCTTTCTTTTAAGGTTGTTCCTGCTATACTAAGAGATTTCTTTAAAGAGATCTGGAGATTAAATATCAGACAGTGCTCATGTGTAGGAGGTGAGTTCTTAGAATGATTTGGGTTTGGAGGAAGGGTAATGTAGAGCTTCACTTCCTTCAAAGTTGTTTTTCTCAATAGAAAAAAAATGTTTTATGTAGTCAGTTTTTCTCATTTGTAATTGTGTGTTTGATTTCTGTCATACTTAAGCTATTAAAATATTTTAAAACACTCTTCAACTTGTGTTTTTATATTACTCAGGTTCCTTTTTTTTTTTTTTTTTGCCAGAAAAAAAAAAGCATGGATTTTGCTGTTCTCACTGATGACTTCATTAACATTTTAATTCTTTTTAGCTAATTGACCAAGTTATTTTAATGGGTAAATTTACCTTGTATATCTCTAATCTATATCTTCATTGCTTTATTGTAAGTGAATGGTGTGTTCTCTGGCACCCTGAGTAGATGAGATGCATTCCAGGGGCAGAGCTGTTGAGATATATTCAGATCATTTAATTCACTTACAAATAGATTTGTCATGTGTTCCCAAGACTACTCCCCAGATTCAGCGGTCAGAATTCAGTCCTCCCCAGATTAGGAGGACTCACAGTGCTCAGCATGTGATTGTACTTTTGGCTATGATTTATCACAGTGAAAATACACAAAGCAAAACTGGTTAAGGGGAAGGCACTCAAGGTAATGTCTGGAGGTCAGTCAGCCACAAGTTTCTAGGAGTCCTTTCCCAGTGGAGTTGCACAGGATGCACCTGATTCTGCCCATAATATGAGAAATGTCTCCCAGGAACACTTACTTGAGCCTAGACTCTAGCATTTGTATTGCAGGCTGTTCATATAGTAGTAACTGACTCTAGTCACTGAAATTCCAGACTCTTGGAAGGAAAGCAGGCGCTCAGTATAAACCTCATTTTATCTTTCATACAAACAGTAGAGTTTACACTGAGCCACTCTTGTTATTTAGGTAACATTTTCTAATCAAGTTCCCAGACACCAGCCAAGCGCCAGTCTGTAAACAAGCCCTTCTGGAGATTGCAGTCATAGGCCTGCTATGTTAACTCTTTTCTGTACATTGATAAAAAGGTTAAAAATTTTAAATAATTAGTTAATTTGAGAGAGAGTAGGGGGAGGAAAGAATCCTAGGCAGACTCCACACTGAGCACACAGCCTGACTCCGGGTTCCATCCCACGACCCTGAGATCACGACCAGAGCTGAAACCAAGAATGGGAGGCTCCACTGAGTGAGCTACCCAGGTACCTTTTTTTAAGGTAAAAATTTTAAAAGTAAGAAGTTCCTCATCTGCACTTATTATGAAACTGTTCACTTGTAGGGAAGTCAGTTATGTTACAGGTTCTGCTCTAAATACAAATAACTTCCCTGGAGATTTTTTAAAAAGTGGAACAAACCTTCTCTAGTCTTCTTTAGTCTTTTTAAACTAGAACTTTGTGGGAGGTAGCTAGGTCAGCTACCTATAATGAATCATGGGGCTTCTAGAGAGCAGTTGGCACTGAATGATAGTGGTTGAGTTGGTGTGAATAGCAGATCCTAGGTTGACCAGGTGTGCTCTGCTGCAATGTTTAGCTGCTGTTGAGTGCAGCTAGATCCTTGACCATTCATTCCTTCCAATCTGCTTACTCACTCTCCTCATGGGCTGGATAGTACATTTGTTTTGTTTTATGATTGCTTTTATAAGGGAGTAATGCCTAGGGTAGAAATACCAGGGAGTTACCTGATAGGCAGGCCCTCATGGGTGGAGGGCACAGGAGTGGTTAAGTGTAGAATGTAATGTTAGAGTCTTCACGCTGTGATGTTCCCCTCTACCGCCTAAACCAATACAAACCAGGGCCTAGACCTTCACTCTTCTCCCCAGATATTTGTTATTTGCCAAGGTAGCTAACTAATTTTACCATGCTAATTGAGCTCACAGACTCATATTATGAGCCCTGAAGGAAAAAAAAATCATTCTGGAAGTAGTACAGTGAACAGACCTGGTGCACAAAGAATTTAAAATAAAAACAGTAAATATTATCAGAGAAATACAGGAGAATATAGGAAATATGAAACAGGAAGCTTCAAAGGAGAATAAATTAGAAATATTGGATATTAATATATTATTGTTGATGTAAAGATCCCAATTGTTGGATTTCATAACTGAATAGTAGAATGAATACAGCTGAAGAACAAAATAGTGACATGGACAATCAGCTGAAGAACAAAAAAGTGACATGGGCAATCAGTTGAAGAACAAAATAGTGACATGGACAATCAGTTTGGAGAATATTCTAAGAAAGGGGTAAAGTTCTAAGAATTAGGAGGTGGTAATGAGATAAAAAGTTAAAAAGTTGTGCTACTTAGCTGGCTCAGTTGGAGAAGCATGCGACTCTTGGTCTTGGGGTTGTAAGTTCGAGTCCCATGCTGGGTATAGAGATTACTTAAAAATAAAATCTTTAAAAATAAATTTAAAAATTTAAAAAGTTAAGACCTGTTGGGTATAGGAGAGGAAATGTTATTATCAGTATGATTGGAGTCACTGTAAAATAAATGGAGGGATATTAGTATTTGAACAATAATTATTGGGGTACTTGAGTGGCTCAGTCAGTTGAGCATCTGACTCTTGATTTTTGTCTCAGGTCATGATCTCAGGGTCATGAGATAGAGTCCTGCATTGGGCTTTGCACTCAGAGTAGAGTCTGCTGGAGATTCTTTGTCCTTCCCACTCCCTCCCCCCTGTTATCTCTCCCAGCTTGTTCTCTCTCTCTCTCTCTCTCTCTCAAATAAGTAAGTAAGTAAGTAAGTAAGTAAGTAAGTAAGTAAGCAAATAATAAAAGAGATCTTTAAAAAAAGAATTATTGGAAGTTTCCAGAATGGAAGATATGTGTTTGAAAGGGCTTATATGTATATCAATATATCATCAAGACATATGATAAAACTCTATACCTAGACATATTAAATTGACATTTTAGAGCACCAAATTAAAAAAAAACAAATGCTACAAGTTTCAAGAGGATAAATGCAGGTCAACTACTAAGCAATAAAAGTCAGACTAAATTTTGTGAGTGGCAACACTGGATGCAAGAAAAGAGTAAAGTAGCATTTTTAAAGCATTAAATAAAATAAAAATCAAGCTTAGTAAATTTTATTGACCAGTGACACACAAAAACATATTCTAAAATCTAGAACCAAAAGTCTGGTCTAGACCAGTGCTACTCAAAGGGCCATTCAAAGAACAGTTTGAAAAAAAAAAAACAAAACAAACAAACAAAAAAAAACAAAGAACAGTTTGTTATCCATCTCGATGAGATAAGGAGCTTGTGTGGGAATGTACATCAAATCAGTACACTGCTTCTTTTACTGAGAAAATCTTGCTAAGAAAAAAAGTCAGCTGAACTAAACTAAAAGCTTAGTAATAGAGTGATTTACACTGGCATAAAGCTTTTTTTTTTTTTTTTAATTGCAAACTGATATCCATTTGTGGACCAGCACTGGTTTATGAACTATCTTTCCAGTAGCACTGCTCTGGAAGCTACCAACATGGGGTAAGTGTGGGTATGTAAGACCCTAGGGACAAAAGAGTAAGCTTGGAGGTTTGTCTTGGTTTTACGGTGTAGAGAAGATTTAGGTATTGATAAACTTTAACACTTTATAGGGAAAAATAAGCAAGAATATAAACTTATCAAGTTGGATAATCCACTGTAAGACTGAAACCAGGATGTAGATCTTTCAAAATAAAACAAGAAAATTACATTTTTCTAATAGAAGTATTAGGGAAAAAAAAGTAGATAACCTTAAATAGAATGGTAAATAGGGAATTAGAAATAAGATGGCTGAAATAAGACCTCATATCACAGCAACATAATAAATATAAATAATCTAAACCAATAAAGTGATAAGATTCTTATGTTGGTTAAAAAAAAACCAAATAAGATAACAAAATACAAGTTTCAAATCCATCAGATAACTTTATATTCTTTGAATCAAAGTTTAAGATAAAAATAGATAGCCTTTTCTCTTCTTCTAAACTATTTATTGGAAGCATGAGTCAGCTAAGGGGATTAATATCTAGAATAAAATAACTTTAGTACATTATAAAAAATATGTATATAGCTAACCCCAAATAGATAAGAAGCTAGGCAAAGCATATGAGTGATCAATTCATATGAGTGGGGAAACTAAATTGTGTAGAAACAAGAAAAGGATTTATGACATAATTACATAAAGGCTTATATCTCATCCAAACATAGAAGGACCATTAAGAGAACACTTAGCCTACATAATAGTAATTAAAGTCAGCCATCTTTGATATCTTGCCAGCATTTTTTCTTATACAAATCACAGGTTACATTAAAAAAAAATCTGTTTCAAAGGTATATTTGTTAAGATAGGAAGACAGAACATATTTTATTTAACAATTTGTTATCTTGATTTATAACTTTAAAATATTTGGCCTGTACCTGCACTCTCACCTGGCTCCACAAATATTAGGAATGGGCCTGATAAAGGAGGTAGAATTATAAAATAGAATCATAGCAGGCCTTTATACTTACTGTGGAAAGTTATACCAGTACCACAGTGGTTAAATGATGTATTAATTTCCTATTGCTAGTGTAACAAAGTAAGTTAGTGACTTATAACAACACAAATTTATTGTCTTATAGTTCTGGAGATCAGAAATCAGAAATGGCTTTAACTGGGCTAAAATCAAGGTGTTGGCAAGGTTGTTTTCCTTCTGGAAGCTCTAGAGGAAATTCTTCTTCCTTGTCTTTGCCAGTTTCTAGCAGCAGCCTGAAATCCTTGGCTCATGATACCTTCCTCCATCCTCAAAGCCAGCATATAGCATCTTCTATCCCTCTCTTTGACTCTGACTCTGTCCTCCCTTTTCTTCTTATTTATGAAAAACTTATGCTTATATTGGACTTACTCAAATAAGGCAAAATAATCTCCCCATTTCAAGCTCCTTAGTTCAATCACATTTGCAAAATCCTTTTTGCCATGTAGAGTAACATATTCACATATTCTAGGGCATAGGACATGGATGTCCTTTGTGAAGACATTACTCTCTCAACCAAAAATGCAGCACGGAATAGGGAGGCAAGTAGAAATTGGAGACCTTGGAGGAATTCTGTAATATTTGTACTACAAGGGAATATATTTTGGAAGAAGAAAACAGTGGTATAAAAGAGTATAAGTAAGGCATTAATAAAAAAAGATGTTTAAGAAATATTTCAGCATGTCACTTCCCCCATATTAGTTCCAATCTGTGGGTTGAATCTTCTTCATTAATACTAATATCCCAGGGACAAGGAGTTGCTATTTGCTTCCAAACTGGCCTAAGGCCAAAAAACAAAACAAAACAACAACGACAACAAATACAAAACAAAAAACTGGCCTAAGACAAATATTAAATACTCAATGACATATTTCTAATGCCATCTTGTACAATTCTGCAATGATGACTGCTCTTGAAGCCTTCTTGGGTACAGGTCTCCCACCCCCGCATTCTTTCCTTTTGTTCAGTCACACCCTTAGGTACACCCTCCAGGCATAGTGTCTTTGATCTGCTGTGGCATATGACCATGACTCACATCGACACTCTCCTGGGTGGCCCCCAGCAGGTGCCCAGCCTCTAGGGCAATCAAAGCAGGTCTTTAGGGAGATGGGGTTATTGAGCTGTACTTGTCCTGTGGCATCTGAGACACAATTCTGTCTGTAAGCCCTCTTAAAAAAAAAAAAAAAAATTTCTTGTCACACTGGACTTGTCAGCTTTTTTTTTCAGACTGAAGGCTCCTTCAGTCTTTGGAGGTCATTTTGCACACATCTCCCTTTCATGGAACACCCAGGAAAACTTAACTCTCCGAAATCACAATAGTTTATTTCCCTCTTTTCCTGATCATTTCATATTGTCAAACCAGATTTAAGTGGTCATAAAATGCATTATCTTAAAACAGAAATTATTTAATACATGTACAATGGACAAAGATAAAAGCAGCCTACTCTTCACATCACATATTCCCCAAAGTATCTACCAAAAGTCACGGTGCTGTCCCTCTGGATGGAGGTGTCTCAAGATAGATATTGTGAAAGTGACTGACTTTTGAAGATGGAGGGATGACTGCTGGTGTTTCCATGGCTGTTGTTTCTGGGGTTCTCGTTTTGAAGAATTAGGTTTTATAGATCAACTTATGATGCAAGCTCATCCCTGGTTCATTCTCTCCAGGGTTCTTAAAACTAGTGGGGGCTTAGTCATAATTGGTTTACTTATTCTTAAGACAAATTTGTTAGAAGTTTCTCATGGGTCTGATTGCTTTATCATGTTCAGCCAAGTAAAATATAGAAACACTAAATCAAAAACAAAAAAAGATCTTATCTATCTTTTCTCAGCACGGAGCATTTAACATCTAAACATTTTCAAGTCTTGTAACCATTTTTTCCCCTAAGGTGAGATAATTTTAACAGTATTCTTTAGAAAATTCCCCTAGACACACTTTCAAATCATATTAAACCACTCCAAAGCTATTGGCAGTATATTAAATCAGAATAATTTAATAAGAAGAAATGAAGCATATAAGAAAGAAAGGTCACTAGTAGGAAAACAGTCAATGGAAAAATAATTTAGATAGATGTTAATGCCACATAAAGTACTCAAGGAAAGATATCTTACTGTAGGACTTTTGACTTAAAAAAATGTTTTAATTTGTTATATGGAATACCTGAGCTTTTATATTCTATTAACATGATCAATGTGACAGGTGACCAAAATAAACAAAGATTTGAATAGAACAAACTGAAGGAAGTTGTATGAAATGGAGCAGCTGCCAAACACAGGGTTCTTCAGCTTCTGTTGTCTTTTTATCTTGCTGCCATCCAAAAGTTAAGTGACATAGTGATTTATTTTTATAAACCATGCTTTTGGATTCATAATTTTATCCTTTTCTTTTCTAATCCAATACAGTGGACACTGGTGAAATGGTCAAGTTCAGGAAATATTAAAAGGAGGAGTCCGAAAGACTTGCTGAGGGATTGTGCGACAAAAACAAAACAAAACAAAAAATTGGTAAAGAATCAAAGGATAAGACTTCTTCTTCTTTTTTTCTTTAAGATTTTATTTATTTATTCATGAGAGATGATTCTGGCCCCAGGATCATGCCCTGAGCCAAAGGCAGAGATGCTCAACCGCTGAGCT
Organism: Vulpes vulpes; assembly: GCF_048418805.1. Classification (NCBI taxonomy): domain Eukaryota; kingdom Metazoa; phylum Chordata; class Mammalia; order Carnivora; family Canidae; genus Vulpes; species Vulpes vulpes. The sequence continues at coordinate 114,805,864 of NC_132780.1, read as the reverse complement.
ACCCAGGTGTCCCAGATGAGACTTCTATATCTGGAAATGGCAGACAGAAATTTACATTAACCTTCCCAATGAAAGAAGTAGAAAAGTGAGAAATAATAATAATTGTTATAATTCTGCAGGAATTTATCAGGGAACTTGCAAGGTAACAAAAAATTACCTGGCCAAGATTGAGAAAAAAATACATAGATTAGTGAAGCTGAAATTTGGAACTGCTTTTACTTTGGGATATTTATTAATCTAGATGACCTGACTGAAAAATTAAGGGATGTTTTGAGAGCCTTTTGGGGGCAGGGATCAGAGGGAAGAAAGGGGAGAAAATAAAACCATTCCTCACGTAGACTGCAATGTAGCTTTCAGGCACCTGGTGATTTACAAAATTTGTCCTAACAGTGGATTAAGATGATCCCAGATTGCTAACTTCACAGATTCCTGGTGGACCTAAATGAACATTGTCTCTGGAGAAAGATAAAATCATTAAAAGTCCTCAAATTATTTCTATGATTTGAAAAGCAAAACATAATATCTGGGACCGGAAGAAATTAACTTTACAGAAGGAAACAAACAAAAAAACCTGATAGAGAACATTTACCCACAGGCACTCTAAATATTGGAATTATTAGAGACTGTAAAATACCCTTTTAATATTCAAAGATTAAAAAAACAAAATTAAAACTTTTGGTAGAGAACTAGAAATTATAAAAATGACAGTAGTTTTGAAACAAGAATAAAATAAACACTCTAGAACAGAAAAAAACAATATAGTAACCAAAAACTAAGTAGCAAAACTGAAGTGTGAATTGGGGAAGTTCAACTTCAAGTCATAATCTTAACAGCTATTTTAAAACTAGGAAAAACATTCTAACATTTTTAAACTTCCAAATTTAACTCTTTAAAGTTCAGCCAACTCAGACTATTTTTTAGTTATTCATTGAAAATGTTACATCGTCGTATAAAAGATAGACAGCATGGTCAAATATGTAATTTGGAAACAAGACTTTTAAATCACTGATATATTAAACAATGACAGTTCAAAAGAATATTTGTCATCCTCCTGAAAATGGTCTATTGTAAATTAAATGAAATTGCAGACAGATATCAGCTTTTTATGTTTCATATTCTTTTACTAGGAAGTTGCACAGAAGTCATTTATTATTAATTTAATACTATCTGAAACTTTGAAGTTTCAGATCCCATTTGGCTCATTCTGGAATATTTCTTTTTAAAATTTCCTGTCCCTTTTTTTAAAAAAAATATTTTATTTATTTATTTATGAGAGACACACAGAGAGAGAGAGAGGCAGAGACACAGGCAGAGGGAGAAGCAGGCTCCATGCAGGGAGCCCCATGTGGGACTCGATCCCGGGACACAGGATCACGCCCTAAGCCAAAGGCAGACACTCAACCGCTGAGCCACCCAGGTGTCCCTCCTGTCCCTTTCTGATTCTCTTTGTAGAATAACTTTCCTGAACATCAGCTTTTAGCCATGGTTTATGAGTTAGCTTTTCATTCTTTTCCGTTCATGTGTGTGTTTTTCTGGACTTCTCTTTTGTCATTCATAGATGAAAATAACATAACTGCCTCTAAAGTCCACCACCATCCCCCACTGTGAGAATTGCCATCTAGTCCCTAAGTGGCCAAAAATCATCTCAGAAGACTTGCTAAGAGGTGCACAAGGGGGAACGAAGAGGTTCAACAACTTGGTCAGGAGTTTGCAGAAAGAGGTAATGGGAGGGAGACCCCCAGCTATCTCTCTCTTTTCTAATGCCATGGGAAAGGGGGCTTCTCTTCTGGCCAGCTCCCCTCCCCATTCCCCATGTTCCCATCCCCCATGTCTAGTTCCTCTTGAGGGAGGTGGGATGTGGGGCTGTGGGAAGAAGGTATAGTGTGAGTAGGCCCCAGGAGAGGGAGGTCCTGGCATGGGGTGGGGATTCCCTTTTCACCTGCACCCTAATGCAGAGTTCCCACAAGTTTACTTTTTTTTTTTTTTTTTTTTGAGAGAGAGAGAGAGAGAAAGAATTTGAGCTGTGAGTAAGATGATTGGCAGCAGTAGAAGGAGAGGGAAAGAGAATCTTAAGCAAGCTCCCTGCTCAGCATGTTGCCTGACATGGGCCTCGATCTAGTGGCCCTGAGATCATGACCCAAGCTGAAATCAAGAGTCCCACACTTATCCCTTGAGCCACTCAGGCACCTCAGTTACCTTTTCAAGGTTTTTATTTAGTAATTTGGTATTTTTGGGAATGAAAGACAATTGTTTGATTGGCATACCACTCTACTTGAGACCAGAATTGGATCAATTATTCTCCAACATTTATCCACATGGCAGGCATTGTGAGGTACCACTTGATTCCTTTGGTGAAGGATTTTTTGTTCCAGTGTTTATAGTGTTGTCAGTTAAAGTCAGATCCTGCATGGATTGACTCACCCAATGTCTTGCTCCTTCTTAGAGTTATATCTGATGACTGATAGATGCAGAAGTATAAAATATGGTCATTTTAGCATAACAGAGAACAACTCTGAAGGGCATTCAAGCTCCAGAGCTCCCAATGGGGTTAGCTGAACTTGTGGGCCTACCTTATTGTTTTATTTCTGGTTCTGTCCACCCTAGTTCCTGTTCCTTCATTTTTACAAGTGACGAATTCAAGGTTATTCCTTAATAAACATCTTTTACACTAAACTCCATTTTAGATTTTGCTTTCTAGGATATTCAACCTTATAACAATTTTATCTCAAATTTCCCAGGAATGAGGCATGGAATCTATTTTCCATCCATCCATCCATCCATCCAACCGTCCATTCACCAATCCATTCAACAATCCATCCACCTCTTTCTACTACTGTTTTTATTAAGCCATCCTGGTGTCTCAGATGATTACTATTCTTTTCAATAATATTTCTTTAGGTCATATCTATTCTATCCATCATGTAGTCAATTGTTATGTTTAGCTAGCTTCCAAAAGATGTAAATAAATGTGCAATGTGAGGTATGCAATCAAAATCACATCAAAACATTACCAAAATCTCAAAGTGCTTGCTATTATTGAATTTATGAAATAAATTTATGAAAACATTAGTTTTAGTTTCACCAAATTATCTCCAGGGGGCAGCAAAGAGTAATCCTAAATTAGTAATTCTGCAACTAGAGAATTAGGGACAGAGCAGTTTTTTTTTTCTTTCTTTTATTACTTTATTGCTTCTTTTCCCTCCTTCTCTCTTCCCTAAGTTCCCCACTCTTCTCTCTCTCTCTCTCTCTCTCTTTTTCTCCAAAACAGATGACTATGAAGCTGTAGGAGTGCCCAAATGGGCAAAATAGTGAGTGAATAGATGAATAGATTTAATAGAGATAAGGAGTGTAGGAGAGGTATTGGAGACAAGACAGAGAGTTAAAATTTAAGTAGTAAATGAGGCCATATTTATAAAGTGTTTAGAACGAGGGCCTAGATGTTAAGCTGAGGGTTTGACATATGCTATTTACTATGGATGTGGTGAGGGAGGCCTAGAATTAATATTTAGAAAAATATAGTGTGGTGACTAATTTCTCTGCTCTGGTTTGACTTGCTGAGATTGCATATATTTTATTTTCAAACATTTGCAAATTTTTCTTTTTGCATAATTTGTGACTTTATATAAAAAAATAATGATTAACTCTCATGTGATAGGGAGAAGCAAGCAGTTACTTGAGCTCTAGGCAGTCAGGACTCAAATCCAGGAGGTGAAAGGATAGGCAATAGAGAACAAAGAGTCAAGGGTAAAAGGCCATTAGAGACTGCAGTAAGTATTCAAGATCCATGCAAAGCTTCTACGTAATGGACAAGCGAACATCTTCTTAACTGGCTTCAATTGCGACTACATATGAATCTGATTCTGGAATCATCTGGCCAGAGGAAGTTTACTTCAAAAGCACTTATAGGCAGATAAATCAGTTTTTGAGTAAATCAACAGTCCAAATTTGGGGGCATTAAATCTTAAAGCAGCTCTAACTTAGTAAAGCTTTCTGAGTCTTTTCATTTCAGCTACCACAACATTAATCAGCATAATATTGTTTTCTTTGTCTCCCATGTGCACTGATTCTTTTTTTTAATTATTTTAATTCCAATATAGTTAACATACAGTGTTATATTAGTTTCATGTGTATAATATAATGACTCAACAATTCTATACATTACTCCGTGCTCATCATGATAAGTGCACTCTTTAATTCCTGTCACCAATTTTGCCCATCATCCCCACACATCTCCCCTCTGGTAACCATCAGTTTGTTTTTTATAGGTAAGAGTCTGGTTTTTGACTTGTTTCTCTCTCTCTCTCTCTCTCTCTCTCTCTCTCTCTCTTTTTCCCCTTTGCTCATTTGTTTTGTTTCTTAAATTCCACATATGAGTGAGACATATGGTATTTGTCTTTCTCTATTTTGCTTAGCATTATACTCTACAACTCCAACCATGTTGTTGCAAATGACAGGATTTCATTCTTTTTTTATGACTGAATGATATTCCATTTCATATATATGGACACTTGGGCTGCTTTGCAATGTCTTGGCTATTGTAAATAATGCTACTATAAACATAGGGGTGTATGTATCCCTTTGAATTAATGTTTTTAAATTTTTTTTTTTGGCAAATACCCAGTACTGTGATTACTGCATCATAGGGAGTTCTATTTTTAACTTTTTGAGGAACTACCATATTGTTTTCCGTAGTGGCCACAACAGTTGCCATTCCCACCAACAGTGCAGGAGGATTCCTATTTCTCCATAGCCTCGCCAACACTTATTTCTTGTGTTGTTGATTTTAGCCATTCTGACAGGCATGAGGTGATGTCTCATTGTAGTTTTTTTTTTTAATTATAGTTTTGATTTGCATTTCCCTGATGATCCATGGTGTTGAGTATCTTTCTTGTCTGTTGGACATGTGTATGTCTTCTTTGGAGAAGTGTCTGTTCATGTCTTCTGCCTATTTTTAAATTGGATTATTTGTTTTTCTGGTGTTGAATTGTATCATTTCTTTATGTATTTTGGATACTAACCCTTTGTTGGATATGTCATTTGCAAATATCTCTCGTTCAGTAGGTTACCTTTTAGTTTCGTTGATTATTCCTTCAGTTATGCCAAGCTTTTTATTTTGATAGCCCTCATGTGCACTGATTCTTAAGTGGCAGTATTGAAGAGAAATTGGAAGACTGAGGGAGTAAATGTTTGGGTTTCTGGTTTGAGCCAAACCTTTCTCTTGATCCTGTCTTTCTCTTCTGCTCTGCTTTTGGGCTCCTGTGCCAAGGGACACAACTAAGGAGAATCTGGGGCCTTTAGATTGTTCAAAGAGGTACATTTACTAGACAAGCACATTTTTCTCTTATTATATTTAATTTCATGGCATTTCTTTGGCTAGCAAACTCCTGGTCCCTTTATTGTTTTTCCAAGCACTTGTTCTCTATAAGAGCTAAGGGCTAGAGTTGGGAGGTTAGAGGTCCACTCCCCTAACTTTTGGATGGAAGAGGTAAAGGAATGGGGAAGAAAGGCTCATCCTCCCAAATCTACTTTGAGAATTCTAAGTATTTTGAAACCATTCTCTTGACTCTTAAACTGGTAATTGTATTTGTAGTCTGACTGAGATGAGAATGTGAGAGTGTGTCTTTGAAAGTTGTTGGCCTGACACTCAAACCAAAGGAACTGAGTGGAGAGAACACCAGGCTAGCAAACATGAAACTTGGGTTTTTACACCCATCTATGTCACCAGGTCACTTTGAGATCTTAGGCAGGTCAGTAAGTCCCTTCTGTGCTTTAGTTTGGGCTGTGGAATTGAACAGGCAATAAAATAGATTATCACCAAAATTTTTTTGATGATATGAAATGATTGTGAAAAAAATGCTCATGTCAATAGAATACTAAGTGGAAAGGACAGGCTACAGACTTGAGTAAGAAACTTACCTAGAATCATCAGACTAGGGCCTCAACCCTGGGTCTCTCCTCTATCAAAACGCAAGATCTTGACCTCTTTAACCTTGGCCTCTACATAGAGGAAACCAGAATGCTTTATTTAATTAATTAACTAACTAATTAATTAATTTAAAAAATATTTTATTTAAGAGAGAGAGAGAGAGAGAATGAATGGTGGGGAGGAGCAGGGGGAGCTGGAGAAGCAGACTCCCTGCTGAACAGGCAGTCTGATGTGGGGCTCAATGCCAGGACCCCCAGGTCATGACCTGAGCCAAAGGCAGCCGCTTAACTGACTGAGCCACCCAGGCGCCCCAGGAATGCTTTATTTTAAATGACATTTCGTCCCTGATTTTTCTGACATCTAGTGAAATATTAAACAATGGGGAAGTTCCTGTTGCTATAGTCCACCATCTTTACATAGCACATCTCTTTGCATACTCCAAGCCCTCAAGTGCCTGATTCCACTGTCTCAATCAAATTGGTTCACTAGAAAGAAAGCTTGAGAAGAGGAAGGGAGGAAATATATATATATATATATAGTTTAATGTTTGGCAAGAAGGAAGATGAAACTGCTAGCCTAAAAGAAAAAAAATGCTTGTTGTTTAATCTTTTTCCTGTTTGCAATATTTCTTCCCCTTCCTGAAGAGTTTTAGTCTTGGTGTAGCAAATAAAGGATTTCTTTTCTCCCAAACATAATCTAAGTGCGTATGAGGTAGCCACAGGAAGGCTGAGGGTTTTTTGGTAAGTCTGAATTCCAGATGTGTAATAGCTAAAGATTGGTGTTTATTTGTAATTTGGCTCAAATGATCAGTCTGGCTCTTTAAAGGTGAAAATAAATGGAAATAAATACTAAATTGTGACAGACTTATATCCCCCTCAAGATGTCCATGTCCTAACCTCTGAAACTTGTAAGTAGTTAAACTTACATGAGAAAAGGGACTTTGCAGATGTGATTAAGAATTTTGAGATGTGGAGATTATCCTGGATTATCTGAGCAGTCCAATGTACTCACAAAGGTCTTTTTTTTTTTTTTTTTTTTTTAAAGTAGGCTCCATGTCAGCATGGGCCTTCAACTCATGACCCTGAGACTTGAGCTGAGATGAAGTTAGATGCTTAACTGACTGAGCCACCCAGGCACCCCTCACGAGGGTCTTTATAAGAAGGAGGCAGGAGGGTTTACGATCCAAGGAGACTTGACAACAGAACAGAGGTGGGAATGATGTAACCACAGGCCAAGGAATGCCGGTGGCCCCCAGAAGCTGGAAAAGGCAATGCACGGGTTCTCTCCATGTGTCCAGAAAAAACACAGCTCTGCTGACACCCGGCTTTTAGCCCTGTAAGGTCAATTTTGGACTTCTGACCTCTAAGACAAATTTTTGTGTTTTAAGCCATTGGGTTTGTGGTAATTTGTTATAGTGCCAGTAGGAAACGAATACAATTATGATTCTTCTAGAGTTGTGGACCTTATGGACAGTAATTTCACGCAAGAATTTTCAAGGGAGGATATTTTATTCCAAACTTTATTACTGCGGCTATACTCTTCTTCAACTCAGAGAAGCTTTCAAAAGTTACCATGATTGGGAAATGTAAGGGGATGGGCCAAGGACAGATAAATATCCTGTTGTGCTCTGTAATCCGAGTTTAGACGAGTCTGTTTATCTTGGGCACATTCAGTGCTTTACTGTAAGGTTGATCTGTGTGCAGCAGAAGTGAGAGAGGGACCAATGAGCTGAAAGAGGACTCAATCAATCTGCTTCCTCTGTTTCTGGTTCGGTGCTTCAGACAGGAAATCTATTGCTGTGTCAAGTTCCAAAGAAGAGTGTCTTCTGTTCCAACTTACTAATCAGCCTAACACACAGAGTGGAGGGAAGAGGCTGGAAGGAGAAGTGTCCCTGCTGCTGATGGGCTAAGAGGATCCGGCACAGAGCCGCTGACCAGAGGAGAGCCCCACCATGTCCACAGCTTCTTTCATACCTGTGTGGAGGCAGAGTACTCAGTAGAGGGCACAATACGAGAGATCAGAAATGCCCTGTGCGGGGAGGACTTTTGAGCTATGGCTTCTACTGGGTTTGACCATCTTCTGTGTGTTTGGTAAGTCTGAAATCTTTGTGGGAGAGTGACAGGAGAATGACTGGTGACAAACATGGCTTAGCTTCTGCTGAGCTTTCTTTGCCTTTCTTGGGGAGGGAGGCCAGCTAATGCTATCACAGAGATGGGGGAGGGGGCTCCTCTCAGGTTATGTCACTCTATTCTCCTCACTTGGCTCTTTGTCTTACTTATTTTACTTTTTATCCTACGGTACTATAGGCATCTCTATAGTTTGTTTCACTGCCCACTTCCTTATTTCTCCCGCTCTCCCCCCACCCCCCACTTTTCTGAGCCAAGCAGAATATATCAAATATTTTCTAGTGGTAATCCAAGCCATCTGGGTTCTCTCTACCCTCTTCTCTCTTTAAAAATAAAAAATAAAAAAAAAAATAATAATTCCACCCCACTTAAGTCTATATTGTTAACCATATAAATTAGGAAAGTTTATTCCTTTTAATCACATTGTATGACCAGGTGCTTTTTAAAATAGGATGCGCTCGAAGTTGAGTGGTGTATCTGTGAGGTATGTCTGTATTTATCTTTAAGATGTGTAGGCTGTAAAAGACACTTTCTGGATGAGAGGACACTGCAACATCTAGGTTCTTGTAGGAGTTGTAGGGCACTGGGGGCTATGGTGGGGGTGTCCTGGTTTCACTACAGAGGGCTGGTAGGAGTTGATGTGGGAGGGAGTTTTCAAGTTTCGCTTTTAGTAAATGGGAGCAACTGCAAGGGAACAGCGTAGTTGGCATTACATTTTATAATTTGATCATTGAAAAAAGAAAAAACTTTTAAAGTATTGCCTACTTTCCAGCAAAAAAGTCTTACTGGTAAGCACAAATAACACAACCATACTGTATTACCTTTCCATGCAGAATTTTCACATGCTTTATATCCTTTGATATGCTAAGCAAATCAGTGAAGTAGGCATGGAAGACAATTTTTCATTTTTAAAAAGTAGAAACTGAGGCCTAGAGAGGTGAATTGATTTGTTCAACACCACACATCTATGGCAGAGCCACACCCAGTTAGTTCTGTGACCATCACTGGACATTTGAATAGGGCTATGCTTTTCACTAAAAAGCACCACTATTTATAACACCACTGAAAAAAAAATTATGCTGCCTATGCTTGGCTGTAAGCGTAACGGATTACTTACTCACTTGAAAAAAAAAATCAAGTGATCTAAATCTTTCTGTAGTTGAGACCTAATTGTGGAAAGCAAGGACCCAACTTGGCAGGGAAGCCAGCTAAGCAAAGAGCTATTGATTCATGTCAAGTTGCACTATGACTTTTGGGTAAAGGAAAAAAAAATAAAGATAAAAAAGTACTTGATAATTTTAAATTGTAATGGTCTAAAGGTTTGAATTTTAAAACTATACAGCTAGAATATACTACCTAAATCAAATCTCTGAAAGCCGTGCTTGTATAATTATAAAGTTTTCGAAATGCTTAGCATCAAGATACAAAAAAGCAAATTATATTACATGCAGAGATTTGCATGATAAATTTATCGTGAAATAATTCAGAATAATGAGAAGCAAACTACTTGGGGCATGAATTTATGTGTTTATTACTAATACTGCTTTGTTTTTAATACTGCCAAACAGAAATAACACATTTTATTGTACAAGATGAATTCACAAAGGTGCGTAAAACACTAATGACTTTAATGAAAAGCACAGCATTTAAAAAATATATTTACTTTTCTGTTGACTTATTTGCCTATAAATTCAAGCAAAGTAGTAGTTGGTAGACAAGGTTTGTTAAGGAAATACCTGAGGGGAAAAATTAAAACAACCTAAGCGGTCCACTGTCCAGCAAGTTTCTCCACCTCTGTGTCTGGTCCTCTTTCCTCACACTCTCCTTACTTTAGCTTATTTTATTCTAGATCTTTTTCTTGTATTAATGGATAGCAAAATTACTATCTTAATCAATTTGGTTCTACCTTTTATAAAAGTCACTGACTAAGATTATCAGGATTAAAATTCTGATTTAAATTATCAGAAAATCAGATATTAATTAAAAGGGTTCCTCCACTTTTCTTTGGGCTGATTTTGATCATTTGTTGTTATTTTCCACTAGGGGGCAGGCAGTAACAAGAAGAGGAGATAAAAAAAAAATCAAAACTGTGGGTAGCTGAAAAGGATGGAGGAAAGAAAATTAGAAACAAATGCCAAAAGAAAGAAGTCTGTCTTAATTTCAGATTATATAACACTGGATTATTTATGGAGGGTGTGAGGGTGTGTGTGTGAAGAGTGCCTAAAATTATTAGCAATTAAAATAGGGAGATCAAGCTAAGATGAAGTAATTGAATTGGCCAGTCTTGAAATTACTTATGAATCTAGTAAAATCCAAAGACGAGATTGTTTATTATTACAGTAGATTCTTTTCTTTTTTGGAAGCAAGAATTCATAATAGAAATGTTAAGACTTTTTGAAGTCTTAATGGAGAAAATGGATCTTGGATGATAAATTTGGATAGATGGGGAAAGATAGATACACAAGTTGAAATTGGATGTATTATATTATTAATGCCCTTTTGCTTCCAGATTTCATCCATGCATTGAATATTTTGATGCTTTTAATTTTCTCAATAAAATCTCAGTCTCCTTTCCCTGAATTTCTAGATCCTTATATATCTCTGTGTTAGGTTTAAAGGTCTGTCATGAGATGAAAATTTAACCACTAGCTGTGTCATCTTTAAGAAATTGCTTACCCTCTTTAGACGATAATTTTCTTATTTGTGAAATGAAGGAAATGTATGAGACTTTCAAGAAATATAGAGTTTTCAGATAGGAGAGACTTTAGAAACCTTCAAATTAAATCCTTTCATTTTATACATGGGCAAATAAAGCCCAGCATTGTTCAAGGAATTACTAAGGCTATCACTCAACTTTTTAGTAAATGAACTGATCTCGAAACTCATCCATAATATCCAAAATATAGTGTAAAAAAGATGTGCCAAATTATGTCTGGGAAAATCTGTCAGTTAATAAGTAAGGGCATACCTGTCATGTGTTAGAGATTGTGCTTCATGCTGGGGATACTTGGACAAGACAGACATAAATCACACTCTCACGAAGCTTAGAATCTCAGAGGAGAAGCCAGCATTAAATAAATCATTGCACATAATTAAATAATGTGAAAGAAGAAATAGAGAGTGACAGAGAAATGTGTAATTGCTAAATCTAGTGTGTTCTGTGAGGGTCAGGGAAGAATTCTTTTGGAAGTGATGTTTGAGATGAAGAGCAGAAAAGAGCGAGGCCAGGGAGAGGTGAGGGACTAACATTGCAGGCAGGTCAAACAGTTTGTATGAAAGGCAGAGGGAGCTAAGCTATGGCTTCAGTTGTTAAAAAAAATAAAACAAAAACAACAACAAAAAAACAAGGAGAAATCAATTGTATGGAGAATGATGAGAAAAGATGCAGAGAGAAAGATGGGCACATGAGACTTGGAATGTCCTCATTAATGTGCCTAAGGAGAAAGACATCAGAGGCAAAGCACAGGGATAGTGGTAGAGGCTGACAAAAGGGTTTTACAAAGAAAGGAAAGTGATTAATAGCACCCGCATCGTCCAAATAACCCAAGTGCGCTAACACTGAAGAAAGGCCAAAAGTTTGGCTCTCAAGGAGCTGGTGACCTTCAAAACTGTGTGCTGAATGGAAGGGTGTAGGAGCCACAAGACTGCTGGTGTCGAGGAGACAGTGGGTATGGAGGAGATTTAGACTGTGGTCACAGACCACTCATTCTAGACAAATATGATTTAAGATAAGAAATCTCCTATTTTGTATTTTAGTTTCTTTCTTTTTTTGGAAGCAAGAATTCATAATAGAAAAGTTAAGCTATAATACATATGAAAGAGAGAGTTTTCATTTTAAAAACATGTTATATTTCATATGGCTAGAATGGCAAAAACTTTTTTTCCTTTCTGTTCTGCTTCCATAAGAAGATACATTTGTCTCAGGAAAGAAGTTCTGAAATCATTATGTAACACTAACATAACAAAAGATGATATTCTTTTTTTTTTTTTGGCCCTGATTTGTTTTCTTTCTTTTTTCTTTCTTTCTTTCTTTCTTTCTTTCTTTCTTTCTTTCTTTCTTTCTTTCTTTCTTAGCTTTATTTGTTTGAGAAGAGAGAGGGGGGTGGGAGAAGCAGAGGGAGAGGGAGAGAGAAACCTAAGCAGACTCCTTGCTGAGTGCAGAGCCTGATGATCCCACGACCCTGAGATCATGACCAAAGCTGAAACCAAGAGTCTGATACTTAATGAATTGCACCATGCAGGCATCCCAGCCCTGGTCTTCAGATCCTAGTTTTCTATAATCTCTTCAGGTACATGTCATCTGCACATAATGGTACTTTTATTTAGAAAATTCTTCTCTCTCTGTCTTTGTCTCTCCTTCTTCTTATTGGCTTTTGTCTATTGGACCTTGTATTAATTACCTATTGTTACATGATAAATTACCACCAAAACAAATATTTATTTTCTCACAGTGATGAGGGAGGGAGGGATGGAGGGAAAGAGAGAGACAGAGAGAGACAGAGAGAGAGAGAGAACATCGGGACAGAAACCACAGTCTTTTTATAACTGACTCTTAGCACTGACATCCATAATTTTGCTATATTTTGCTCAGTAAGTGAATAAATGAATCCTACCCACAGTCAAGAGGAGGGAATTTTACAGACATGAATATAAGAAAGAGACAATACTGGGAACCACCTTAGGAGCTGTCCACTACCTCAAGACTAAGATATGTTGTTCAGGGTACATTTTTCACACTTTTCATTTGCTGTTATTGTAATTTCACATAATTATTTGATTAATGTTCATTGTTCCCAGTAAATTGAAATTCCATGATGAATAGGCATTTATTGAGTGCCTAGCTACTGCAATTGAATCAATGAATATTTATATAGCCTCCAGTTGCCCTCTATCAGTCCAAAAGTTCTAATATAACTGATAGGGGATCACTCAGCTGCCATTTGAATGAAAACTACTAGATCATAATCTGATCATAATCTTAGAAGGCAGAAACCATTTCCTTTATTTCCAAAATTTATCATAAAATTAATACATTAGTCTTTGGGCAGCTTTGGTAGAGAAAAGATTCACATGAGTCTTTTATTTCAAGCATTTCTATTTGCTAACAGAATTTGGAGGTGAATTGTTGATACTTTCAATTATTCCTACAGGGCGATACTGCTTTTTAATTACATATCAGAAATAAAAGTATAATTTGGGCTCCCTCCTTCAAAAGTTACAAAGTTCATGAATTTTTTTGTTTGGCTACCTTGGACTTTCATAATTCTTAGATCACAATGTGAAAACTACTGCATTAGAGGAAGAAATATAGTTAGCCTGTTTGGGTGGCAATTCATTCTCAATATCAGTAGAAAAGGACACAATTTAATTCCACAACTTCTTGCTTGAATGCATTCGTAACTGTTAGGAAATAATACTTTCAGGTCTAACCTATACCCACAATATGCAGTTTTATAAAATGCAAAACAAACGCTCACTAATTAAAATGTTAAGTTTGGTATTTTAAGCTTTCTAGAGCCAGAAGATTCAAAGTAAAGGTTTCTGTATTGTATTGGCTTTACTGTACTGTTGATTAGAAAAACTTACGTGCTTAGTGTAGTTAAATAAAGATTGTTCTAACAATGTAATTTGAGTTTCCAGGTCTTTGTGTGATTAAGATCTCAGTCTCAAAGTTGCATTTATTTTAAATAAAACCTTGATTCTTTAGGTAAGGTGTACTTCCTTATAACTGGATTTAATACCTCAGTCTGCAATGTATTTTGAATACCTTTCATGAGTTATTCCTTACTCATTAATTAAGAACGATAGTCTGCATTTTGCAGAGGGGAAACCTAGAGCATATGAATTCACTTGATTACCTAAAATGATTCAAAAAAGAAGCAGAGTAAGAAGTAAAACTCATATCTCTCATATTTTGCAGCCATTGCTTAATCTAAGATGGTCCAGCACCATATTTGTTAAAATAATTTGTAGAGTTTTGAAGTTTGAAAGACCGAAGTATAAAATGTAGAATGAAATAATCATATTTTTTGGTTTTCCTTATGTAAAATATCACAATATTTCCATAGATTTCAATGTATTGAAATGTATTTCAGTATATTCTATATTCTGTTTTTTTAAAGTAATAAAATCATTCAATGTTAAAAAACAAGAAAGATGACAAATGAAGATGGAAAGACCATAATAAGCAATAGGAATGACTTCTAGTTAGTTAGTACTAACTTAGAGGCCCCAAGTTCTATACAGAAATGTCAAAAGAAATGCAAAAATAGAACTATACTATATGATTCTCTTTCGCAGATATATGGGAATCTTATTAGAGCATAGCCAAGTACTTTAGGCTCCAGTTTTGCCTATAATTAAGCATTATTTTAGCTTAAAATTCATTTTATTAACCTCCTTACTGCTTTGCTTGCCTTCTCCTAAAAAGTCTGCAAATGAATGAAAGGGTGAGAAGTCTTTAACTTTTTCATTTCTCATCCCCATACACTGGATATAATACATGAATCTTAGCGACTATAGTAACTATTGGAATATGGCATGATCCACATTCTAATTAGGTTACTATCAGTTATTCAGTCAAGGGTTTTTATTGGGAGTGATGAAATATCAACAATGCCTATCTCTCACTTTTTTAGTCAGGACAGCAGACCACAGGATTTTAGAATAGATAAAAACTGTTTAACCTCACAAAAAAGCCATGTGCTCTTTCTGAGAGCACCTCCCTCCCCCCCTGCCTCCGAACTGGAGGAAGCCTTTGGAGTATAGCTTTGCACAGTCATGCCCATACAATGTCTGTTGTGTGGGTGATAGACACTTGTTCAGGCTTATGACAATGACGACTGGTAAAGGAAACTTCTGGTGCTCAAAGTGAGTAAGAAGTTTCATTTGTACTAAAATCACAAAACAATCTTACTTCTACTGATGCTTTTAACTTAGATGGAAAAGGGTTTTTTTTTAAAACCTTATTTTCAGCATCAAGGGTTTTTCCATTTGTATTTTGTTTTGTGTTTGTGTGGATGCATGTTCTAATGTTATGTGTATTAAAATCTGATGTTTCTGATACTATATTTACTTCTATTGAGGGACAATTATGTATAATTAACTGTACCCATTTAAAAGGTACAGTTTGATGAGTTTTGACATATCCTGTGAATCCTCACAAACAAGATGCAGAACATTTTCATCATTTGCCAAACATTCCTCCATGTATGTTTGCAGCCCATCTTTGCCTTCGTCCCCATTTGTTTGGCATCACAGATTAGTTAGCATTTCACATTCGTAGGACTCCTTTGTGTAAGGTATAGTGTATACTCTTTGTGTCTGCTTGTTTCACTCAATGATGAGTTTGAGAATCATCAATGTTGCTGTGGTTCCTTTTGTTGTTGAGTCATATTCCTTTATAGGGAAAATCTATCCATTTATCTGTTGATTGGTATTTAGGTTGTGTCCAGCTTTTTGTTATTGTGAATGAAGCTGCTATGAACATTTATGCACAAGTGTTTGTGTGGACATATGTTTTCATTTCTCTTAAGTAAATACCTAGGGTTGGAATGGTCAGGTAATGGTGGGCACATGTTTGACTTTTAAAAGAATTGCCGGAAGTTTTCCAGTATAGTTTCCACTACCATTAGCAATTTGATTATTGAAAATAAAGATTTTTTTGCAATTATTTATGCCATTAAGTTATATTGCACTAGCAGCATATAGTCAAATTGCTGTGCTTTGAAAGTCAGTTGGAATAGCTGCTCTATATGTGGTTATGTAACCAATTCTACATGCAGTTAGTTAGGTTCATTTGTTTCACTTTGCTTAATAATTTTAGTTTTTACAAGTAATTTGATTATGCTTTATAATTGTCTAAAATGATTACATGGTTCCAAAGTCAAATCTATAAAATCAGAGACCGTTTCTATTTTTGTTCTTATTTTGTCCATTTAGTTTTGAAATTATAAGTAAGGAAAGAAAGAACACACACACACACACACACACACACACACACACACAAACACACACACATATATGTATCCTTCCCATCATAACTTAGATGAACAGTAGTATACTATATACAATTTTATGTATCCTGCTTTTTCCACTTAACAATATACCATGGAGATTACTCCATAACAGTTTATAGAGCTATCCCTTATTCTTTTTAAGAGTTTCATTATATATATAATATATCTCAAATATATAAATAAAATCTTTTATTTTGTGGATGTACCATAGTTTAGAAAACTAATCCCCTACGAGCGGCCTTTGGGTTATTTCTAAAAGTCTTGTTATCACAATGTAATGAAAAGCCTATGCATATATTCTTTCCATACTGTTGCCTGTGTATCTTTAGGATAGATTATGAGAATTGGTATTGCTGGGTGAAAAGAGAAATGCATATGTAGTTTTGCTATATATTGCCAAATTTCCCTCTGTTGAAGTTGTAACGTTCTACATTCCCACCAGCATTATATCACCATGCCTATCTGTCCACAGCTCCAAAGTACATTGTCAAATATTTGGCCATTGGCTGTTTAATGGGTGAGAAACGGTATTTCTGCATAGTTTAATTTGCATTTCTTTTACCATGAATGATGTATGAACATCTTCCTATATGACTAAGAGATTTTTGTGCTTCCTATGTAAACTAACTGTCCATGTCTTTAGAACAGTTTGCTGTAAGATTGTGTTTTTAACCTAGTTTGAGTCAGCTACATACCAGGGAGCTGGGCAAACCACTCTTCTAAGCATTGGGGCTGTGGAAGGAAAAACATATGAAAATCCCTGATTTCATAGAGCTTACAATCTAGTGATAAATTTGGCCCACAAATTTTGGCAATCGTCTACAATCCTTCTCCTTAGCTTAACTGTTCCCATTCAGATTCAGAATTCATAATGCTTGTGTCCATATGCCATTATAATCCAATTCTAATGACTTGCCATTTGATATACTTTTTCAGACCTTTGTCTCTGTTTCCTCAAAAAATGTGGCTTGGACTTGCTTCTTCAACTCTCTTAATTTAGATTAATTTGGGTAGTGTAATTATCGTACTGCATTTCTTAGGATCCAAATCTTGGTTTCTTTTCACTGTAGTAAGACCTACTTGCACAAGAATAGTTGGGGAATTAGAGCAGCTTACAAGCTGGGTGGTTTTGGCCAAATTGCTTCATTACTATGAGTCTACATTTCTTAATCTGTAAAAAGACGATAAAAATTTACCTGTCAGGATGGGGAGACTGAAATAAATAACATATGCTAGTTACCCAAAATTTGCTCCTAGTGAAAGTGCTCAAAAATTATTTTAAGGGGTGCCTGGATGGCTCAGTTGGTTAAGTGTCTACCTTCAGCTCATGATCCTGGGCTCCTTGGATCCAGCCCTGTATGGGACTCACTGCTCAGGGAGGAACTTGCTTCTCCCTTTCCCTCTGCCTTTTCCTTCTGTTTGTGTTCTCTCTCTCTCAAATATATAAATAAAATCTTTTAAAAATTATTTTAAAAATAATGTTTTATTAAAGAAAATGGAAGTTAAGAAGAGGAACAGATTCAAAATTTCTCCAGAAAAACACTGTGCATGAAATCTTATCCTAAAATGTTTCTCTTTGCCAGTCAGGTACAACCACTCTAGATGCACTAGAAGTGTATCATCTCCTTGTGAACACTTTCTAGGAGTTCGTGCCTTCTACGGTGAACCTGCCAATATCCAGATTCAACTCTAATCATACATCCAGTTTTTCTCACTTAATAGCAACAGTAAACTATTTGTAATTCTTTGAAAATCCCATGTAGCTTTCTATCTTCTTCTAAATGACTTTCTTTCTGTGTGCATAAAGATTTCCTTCTGTCTCCCTGAAAAAACTCATCTACTGAGATCCAGCTCAAGTATCATCTGTTGTAGAGAATTCTCCCTAATCTTTTACACTTGCTCTTTTATAATTAAACACTTCTGCTTTTTAACTTCTGGGCGTTGTGTTTGCTTCTATCACCACTCTGAAAACTTTACCTTATAATTGTATACATAGACCTTCTTTGCCTAGACCTTAAATTCTTGGAGAGAAGAGGGCATTGTTTATTATGATGTCTCTATGCTCAGTGAATACTTTGCCATGTGTAGTGCTAAAAAAAAAATGTTTATTAGCAGTTCCCACTTAGAGCTTGCCTTACAAAATTTGAATGTAATAGACAGTTGTTTATATGGTATGATTTCAACACAGCTTAGGAAAATCCTTTTTTGCTCCAAACCAGCTCCCAATGAACACATCACTACTAAACTTTATCTATTGAATGGTCCTGAAAAGCCTGTAATGAATAGTAAAATGCTTTCTTTCACAGTTGGAGGTAGATTAAATGCACATAAGAAATGACTTGAATGGGGATGCCTGGGTGGCTCAGTGGTTGAGCGTCTGACTTCAACTCAGGGCATGATCCCTGGGTCCTGGGATGGAGTTCCATATTGGGCTCCGGGCAAGGGGCCCACCTCTCCCTCTCCCTATGTCTCTTCCTCTCTCTGTGTCTCTCATGAATAAATAAATAAAATATTAAAAAAAAAGAAATGACTTGAATGTAAAAACAGGAGGGCGGTGATAGACACTTTGGATCTAAAATAGAGGTATGCCAAACAGATAGGGTGTTCAAGTCAAAAGTTCATACTGGGAAAATTGGCCTGAGAATTCTTGCCTGTCATTTATGTTTTTATTGTCAACTGCAATCCAAAAATGGCCTGAAGAATGTGAAAAAAAGTCTGATTTAACTAGGAGTCAGAAATACTACTGTGTATTCTTTTGATCATCTCATATGTCTTTTCAGAGTGCATAGGTACAGGAGCAGAAAGTCCTGGTACACCAAACAGCTTAACACAGTACCAAACGGGTAAGGACAACTACAGCTTGGGTAATGGTCATCATGTATTGATTCGACTAGAAGCATGCTTGATGATGGTATACTTTTTATGTTTAAGATCTTGAATAGTCTTACATGTATTTATAGACTATATTGTCTGAAGTAGTCTAAAAAAATATTATTTATTTTATTAAGAGTGTTCATAAATTTTTCATTCTAAAATTACTTCTGTGCTTATTTAGTGCCTTTTTCAAGAATGTGATCACTAAGCAAACCAATGGTGTGTCAAAAATTTTTCTCATTCAATTTTTGAAACATAAGTTACATTTTTCATTCAATTTTTGGAACATAAGTTTAAAAAAATAGGTCTTAGCAGATATTTGTAATTTATTGACTGTGTTTCCCACCCAGCCCTACTGTCTATGAAAGTTGCCATTGTAGTTAGATTTTTCTTTATATTTTAAGTTTTTATTTTTGTTATATACCTCACTTCATTGAAAAATAATTCCAGTGATTCTAAAATGCATTTCTGGACTTATAAGTATACTTTCTAACTGCACTCAATTATTCACTATATAGAAAAATTAGATTCCAGGTCAACTACTGGATAAAATAAGTAAAGTAGCTGTATAAACTATAAATAAAAGGATTGGAAACAATGCATCATTGGTGCTCCCCCCAGAATGGTGGGTTGAATGGTGTCCCCTCCCTAAAGAAATGTTCAACTGAAGCTTGTGAATGTGGCTGCATTTATAAAAATGGATCTTTGAAGATGTAATTAACTTAAAGCCCTTGAGATGAGATCATCCTTGATGAGAGTGGGTCCTAAATCCAATGACAAGAGTCCTGAGAAGGGAAGAGAAAAAGAGAGGACACAGGGAGAGGCAGTACGAAGATGGAGGTAGAGATTGAAATGATACATCTACAAGCCAAGGAACACCAAGGATTGCTGGCTGCCACTAAAAGGTGGAAGAAGCAAGGAAGGATTCTTCCCTAGAGCTGTTGGTAGGACCAAGCCCTGATAACACCTTGCTTTCAGACTCCTGGCTTCCAGAAATATAAGGGAATAAATTTCTGTTGTTTTATGTGACCACGTTGGTCATTACATGTTAAGGCAGCCCCAGGTGACTAATACAAAGAGAAATTAAGCTACTTTTATACTATAAATGTATTTTATTTTAAAGATTTTATTTATTTATTCATGAGATACACAGAGAGAGAGGGGCAGAGACACAGGCAGAGGGAGAAGCAGGCTCCATGCAGGAAGCCCCACATGGGACTCGATCCGGGCACTGCAGGATCACGCCCTGAGCAGAAGGCAGATGCTTAACCGCTGAGCCACCCAGGCACCCCTACAAATATATTTTAAAAAACAATTCACATTTGTCTCCGTCTGTCTCTCTCTCTCTATATATATATATACATACATTGTGAAAGTGTTAAATTCGACTTCTGATGTTAACAATGTAAAACTTTCTGAACTTTAAAGAAAATTTAAAGCTTTCATTTATTTTTTTTTTAAAGATTTTATTTATTTATTCATGAGAGACAGAGACAGAGACAGAAACACCGGCAGAGAGAGAAGCAGCCTCCCTAAAGGGAGCCCCATGTGGGTCTTGATCGCAGGACTGAAGGCAAACGCTCAACCTCTGAGCCACCCAGGTGTCTCTAAATCTTTCATTTAAAGAAATTAAAGAAAGAAATCACAGGACCGTTGATCAAAGTTGATGCCTTTGTTTTACTACTTTGATGTACATGAAGCTTCAAGCAAGATTGAATAAGAACACTTTCTATTTTCAATGAAGATACTTGATATGAAATTGGCATTCAGGGATCCCTGGGTGGCGCAGCGGTTTGGCGCCTGCCTTTGACCCAGGGCGCGATCCTGGAGACCCGGGATCGAATCCCACTTCGGGCTCCTGGTGCATGGAGCCTGCTTCTCCCTCTGCCTATGTCTCTGCCTCTCTCTCTCTCTGCGTGACTATCATAAATAAATAAAAATTAAAAAAAAAGAAATTGGCATTCTATGGTAATTAGAAGCATTAAGAAGCATTTCCAATATCATAAAAATAATTACAGGAATATTTGTGAAAATAAAGCGGTTTTTTTCTCTTCTGAAAACAATAATTTTGTACACTTAAGAGTACATTCCGACTTGTGGGTTTTATCTCCAGCATGAGAAGTCCCAGGGATAATTTACTGATATTCCCTCTCAGGGCATTCTTTGGAAGGAGGCCTCTTTTGCTCCATTATAGGAGAATTTGATATCTGGTTCTAGAGGCAGATTTTTCTATGCACCTCTACTCACTGGAATACCTTTAATAGGCAGAAGGTCTCTTTCACACTCCAGCCTTCTGGGAGATCATTGCGAAAGATGCTTGAAAACTTCATTCAAATCAGTTGTGAAGACATCAGTTAATGCCAGACCAGGTTCTTCTAACAGAATCCTGTACTATCCAGATACGGAATTAGTTATATCTGATAAGAATTAAATTGCCAATATTCCCAGACAAGATGGCTAAAAAAGAATCCACTGAGATGGTAACAGCTTAGAAGTTCAGAGCATGAACATCATTTGCTTTGTCACTAAAAGTAACAATATCTACAGGGCATATTGAGTAAAATCCAAAGGCTAGAAGAAACTCTTTAGAGCTATTGGTCAAGACTGAGTTTCTTGAACTTTCCATTGACAACAGTCTGTATCTTTAAAATAGAAGCAGTGTTCAGGGCTGCAGAGGCCAAAATGACCACAACAGAAAACCATCATGTACTAGACTAACCTTTGTCTATCATGGTGGCCCTCTCTTGGTCCCAGACATCTCTCTTAGCTAGGAAGGGGGCAGGACTTATTGCAGTTTTCTTATTCCTCTTTCTTACTTCTTATTCCTAGCCAGTCCTTTTAGGTGCCCTTAATACTTGCCACACTTCATGTAAAGTAAGGAAAAGAAGGAAAGAATGAGGGAAGAAAGGAAAGAAGGAGGGACAGGAAGGAAGGAAGGAAAGAATTACTATTTATGGTAAAAATAGAATAGGACATTTATTTCACTTGAGGGAGAACTTGGAGTGGTCAGTGGAGATTTAGTTTATTTTTAAAAGGCAAACTAAGCAAGTACCAAGTAAAATTCTGAATAGATGTTTATTATTTTTATTTCTCATTGTGGTAAATGCAAGAAATTTGAACAAACAGTACTATACGTTCAAATTAAGAGTCACTAAACTATGGCCTATGGGCAAAATCCAGCCAGCTCATTTTTATAATTAAAGTTTTATTGGAAAAAAGCTATGCCCATTTATTTTTGTATTATATATGGCTGCCATCTTGCTACAATGGCAGGATTGAATACTTTCAGTGGAAACCATATGGACTGCAAACCTTAAATGTTTATTCTTTGGTCGTTTATGGAAAAAGTTTGCAGATTTTGATTGTTCTTTTCCAGTAATCCCCAGCCCACCTTACTTATACCCTTTATTCCTTTTTTTTAGTTTTTTTTTATAATAAATTTATTTTTTATTGGTGTTCAATTTGCCAACATACAGAATAACACCCAGTGCTCATCCCGTCAAGTGCCCCCCTCAGTGCCCGTCACCCATTCATCCCCACCCCCCACCCCCCTCCCCTTCCACCACCCCTAGTTCGTTTCCCAGAGTTAGGAGTCTTTATGTTCTGTCTCCCTTTCTGATATTTCCCACACATTTCTTCTCCCTTCCCTTATATTCCCTTTCACTATTATTTATATTCCCCAAATGAATGAGAACATACACTGTTTGTCCTTCTCCGATTGACTTACTGCACTCAGCATAATACCCTCCAGTTCCATCCACATTGAAGCAAATGGTGGGTATTTGTCGTTTCTAATTGCTGAGTAATATCCCATTGTATACATAAACCACATCTTCTTTATCCATTCATCTTTTGATGGACACAGAGGCTCCTTCCACAGTCATACCCCTTATTCCTAATACAACTTAGAAACTTCCTTTTGACACTCCAAATGGAAACTACAATACCATCATCAAAACTACCCACATCCTAAATTTTCTCTCATTATAAACCCTCAGTCTTGTTTGCTGGTGAACAAAGGAAGAAACTGTCAGACCTTAGACTTCTGAGAAGCTGGGAGAGGTCTGGAAAGGCTGTTATATTGTTTTTAATGGAGGTTTAAATTCTAGAATATCTAAGTTATAGCTTGATTTCAGTAAGCCCTCTGAGGTCAATTCTGACTTCTTATCTGTTTCTGGAGTAGATTCTTGAGTCCAATAGGAGCTAAATTTAATTGTTATCACATCATTCTTTGCCTTCCTTCCAGGCCACGTCAGTAAAACTTAGTTGCCTCAAAAAGCCTAATTATTTTAGAGGCTTGAACACCGCTTATTTCTAAGACCTTTAGTGAATTTCTTTATTTTTTAATGTGGTAGAATTGGGTACATAATTAGAATGAGAGCAAGAGGTATATTTTTATAAGAAGAGGGCCATAAAAAAAAAAAAAAAAAGAAGAGGGCTCATAAAATGCTTATTAAATAGTGATCTTATAAACCCAGAGGAAGAACTTTGTTAGGTTCTTAAATCAGAGAAGCATTAGTTTTTCATTGTTGTTTTTAAAAAACAGTACTTAAATGGGAATTTCTCAGAAATCAAGTTCGAAGTTGATTAGAACTATTTTGATTGTCAGTAACTCTACAGAATGCAAGGGAAGGAATACATGTGGATCTCAGGCGCTATACAGATTTAGAAACTTGAGCTAGGTGAATAATGTCCTTTTTCTTCTTTGTTTCTGTGACATTCTTCAGAAGGTAATTAGATTAGCCAGGCTTCCTAAAAGAAACAGAACAAGAGATCTATTGGTCTACCTACCTACCTACCTACCTACTTATCTGTGTAACTAGAGAAAGATTTATTTTAAAGAATTGGCTCACATAATGGTGGAGGCTTGGTGAATAGAAAATATGCACAGTGGGCCAGTAGCCTGGAGACCCAGGAAGAGTTGCAGTCTGAATCTGAAGGCAGTATTTTGGGAGAATTCCCTTTTCGAGAAGGTCAATCTTTTTCTATTGAGGTCTTCAAGTGATTGGATAAGGCCCACCCACATTCTAGAGGGTAATTTGTTTTACTCAAAGTCTACTGATTTAAATGTAAATCTCATCTAAAAAATACTTTCACAGATGCATCTAGAATAATGTTTAAATACTCAAGGTGCCATGGCCTAGCCAACTTTAAGTTGACACATAGCATTAGCCATCACGGTAGGAAAAATGAGAGGGGCGATGTTGGGGGGAGGCTAATCTTCTCAATATGGTTCCAAAATACTTGAGAAAGTACTCTGATTTGGCAGCTGGGTGAGGTACCCACCACTGACTCAAGCAACTTTAATCTTGGGGTCAATTTGAAAAGCCAATACAAAGACATGTAAGTTTGTCTTCAGGTGGTGAGAGATTTCTGAAGGGTGTCCGAGTGGAGGGGATCACCCCTGTGTTACAGAATCATGTACACAGCTGCAAGGTAAGGTATGAACTGAGAAGAAGAGAGGTTTGAGACGGAGAAGATGTTAGGAGCCTTCTGGAGTAATGCAGAAAGTACTATACTGGAAAAGTACTATACTCAGCTCAGCTCAAGTGAGCCACCAATGATGGACCAATCCACTGTGACTAGGGAAGTGACGGAGTCAGGTTACCTTGTAGGAAATTGCTGTCAAGTAAAAAACATGGTGTCCCATAAATGGCATCGCTGACTAAGAGTTTCTATGTAATTTTCAAGTGTTAACATGTATTTCCACTTACTGATGGAAAAACTTCTAATTTCTGCCTTGCAAAACTTTTTGTTAAATTTATTTATATTTAACTTATTTTCTATCATGGTGTCTATAAGTTTTGGGGATATATAGTACCTTGCACTCCATTTAGGCATCAAAGATTGATTTCTTTTACTTTCTTCTGAATATTTTCTAGCTTCAACAAATATTTTACCTGTGGAAAGAAAGCAGAAAAGCATCACACCTCCTGTGGAAGGTAATATGCTTTTTAATTTTTTTCTAGAGGCCAGTACTAAAGGGAGGAAGTGTTCAACATCCTTAGAAACATAGTTGACAGTCTGGTCAGGGGGACAATTTTGAGCCAGTTGAAGAGCATGGTGATCTGAACGCAACGGGGTGAGGGACCATGTATGACCCTGATCCTCCTCTCCTAAAGCAGTTCAATTCCCTGTGAAGATTATGGAGCTCTCTCTATCAGGCACTGTGCTAAGAAAGATGAGCAAGATGAACTAGACTGCCAGAGCATCCTAAGGGGGCTCAGTTTTATGGGGGAACCTATGAAATAAAGGAGATAAGCCCTCCTCTTAAGAGCCCTCCTTACCTCCTATCAAGGAGATATGCCCTGGGAATGTAGAGGAGAGAGAATGAGGACCCAGGCTCTGGAAAGGCTTCACAGATGATGCAGCATGTGAATTGACTCTTAAAGGAAGAGGAGTGTTTTCACAGAGAGAGAGAGAGAGTGCTGTGTAGGCCATCCCAGACTGCAAGAACCATTGAGGAAAGACCTAGATATGAAGCTGTGCTTGGTGTTTTCTTTCTGAGGTGTGGGGCAACAGAGAGGTGATAAGATTGCAAAGGTGAGTCAATTAGAAAGGCCAGTACAAAGACATGTAAGTTTGTCCTCAGGCAGTGAGAGATCTCTGAAGGGTGTCCTAGTGGAGGGGATCACCCTTGTGTTACAGAATCATGTACGTGGCTACAAGATAGGCTATGAACTGAGGAGAAGAGAGTTTTGAGACACAGATGTTAGGAGGCTTCTGGAGTAATGCAGGTATATGGCGATGGGGTCTTAAACCAGGGTGTGGCAGTGAGAACAGAAAGGAAAAGGGATTTGTCTGTGTGCAGAAGGCTGGAGGAGACTGGAAGAGAGTCATAGACACAGGCTGCAGAAACACTGGGACATGCCTGCTGGTTCTGGAGCAAATATGAGAATCTACCTGCTACCCTTCTGTGAAGCTGGAGGTGAAATCACCATAGTGGATCACAGGGGAGTGGAGATTTATTGTTAGACAGGTACCAACCCATTGAGTGTGGGGGAGTGACTGGTAATTGGTGAATTGTCACAACAAGTATGAACAGAGAAAGAGGATTAGGAAAGGATGAATAATACCAATCCCATAAGAAGTTTCCTATCAGGTGAAGAGGGCACTGCTGGAAGGTCATAAGAATGGAACAAAGTGAAAGAACAGAGACTATCATGGTGCTAGGGATCCTCACCATTGTCGCACTTCTCTGGAGATTGCACCCCTATTAAAATGCACATATTTATTGGTTACCTAGTAGTTTCCTTTAAAAGAATAGAGTCACACCTTGAGGATAAATAGTAGTCAAAATCAAAGCCTTAGACTGTTCACAAGCTGAAGGGCAACTACCCAGAACACAAAGAGCCCTCACAACATGCTGCTCACCACCCTCTCCCTTTCTGGTTTCTGGTTGGAGCCCAGTTGAAGAGCATGCTGATCTGAACGCAGCGGGATGAGGGACCATGCATGACCCTGACCCTCCTCTCCTAAAGCAGTTCAATTCCGTGTGAAGATTATGGAGCTCTCTCTATCAGGCACTGTGCTAAGCTTCATGGGGAAGTCATAAACATGCTGCTCACCACCCTCTCTCTTTCTGGTTGCATCTTCAGCGTCCTGCCCTTGGGCACATGTATGCTCGCCCACACCCACCTCTAGCTCCTCTCCAAGCCATGGTGTTGCTGCTCACTTCTAAGCCTTGGCCAAGTTGCAGGTTCCCCGAGCATGGGGTGTGGAGCCACGTGCATGGTGGAAGGAGCATGAATTTAACTGGCCCTCAGATCTACTCTAAACAAACCACCCCCTGCTTCCTGTAGTTATGGGATCTTGATTTGGCTTTGAAATGCAAGGGCTTGAGTCCATAATACAAAAGGCAAATACAAGATACCAAAAGAGGAGAGGAGAGATCTCAAATGCGGAGTTTAGCACAAAAACTTCACCCACATAAGAACTTTGCCCCGCCACAGCAGGTTCCACTCATGTTAAAATGATGAGCTCCCTGCCACTCACCTGGGTACAGCAGGTATGTGATATGTGATGCTCCTAATGTATTCCCAAGCCCCCCCCCCCCCCCCCCCCAGTCATGGATGCATTATGTGTGTTTATGGGAGAGCTGGAGTTTCTATACTGGAGAATACTTGCAGGCTGCAGGGCGGAAGTTTTACTTTAAAGATAGACAAAAGCAGTGAACTTCTTCATTTAATTCTCATAATTTGGTAGAACATACAGAAATGAAATCTGTGAGCAGAGTTCCCAGTGGGACTGTGTGGCAGTGTGCGTGTGACTCAGTAGGAAGGAAGGAAGGATGATCTGCTGATTTTGTCTTTGGGATTCTCCAAATAAACAATAACTTAAGAAAGTTCAGCTTGCTCAACCTGAATGCCATCTCACCCTTTTTTTTTATGTTTATCTGAAATGGCAACGTTAGGGATAGGCATTTTGTTCTGATATTACTGATCTGTTCTTTCAAATCAAAACTTAGGAGGAGAAAACCACATCAGCAATTTTCCATTTTCTATTTCGAGAAGACCAAAAGATTAGATTTGGATGACTTTGTCCTTTAATTTATATTGTTTCCTTTTTGTTTTATACCAAACTTCTGAATTAATTTTAAGCCCTTTAAATATTTCTTGCACATATAGTAAATATACTTTATCTAATAACACAAATGTAGGAGAGAAATGGGTTCATCTCTGGATTAGCATAATGTATTCTATACATTATGTGCATTTTTATTTTTTACCTAAGTCTAACATTTTTGGAATAAGATCACCAGGAAAGTCATGTGTAATATGTTGTGGAAAATGTGCACACGAAGTTGTTCACCACGCTTCTGTTTTCTCCTTCTCTTTGTGTGTGTGTCCAGCCAACACTTCTCTGTCTGTATTTGTGGATACAAGGGTTGTGCTCCATTGCCCTAATGCCACCTCGGATGCTGTGATAGTAACATGGGCAGTAACCTTCAGAGACCAGACTTCCTGCAGCAGAGACTACAGGACAGATAACAACAAGACCAGTGAAAAAACTTGTACAGACGAGAGAATATCCTGGGACTTCAGACCTGATCAGAACTTTGCCCTTCAGATTAATCCCGTGGCCATCACTCATGAAGGATATTACAAGTGTGAAGTGGTCACACCTGATGGGAATTTCGGTCATGGGCATCACCTCCGAGTGTTAGGTAAGGAGCCTCGCGTACTGTGGTGTGCCAGAGAACCAGATCTGAGACTGAACCAAAGGTCTCTCTCTAGTCCATATCGCATGTGTTGAGCCTGAAACATTTTCCCCTGCATCTCTGCAGTGCCCCCTAAGGTGGCCCTGTCTCTAGGCGAGAATGGAACTGCCGTGTGCTGGGCGGTTGCAGGGAGTCCAGCTGCACAGATCTCCTGGACCCCAACGGGAGATTGTCACACTGTGGAAGAACGACTGGGCAATGACACAGTGACCGTGCAGAGTACATGCCACTGGGAGGACCGCCAGGTGTCTGAGGTGTCCTGCTTTGTCTCCCATGTGACTGGCAACAAGAGTCTGTCCATTGAGATAAATCCAGGTTAGTGATTCGAGGTTTTGCGTGATATCTTCATTTTCTCAGAGAAGTTATAGAACGAAAATGGAGGATGTGGAGCATTTCACTCAAGGATGATGTCCCCATCCTCTTTTTTATGTCCTTCTCCTCCATCATTAAGAGTTATGTCCAGAAGAAGAACACAGAAAATTGTTTTTAAGAAGCCATATTTTAGAATGAAGTTTATTTAATTAATTAAAATAAAAAGAATTTCCACTGTATACAAGTAGTCAGTTGGCTTGAGTAGTTTACTTTTTAATTAATGCTTATGGTTTTAGGAGAGGATGAATTGTATTTTTAAATAAATGTTTGTTTATAAGAAGGATCGTGTCACTCATTAAGTTTCTTCACAATTTTTTAGTTTGGTGGGATTTTCTTCCCCAGGTTCTGCCTAGAATTTCTTAGGTATACTATAATAATCTCAATCATTGATTTAACCTTTACTTTTTATTTTCCTAAATATATATGTACTTAATGTTAATTATCACTAAGCTCACTGAGAAGATTAGAAAACCCATCTTAATACTACTGTCCACATGATCAAATTTTTTGGGTAATCCATCAGTTCTATCTTTTTTTTTCTTAAAGATATCCTGTATGAAGTTTTACATACTCTTGTTCTAACCTGGCCTAGTTAATCACTAACCTGTGGCACAACCAGCACAATCAGCACAACCAGAGTGTCCTGGACACTCTCTTTCCACAGTGCTCTGTATTCCAGACTTTTGCTAGTTTTAATCTCTGTGTTTTATGTATGAGGCTTTCCTTTCCTCTCTGGTAATCCTTGGCTATCCATTCATTTCAAAGTGAGACTTCAAAAATTACCTGATCTGGAGCTATGTTATCTGTGGGTGATGCTATCAACTAGTTAGCTTCAATAGGCCAAAAGGAGGTAAATGAAAAAAAAATTAAATATGGATTCTTTGGTTATCTGAAGGTCTTTTCTCTGGACTGTTTAGGTTCTGCAGAAAATTATTCTCCAGTCTATTGTCTTAGAGGGATAACCCTGACTATTGGTGTGATGGGAGCAGGGAATAAGAGTGGAGCATGTGTGTCTGTGTGTGTGTGTGTGTGTGTGTGTGTGAGAGAGAGATCGAGAGAGAGAGAGAGAGAGAGACTGTAGAACTCAGACTTTTCTTTAATATCTCCTCTCTCCTGGTACTCCTTCTCCACCTTCTACTATGTCTGGATCCTTGACTCTGAATCTCTTCAGGTCATCTTTTCTGGGGCCAAACTTCTTGTTTCTGCTGTTTGAGGGAGGTATGGTGGCCTGGCTGCACAGGGTGGACTTGGCAGCCTGTCTCTTCTCAGTACAGACCTTCAAAGAAGCTTCCAACTTTTAGCTCACACCTCACCCCCCACACACTTGTCCCTTTTTATTAGACTTAGCCCTTCCTATTCCAGTGTCTTCTTGGTGTTCTATGGATATTAAGATTCTTACTTATTCCACCCTAAATTATTTGTCTTCTTCTGTACATTTTTCACCTAAAAACAAGTCGAAATTATTCATCTCCTCATCTTCATCCATGTTCATTTTCTATATTTAAAAATTCTACTTAAAAAATTTTCCTACTGATAATTAAGGTTTAAGAAGAAAGAAGAGAAAACCCACGTCTTGAAACATTTTCCAATATCCATTGTTAAATTGATTTTTAAAAACATTTTAGCAGTATTTACTGAGGAGAATAATTGTGCCCTGTGTATGCATGCAATCTTACCCCTGCTATTGTGATGTGATGTTATGTTTATGAACTCTCAGAATCGAAAGGACTGTCTCATCCACTGCCAGTTAGTCATTAGATCTCCTCCCTGTCACCTTGCAGGAGGGATCCTCAGCTTCTGTAGCTATACTTCCAATGAAAGGGTATGTATTCTTTTAAGGAGAGGGTTTCAAAACAATGCTATTGCTTTTGGCTGTAAATTTTTTTTCTTTTTCAAATAAAAGACAGAGAAATGCAATGTTTAAAAACAGTTTTAGATAGATAGATATCTCCAATATTTTACTTTTTAGTTATATTACATATTTTAAATAGATTGTAGTTTTTAGAGCAGTTTTAGGTTCTCAGCAAAATTGAGTAGAAATTACAGAGTTTTCATAAACCCCTGCCCCAACACATGCACAGTCTCCCCTCTCTGTCCATCTCCAACACCCTGATACATTTGTGAGAACTGATGAGCCTACATTAACACAACATTATCACTCATAAAACATAGCTTAATTAGGGTTCACTCTAGGTGTTTAGCCTACGCGTTTTAGCAAGTGTAGAAGTGGCACATATCCACCATGGTAGTTTCATAGAGAGTAGTTTCACTGTCCTAAAGGTCCTCTCTGCTCCAGCTACTCATCCCTCCCTCCACCCTAGCCTCCAGTAACCCCTGATCTTTTCATTGTCTCCATAGTTTTGCCTTTTCCAGAATGTCATATACGTGGAATCATACAGGATGTAGCATTGTTAAATTGGTTTCTTTCACTGAGTAATATGCATTTAAATTTCCTCCATGTCTTTTTATGGCTTGATAGCTCATTTCTTTTTAGTGCTAAATAATGTTCCATCATCTGGATGTGCCACAATTAAACCATACATTTTTGTGTCTATATTTACAGGTTACAAATCACCACTAAATTGGAATATTCTATATATCATCCTCTCTGTTTTGATTTTATTCATCATCATCATAGGTTGCGTTTTGCTGTTCAAAATCTGTGGCTGCAGGTATTAACTGATGCTTTTTCTTCTTCAGTTTTATTGGGCTAGAGGGGGTCAGATATATGGAATGATGGGGTAAAATTAATATGTTAACACCAATTCTCCCGTAATCAAGAAGGGTGTCCTAAAGGTGTTAGCTTTGGAATACTCTAAATGACAAGAGACATTTGCTTGGTTACTTGGATGTGTGAGCAGGGATATAGGCCATTTAGGACAAGATCTTGGGAGAGACAGTGTATGTTTTTCTGTATTTGAGAAAAGAATTACAATAATTCATTTTGTACCAAAAAGATGTGTCACATATATTCCAAAATCAGGCTTCTGTTGCATAATTCCACTCCTTTTACCAAATAAAGAATTATTTCATTTAGGTGTATTAACTACAGGCAGCATTCTTATTTCTGATAATTCCATTCTATTTTATTAATGGCTTCTATAAAAAATAAACCACACTTGTCAATAGTATACTGTTTTGTTTTCCCATTTTTAATTAAATAATGATATTTTCTGCATTCACTTCAGCTTATTTTTATTTTTGCAGAAAATGCAAATTAGGAAGAAAAGAAGCCACTACAGTTGTTGAGGAGGTAAGATAACATTAAAAAGTTTGCAAACTTTTAAGCCACAAAATCGAATATAGCTGTATAATCGTACATTGCATCAATATTAGTATTTTAGTTAAAAGCAAAAAATCGAATTTCAATATGCTAACAGTCAAGTGTACTTAGTTTGTTAATTACCTACCATGTACTATTTATACACATTCTGAACAATATTTTCATTTCAAGAATTGTTTCCTAAAAAACACATAATGTTTGCCAAATTTGGAATGTAATGTTTAGAGAAACTGAATTGATCTTTACTCCCCCATGAAACCATCTCCAATTGTTTCCTTTCCGTTTCTCCATACCATCATTTCCCTTCTACCTGAGCTAAATCTTCTCCTGCTCGATAATCTCATAACTAGTAGCTTATGAAGTCTTTGATCCTCTCCTTTGAAATACCTCTTCTATTACTTTATTCTACATTCCTACTATCAAGCAAACTTTGTAATCTCACACTGAGACTTAGATAAGCAATACATTTTTTGACAAAATAATAGAAAAAAGTCTTTCTTTTTTCTATTATATCCATGTAAGCACAGAGACACAAATATAAGCATTCTTGGTAGATACTAAATCTGTGGGCATCTGTTAGATCAACATAGGTAGTTGATGATTCATGGCTGTTTAAAATTGATTTTGACTTTGAATTCTTTCTTAGGATGAAATGCAGCCCTATGCCAGCTACACAGAAAAGAACAATCCACTCTACGATACTGTGAGCAAGGGATGAGGTCTCAGGTGTTACAAAGTGAAGTTGAGGGCTGTGTGTCTCCATATTTCATAAATTACTGGAA
Organism: Vulpes vulpes; assembly: GCF_048418805.1. Taxonomy (NCBI): domain Eukaryota; kingdom Metazoa; phylum Chordata; class Mammalia; order Carnivora; family Canidae; genus Vulpes; species Vulpes vulpes. The sequence goes on along the minus strand of NC_132780.1, from coordinate 114,773,263 downwards.
TCTAGCAGCAGGACAAATGAATTAAGATATAGCACAGCTACTATTATGTTTTTCTTAGAGTTCTGGCAAGGAAAACCCATTTTGAGATTAGCTTTTCAAAGATACTGAGAAGACATTTAAAGGTTTGAATTCATATCCTTATACAATTGAAATTTTTAGAATGTTAGCTGATATTAGCTATTTCTCTGAAGAACTGATATTGATACAAAGAAAGTAAATGCTCATGATAAAGCTCAAATTGTTCAGTATGGTAGATAATGAAAATTGAGTTTCCTCAAGAAGGAAATCTGCAGAAGGAACAATCAACATCTTTTATGTATTCATCCAGAAAATTTTATGTACATATATATCTGTACACCCAAGGTATGTGTGTACATTTATGTCTATTTACATATCATACCTATCTCCTTGTTAAGACAAAGATGGGAATATATCATGATGCTCCTCTGTAGTTATAGAAAGCTAATAATATAATAGGTCTTGGAGACCTTTTATATCAATACAAGCAGAGCTACCTCATTCTTTTTAATGGTTGTAAAATTCCATTATATGGCTATATCATAATTTAATTAACCATAGCCCTAGTGATAAAAATTTAGGTTGTTTTAAGTTTTTTGTTTGTTTGTTTTGGTATTATAAACAATACCATATAGAATGTTACTTGTGGATATGTCTCTTTGTATTTGTTTAAGTATATTTATAGAATAACTTCCCTGAGTGGAACTTCAGGTCAAAAGGGTTTGTGCATTTTTTTATTGATGGATATGTCAGATTGAACCAATTTTCATTCTGTCAACTGTGTTTGAATGTGCCTTTCCATATACTATTATTTTAATATCTGCAAGATTCCCACTTCTTGTTTTTAACCAACAAGTTAACAAATATGGTTTAAGGCTATAATAAAAATTACACTATTTGACAAAACTCGATTTATGTTTTTCTTTCATGTTTATGAGAAAGAACAGGAATAAGAGAGAAGGAACACATGTGTGGGATTACTTTCTGAACTCATCATTAGCTAACGCCTAAAAGTTTTTTCAGATTTGATAAATTGAAATTTTGTATTTTTATGATGTACATTTTATTGTGAGGTATTTAACAAATATGTTCATTGACTATATAAGAACTTATATACTATGAAGAATATATTATGAAGGACTTCAGTATCCAAAAAGTATGATCTGTGTGCTAAGAGAATGCCCAAGGGATGACATGACCCTTTGCTTTAATTTTTTCTGTGGAATACACTATTAAGAATGTGTATACAAATTATTTTTAATATTATGAAAAAATGTATTTTATTTATGAAAACTTGTGAAAAAAACCAGTCTGCTTCTCCATCCATGAAAAACATTAAATTTTTTATCATGGTGGAAATTAAATCAAAATCCATTCATTTTTCAACTATGCCATGTGAAACATTTAAGACAGCTCTTACATCACTGTCATCTTCCTTCCAGGTGATTTGGCTACACTAGGCTTTATTGTTAAAAAGATTCTTGGTTTCTTTTGGGGGTAAAACTAATTGAATGACATGTAGCACATGATTTTGACCAAAGCATTTTGACACCATTTGACTATGCCCCCAAAACAGTCCATTTGGTTTCCCCATATAAATGTTACTAAGCAGTGCATATAATAGATATCAGACACTGTCCTTGACATTTTCTAAATTCTTCATCCACCTCTGAGTGAGTTAATTTGGTTCAAAAAATCTAAATATTACTGAAAGACAAAAAAAGCAAAATTGTGTTTACATCTTAACTTGATAATATATGTCAAAATAACCTGGTAAATGACACTTTAAATACTTCAAGATAGTTTATAAATGCTAAATTATGATGTACAGGAAACAAGTATACTAAAATCTTCCACTACAGGGGTGCTAAATATGGTTGAACAGGTGAATCATGTGGGGAAATAAAAAACTATATAGATTGCCTTCATGTCGCCTTGAAAGCTATGCTAATAACATAGCTAATAAGCTTCAGAGACAAGGCTTCCTTCATTAGAGCCACAGGACATATAACAATGAGGCCAATTCCTTTAGGTCCAAAGTTAGCTTGTATATTTGAATATTTTCCAATGTTTTGAGGGAGGCTTGTATTGCGATGTATTTCCCTCATAGGACCACTTGCTGTATCCCAAAAAGTTTGAACGGTTATATTTTCATTTTCATTAGTTTCCATGAATCTTTTTAATTCTTCTCTAATTTCCTGGTTGATCCATTCATCTTTTAGTAGGATGCTCTTTAACCTCCATGTGTTTGAGTTTCTTCCAAATTTCTTCTTGTGATTGAGTTCTAGTTTCAAAGCATTGTGGTCTGAAAATATGCAGGGGACAATCCCAATCTTTTGGTATCAGTTGGGACCTGATTTGTGACTCAGTATGTGGTGTATTCTGGAGAAAGTTCCATGTGCACTCGAGAAGTATGTTGCATTTGGATGGAATGTTCTGTAACATTCCAGAAATTTATTTGGTCCAGTGCCCTTGTTTCTTTGGTGATGTTCTGCTTAGAACATCTGTCATTTGCAGAAAGTGCCACATTGAAGTCTCCCAGTATTAGTGTATTATTATCTAAGTATCTCTTTACTTTGGTTATTAATTGATTGATATACTTGGCAGCTCCCACATTAGGGGCATTACTATTCATAATTAATAGGTTTTCTTGTTGGATAGATTCATTAAGTATGATATAGTATCCCTCTTTATCTCTTATTACAGTCTTTGGTATAATCTCTAATTTATCTGATTTGAGGATTGCCACCCCAGCTTTCTTTTGAGGATCATTTGAGTGGTAAATGGTTCTCCACCCCTTCATTTTCAGGCTGGAAGTGTCCTTACGTCTAAAATGAGTCTCTTGTAGACAGCATATAGATGGGTCTTGCTATTTTATCCAGTCTGATATCCTGGGTCTTTGATGGGGTCATTTAGCCCATTCACATTCAGAGTAGCTATTGAAAGATGTGAATTTAGTGTCATCATATTACCTATACAGTCCCGTTTTTGTGGATCATTTCTTTGGGCTTCCTCTTTCTTTTACAGGGTCCCCCTTAATATTTCTTGCAGAGCTGGTATTGTGGTCACATATTCTTTCAGTTTCTGTCTATCCTGGAAGCTCTTTATCTCTCCTTCTATTCTGAATGACAGCATTTCTGGATAAAGTATTCCTGGCTGTGTGTTTTTCTCATTTAGTACCCTGAATATGTCCTGCCAGCCCTTTCTGACCTTCCAGGTCTCTGTGGAGAGGTCTGCTGTTAATCTGATATTTCTCCCCATATAAGTTAAGACTCTCTTGTCTCAAGCTGCTTTAAGAATTTTCTCTTTGGGCAGCCCAGGTGGCTCAGTGGTTTAGCGCTGCCTTCAGCCGGGAGTGTGATCATGGAGACCTGGGATCAAGTCCCATGTCCGGTTTCCTGCTTGGAGCCTGCTTCTCCCTCTGCCTGTGTCTCAGCCTCTCTTTCTCTCTCTCATGAATAAATAGATAAAATCTTTAAAAAAAGAAATTTCTCTTTATCTTTGAAATTTGCAAGTTTCACTATTAAATGTTGAGGTGCTGAATGGTTTTTATTGATTTTCAGGGGGTCCTCTCTATCTCTTGGATCTGAATACCTGTTTCCTTCCCAGATTAGGGAAGTTTTCAGCTATGATTTGTTCAAATATACTTTGTGGTCCTCTCTCTCTCTTAGCCTCTTCTGGAATCTCAATTAGACATATATTCTTTCTTCTCAAGCTATCATTTATTTCCCTAAACCTTTCCTTGTGGGCTCTTAATTGTTTTTCTCTTTTTTCCTCAGCTTCCTTCCTTTCCATCAACTTGTCTTCTATATCTTCTACTCTTTCTTCGACCTCATTAACCCTAGCAGTTAGAGCATCCAGTTTGGATTGCATCTCAGTTAAAGTATTTTTAATTTCAGCCTGATTAGATCTCAATTATGCAGTAAGAGTCTCTAGAGTCCTTTATCCCTTTTTTCCAGAGCCACCAGTAACTTTATAATTGTACTTCTGAATTGAATTATAATTGTACTTTATAATTGTACTTCTGAATTGAATTGTACTTCTGATATTGTATTTAAATCCACGTTTAGTAACTCTGTGGCAAAGAATATTGCTTCTGGTTCTTTCTTTTGTGGTGAGTTCTTCCTTCTAGTTATTTTGTCCAGTGCAGGGTGTCTGTATGAGTGGACTGAGTTAAAAATATCAACTGCAACCTAAGTAAAATACACCCTAGATGATTCCAAAGAAGTCAGAGACCAGAAAATAAAAGAAAAAGAACAGAACAAAATAAAACAAGAAGACCATTAAAGTGAAAAACAAATTTTAAAACAAAATAGTAAAAATAAGAAACCAAAAACAAAGAAGAAGGAAAAGAAAAAAGAAAGAAAAAGGGGGGGGGGGAAGGATGGTGGTGGTGAGGAAGTAGTGGTGGAGAGATAATAAAATCTCCATGAGGGGACCTAAAGGGTGAGTCTCTTAGCTCTTTTTTTTTTTAAGATTTTATTTATTTATTCATGACACACACACACACACACCCACACACACGGGGTGGGGGGAAACATAGGCATAGGGAGAAGCAGGCTCCATGCAGGGAGTCTGATGTGGGACTCAATCCTGGGATTCCAGGATCATGCCCTGAGCCAAAGGCAGTTTCTAAACCGCTGAGCCACCCAGGGATCCCGAGCCTCTTAGTTCTGAGTGTATTTTGTTCTGTATGTTAGAAGATACTCAATTCCAAATTTATATAAATCAGCAAAACTTATATAAAGACCCAGCGTTGACCAAAAAAACATAAACATGATAAAAGTGGGGGCAGAATGGGAAGGAAGAGAGAATAGTCTCACAGAATGAACCAACACAATGTTCTACTTGGTTCTGGTTGTATGCTGGTCGTATTTTAGAAGGTACTAACTTCCACCATTGTAAAACAAAATGAGACAGAAAAAAGAAAAATCAAAAACCCATATCTTGTATATATACCAAAATTAAATTGAATACATTGAAGGGAAACCAAAAGTGAAAAATATATCCAAGACATGTAATTGTAGAAATATGAAAGTCAAAAAGGAAGAAGCTTAAAAATAAAGATTTGGTAAAATATTGTAGTTAAGGTGGGAAAAGAGAAAAAATATTGGAAAATTTTAACCTGATATAAAAACAAGTCATAATGAAATAAAAAGGAAAAAAAAAAAAAAAAAAGACCCTTTAGTTCTATATACTATTTTCCCTCAGTCCTGGAGCTTTCCAGTGCTGCTTGTTCAGTAAACTTGCTTTTCATTTGTTCTTCTGGCAATTGTTGTGGGGGAGGGGTCTGTTGCACCTGATTCTCAGGTGTCTGTGCCTGGGTGGAGATGCCCCATCCCTTGCCAGGTTTTGTTCCCTAGTGGTCCTGCCTCTCCCAGGTGCAAAGTAAAAAGAAGAGAAAAAAATACCCATGGCCAGATTTCTAGCTCTGGAGTCAGCTCGCTGCGAATCACTGACTGCAGTCTCCCAGTCCACACTGGCCCAGATGCTCCTGGGCACAGGCTTGGGTGCACTGATCTGTTGAGTTTGGGGGTGCTCAGCGGCAGGAGAGTCCTCACTGTCCTGTGCCCTCCCTGCTTCTGCTTGTCCCCAGGGGGAAATGGAGGATCCCCGGCTTTGTCTTCTTTGGTGCCCTCGGGTCCAGGGGCCTGTGCCACCGGACCCATGCTCCGGGGCTCTCCTTTTCCAAAGGGAACACATGAGAGCCGCATCCATCCATTGTGGGACTCAAGGGTAAAGGGAACTCTGGAGCTGGCCCCAGAACTGGCTGGCTTCTCCCAAATGCCCCGGAGGGCTGCACGCGTCACCCCTTTACTGAGGTTGGACCCTGGTTTGCGGTGAGCTTTCTCCTGGGTGCCCCTCTTTTTATGGTGATTCCAGGAATCTTGATGTTTCACTGCCCTTCCTCTGATTCTGCCCTATTTCCCTACTAAACACTTTTCCGTCAGGGAAAACTCAGGTGTGGATTTTTAAAGATTCCCTTTGCCCAAGGCTGGGCTTTCCTGCCCTGGAGGCTTTCGCCCGGGCTTGTCAAGGTTCCTCTCCCCCACTTGATTTATTTTTTTAAAATTTTTTTTTTTGCCTTCCTACCTTGTTAGAAGTGAAAACTTTTCTCTCTGTAGCATTCCAGCTGTTCTTTCTTTACATCTCAGGTTAAATTCGTAGGTGTTCAGAATGTTTTGAAAGTTATCTAGGTAAGTTGGTGGGACCAAAATAGTTGAGGACCCTACTCCTCCACCATCTTGCCTCCACTCCTCTGATTTCTAATTTCACTCCTTTGTGATAAGAGAACATATTTTGTATGAGTTGAGATCTTTTAAATTTATTGACACATGATTTGTGACTCTGATGGAGAACCAACTTGGTAAATGTTCCATGTGTACTTGAAAATTAATATTCTGTTGTTCTTTAGTATTCTATAAATGTCAACGAGGTGGAGTTGGTTGAGAGTGTTGTTCAGATCTTTTATGTAAAATCTCTGATTATGATTGTCAATTTGTCCCTTTTTCCTTGTAGTTCTATCAGTTTTTGCTTCACAAATTTTGAAGCTTATATAAAGGGCACAACCTTTAGGAATGTTATATACTCTTTATGAATTCACTTCTTTATCATTATGAAATAAAGTTCTTTATCTCTGACAATAATTTTTCTCTAAAATTTACCATGTCTGATATTCATATAGTCTTTCCAGATTTCTTTCTGTTTTAAAATATTTTATTTAAATTAAATCTATCAACATACAGTATAATACCTAGTGCTCATCCCATCAAGTGCTCTCCTTAGTGCCTGTCACCCAGTTACCTTATCCCCCCACCCACCTCCCTCCAGATTTCTTTCAATTAGTGTTCATATCATGTATTTTTCCCATTGTGTTCCTGTTAAACTATTTGGTTATTTATTTATTTATTTATTTATGATAGACATAGAGAGAGAGAGAGGCAGAGACACAGGAGGAGGAAGAAGCAGGCTTCATGCCGGGAGCCAGATGTGGGACTCCAGGATTGCACCCTGGGCCAAAGGCAGGCGCCAAACCACTGAGCCACCCAGGGATCCCTTGGTTTTATATATAAAGTATGTTTCTTATATGCAATATATGCTTTTAAAAAATCCAATCTGACCATGTTTGGGTGTTTTGAAGATTTATTTTTTGTCTTTGGAGAGAGAGCACACATGAGCAGGGGGAGGGGCAGTGAGAGAGGTAGAAAGAGAATCCTCAAGGAGACTACCCACTCAGTGTGGAATCTGATGTGTGGCTCACAGTGGAGGCTCCATCCTAGGACCCTGTGATCATGACTTGAGCTGAAATAAAGAGTCAGCCACTTAACCAACTGAAGCACCCAGGTGCCCCATGACCATCTTTGTTTTTAACTGGCAGATTTAGACCATTTGCATTTGATATGCTTAGGCTGAAATCTGTGAATTTTCTATTTGTTTTCTACTTTTCTTCATTTTTTATTTCTTGTAATTTTTCCCTTTTTTCTCTCTTACTTTTAGAAATTCAGTAATTTTTATGATACTATGTTACATCCTTAGTAGCTATAACTATTTTGTTGATGTTATTTTTACGATTGTTATAAGATGTATAGTATATACCTTCAACTGATTATATTCTATATTCAAATAGTATTATAGCATCTCACATATAGTATAAATATCTTGCAGTAGTATACTTCCTTTCTTCTCTCCTGGCATTTGTGTTACTGTATCATGCTGTAACTTTACCCATGGTATTAATGCTATGTTACACAGTAAACAAACCTAACCTAATGTAACTAACCTCAGTTTGTGATTTAAGCAGTTTAAAAATACTTTTTTATCCTAATTCTATATTTAAATATTTTATTTTTAAATATTTAATGTTAAAAAGATATAAGTATTTTATTAAATGGTTATCTTTTAAAGATGTTTAAATACTGAAGAAAATCTTATGTATTTGCTCTCTGGTTACCACATCCTGTATCTTCATTCCTTTGTATAGATCCATATTTCTATCTGGTATGGTTTTCCTTCTACCTGGGGATTCTCTTGAACATTTCTTGTATATGTGGATTATAAAATGATAAATTTATTCAGGTTTTCTATCCCTCCCCTAGCCTATTTTGCCTCCCTTTTTTAAAGTTTTATTTTTTGCATATGGCATTATAGATGATGGATTTTTTTACTTTTAGTATACTAAAAATGTTGCTCCATTTTCTCCTCACTTGCATTGATTCCTATGAGAAATCTATGATCATTCTTAATATTCTTCCGGTGTGTCTTTTTTCTCTGGTTACTTTTAAGATTTTTATTACCACTGTCTTGAACAATTTGATTACATTGTGCTTTGGTATAGTTTTCTTCATATTTTTTTGTGGCTGGGATTCTTTAAACTTCTTGCATCTGTAGGTTTGTATTTTTTATCAAACTACAAAGATTTATTTTGTTATTATTTCCTCAAAAATTTTTTTCTGTCTCTTTTTCTCTCTCTGTCCTTTGGTTACTCCAAATTTATATATGTGATCACGTCTCTTGAAATTGACCCATAGCTCATGGATGCTCTCATTTATTTATTTATTTTGTTTTCTTTTTTATTGGAGTTCGATTTGCCAACATAAACTCTCTTAATGTTAATATTCTCTTTTCTCTGTGCTTCTTTTTTGCATATTTTCTATTATCAAAGTCAATAATTCTTTTCTTGCAACATGCAATCTGCAGTTAATTCTATTCAGTATATTTTTCACCTTGTACTTAATAATGTACATCTTTAGAAATTTGATTTGGGTCTTAGGTAATGCCTTCTGTGTCTCGATTAACTTTTGTACACATCAACAACAGTAATATTGTAATAACTTTTAGTGCTCTGTCGGCTGTATCTTTCCTCTGTCAGTTTGTATTGGTTTTAACTGAATGTCCTTTTTCCTCATTGTAAATTGTATTTTCCTGCTTCTTTGCCTCATAATAAAAAAATTATTAATATATATAACATAAAATGGACAATTTTAACCATTTTTAAGTGTGTAATTCAGTGGTATTAAGTACATTCTCACTGTTGTTATGTATAAGATTTAGGTAGGTCTTTTATTATATATCAATAACTGGGTTCAAAATTATGATTATTTTAACATTTATTGTTATGCTTATATTTGATATAATATTTAAATATTAGTATATTATACTTTATATTTTTCCTGATTTTTCTGTGCTTGTCTTCCCCCCCCTTTGTCTTAGACATTACAACGCTTTAAAAGTTCTATTTTTATTGTACTAGAAATTGCACACCCCATTTCTATTCTTTCAAGATTATATATATATATATATGTGTATATATATATATATATATATATATATGCTTCAGATCTAGATTTAATCAATATTATTTACCTAAGGAATTAAAGCAGCCTAGGACAGTTTTACTCCAATTGCTTAATCTTCCAGCTGAGAGTTACACTATCTAATTTTGAAATTTTACAATTTTTAAACAACCATTCTCTAAAACTAAGTATTACTATAATGCTTCATAAGACTTTATCCCTATTTTTACCAATTTTTTTTGGTTCAGTATTTCTTCTGGAAACAGACTTTCCTTTTAGAGATTACTTTCTTCTTCCATTCCTTATTTTCAAGTTTTATTTAAGAGCTTATATAGTGAGGGTCTGTATTTATTAGCAATAAGCTCTGTTTGTGTTTGTCTAGGGAAAAGGTCTTTATTTTCTCCTCATTTGCGAAAAATACATTTTTCTAGATAAGTAATTCTAAACAGTTATTTTCCTTCAGCACTTTGAAAATATTCCATTTATTTTGGCCTTCATCATTGTTGTTAAGAATTCTACTGCCAGTACAAGTGTTATTCCCTGGCAAGTAAGTAATCTGTCTTTTCTTCCTGATTGCTTTTAAGTTCATCTGTCATCAGTTTTGTAGTTTCACTGTTGTGCATCTAAAAATGGATTTCTTTTTATTACTCTGGTTCAGAATTTGCAATGTATCCTGAATTTGAGGATTCTGGGTTTTTCTTTTCTTAAAAGATTTTATTTATTTGAGAAAAAGAGAGAGCAAGAGAGAGCACAGAGAGAGCAAGAGGGAGGAAAGGAAGAAACAGACGCCCTGCAGAGCAAGGAGACTGATGCTGGGCTCCATCCCAGGAACCTGGGGTCATGACCTGAGCAGAAGGCAGCTGCTTAAGTGACTGAGTCACCCATGGTGCCCCCTGGTTGTTTTTATTTATTTTTTAATTCAATACTAGAAAGGTATTAGTTATTACCTCTTTTAACGTTTTCATCATTTTTATCTATTTTCTTCTGGAAATCTAATGAAGTCTTTTCTAACTTCTATGACTCAATATATGTTTCATATTTTCTACATCTTTGTCTCTCTGTGTAGTATTTTCTGTGATTTTTTTCAGATTTCACTTAGAGATTGCAAATTTTACTCACTTGTGTTTAGTCTATTTGATCTGTTTATGGTATTTTAACTTTTAGCAATATTACATTTCATTCTGTAGGTTCTATTCAGTTTTTTTAAATCTCTTCTTTGGCTTAGATATCACTTTTAATTTTTATAAACATGTTAAAATAACTATTCTATATACATTAACTGTGTATTCTTTAATTTATTTGAATGTTATAATACATCTTTTTGTAGGTCTGTTTACTTTTTTTTTTTAATTTGTCATTTTCTTCTATGAATATTTGACTCTGTGTTCTTTTTGTTATTGTAACTTTGGATTGTGAACTTATATTTAAGTAATTGATATCTGTGGACATCATGTGGAATCTGGACTCTTGGGGCAGAGGTTTCTTCCAAAGTGGATTTGCTGTTCCTGAGATTGTTACTAAGATGGGGACACTGTATTTTAATTTCTGAGATAAGAGTTTCTTAGATAACACAAGCAATATAAATGTAGCAACTAGATCGTGAGGGCAGTGTGGTAACATATTCATGGTAGAATTTTTTTCATTGTTCTTATAAAAATAAGAGGTAAGAGTATGAGAAGTAATTTCCTCTTCTTTCTTTTTAAATAATAACTATTTAAAATTTATCTTGACTTTATCTGGGGAAAGGGAATCTCCATTTCTACTTTCTGCTTTGTCTGGGTCCAATGTTTTTCTATTCCCTACATGGCCCTTAAAAATCTAGCATGTTGGGCAGTCTGAAGGCAGCATGTTAGTTCTGCCTTCAGCCCAGGGTGTGATCCTGGAGGCCTGGGATCGAGTCTCGTGTCGGACTCCCTGCGTGGAGCCTGATTCTCCTTCTGCCTGTGTCTCTGCCTCTCTCTGTGTGTCTGCCATGAGCAAATAAATAAAATCTTTAAAAAAAAAATCTAGCATGTAGATTCCTAATACCACTCTTGATAGTTTTTGGGTTAAATAAATCTTTCCAGTTCATATTTGCTGCCTTTCACTTTTGATTCCAGAATTTGTCTTTTATTACCTTAAGCTCTGTTAAGCATTAAAAATTTATTCATACTTCAGCACTCATTTATGGTATTTTTACTGTAGATTTTTTCAGAGTACACATGATCAATATTTCCAGAAATAGGAGTCCTAAATAGAACTAAAATCAGATCCTACATTAGATCTATTTTCTAAATTAGGTCTAATTTTTTAGCAATCAGTTATTGGTAATATGAAGATATGTAAAAGTATAAAACACATTGGCAATGATTAGTATATAGTCAAATTCAGACTATTCTAACACTGGAATGCTGGTATGTAAATCACTTAATTGTAATATAGAGATGAACAGAAAAAAAGTATTAAAAATAACTGTATGTTACATAACAATAGGTAAGTGGATATGCAATATAAAAATATGTAAGTTGTGACATCAAAAACATAAAATGTTTGGGAAGCAGTAAAAGGGTAGAGTTTTTATGTAAGTGAAGTTATGTTGTTATCAGCTTAAAATAGACTACTATAAGATGTTTTATATAATCCTCATGATAACTACAAAGGGAAAACCTCTAGCAGATCCATGAAACATAAAGAGACAGGAATCAAAGCATACCAATACAGAAAGTCATTAAATCACAAAGCAAAACTGCAAGAAAAGAAGAATGGTACAAAGGATCTACAAAACAGCCAGCAATGAAAGTACAGTAGTAAGTCCTGACTTTTCCATAATTACTTTAAATGTAAATGGATCAAGTTCTCCAATCTAAAGACAAAGAGTGGCTGAATGAATAAAAAACAAAATCCAACTCAGTGTTGCCTAAGAGACTTATTTCAGCTTTCAGGATACACATAGGTTGGATGTGATGGGATGGGAAAAGGCATTTCACACAAATGGAAAACAAAGGACAGCGGGGTAACCATGCTTATATCAAACAAAATAGATTTTAAGTTAAAACTTTAATAAGAGATAAAGATGGTCATTATATCATGATAATGGGGTCAGTTCCTCAAGAGAATATAACATTTATAAATATATATGTCCCCAGTATTGGAAAATCTAAATATATTAAGCCAATAGTAACAGATCTGAAATACAGCAATATGATCATTATAAGAGACTTCAATACCCCACTTAGGAAATTAAAAGGAAACATTAAACCTGAAGTATAATGTAGACTAAATGGACCTTACAGACATACAGAACATTCCATCTAGTGGAAGCAGAGTACATATTCTTTCTGAGTGCACAGAATGTGTCCAGGATGGATCACAAAGTTAAGGCAAAAACAAGTCTTATCAAATTTAGAAGTTTTATTATAACAAAAAGCTTTTCCAAATACCATGGTATGAAATAAGAAATTGATAACAAGAGGAAATTTGGAAAACTCACAAATATCTGGCAATTAAACAACAAACTCCAGAACCACTAATGGTTAAAAGAAGAAATCAAGAGGGAAATAAAAAAAAAATCTTGAAGTAAGTGAAAAAGGAAATACAATATACCAATACTCAAAAGGTGTAGCAAAATAAGTTCTAAGAGAGAGGAAATAAAAAATCAATAACCATCATATTCACTACTGAAAACCTGTAAGCTTTCCCCTTAAGATTATGAATAAGACAAAAATACACACTTTTGCTACTTCTATTCAACATTGTACCAGAAGTTCTAGCCAGGGAAAATACATAAGAAAAAGAAATGAAAGGTATCCAAATTGCAGAAGAAGACCCAGAACTATGTATTCACATATGACATCATCTTTTTTATAGAAAACTCTAAGCATACTACCAACCCCACAAACCCAACATAATTAGGACTAATAAATTCAGCAAGGTTACAGGATACAAAATTAAAGTCAGCATGCAGCAATGTGTTGTATTTCTATACATTAGCAATGAACAACCTGACAAGGAAATTAAGAAAACTGTTCCATGTAGCCAAATAGTTACAAGACATACATTAAAAAATATAAAACATTGCTGAAAGACTATAAAAAAAATATCAATAAATGGAAAGATATATTCATGGATTAAAGATAGTATTGATAAAATGACAATACTTTTCATAGAGATGTACATATTCAATGCAATTCCTGTCAAAATCCCAATGGCCTTTTTAGGGGCAAAAATGGGAAATCCTCAAATTCATGTGGAATTTTAAGACTCAAATAATCAAAACAATATTGAAAAATAAGTATAAGTTTTGAGAACTAATATTTCCAATTTTAAAACTTCCTACAAAGCAATAATAACCAAACAGGTTGGTACTGACCAAGGCAAAGACATGAAGACCAATGAATGGAAAGGGACTTCGAGTCCAAAAATAAAACCACAATTTTATGGCCCATTAATTTTCAGTGGGAGTAAGAATAGTCTCTCCAAGAAGTGAACAAAATAGATCATCAGCTGACATCATATTCAAAAACTAACCCCAAATAGATCTAAGTCCTAAGTGTGATTGGTAAAATAATCAAACTCTTAGAAGGTAAACATCTTCACTACTTTTAGATTTGGCAATGATTTCTAGATTGGCATCAAGAGCACAACCATCCAAAGATAACATATAGAGAAATTAGAGTTTGTCAAGATTAACAACTTTTGGGTACAAAGTTTTATGTATCAAGAATGGAAAACAACTTATAGAATGTGAAAAAATAATTGCAAATGATATATCTGTTAAGATTTGAGTATCCAAAATACAAAAAAAAATTTATTACTCAAAACGAGTACTGATACATACCACAACACGGATAAACCTTGAAAACATTATGTTACATGAAAGAAGCCAGACACAAATTGCCAAATACATTATCATTCCATTTATCTAAAATATCTAGAATAGGCAAATGCATGGAGACAGAAAGATTAGTGATTTCCAGTGGCTGTGGGATGAGTGCTTATGACTACAGAGTTTCCTTTGGGGATGATGAATATCTTCTGGAACTTGGCAGTGGTGATGGTTTCTTTACATTGTGAATGTACCAAATGCCACTGAATTGTACACTTTAAAAAGGGTAAAATGGTGAAATTTGTTGTGCATATTTGACACAATAAAAAGAGTGCACTTCAGTTATGTTTAGGCACATCTACAAATAAGGAAATGAAATTTTCTTTTAATTTTTATCTTTAGGTACACCTGGGTGGCTCAGTAGTTAAGTATCTGTCTTTGGCTCAGGTTGTGATCCTGGGGTCCTCAGGTGGAGTCCTGCATTGGGATCCCCACAGGGAGCCTGCTTCTCCCTCTGCCTATGTCTCTGCCTCTCTCTCTCTGTTGCTCATGAATAAATAAATAAAATATTTTTAAAAATTTAATTTTTAAATTAAATTTTTTATTTTGAGATGGTTGCAGATTCACAAGAATTTGTTAAGAAACACCCTAGAGATCCTATGTGCCTTTAATCAGTTTTATCTAATAGTAACATTTTGCAAAACTACAGTAAAATAACAACAAGGATATTGACATTGATCAAGATACAAAATAGTTCTCTCATGCCATCTTCAGTTTTCTTTTTTTCTTTCTCATCTGTATTCCTTATATTTAGTTTTCTTACCTTATTGCACTGGCTAGAACTTTCAACACTATATTGAGTAAGAGTTGTGAGAGTAGGTATCCTTGCCTCACTTACTCTTTTAGGGGGAAAACATTCAGTCTTCCACAATTATTTATAATGTGAGCTGTAGGTTTTTATAGATGCTCTTTACCAAATGGAGAAATTTCCTTTATTGCTTTTTTTTTTGAGAGATTTTTTTTTCACAAATTTGTGTTATGCCAATAGATATGTTGAAGACCTATCCCCAATGTGACTGTACTAAGAAGTAGGGCCTTTAATGGGGTCATAAGGATGGGACCCTAATCTAATTAACTGTTATTCCTACAGGAAGAAGAAAAGATACCAGAGGTATCACTTGCTCAAGCACATACACAGAAGAAAGCCATCTGAAACCATAATGAGAAGACAGCTCTCTGTTAGCCAGGAAGAGAGAAGCCTCACGAAATCCCTCCTGGTACTAATTTTGTGGTATTTTCCTACAATAGCCCTAATGGACTAAGAGAATTGGTTGTAAAAGTGATTGATCAATGCTTTTTAGTTACCTGTAACATGGAAGAGCAAAAAAAAAAAAAAAAAAAAAAAAAAAAAGAGAGAGAGAGAGAGAGAGAGAAACTTTAAGGAAACAAAGAGAATGGAATTTTCTTTTTTCCTTTCTTATTTTTCTCCTCCTCCTCCTCCTTCTTCTTTCTATATTGTTTCCAAAGTCATGTATCAACTCATTTAAGTTCTACAAAGTTGGAGTAAATAATTCTAGAGGAATTAAAAATTTATGTAAATTTTGATTTTGGTGACTGTATTATAAACTGCATCTCTACCATTTAAAATTCTATGTTGAAGAATAGTTAAGAATAACTTTTTAGCAATATATTCACATTCTGAGAAAGGACTAAGTATATTTGTTCCTTTAAGAAATAATTTATAAGAAAATTTTAGAGCATCATAATGACCATAAAGAACAAATAATGCCCTAGAATGATGGTGTCCAATATGTTAGTTGTTAAACACAAGGTCTGTGGACCACTTGAATTGTGGTTGAACTCAGTTGAGATACAAGATGTGGCATATTGTCTTGGTAGAAGTGGTGATGTTTTGTGTAACTAGCTCTCTGCAATGGTAGGGAAAAAATGGCACTACTGGTTTGGAAATGTATTAGTTTTCTAAGGCTGCCTTAACAAAGTACCACAAACAAAGTGGCTGAATTAACAGAAATAAGTGTCAGTTCTGAAGTCTAGAAGTCCAAAATCATGGTGTCAGCACGGTTGTTTCTTTTTGAGATTTATTTGACCAAGTTTTTTCTTTTTTTTTTTTTTAAGATTATTTATTCATGAAAGACACAGAGAGAGGCAGAGACATAGGCAGAGGGAGAATCAGGGTCCCTGTGGGGAGCCTATGTGTGACTAGATCCCAGGATGCCAGGATCATGACCCGAGCTGAAGGCAGATGCTCAACCACTGAGCCACCCAGGTGCTCCAACAGAGTTTTTTTTTTTTTTTTTTTAATTTTATTTATTTTATTTTATTTTTTTAATTTTTTTTTTAATTTTATTTATTTATGATAGGCACACAGTGAGAGAGAGAGAAGCAGAGACATAGGCAGAGGGAGAAGCAGGCTCCATGCACTGGGAGCCCGACGTGGGATTCGATCCCGGGTCTCCAGGATCGCGCCCCGGGCCAAAGGCAGGCGCCAAACCGCTGCGCCACTCAGGGATCCCTCCAACAGAGTTTTTAATGCCATTTTTATTTACTTTTGTGGCCAGTCAGTTCCCTTTCTTAAGCACTTGATTAGGCCCATCTCTCAATCACTTCCTTATTAGGACTCCCACCCTGGTCCACCATGCACCTGCAGAAATGGCCCCAGGACCAACCCCAGACACCTAGGGACTGGGGTACTCATGGACACCTCAGGAGCCCTGCCACCACATACATGCTTTGCAGGCAGGATTATAAGTGTTTCCACTTACCCCAAAAATGCAAGGATGGCATTACATTAATAATATTCCCATCCAAGGAGTTTTGTTTAACATACTCATTAGGACATACAAGTCCAACATCTTTTAATCCCTTTTGGATTCTGGAGGCAACATATTTCTCACTTAATTTTACTAATCTCTCTGATGCTGCTATCTACAGATGAACTCCTATTCCCAAAAAACTCTAAAACCTACCCAATTAAAATCAATAGGCCGTCCCACTAGCGCTAACAGAGACTCGTTCACTGTACAAGCTTCAGCACCTCTTCTCATACCTCCTGGGATCTCTGGACTACCTATAATGGCCATAAATAGCCCATGAGTTTCTGATACAAAACCCTGCCCCTCACTGTTTGCTAAGTCCAAAATCTTAATTACTCTTTAGTCTCTGCCAAAACATACATCGCTACACTCCCATGTCTAAAGAGAAACCTGGTAGAGGGTATTACCATCTGTGCTATTCTAAAAATTAATGGATATTGTTACTTTCTCCAGGAGACAACTACTTTATACAGGTCCACCCCCAGCCCCCTGGGGAGAGGACCTCCCAATCCCCACTGCCTTCTCCTGCTTCCCACTTCCAGTTTGTCACCATAAACTCCCACCTTGCATCTCTGACCATGATCACCACAACTTGCTCTTCCCCTTGGTTACAAATATTGCTGATCATTACATATTCCTTAATGAATATAGTTCATACCCTCTAGCACTGTAACTGTTGGACGTGTCACCTGTACCAAAGAACACACCAAGATCTTATTGTCATAAAAAAATACAACTCATACTTGTAACATACTTTACAACTCAACCAGGGTATTGTTAGAGATCCTGAAAATTCCAGATACGTGATCTAGGTTAATGCCATATAACGGCTATGGACTGACCTACAATACTCTACTTATTTTCCTCTCATAATAAAATGATTTTTATGCTGTCTAGGGCAACATATGTATTCAAATACCTCAAATAATGAAGCTCAAAGTTGATGTGAAGATCAGTAGGTCAATTTTAATATAGTTTTTAGTTATTACAAAATACTGGCTTGACCCATTTGTGAGGTCCTGACTAGAGGATGGTCAGTTTCTTTTCTTGAGACCTAATTATTTCCACATCCTACCTACTTTCCTTATCTGGGCTTTCACACTCTAGGCCCCTGGGCCAAGTACTAGACAACAAAGAACAAACTCAGAAATTATGCATAAAAGCCTGGGAAATTATTTAAATTAGCCTACCCCGGAGCCCTTCAAACCTTTTTTTTTTTTTTTTAAGATTTTATTTATTTATTCATGAGGGACACACAGAGAGAGGCAGAGACATAGAGGGAGAAGTAGGCTCCCTGCTGGGAGCTTGACGTGGGACTCGATCCCAGGACCCTGGGATCACGACTGAGCCAAAGGCAGATGGTCAAACACTGAGCCACCCAGGTGTCCTCTTTAAAACCTACCTTCACCCCACTTGTCATGCCTATACTGCATTCTACAGTTCCAGCTTTGTGTTACCCTGTCCAGAGAACAAGCTCTGTGTGGCCCAATATGACAGCCTTCTCTTCTTTGGAGCTATAAATAACAAAGTTCTGTTTCTCTATTCAAACGTCCTGTGTTGTGTCCCACTATCAAAAGAACCTTGAAATCTTCTAAAGCAGGAAGGAAGAATCTATTCCTTGCTTCCTCCTGTCTTCTGGTGGTTTGCTGGAAATCTTTGGAGTCCATCAGGTTGTGGGGGGTCTGCCTTGATCTCTGCCTTCATCCTTATATGGCATTCTCCCGGTACACATATCTGTGTCTAATTTTCCTCTTTTTATAATGGTATCTGTAATTGGATTAGGACCCACCCTCCCCTAGTGTGGCCTTACCATAACTAATTACATCTGCAATGACCCTGTTCCAAATAAGGTTACATTCTGAATACTGAGGGCTACAGTTTCACATGAGAATTTTGAGAGGACACAATTTAACTCATAACAGGAGGTATTGGGCAGCCCGGGTGGCTCAGTGGTCGAGCGCCTGCATTTGGCCCAGGGCGTGATCCTGGAGTCCCAGGATCGAATCCCACATCAGGTTCCCTGTATGGAGCCTGCTTCTCCCTCTGCCTATGTCTCTGCCTCTCTTTCTCTCTCTCTCTCTCTCTCTCTGTGTCTTTCATGAATAAATAAATAAAATCTTTAAAAAAAAATAACAGGAAGTATTTATCAAAGTTATATGTTATGTCTATCATATGACCCATTGATTTTATTGTGTGGTATATACGCAAGAAAACAAATGCATATGTAGCCAAAATATGTATAAAACAGAAATGTACATAGAAGATTTATTTGTGTTAATCCTGAGCCAGAAAATCCAAATACACAGCAAAATGATGAGTAAATTATGGCATGGTCAGATTAGAAAACCACCGTAGTGTTACAAACACGAGCTATGTAAACGGTTTCATTTATATGGAGTTAAAAACTGGCAAAATGGTGATAGAAGTCAGAGTAGTGTTTCTCTCTAGAAAAGGGATATTGACAGAGAAGGTGCATGAAGGAAACTTCTTTATAGTGGAAATGTTCTTACCATTGATTTTGTAGGAGATTATCTGAGTTTATACATGCATAAAAATTCATCATGCTGTACACTAAAGATTTGTATATTTTTCTATATGTAATTTATGTTTCTCAAAATTCTACTTTCTAAAGAAATTGCTATATTATTTATTTTGTCACTTCAGTACTGTGGGAGAACCAATGGACTGTAAGCATTGGCTTTTTTGCTTTATTGCTCAACAAAACTTGGTGACATTTCCTGTCCATGGGTAGTTGGTGGCTAACCACTCCAAATGCATACTCTGAAGACTTCAACTTTGAGGGAACTGATCTCCATCAATATGTGCCAAGTAAGTCTGGTGCTATGGCATTTTTAGCAAAAAATAAAGCTCTTTTTCAGAAGTCAGGAGTTACTTTATCCACTCATAGAATGTTTTTTATAATTTGTCCTAGTTGCAGTGGTACATTTGTATATTATTCAGCAAACCTTCATATTTATCTTATGTCAGTGGTGCACTGACTAGTTGTTTAGCTTAGTGCAGCATAATACTGGGGGCCCTGGAATGGAGTGAAACTGAAATTGTGTGACTAGACAAAATGTAGTGTTTCCTCTAGTTTTTTGGTTTGTAATTTTATTGTCTCCATGATTTCTTATTTGCTGTTTGATATTTCTAATATTTCTCTTTTGATATTTCACCTTTGATATTTCTAATATTTCTAGCACACGGATTAAGAAGGAAACCTTAAATTTCTACTTAGTGTTTTAAAATTTTAAAATAGAGGCAAAAAAATGAATGGGTAAAATTTGTATCATAAAATGTGAACCAGAGAACATAAGAGTATATAAATAAATAATTATTCAAACTCAATGATTTTAAGGTCACACCAGAACATTTTATACTATTTTGGTTTGTTTTATGTTTTGGGGTTTTTGTTGGTGTTGTTTGGCATTTTGAGTATTTGGTGGTCTCCAAGCTTCCAAGAACTTTGATTTGGAATCTGATAGTAACTTGGGGTGAAATTCTCAGTCATTATTTCAGATAATTCTTCTGTTCCTTTTTCTCTTTCTTCCTCTTCTGATTTTTCCATTACATGTGTTTTACATATTTTTATAGTAGTCCCACAGTCCTTGGATACCATGTTCTTTTTATTTTTAAGTATTCTCTTTGCTTTTCAATCTTCCACTGGTGTATTCTCTAGTTTAGGGCTTCTTTGCTCAGTCATATCCCATCTAATATTAAGCTCACCAGTGACATTCCTCATTTCTGTTACAGTGTTTTTTATTTAAACTTGTCAATTTTGCCTCATGTATTTTGAAACTCTTATTAGATATACGGGCATATCTTGTTTTATTGTGTTTCACTTTATTGCACTTTGCAGATATTGTGGTTTTTACAAATCGAAGGTTTGTGGCAAACCCTGTATGGAGTAAGACTATCAGCACCATTTTTCCAACAGCATTTGTACACTTTGTCTCTCTGTGCCTCATTTTGGTAATTATTGCAAATTTGAAACTTTGTTATTACTTTTTATTTGTTGTGTTGATCTGTGGTCAATGATCTTTGATATGACTATTGTAATTGTTTTGTGGTGTCACTAATCATGCCTAAGTGACATGTATGTGTGTGTGTTCTAGTTCTCCCACCAACTGGCCATTCCCCCAAGTCTCTCTCCTTGTCCTCAGGCCTCTTTCTTCCCTAGACACAACAATATTGAAATAGGATAATTAATAATCTCACAGTGACCTCTAAATGTTCAGGTGAAAGGAGGAGTAACGTATTTCTCACTTTAAAATACAAGTGAGAAAGGATTAAGCTTATGGAGGAAGGCATATTGAAAGCTGAGATTGATCAACAGCTAGGCCTCTTGTGCCAAGCAGTGGCCAAGCTGTAAATGTGAAGGAAAAAGATTGAAGGAAATTAAAGGTGTTATTCTAATGAACACAATAATGATAAGAAAGTGAAACAGCCTTATTTCCTTTATGGAGAAAGCTTGAGTGGTCTGGACAGAAGATCAAACCGGCTACAACATTTCTTTAAACCAAAGACTAATCCAGAGCAAGGCCTTATTTTTCCAATTCCACGGAGATTGAGAGAGATAAGGAAACTGCAGAAGAAAAGTTGGAAGCTAGAAGAGGTTGATTAATGAGGTTTAAGGAAAGAAGCCAACTCTATAACATAAAAGTATAAGGTGAGGCAGGAAGTGCTGATGTAGAAACTGCAGCAACTTATCCAGATGATGTAGCTCAGATAATTCATGAAGGCGACTACAATAAACAACAGATTTTTAAAGAAGATAAAACTACCTTATATTGAAAGAAGATGTTATAAAGGACTTTCTGCAATTCTATTGCCTTTCTCCTTTCATGTACACTTGCGTTATTATCTTTTTTAAAAAATATTTTATTTATTTATTCATGAGAGACATAGGGAGAGAAAGGCAGAGACATAGGCAGAGAGAGAAGCAGGTTCCATGCAGGGAGACTGATGTGGGACTCGATCCTGGGGCTCGATTCTGGAACCCCAGGATCACACCCTGGACATGAAGGCGCAGGCGCTCAACTGCTGAGCCATCCAGGCTCCCACATTTGTGTTATTATCTATCATTTTCCAGGTTAGGTAAGTAGAGAATCAATGAGTAATGTGACCTGTTGTGTACTTCTAATGTACATAGCTTTTTCTGGAGGGGGAAGAAGCAGGTGTTGAAACCATATATTTCTTCTTCTTTTTTAAAATTATGCTTTTATTTCTTTAACATTTTCCACACGTCTTATACCCTACATTAAAAAATTCCAAACTCTGAAGTTCTGAATCTTATTCTTCTCTTTAGGAATAAGAGTGGGCAACCAATAAAAAGTGCATAATCTCATTCTGTGGTTGCATTTTCTTCTCCTGTATTTTGTAATTCTGTAATGTGAAGTCATAATTATGTGCTTTGAGTTTGAGAACTACTTTGAGTGAAGGATTATCATTTTCCGGTACAGCAACTAACCTAAGTTTTTACTCACTGTTATAGACTGAATGTGCCCTCCAATGTTAGAACTTAATCTCTACTGTGATGGTATTTGGAGATAGAGGCCATGGAAGGGAATTTTGAAATGAGGGTGGAGCTCTTGGATTAGTACCCTTGTATGAAGAAACCCAAGAGAGATTTCTCCCTCGCTCCCTCTCATTCTCTCTCTCTCTCTCTCTCTCTCTCTCTCTCTCCATCTAGCCCTCCCAAATCAGAATACAGTGAGAAGGCAGCTGTCTACAAGCCAGGAAGTGAGCTTTCACCGGACACAATATCTGCTTGTGCTTTGATCTTAGACTTCCCAGACTGTACAGCTGTGAGAGAAAATGTTTGATATTTAAGTCTCTCTATGGTATTTTTGTTACAGCAGGCAAAACTGACTAAGAAACTCACCCTTAATTTGGTTAGATAGGGAAGCCATATCATCAAGAGGATATAACAATTGTAAATTTTTATGCATCCAACTTTGGAGCACCTAAATGTATAGATCCGATATTACCAGAACTGAAGAAGTAGACAATACAGCAGTTGTAGGGAACTGTAGTACCCCACATAAAAATGGAAAACTCTTTGCTACATTAGAGTCATTAAGGTAACAGTAGGCTTGAACAACACTGTAGACCAAAAGGCCTAACACACATGTACAGAACCTTCCAACAACAACAGCAGAACACATTGTTCTCAAGCACACACAGAATAAACCACAAGATAAACGATTATATCCTTAATTTTTCTAAAAATTTATTTATTTTACAGAGACAGACAGAGAGAGAGCAAGCAGGGGGAAAGGCAGAGGGAGATGTAAAGTGAGAGAATCTTCAGCAGACCCATACTGAGTGTCGGTCCCGATCCAGGGCTTGATCTCAAAACCCTGAGGTCATAACTTGAGCTGAAACCACGAGTTGAACACTTAAGCAATTGAGCACCACCCAGGTGCCCCTTAATTATAATTTTCAAAAAAATTGTTGTTTTCCAAAAATTAGTTCAATATAGAAGTTTACAGAACCTGAATTTGAAGTAGATTAGGATTGTTTTGATTGTCGGAAACTGTATAGAATCCAAGGGAAGGATGCATGTTGGTCTCAGGGACTAAGGAGTTAGAGATGTGAGCCAGGTGAGGAGAATCATTCTATCTTTCCTTGCTTCTGCTTCAATCTCCCAAGATGGGTGTATTAGGGTTCCTTGTAGAAAAAGTAAGAGAGAGAGAGAGAGAGAGAGAGAGAGAGCGGCTGTAGAACTCAGACTTTTCTTTAATACCTCTCTTCAGCCTGGTACTCCCTCTCCACCTTCCACTATGTCTGGATCCTTGACTCTGAATCTCTTCAGGTCATCTTTTCTGGGGTCAAACTTCCTGTTTTCTGCTGTTTGAGGGAGGTATGGTGGCCTGGCTGCAAAGGTGGGAGTGGACTTGGCAGCCTGTCTCAGTACAGACCTTCAAAGAAGCTTCCAACTTTTAGCTCACACCTCAGCCCCCACACACTTGCCCCCTTTAATTAGATTTAGCCTTTCCTATTCTAGAGTCTTGGTATTCTATGGACACTAAGATTCTTAATTATTCCACCCTAAATTATTTATCTTCTTCTGTACATTTTTCACCTGAAAACAAGGTGACGTTATTCATCTCCTCACCTTCATCCATTTTCATTTAAACAGTCTATATTTATAAATTTTTCCTCCTGATAATTTAGTAAGTTTAAGAAGAGGGAAGAGAAAAGCACATTATCTTAAAACCACCATGTTCCAATATCCATTGTTAAAGTGACTTTCAAAGAGATTTTAGGAGTATTTACTGAGGAGAATAATTGTGCCCTGTGTATGCAGGCAATCGACCCCTGCTATTGCGATACGATGTCATGTTTATGAATTCTCAGAATTGAAAGAACTGTCTCATCCACTGTCAGCCAGTCATCAGGTTTCTTTCCTGTCACCTTGCAGATGGATCCTCAGCTTCTGTGGCTACCGTACCAATGAAAGAGGATGCGTTCTTTTGCAAGAGAGGGTTTCGAAACAATGCTGTTGATTTTAACTGTAAAAATTTTTTTTCTTTTTCAAACAAAAGGCAGTGAAATGCAATGTTTGAAAACAAACCATTGAAAGAAGGAGGAGGGGCAGGACGTCAACCTGCTTAGCCTCCACTCACCTCACTCTGTTGCCCTCAGCCCCATTCAGGGTACAGCAGGAGCAAGGTCATAAAGGGATTGCCTCTGGGACTGGGTAATCCCTTTGTTGACTTCTCTTGTCACACTGAGCTTCATATTGCTGCCAGAGTTAATAAAAATCGTTGGAAGTTGCTGCCATGCATTTATGTCAGTTCTGAGGTCCAGAAGAAAGGTGACTTCAGGATTAGATTGTTTTGGGGCACCTGGATGGCCAGTGGTTGAGTGTCTGCCTTTGGCTCAGGTTGTGATCCCGGGGTCCTGGGATCAAGTCCCGCATCGGGCTCCCCTCAGGGAGCCTGCTTCTCCCTCTGCCTGTGTCTCTGCCTCTCTGTGTGTGTCTCTCTTGAATAAATAAATAAAAACTAAAAAGATAAAGGATTAGGCAGTTTTTCCAATTACCTTCTTTTCCTCTTTTTCCAATTACTCCCCACTTATTTCTGAATTCTGGAGATGGGAAACACTTTGCTATTACTGCAACTGAGAAATCTAGTCTTCACATCCCTCTATATGAATTCACCATTCATGGATCCTTAAAGCCATAAAAATCTAGATTGAGGATGATGTCTTGCTAACATCAGAACTGTGAAGACAATTTTATTTTAATAATTATTTGAACTGTTAATGAGTCAGAACTGTTTAAAATAAAATCACAGAATTTCATGAACTCTGAGACATTGTTGAAAAGTATTTTATTTTGTAGTTATATATTTTAAATAGACTGTAGTTTTTAGAGCAGTTTTAGGTTCTCAGCAAAATTGAGTAGAAGTTACAGAGTTTTCATAAACCCCTGCCCCAACACATGCACAGTCTCCCTTCTCTGTCCATCTCCAACACCCTGATACATTTGTGAGAACTGATGAGCCTACATTAACACAACATTATCACTCATAAAACATAGCTTAATTAGGGTTCACTCTAGGTGTTTAGCCTACGCGTTTTAGCAAGTGTAGAAGTGGCACATATCCACCATGGTAGTTTCATAGAGAGTAGTTTCACTGTCCTAAAGGTCCTCTCTGCTCCAGCTACTCATCCCTCCCTCCACCCTAGCCTCCAGTAACCCCTGATCTTTTCATTGTCTCCATAGTTTTGCCTTTTCCAGAATGTCATATACTTGGAATCATATAGGATGTAGCATTGTTAAATTGGTTTCTTTCACTGAGTAATATGCATTTAAATTTCCTCCATGTCTTTTTATGGCTTGATAGCTCATTTCTTTTTAGTGCTAAATAATGTTCCATCGTCTGGATGTGCCACAATTAAACCATATATTTTTGTGTCTATATTTACAGGTTACAAATCACCATTAAATTGGAATACTCTATATATCATCCTCTCTGTTTTGATTTTATTCATCATCATAGGTTGCGTTTTGCTGTTCAAAATCTGTGGCTGCAGGTATTAACTGATGCTTTTTCTTCTTCAGTTTTATTGGGCTAGAGGGGGTCAGATATATGGAATGATGGGGTAAAATTAATATGTTAACACCAATTCTCCCGTAATCAAGAAGGGTGTCCTAAAGGTGTTAGCTTTGGAATACTCTAAATGACAAGAGACATTTGCTTGGTTACTTGGACATGTGAGCAGGGATATAGGCCATTTAGGACAAGATCTTGGGAGAGACAGTGTATGTTTTTCTGTATTTGAGAAAAGAATTACAATAATTCATTGTGTGTACCAAAAAAGATTGCCATATTTATTTCATATATCAGGATTCTGCTGCATAATTCTACTTTCCTCCAAACCAGAATTAACTTGTTTGGGTATATTAACTACAAGTAGGAGTCTTATTTCTGGTAGTGATTTCTGATTTATTTTGGCTTCTATAAAAAATAAACCACACTTGTCAATAGTATACTGTTTTGTTTTCCCATTTTTAATTAAATAATAATGTTTTCTACATTCACTCCAGCTTATATTTATTTTTGCAAAAAAATGCTAATTAAAAAAAAGCCACTTCAGTTGTTGAGGAGGTAAGACATTAAAAAGAAGTTTTACCATCTTTAAGCCACAAAGTCAAAATATAACCATGTAATTACAATTTGGATTAATATTAGTTTTTAGTTAAAAAGTAAAAATTCTAATTTCATAATGCCAATAGGTATACTTATTTTGTCAATTATCTACTATGGACTATTTATATTATGAGCAATATTTTCATTTCAGGAACTGTATCCTACAAACACATAATATTTGCCAAATTTGGGCTGTAATGTTTGGAGAAACTGAACTAGTCTTTTCTCCCCTATGAAACCATCTCCAATTTTTGACTTCCCTTTCTCCATACCATCATTATTCTCTTCTTACTTGAACTTAAATCTTCTCTTGCTTCATAATCTCTTATAACCAGTAGCTTATGAAGTCTTTGACCCTCTCCTTTGAAAAATCTCTCCTATTACTTTATTCTTTTCTATTTCTACTATCAAGCAAACTTTACCATCTCACACTGAGACTTAAATAAGCAATACATTTTTTTTTTTTTACAAAATAATAGAAAAAGTCTTTCTGTTATGTCCATTTAAGCACATATACAAATATAAGCACTCTCGGTAGATACTAAACCTGTGGGTACCTGCTAGAGCAAGACAGATAGCTGATGACTTCTGGCTTTTTTGAATTGATTTTGACTTTGAGTTCTTTCTTAGGATGAAATACAGCCCTACACCAGCACAGAGAAGAACAATCAACTCTATGATACTGTGAGCAAGGTGAAGAGGTCTCCAGAGTTTCAAAATGAAGTTGATGGGCTGTGTCTCCATACTTCATAAGTTACTGGAATCTACCAGCAGGACAAATGAATAAAGATACAGCACAGCTACTATTTTGATTCTCTTAGAGTTCTAGCATGGAAAACTTTTTTGAGATTAGCTTCTCAAAGATTCTGAGAAGACAAAGACATTTTAAAGGGTTTGAACTCAGAGTCCCTGGGTGTCTCAATGGTTGAGCGTCTGCCTTTGGATCAGCTCCTGATCCTGCAGTCCTGGGATCAAGTCTTGCATTAGGCTTCCTTCAGAGAGCTTTCTTCTCTATCTGCTTATGTCTCTGCCTCTCTGTTGTCTCTCATGAATAAATAAAATCTTAAAAAAAATAAAGAGCTGGAACTCATACCCTTATGCATTTAAAAACTTTTAGAATGTTAGCTGCTATTAGCTACATATTGAAAAATTGATATTAATACAAAGAAAGCAAATGCTCATGATAAAATATTCAAATTGTTCGGTATAGTAGATAATGAAAAATGAGTTTCCTCAAGAAAGAACTCTGCACAAGGAACAGTCATCAACATATTTTATGTATTCTTCCAGAAAATTTTATATACATGTATCTATCCACCCAAGGTATGTGTGTGCATTTTTTTTAATTTTTTTTAATTTTTATTTATTTATGATAGTCACAGAGAGATAGAGAGAGAGGCAGAGACACAGGCAGAGGGAGAAGCAGGCTCCATGCACCGGGAGCCCGACGTGGGATTCGATCCCGGGTCTCCAGGATCGCGCCCCGGGCCAAAGGCAGGCGCCAAACCGCTGCGCCACCCAGGGATCCCATGTGTGTGCATTTTTAAGTCTATTTATATATACCCATATGCTTGCCAAGACACAAATGGGAACATACCATGATAGTGTCCTGTACTTACATAAAGCCAATAATATGATAAGTCTTCGAGAGTCTATATCAACACAAGCACAAATGCTAAATTATGGTTTTTTTCATTAATAATTACAGAAATTTCCACTGTATGGTTAAATAATAATTAGTTAACCATATTTACAGACATTTAGATAATTTGTTTGCTATTACAAACAATCCCACATATAATGTTTCTTGTGGATATATCTTGTTATTTCAGTGTATTTATAAAAAGATTTCTGTGAATGGAATCACCTGGTCAAAGGCTTGTGCATTTTAATTTTGACTAATATTTCAAATTGTATCAATTTTGATTCCCATCAACTGTGTTTGAATGTGCCTTTCTATATGCTGTTATTTTATTTTCTTCAATTTGTCACTTCTTGTTTTTAATCAACCAATTAACTAATGTGATGTAAGATTATAAGAAGAATTGCACTATTTAATAAAACCAGATTTATGATTTTCTGTTATGTTTACGAGAAAGAGTAGTAATAAGAGAGGAAACACGTGTGAGGAATTAGCTTTCTGAACTCATTATATCTCTATAGAGATACTGATATCTAATATCTAATAGTTTTGCAGATGTGATAAATTGAAATTGTGTATTTTTATGATGTACATTTTTGTGATGTATTTAGCAAATAACAGATGATCACTGACTTTATAAACAGATAAGTATGCATTATGAAGAAGTTGGGTATCCATAAAATATGATCTACCTGGTAAGAGAATAGTGAAGGGATGACATGACCTTCCCCCAATTTTTCTGTGGAATACAGTATCAAGAATGTGTGTACTAATTGTTTTTAATATTATGAAAAATGTATTTTATTTATGAAAATTTATGAAAAAAATTAGTCTGCTTCTTCAGAGCAGGAAAAACATTAAAAATTTTCATCATGGTGGAAATTAAATCAAAATCCATTCTTCTTCAATTATGCCATGTGAAGCATTTAAGACAGCTCTTACATCACTGTCATCTTCCTTCCAGATGTTTTGGCTACGCTAGGCTTTATTCTTAAAAAGATTCTTGGTTTCTTTTGGAGGTAAAACTAACTGAATGACATTTGTCACATGATTTTGACCAAAGCATTTTGACACCATTTGACTATGCCCCAAAAACAGTCCGTGAAGTTTCCCCATATAAATATTACTAAGCAGTGCACATCATAGATGTCAAATGCTGTCCTTGACCTTTTCTTAATTCTTCATGCATCCCTGGATAGGATGAGGCTCACAGTTAACTGGGTTAAAAGGAATCTGTTTAATTTTACTGAGAAACAAAAAAAGCAAAATTGTATTTACATCTTAACTTGATAATATATGTCAAAACAGCCATGTAAATAAACACATCAAGATAGTTTATAAATGCTAAACTATGATGTACAGGAAACAAATAAAGCTTCCATTATAGGGCTGCTAAATATGGTTGAACATGAGAATCATATGGGTAAATACAAAATTATATAGATTGCTCAAATCCGCTTTAGGTCTGCTGAATCAGAAAAATCCAGAAACAAAAACAGGTATGTCAGTTTGTTCCTCCAGGATGAAGAGGCTGAGATGGAGTTAGGAGCAGTAAAGGTTAATTGGGAAAGAGGGGTTATACATGTAAAAGACTGAAGGGCCAGAAAGTAGAATAGGGCAGGGAAGCCTTCAGACCATGACACTGATCTGAAAGAAACCTGTGAAAGGAAAGGGGAGGGAGCAGGACACAAGGGCCTCGGATTAGGATATAGAACTAAGTCTTGGCCAAATCAATGAGAAACCCTGGAGTGAAGATGGCTTCCAAGAAGAATTTTTCATGAGCAGAAGTGGTAAAACTGTAATACCCCTTCATGCTTAGTCATTAGCTGGAAAGAGTATGGCCTCAACTCCAAAGCTGAAATGGATCCTGAAGGCCTTAACAACTGGAGACCTTAAGCTGATTGTACTCCTTGCATTTGGATGGTAAATTCTCTACAGATGGGAAAGCTGAACCCCTTACCTCTTTGGCTGCCCAGTGCATCCTTTCACTGGTTAGTATTTGCCTGGTATGTCATCATCGGTCTCTCTTCAACTTCTCTGTGACGCTTTATTTTAGGTATACATTGTATAAAGAAACTCCAGATCGTTAGTAAATAAGATATAGCTGATTTTTACGAACTCTGAGAATTAACTTTTTTAAAAAAAGATCTTATTTATATTTTCATGCTCTCATGCACACACAGAGAGCGAGAGAGGCAGAGACACAGGCAGAGGGAGAAGTAGGCTCCATGCAGGGAGCCGGATGAGGGACTTGATCCTGGGACTCCGGGATCATGCCCTGAGCAGAAGGCAGACGCTCAACTGCTGAGCCACTCAGGCATCCCAACTTCTGGTAGTTTCAAAGATATCCCTTGTAATATGCATGTATTACGGTTACGCTTTATTTCAGAATACATAAAAGCATCTTTGTTTTGTTATTATTACCTCCAAAATTTTTTTTGTCTCCTTTTCTCTCTTCTGGCCTTTGATTATTTCAAATTTATATATGTAATCTGGCTTCTCCAAATATATATATATGTAATCAGGCCTCTTGAAATTGGCCCAGAGCTCACCGATACTCTATTCATATTAATGTAACCTTTTCTATTTATTTTTGCATAACTTTTATTATCTAGTAAATATTTTTTCTTTTGCAATGTGTGATCTGCTATTAATTTTATTCAGTCTATTTTTCACCTCACATATTGTAGTTTTCATCTTTAGAAATCTGATTTGGGGGCAGCCCCGGTGGCACAGCGGTTTAGCGCCTGCCTTCAGCCCAGGATGTAATCCTGGAGGCTCGGGATCGAGTCCCGCGTGGGGCTCCCTGCCTGGAGCCTGCTTCTCCCTCTGCCTGTGTCTCTGCTTTTCTCTCTCTCTCTCTCTCTCTCTCTGTCTGTCTCTGAATTAAAAAAAGAAAAAAAGAGAAATCTGATTTGGGCCTAGTTAATGCTTTCCATATGTTGAATGAACCTTTAGAATATAGAGATAATAGTAATAATGATTTTTAGTGTCCTTGCCCACCATATCTTTCATTTGTGTCAGTTTTTAGTTGGCTTTAATTGTATGTCTTTTTTTCCTCATTGTGGATTGCATTTTCCTATTTCTTTGAATGCTTTATAATTAAAAATATTTTTTGTAATCACTCATAATGTGAAATTTACCATTTTAAGCATTTTTAGATGTACAGTTCAGTGGTACATTATTACTGTTGTGTGTATAGGATTTAGGTAAGTCTTTTATTAAAAATCTGGGTTAAGAAATTGTGACAATTTTAATATTTATTGTTATGTTTATATATTTGTTATAACATTTAAATATTAATATATTATAATTTATATTTATCCTGGTGTTCTGTTTTTCTCTTTTTCTTAGACTCACTGAGCTTTTTTTTTAATTGGAATTCAATTTGCCAACATATAGAATATCACCCAGTGCTCAGCCCCTCAAGTGTCCCCCTCAGTGCCCATCACCCAGTCACCCCAAACCCCCAACCACCTCCCTTTCCACTACCCCTTGTTCATTTCCCAGAGTTAGGAGTCTCTCGTGTTTTGTCACCCTCACTGATATTTCCACTCATTTTCTCTCCTTTCCCCTTTTTTCCCTTTCACTATTTTTTATATTCCCCAAATGAATGAGATCATATAATGTTTGTCCTTCTCCGATTGACTTATTTCACTCAGCATAATACCCTCCAGTTCCATCCACGTCGAAGCAAATGGTGGTTATTTGTCATTTCTAATGGCTGAGGAATATTCCATTTTATACATAGACCACATCTTCTTTATTCGTTCATGTTTTGATGGACACTGAGGCTCCTTCCACAGTTTGGCTATTGTGGACATTGCTGCTAGAAACATTGGGGTGCAGGTGTCCCCGCATTTCACTGCATCTGTATCTTTAATTAATCCCCAGCAGTGCAATTGCTGGGTCATAGGGCAGTTCTATTTTTAACTCTTTGAGGAACCTCCACACAGTTTTCCAGAGTGGCTGCACCAGTTCACATTGCCACCAACAGTGTAAGAGGGTTCCCCTTTCTCCACATCCTCTCCAACATTTGTTGTTTCCCGTCTTGTTAATTTGCACCATTCTCACTGGTGTGAGGTGGTATCTCATTGTGGTTTTGATTTGTATTTCCCTGATGGCAAGTGATGGGGAGCATTTTCTCATGTGCTTGTTGGCCATGTCTATGTCTTCTTTGGTGAAATTTCTGTTCATGCCTTTTGCCCATTTCATGATTGGATTGTTTGTTTCTTTGCTGTTGAGTTTAATAAGTTCTTTATAGATCTTGGATACTAGCCCTTTATCTGATAGGTCATTTGCAAATATCTTCTCCCATTCTGTAGGTTGTGTTTTAGTTTTGTGGACTGTATCCTTTGCTGTGCAAAAGCTTCTTATCTTGATGAAGTCCCAATAGTTCATTTTTGCTTTTGTTTCTTTTGCCTTCATAGATGTATCTTGCAAGAAGTTGCTGTGGCCAAGTTCAGAAAGGGTGTTGCCTGTGTTCTCCTCTAGGATTTTGATGGATTCTTGTCTCACATTTAGATCTTTCATCCATTTTGAGTTTATCTTTGTGTCTGGTGTAAGAGAATGGTCTAGTTTCATTCTTCTGCACGTGGCTGTCCAGTTTTCTCAGCACCATTTATGGAAGAGACTGTCCTTTTCCCAGTGGATAGTCTTTCCTGCTTTGTCAAATATTAATTGAGCATAGAGTTGAGGGCCCATTTCTGGATTCTCTATTCTGTTCCATTGTTCTATGTGTCTGTTTTGTGCCAGTACCACACTGTCTTGATGACCACAGCTTTGTAGTACAGCCTGAAATCTGGCATTGTGATGCTCCCCGGCTCTGGTTTTCTTTTTTTAATATTCCCCTGTCTATTTGGGGTCTTTTCTGATTCCACACAAATCTTAAGATGATTTGTTCCAACTCTCTGAAGAAAGTCCATGATATTTTGATAGGGATTGCATTGAATGTGTAAATTGCCCTGGGTAGCATTGACATTTTTACAATATTAATTCTTCCAGTCCATGAGCATGGAATATTTTTCCCTGTCTTTGTGTCTTCCTCAATTTCTTTCAGAAGTGTTCTGTAGTTTTTAGGGTATAGATCCTTTACCTCTTTGGTTAGGTTTATTCCTAGGTATCTTACGCTTTTGGATGCAATTGTAAATGGGATTAACTCCTGAATTTCTCTTTCTTCAGTCTCATTGTTAGTGTATAGAGATGCCATTGATTTCTTGGCCATTGATTTTGTATCCTGCCACACTCACGAATTGCTGTATGAGTTCTAGCAATCTTGGGGTTGAGTCTTTTGGGTTTTCTATGTACAGTATCATGTCATCTGCCAAAAGGGAGAGTTTGACTTCTTCTTTGCCAATTTGAATGCCTTTAATGTCTTTTTGTTGTCTGATTGCTGAGGCGAGGACTTCTAGTACTATGTTGAATAGCAGTGGTGAGAGTGGACATCCCTGTCTTGTTCCTGATCTTAGGGGAAAGGCTCCCAGTGTTTCCCCATTGAGAATGATATTTGCTGTGGGCTTTTCATAGATGGCTTTTAAGATGCTGAGGAATGTCCCCTCTATCCCTACACCTACACTCTGAAGAGTTTTGATCAGGAATGGCTGCTGTATTTTGTCAAATGCTTTCTCTGCATCTATTGAGAGGATCATATGGTTCTTGTTTCTTCTCTTATTGATATGATCTATCACACTGATTGCTTTATGAGTGTTGAACCAGCCTTGCGTACCGGGGATAAATCCCCTTGGTCATGGTGAATAATCTTCTTAATGTACTGTTGGATCCTATTGGCTAGTATCTTGTTGAGAATTTTTGCATCTGTGTTCATCAGGGATATTGGTCTATAATTCTCCTTTTTGGTGGGATCTTTGTCTGGTTTTGGAAATAAGGTGGTGCTGGCCTCATAGAACGAGTTTGGAAGTATTCCATCTCTATCTTTCAGAACAGCTTTAGTAGAATAGGTATTGTTTCTTCTTTAAAAGTTTGATAGAATTCCCCAGGGAAGCCATCTGGCCCTGGACTTTTGTGTCTTGGAGGTTTTTAATGACTGCTTCGATTTCCTCCCTGGTTATTGGCCTGTTCAGGGTTTCTATTTCTTCCTGTTCCAGTTTTGGTAGTTTGTGGTTTTCCAGAAATGTGTCCATTTCTTCTAGATTGCCTAATTTAATGGCATATAGCTGTTCATAATATGTTTTTAAAATCGTTTGTATTTCCTTGATATTGATGGTGATCTCTTCTTTTTTATTCGTGATTTTATTAATTTGAGTCTTTTCTCTTTTGTTTTTAATAAGGCTGGCTAATGGTTTATCTATCTTATTAATTCTTTCAAAGAACCGACTCCTGGTTTTGTTTATCTGTTCCACAGTTCTTCTGGTCTCTATTTCATTGAGTTCTGCTCAAATCTTTATTAACTCTCTTCTTCTGTTGGGTGTAGGTTTTATTTGCTGTTCCTTCTCCTGTTCCTTTAGGTGCAAGGTTAGCTTTTGTATTTGAGTTTTTTCCAGTTTTTTGAGGGATGCTTGTATTGTGATGTATTTCCCTCTCAGGACTGCTTTTCCTGTATCCCAAAGATTTTGAACGGTTGTATCTTCATTCTCATTAGTTTCCATGAATCTTTTAAATTCTTCTCTAATTTCCTGGTTGACCCTTTCATCTTTTAGCAGGATGGTCTTTAACTTCCACGTGTTTGAATTTCTTCCAAATTTCTTCTTGTGATTTAGTTTTAGTTTCAAAGCATTATGGTCTGAAAATATGCAGGGGACAATCCCAATCTTTTGGTATAGGTTAAGACCTGATTTGTGACCCAGTATGTGGTCTATTCTGGAGAAATTTCCATGTGCATTTGAGAAGAATGTGTATTCAGTTGCATTTGTATGTAAAGTTCTGTAAATATCTGTGAAATCCATCTGGTCCAGTGTATCATTTAAAGCTCTTGTTTCTTTGGAGATGTTGTGCTTAGAAGATCTGTCATTTACAGAAAGCACCATGTTGAAGTCTCCCAGTATTAGTGTATTATTATCTAAGTATGTCTTAACTTTGGTTATTAATTGATTGATATACTTGGCAGCTCCCACATTAGGGGCATAAATGATTGTTAGTTCCTCTTGTTGGATAGATCCTTTAAGCTTGATATAGTGTCCCTCTTCATCTCTTACTACAGTCTTTGGGATAAACTTTAATTTATCTGATATGAGGATTGCTACCCCTACTTTATTTTGAGGACCATTTGAATGGTAAATCGTTCTCCAACCTTTTATTTTCAGGCTTTAGGTGTCCTTCTGTCTAAAATGAGTCTCTTGTAGACAGAAAATAGATGGGTCTTGCTTTTTTATCCAGTCTGAAACCCTGCGCCTTTTGATGGGATCATTAAGCCCATTCACATTCAGAGTTACTATTGAAAGATATGAATTTAGTGTCATCATGATACCTATTCAGTCCCTGTTTTCATGGACTGTTTCCTTGGACTTCCTCTTTCTTTTACAGAGTCCCCCTTAATATTTCTTGCAGAGTCTGTTTGGTGGTCACATATTGTTTCAGTTTCTGCCTATCTTGGAAGCTCTTTATCTCTCCTTCTATTCTGAATAACAGCCTTTCTGGATAAAGTATTCTTGGCTGCATGTTTTTCTCATTTAGGACCTTGAATATATCCTGCCAGTCCTTTCTGGCTGCCAGGTCTCTGTGGAGAGGTCTTCTGTTAACCTAATACTTCTCCCCATAAAGGTTAGGGATCTCGTCTCTTGCTGCTTTCAGGATCTTCTCTTTATCTTTGGAATTTGCAAGTTTCACTATTAAATGTCGGGGTATTGGATGGTTTTTATTGATTTTAGGGGGGGACCTCTCTATCTCCTGGATCTGAATGCCTGTTTCCCTTCCCAATTTAGGGAAGTTCTCAGCTATGATTTGTTCAAATACACTTTCTGGTCCTCTGTCCCTTTTGGAGCCCTCTGGAACCCCAATTAAACGTAGATTTTTCCTTCTGAGGCTGTCATTTATTTCCCTTAACCTTTCCTCATGATCTTTTCATTGTTTTTCTCTTTTTTCTTCAGCTTCCTTCCTTGCCATCAACTTGTCTTCTATGTCACTCACTCATTCTTCTACCTCATTAACCCTCATTGTTAGGACCTCCAGTTTGGATTGCATCTCATTTAATTGATTTTTAATTTCGGCCTGATTACTGTTCTGTTTTTGCCTTTCTTTTAGACATATTAAGCTTTAAAAGCTCTTTACACACTCCAACACTCCATTTCTATTCTTTTGGTATTCCCTTTCAATATTTATGCTTGAAATCTAGAGATAATCAACATTATTTTACCTAAAGGATTAAAATTTCTTACGATATTTTAACTTCTATTACTTCATCTCCCATCTAGGGGTTGAGACTTCACAATTCTTTGAAAACCATTCCCCAAACTAGATATTATTATAATGGTTTATAAGAGTTTATCCCTATATTTACCAATTTTGTTTGTTCAGTATTTCTTCCTGAAACTTAGAGATTCCTATTTTTCCTTTTGTTTTTTTTTAATTTAAATTATATATATTTTTTTATTGGAGTTCAATTTGCCAACATATAGCATATCACCTAGTACTCATCCCATCAAGTGCCCCCCTCAGTGCTGGTCACCCAGTCATCCCAACCCCCCGCCCACCTCCCCTTCCACTTCCCCTTGTTGGTTTCCCAGAGTTAGGAGTCTCTCATGTTCTGTCTCCCTCTCTGATATTTCCCACTAATTTTCTCTCCCTTCCCCTTTATTCCCTTTCACTATTTTTTATATTCCCCGAAATGAATGAGACCATATAATGTTTGTCCTTCTCCGATTGACTCACTTCACTCAGCATAATACCCGCCTTCCTTTTCAGGTCACTTTCATTCTTCTCTTCCTCATTTTTAAGTATTGTTCAGGAGTTTATGTAGGGAGGTTCTGTATTTATTGGTAATAAACTCTCAGTTTGTGTTTGTCTAGAGGAAAGGTCTTTAGTTTCTCATTCGTAAAATATGTTTTTCTGAGTAATTGAATCTAAACAGTTATTTTGCTTCAGCACTTCGAAGATATTCTATTTATTTTGGCCTTCATCATTGTTGTTAGGAATTCTGTCAGTACAAGTGTTATTCCCTGGTAAGTATACAGTAATCTGTCTTTTCTTCTTGATTGCTTTTAAGATCATTTCTTTGTCATCAGCGTTTTGTAGTTTCACTATTGTACATTTAAATATAAATTTCTTTTTATTACCTTGGTTTAGGATTGGCTGTGCATCCCAAATTTGAAGATTCTGGATTTCCATTAATTCAATATTGAAAAATTCTTAGTTATTATCTCTTTTGACACTAAGTTTCCTTATTTGACTCTGTTCTCTTCTTCTGGAAATCTAATGAAATTTTCTTGATTTTCCATGACACAACATTTTTCATATTTTCTATATCTTTGTCTCTCTGTGGGGTATTTTCTGCAATTTTTTCCAGATTTCTCCTAGAGACTACAAAATTTTTCTTACTTGTTTCTAATCTATAGTTTGGCCTGTTCTTGGCATTTTTAGCCTTTAACAACATTAAATTTGATTCTGCAGGTTCTATTCAATTCTTTTAAATCCCTTTTTCTGTATGAATATAATTTTGTATTTTTATAAACATGTTAAAAATAATCATTCTATAAATATATATTCTATGAATCTATTTCAATGTTATAATACTTGCCTTGATATTCTTTTTGTTTTTGTAATTTTGGATTGTGTACTCATATACCACTAATCTATATCTGCAGCATCATGTGGAATCTGAAATCTTGGGGAAAGAGTTTCTTTCAAAGAGGATTTTCTGTTCTTGGGAATGCTACTGAGATGGGGAAAGTGTATTTTAATTTCTGGGGTTAGAGTTTCTTAGATAACACAAGTAATATAAATTCAACCCCCAAACCCATATGAGGGTAGTGTGGTAACACATTCATGGTGGAAACCTTTCCGTTGTTCTTATAAAAATAAGAGATAAGTGTATGACAAGTAATGTCCTCTTCTTTATTTTTAGATAATAACTTATTTAAACTTTATCCTGACTTTATTTGGGGGAATGGAATCTCAGTTTCTACTTTCTGTTTTGCCTGGGTCCAATGTTCTTCTGTTCCCTAAATTGCTCTTAAAACCCTAGCGTCTATATTTCTACTACACTCTTGATAGTTTTTGGGTTAAGTCAGTCTTTCCAGTACATGTTTGCTGCTTTCACTTTTGATTCCATGAGTTTTCCCTAATTACTCATGAGCCCAATTAAGCATTAATAATTTATCCATCCTTAAGCCCTAATTTTTGGTGTTTTGAATGGTAGGGTTTTTTTTAGAGTACATAATTAACAATATTTCCAGAAATAGAAGTCCTAAACAGAACTAAAATCAGATTTTACATTAAATCTATTTTTTCAGCAATCAGTTGTTATGATGATATGTAAAAGTATAAAACACACTGACAATGATAAGTATATAGTCAGATTCAGACTACTCTAATGCTAATGCTGGTGTATAACTCATGTAATTCTATTGTAAAGATGAACAGATGAAAACATTAAAAATAAGTTTAGCTATGATATGATAATGGATACACAATATAAAAAGATGTAAATTGTGATGTCAAGAATATAAAATGAGGAGCATTAAAGGGATAAAGTTTTATGTAAGTTAAGTTGCCACCAACTTAAAATAGACTGCTATAACTACAAGATATTTTGTATAAACCTCATGATAACCACCAAGGAAAAACCTCTAGCAGATTCACAAAACATGAAGAGAAAGTAACCAAAGCATATATAGAAAGTCATCAACTCACAAAACAATACTGCAAGAGACACAGAAAAGTACAAAGAATTTTAAAAAGAGGTAGAAAACAAAAGTACAGTACTCAATCCTGAGTTTTTAATATTTACTTTAAATGTGAATCGATTAAATTCTCCAATCTAAAAGCAGAGTAGCTGAATGGATTAAAACTGAGATTTGACTTTATGCTGCCTCTGAGACTCCCTTCAGCTTTCATGACACACAAAGGTTGAATGCAATGAATTGGAGAAAGATAATTCCACACAAATGGAAACCAGAGAAAAGCAGGGATAATTATGCTTGTATCAAACAAAATAGATTTTAAATCTATTAAACCCTATTAAGACCCTTTTTTTTAAAAAAAGATTTTATTTATTTATTCATGAGACACACACACACACAGAGAAAGAGAGAGAGAGAGAGAGAGAGAATGAGAGAGAGAGAGAAGCAGGCTCTATGCAGGGAACCTGATGCGGGACTCCATCCTGGGTCTCCAGGATCACCTGAGCTGAAGGTGGCACTAAACCGCTGAGCCACCCAGGCTGCCCCTATTAAGACCCTTAATAAGAGACAAAGAAGGTCATTATATTATGATAAAGGGATCAGTTCTTCAAGAGGATATGGCAATTGTTTTTTTCTTTTTTAAAGGATCGCATGTATTTATTTGAGAGAGAGCACAAAAGAGAGAAAGCATAACAGAGAGACCTCACACAAGATAGAGTGTGCAGAGGAGGGGCAGGGGAAGAGGGAGAAGCAGACTACTGCTGAGCAGGGAGCCAGTCATGGGGCTTGGTCCCATGACCCTGAGATCATGATCTGAGCTGAGGGTAGATGCTTAAATGACCGAGCCACCCAGTGACCCCAAAGATATGCAATTGTAATTATGTTTTCAATATCAGAAAACTTTAATAAATGTATTAAGCCAATACCAACAGATATTATATAGAGCAATATAATCAATATAAGAAACTTCAATATCTCACTTAGAAAATTAAAAGGGAGCATTGAACCTGAACTATATGGTAGACTAAATGTACCTTACAGACATATACAGAACATTACATCCAACAGGAGTAGAATACATATTCTTTCTGAGTGTAAACAGAATATTGTCCAGGATGGATCACAAAGTTAAGGCAAAAACAAGTCTTATCAAATTTAAAAAGTTTGATTATAACAAATATTTTTTCCAAACACTGTGGTATGAAACTAGAAATTGATAACAAGAGGAAAATTGGAAAAATCACAAATATCTGGAAATTAAACAGCACACTCCAGAACCACTAATGGTTAAAAGAAAAATAAAAAAAAATATCTTGAAGTAAGTTAAAATGGAAATACAATATACCAAAATTCATACGGTATAGCAAAATAAGTTCTAAGAGAGAAGAAAAAAATCAACAACCATCATATTAACTGGTGAAAACCTATAAGCTTCCCCCCTAAGATCAGGAATAAGATAAGAATTCCAGCTTTTGCTACTTCTATTCAATATCATACCAGAAGTTCTAGCCAGAGCAATTACACAAGGAAAAGAAATGAAGGCTATCCAATTTGCAGAGGAAGACCTTGAACTATCTGTTCATGTATGACATGATTTTACATATAGAAAATACTAAGCATACAAACCCCACAACCCCAATACAATTAGGGCTAATAAACAAACTCAGCAAAGTTCCAGGATACAAAATTAAAGTCAACATGCAGTAATGTGTTGTATTCCTATATATTAG
Organism: Vulpes vulpes; assembly: GCF_048418805.1. NCBI lineage: Eukaryota > Metazoa > Chordata > Mammalia > Carnivora > Canidae > Vulpes > Vulpes vulpes. The sequence continues at coordinate 114,732,487 of NC_132780.1, read as the reverse complement.
CAAAGAATAACCTGAAGAGGAAATTAAGAAAACTTCAATTTACACTAACATCAAACAAAATAAGACACTTAATAGTAAATTTAAACAAGGAGTTGCAGGACTAATACACTAAAAACTGTAAAACATGACTAAAAGAAAATTTAAAAATTATAAATAAATGGAAAGATGCCCTATGTTCATGAATTAGAGACAATATTGATAAAGCAGCAACACTCCTCAAAGAGATCTATATATTCAATGCAATTACTATCAAAATCAGAAATGGATTTTTTGGCAGAAGTGGAAAATCATCTAATTCATATGGAATTTCAAGAGACCTCAAATAATAGAAACAATATTGAAAATTTGGAGAACTGACATTCCCTAATTTAAAACTTCTACAAAACTGTAATAATTGAAACAGTTTGGTACTGACCAAAGCATGGATATGCAGACCAATGGAAAAGAATTTAGAGTCCACAAATAAAACGGTACTCTTATGACTCATTAATTTTCAGCAAAAGGGCCAAGACCATTCAGTTGGGGTAAGAAAAATCTCTCCAACAAGTGAACAAACTAGATCATCACCTACAAAAGAATGAGGTGGATCTTTATTTGACACCATATTAGAAAACTAACCTCAAGTAGGTCAAAGTCCAAATATGATTGCTAAAATGATCAAACTTGGAAAAGACAAAGGTCTTCACTACTTTTAAATTTGGTAATCATTTTTAGGTATAGCATCAAGAGCACAAACTTCCAAAGAAAACATAAAGACATTAGAGTTCATCAATATTAACAACTTTTGTGTACAAAGTTTTGTGCATCAGAGTACACTATCAATAGTGAAAAACAGCCCATAGAATGTGAAAAAATTATTGCAAATGATCCATCTGATAAGATTCGAGTATCCAGAATATTTTTTTAAGGATTTCACTACTCAAAATCAAACAACCAAATTATAAAATGGATGGATGACTTGAATAGGCATTTTCACAAGTAAGATCAACAAATAGCCAATAAACACATGATAGATGGTCAATATTATTAGTGATTAGGAAATTGCAATCTGAAACTACAATAAAATACCACTCTACACCCACTAGGATAGCTAATAATAATGAAAATAACACGTGTAGGCTCTCATGTATTGCTAGTACAAAGGTACAATTGTGTAGCCATGATGAGCAACAATTTGGGGACTGCATAATAAGTTAAACATGGAATTACACAGTGTTCAGCAGTTCCACTTACAGCTACATAGCCAAGAGAATTGAAAACAGGTGTTCAAACAAAAACTTGTACCTAATGTTCATAGCAGCACTCACAATAGCCAAAGTAGGAACCAACCCAATGCTCATCATTTATTGGATGTACACACAAAGTGGTATATCTATACAATGAAATGTTATTGAGCCATTAAAAGAAAAGAAGTACTGATGCATGACACAACATGGATAGACCTTTATTTTTTTATTATTATTTTTCTTATAACTATATTCATTAAGGAATATGTAATGATCAGCAATATTTGTAACTAAGGGGAAGAGCAAGTTGTGGTGATCATGGTCAGAGATGCACGGTGGGAGGTTTGTGGTGACAAACTGAAGCTCAGGGATTAGGAGGTCCTCTTCTCAGGGGGCTGGGTGTGGACCTATGTAAGGCAGTTGTCTCCTGCAGAGAGTAACAGTATCCATTAACTTTTAGAATGGCACAGATGGTAGTATCCTCTACCAGGATTTCCCTTAGACACGTGTAGCGATGTACATTTTAGGCAGAGAACAAAGAGTATACTAAGATTATGGACTTAGCAAACAGTGAAGGGTAGGGTTTTGTATCAGAAACTCATGGGCTATTTCTGGCCATTATAGATAGCCCAGAGATCCCAGGAGGTATGAGAGGATGTTGCTAAAGCCTATATAGTGAATGAGTCTCTGTTAGCACGAGTGGGACATCCTATTGATTTTAAGTGGATAGATTGTAGAGCTTTTTGTTGAGGTTGGTTGTCATTTAACATGAGTTCATTTGTAGGTAGCAGTGTCAGAGAGATTAAGTAAAATTAGTAAATGTGGAATATGTTGCCTCTAAATCCCAAAGGGATTTAAAGATGTTAGATTTGTATATTCTTAATATTTATGTTAAACACAATTCCTTGGATAAGAATGCTATTAATATAATACCCTATTTGTGTTCATGGGGAAAGGTGGATGCACTTAGACTCCTGCTTGCAAAACCTGTGTATGATGGTAGAGCCACTGAGGTACTCCATGGGTAGTCTAGTAAAGGTATATTGTGTCCCTTTGGAGTAGAAGGTAAACTGAGAGGCTGTTGAAGTTAGCATTGAATGAAACACATTAGATGATGTTACTATTTTTAATAATGTTGGATATTGGCATGTGGGCTTTAATGGATGCAATAATGGCATTAAGATGGCAATAATCTATCATGAAGCACAATTCAGTCTTTCCAGGTTTAAGAACAGACAAAATTGATCTGTTCAATGGAGAAGAGGGAATAATCACCTATTTGTTAATTAGGAGTGTTTCAATCATGCAGGGACCTGTTTTAACTTACATTGAGCCATAGTAGCTATTCTAACTGAAGGTCACTGAGTCCCATTTCATCAACTTTAATTTCTAATACAACTATTTTTTTAATTATTTATTAATTCAATATTAATATTTTAAATTTATCTTCATTTTCTTATTAAAATTCAATTTAACTAACATATAATGTATTCTTAATTTCAGAGGTAGAATTTAGTGATTTTCAGTTGCATATATCACCTAGTGTTCATTATATCAAGTGTCCTTCTTAACTCCTCAGTTACCCCAATTGCCATCCACCTCCCCTCGAGCAACCCTCAGTTTGTTTCCCATAGTTAAGTCTCCCTTTCTGTTTTTGTCTTATTTTTCCTTCCTTTCCCTATGCTTATGTGTTTTGTCTCTTTTGTGTGTGTGTGTGTGTGTGTATGTGTGTGTGTGTGTGTGTGTGTTTTGTCTCTTAAATTCTACATATGAGTAAGATAATATGATATTTGTCTTTCTCCGACTGATTTATTTTGCTTAGCATAATATCCTCTAGTTCCATCCACATCATTATTTGCAATGAAATGGCAAGATTTCATTCTTTTTGATGGCTGAGTAATATTATATATACATATATATACATATATATATACCAAATATTCTTTATCCATTCATCTGTTGAAATTTAATTTTGATTCAATACTTGCTGTGTTACAATGTTTATATCTACTATTTTAGACTATTCAGGCTACTATCACCAAACACTACAGATTGAGTGACTTATAAACAACAGAAATTTATTTCTTATAGTTCTGGAGGCTGAGAAGTTCAAAAACAAAGCACTAGCAGATTTGGTACCTGCTGAGGACCCACTTTCTAGTTCATAGGTTGATTTTTGCATTGTGTCCTCACATGGCAAAGGGATGAGCTAGCTCCCTAGGGGTTTCTTATCTAAGGGCATTCATCCCATTCATGATGGCTCTGTCCTTATGACCTAATCAGTTCCCAAAGGCAACACCTCCAAAAGCCATCTTTAGGAAAAAATAAGTTTCAATATATAAATTTGGATGAGAGGGACACCAATATTTAGTCTACAGAAGACTGAAAACATAAGGCTGGACCCTGGAAAGTGTGGCTCACGTGGCCTATTATTCCCATTTCTCCTAGGTGACTCCCACTTGGGCTAGTATCTAGTCAGTGGAGTTTAACCATTTAGGACTGTTGTTTGTTCTTTCTTAGCCTTTCAACTCCAAGAAAATGTGGGCAAGGAGAAACATGGAAACCACTAGCAGATGTAGCAACAAGCTGCAAGGTTAAAGCTCATGCTTACCAACAGGCAATAGCTCCTTCCCAAGCTCTTCTCTTGTCATCTGGAATAAATTAGGAAGCCAAAAGCAGAACCCTAAGAAGCTATGCAAGAGTAAGCAGTCATGGCCATGCTTTCTTGCTCACAATGCCAAATGTTTTATAAGATCGAAAGATTTTTTTTTTTGATGGCGGGACACAACAAACGACATTCAGAATAGATAAAAGGCAGACTGTGACAATTCCAAATGAAAGAAGGCTGCCATACAGGGCTGTACAGGAGATAAACTGGGCTCAGGGTAACAGTGAGAACTATGGGGGAAAGTTTATATCTGGCAGATAGAGCAGAGTTCACTAGATTTCCTGGGTTCCCATGCATATATTAGTTGGCAGCCACAAGGGCTTTTGACCACTTGAATTGTGGCTGATCTCAGTTAAGATATAGGATATGGCAAATTGTCTTGGGAGATGTAGGTCAGTACATAGCCAAGTTCGCCATTATATGGCATTAGCCTAGATCATGTATCTGGAATTTTCAGGATCTCTAACAATACCCTGGTTGAGTTGTAAGTATGTTACAAGTATGAGTTGTATTTTTTATGACAATAATATCTCGGTGTGTTCCTTGGTTCAAGAAGGCAAGTCCAGCAGTTACATTGATATGAACTATATTCATTCATTTTTTTATAAATTAATTTTTATTGGTGTTCAATTTACCGATATACAGAAAAACACCCAATGCTCATCCCGTCAAGTGTCCGCCTCAGTGCCCATCACCCATTCCCCCCCACCCCCCGCCCTCCTCCCCTTCCACCACCCCTAGTTCGTTTCCAGAGATAGGAGTCTTTATGTTCTGTCTCCCTGATATTTTCCACACATTTCTTTTCCCTTCCTTTATATTCCCTTTGACTATTATTTATATTCCCCAAATGAATGAGAACATACACTGTTTTTCCTTCTCTGATTGACTTACTTCACTCAGCATAATAGCCTCCAGTTCCACCCACGTTGAGAGTAATTTTTTGGCAATATTCACTAGTTCTGAGAAAGAATTAAGTATATTTTTTCCTTTAAGAAATAACTTTATCAGAAAACTTCAGAGCATCATAATGACCATAAAAATAAATAATGCTCTAGAATGATAGAGAAATAGGGTATTATATTAATAGCATTCTTATCCAAGGAATTGTGTTTAACATAAATATTAAGAATATACAAATCTAACATCTTTAAATCCCTTTGGGATTTAGAGGCAACATATTCCACATTTACTAATTTTACTTAATCTCTCTGACACTGCTACCTACAAATGACTCATGTTAAATGACAACCAACCTCAACAAAAAGCTCTACAATCTATCCACTTAAAATCAATAGGATGTCCCACTCATGCTAACAGAGACTCATTCACTATATAGGCTTTAGCAACATCCTCTCATACCTCCTGGGATCTCTGGGCTATCTATAATGGCCAGAAATAGCCCATGAGTTTCTGATACAAAACCCTACCCTTCACTGTTTGCTAAGTCCATAATCTTAGTATACTCTTTGTTCTCTGCCTAAAATGTACATCGCTACACGTGTCTAAGGGAAATCCTGGTAGAGGATACTACCATCTGTGCCATTCTAAAAGTTAATGGATACTGTTACTCTCTGCAGGAGACAACTGCCTTACATAGGTCCACACCCAGCCCCCTGAGAAGAGGACCTCCTAATCCCTGAGCTTCAGTTTGTCACCACAAACCTCCCACCGTGCATCTCTGACCATGATCACCACAACTTGCTCTTCCCCTTAGTTACAAATATTGCTGATCATTACATATTCCTTAATGAATATAGTTCATATCAATGTAACTGCTGGACTTGCCTTCTTGAACCAAGGAACACACCGAGATATTATTGTCATAAAAAATACAACTCATACTTGTAACATACTTTACAACTCAACCAGGGTATTGTTAGGGATTCTGAAAATTCCAGATACATGATCTAGGCTAATGCCATATAATGGTGAACTTGACTATGTACTGACCTACAAGGACTCTACTTGTTTTCCTCTCATAATAAAATGATTTTTATGCTGTTTAGGGTGACGTATGTATTCAAATACCCCAAATGATGAAGCTCAAAGTTGATGTGAAGATCAGTGGGTCAATTTTAATATAGTTTTTAGTTATTACAAAATACTGACTTGACCCATATGTGAGGTCCTGACTAGAGGATGGTCACTTTCTTTTCTTGAGACCTGATCATTTCCACATCCTACCTACTTTCCTTAGTTATTACAAAATACTGACTTGACCCATATGTGAGGTCCTGACTAGAGGATGGTCACTTTCTTTTCTTGAGACCTGATCATTTCCACATCCTACCTACTTTCCTTAGTTATTACAAAATACTGACTTGACCCATATGTGAGGTCCTGACTAGAGAATGGTTGGTTTCTTTTCTTGAGACCTGATTATTTTCACATTCCACCTACTTTTCTTATCTGGGCTTTCACATTCTTGGCCCCTGGGCCAAGTACTAGAAAACAAAGAATAAACCCATAAATAATTATGCATAGGATTCTAGGAAATTATTCAAATTAGCCTGTCTGGGAGCCCTTCAAACCTAAGTTCACCCCACTTGCCATACACACACTATATTCTATAGTTCCAGGTTGATGTTACCCTGTCCATTAGGACAAGACCTGTGTGATCCTATATGGGAGCCTCCTTTTATGGCACTATAATTAACAAAGTTCTGCTTCTCATTTATTCAAATGTCTTGTGTTGTGTCCCACCATCAAAAGAAATTGAAATCCCCTAGATCATGAAGGAAGCATCTATTCCATGCTTCTCTCCTACCTTCTGGTGGTCTGCTGGAAATCTTTGGAGTTCACTGGGTTGCAGAGGGTCTGCCTTGATTTCTGCCTTCATCTTTATATGGCATTCTCCCAGTGTGTGTATCTGTTTCTGGTTTTCCTCTTTTTATAATGATACTAGCCATTGGACTGGATCCACCCTACCCCAGTGTGGCTGCATCGGAACTAATCCCATCTGCAATGACCCTGTTCCAAATAAGGTCACATTCTGAGGTAATGAAGTTTACAATGTCAACATATGAATTTTGAGAGGACACAACTCAAATCATAATAGGAAGTATTTATCAAAGCCACACATTATAGCTATCATGTGATCCATTGATTTTATTCCTTGGTATATATGTAAAAGAATAAATGCATAAATAGACCAAAAGATAAGTACAAAACAAAAATGATCATAGAAGATTTATTTGTGTTAACCTGAACTGAAAATCCATGTACACAGCAAAATGGTGAATAAATTATGGCATAGTCAGATTAGAAAACCACTATACCATGTTACAAAAACCAACCATGTGAACAGTTTCATTTATATGGTGTTCAAAAACTGGCAAAGTGGTGATAGATATCAGAGTAGTGTTTCTCTCTGTAGAAGGGCTATTGACAGAGAAAGAAAATGAAGGAAACTTCTTGAATAGTAGAAATGGTCTACCTTCACTTTGGAGGAGATTATCTGAGTTCATACCTACATAAAAATTCATCAAGTTGTACACTAAAGATTTGTGTGTCTTACCATATGTAATTTATGTTTTCCAAAATGGTTTCTAAATAAATTGTTGTGTCATTTATTTTGTAGCTTCAGTAATGTGGGAGACCTAATGAATTTTAAGTATTGGCTTTTTTGCTTTATTACCCAAGAAAACCCAGTGACATTTCCTGTTCATGGCTAGTCAGTGGCTAACCACTTGAAATGCATACTCCGGGGAGGACTTCAACTTTGAGCGTACTGATCTCCATCAATATCATGGTATCTGGTAAGTCTGATGCAATGGTATTTTTTAGCAAAAAGTAAAGCTATATTTCAATAGTGACGAGGATACTCTTGAGTGACTCACAAAATGTTTTATAACTTGTTCTAGTAGCAGTGATACATTTGTATATTATCCAGCAAACCTTCATATTTACCTTATGTCAATGGCGGACTGACTACTCTGGCTGAATTCAGCGTGATGCCGGATCCATTCGGAGTGAAACTGAACTTGTGTGACTAGACAAAATGCAGTGTTTCCTCCAGTTTTTTGGTTTGTATATTTTTGTCTCCTTGAATTCTTATTTTTTGGACCTTATATTTATTGACATGTAGTTATTTTTTTCTCTTTTGATATTTTCAATATTTCTAGCACACAGGCTAAGAAGGAAACCATAAGTTTCTATTTGGGATTTTAAATTTTTTAAATGGAGACAAAAAAATGAATGGGTAAACTTTGTTTCAGAAAATGAGGATCAGAGAACTTAAGGATATATAAACAAAAAATAATTACTCGAAGTCAATGATTTCATACTCACACCAGAATATTCTATATAAAGGGAGTCTTATCCCAAAGCATGAACAGATGTAGAAATGAATGCAGTGACTAAAATTAGAGCTGTCTCAGGACACCTGGGTGGCTCAGTGATTGAGCATCTGCCTTTGGCACAGAACACAATCCTGGAGTTTCAGGATCAAGTCCCACATCGGGCTCCCTGCAGGGAGGCTGCTTCTCCATCTGCCTGTGTCTCTGCCTCTCTCTGTGTCTCTCATGAGTAAATGAATAAAAATCTTTAAAAAATAAAAATAAAATTAAAGCAGCCTCAGGCAGGTGGAAACAAACTTGAATCCATTCTGTGTTTTCTTGTAATCATCCCAAAGAAGTTCCAAAACATTCTGAAAAACCCTGGCTTCCACATTACCATAATATGTCTAGTTAAGGGAGAAGAGAACCAGTTCTTAGGAGAAAGAAAGATGGAATCTAGAGTGAGGAAAAAGTGAAAGAAATTGAGAGGGAGGGAAGAACATTTGGGAAGAACTCAAAAGACAGTGAGTAGCAGATTTCTAAGTCTTTTCAAAACCTGATAGCTCATTCTTTTTAGCTCTGAATAATATTCCATTGTCTAGTTATACCTTGATTTAGGCAGTCATTCACCTACTAAAGGGCATCTTGGTTGCCTCCAAGTGTTGGGAATTAAGAATAAAGTTGTTACAAACAGCCGAGTGCAGGTTTTTGTGTTTTAAGACATAAGTTTTTAATCCGACTGGATAAAAACCAAGGAGTGCTATTGATGGATCATATTGTAAGAGTATTTTAATACCTTAAGAAATTGCCAACCTGTCCTCCAAATTTGCTATAGGATTTTACATTTCCACTGGCAGTCACTGAGTTCATTTTGCTTCACATTCTTGCCAACATTTGGTGTTATTATGGATCACTAATAGATTTTGGCCATTCCTTGTATTATTGCTGTCACTCATTTCAAATGTATATAAATATAGTCTATCTAATTAAACATATATAAATATTTTTCTATATTGTCTATATTTTATAATGTATTTATGTTAAGTAATACATAAAACATATAAGTATATATCTAAAGAATACATGTTTTATTATTTTGAACAAACTGTTGTCAGATCAATTAAGAATAAGAAAAATAAAGGCTTTTATTTTTCCTTCACTTATTCATTCTTCAATACTTTCTTCCATTATGTAGATCTGAGTTCTTCCTTACATTATTTCCTTCTTCCTGAAGAACTCTTGACATTCCTTGCAAGGCAGGTCCACTGGAACCAACTGACCAAAATTTTTGCTTGTTTGAGAAAGTCTTTTTTTCTCCTTCACTTTTGAAGGGTAAGTTTGTAGGACACAGAATTCTAGGTTGATGGGTTTGTTTCTCTTAACATTTAAAACATTTTACTCATTCTCTTTTTCTTGCCTGACTTCCTAAGAGAATGTTGGATATAATTCTCACCTTTGTTCCTCTATGATTTGTTTCTCTGGATTTTTTTCAGAATTTTTCCTTTATCTTAGATTTTCTATTGTTTGAATATAATATGCCAGGCCTTGTTTTTTGTTTTGTTTTGGTTTATGTTTTTGGGTTTTTGTTGTTGTCATTTGGCATTTTGCCTGCTTGGTGTTCTCTAAGCTTCCTAGAATTTTGATTTGATATCTGTTAGTAACTTGGAGAAATTCTCAATGCTTCAGATATTTATTCTGTTCCTTTCTCTTTCTTCTCCTTCTGATTTTTCCATTACATGTATTTTACATGTTTTCATAGTTGTCCTATAGTCTTTGGATATCCTGTTTTTTTTTAAAGTGCTTGTTCTCTTTGCTTTTGAGTTTTGGAGGTTTCTATTGATATATTGTTTAGCTTAGGGGTTCTTTCCTTAGCCATATCTCATCTATTAATAGCTTCATCAAAGACATTCTTCATTTCTGTTACAGTGTTTTTTATTTAATTTTATCAACTTTGCCTCATGTATTTTGAAGTTCTTATTAGGTATATGGACATATCTTGTTTTATTGTGTTTCACTTTATTACACTTTGCAGATATTGTGGTTTTTACAAATTGAAGGTTTGTGGCAACCTTCTATGGAGTAAGACCATCAGCACCATTTTTCCAATAACATTTGCACACTTTATCTCTCTGTGTCTCATTTTTGGTAATTCTTGCAAATTTGAAACTTTCATTACTTTATATTTGTTGTGGTGATCTGTGGTCAGTGATCTTTGATGTGACTGTTGTAATTGTTTTGTGGTGTCACTGTTTTGTGGTGTCACTAACTATGCCCATCGAAGATGGTGAACTCAAGTGACATGTATGTGCATGTGTTCTAGCTCTAGCACCTACTGGCTGTTCCCCCATGTCTCTCTCCCTGTCCTCAGTCCTCTTTCTTTCCTGAGACACAACAATATTGAAATTAGGCCAATTAGTAACTTCACGATGACCTCTAAATGCTCATGTGAAGGGAGAAATACACATTTCTCACTTTAAATTAGAAGTGAGAAAGGATTAAGCTTACTAAGGAAAGCATGCTGAAAGCTGAGATCAACAGCTAGTCCTCTTATGCCAAGCAGTAGCCAAGTTGTAAATGTGAAGGAAAAAGTCTCAAAGGAAAATAAAAGTGCTACTCTAATGAACACACTAATGATAAGAAAGTGAAACAGCCTTATTGCTAATATGACAAAAGTTTGAATTATCTGGTTAGAATCTCAAACCAGCCACAACATTCCCTTAAACCAAAGCCTAATCCAGAGCAAGGCCCTACTTTCTTCAAAATCTGTGGAGGAAAAGAGATATGAAGGAACTGCAGAAGAAAAGTTGGAAGCTAGAAGAGGTTGTTTCATGAAGTTTAAGGAGAGAAGCCATATCCAAAACAGAAAAGTGCCAGGTGAAGCAGCAAGTGCTGATACAGAAGCTGCAGCAGGTTATCCAGAAATCCTAGCTCATTCATGATGGTGGCTAAAATAAACAATGATTTTTAATGGAGATGAAACCACCTTACATTGGAAGAAGATGTCATAAGGACTTTATGAAATTCTATTGCCTTTCTCCTATCATATACATTTCTGTTATTCTCTATCATTTTTCAAGTTAGTAAGGAATCAATAAGCAAACTGAATTCTTTTGTGTGCTTCAAATCTGCACAGGTTTTTGTTTGGAGGTGGGTGGGGAGAGCATATATTTCTTCCTTTTTAAAATTCTGCTTTTATTTCTGTAGACATTCTCCACAGATTTTTTATTTTATACCCTACATTCAATAACTCCAAACTCTGAAGTTCTGAATCTTATTCTTCTCTTGAGGAATAAGGGAGGGCAACCAATAAAAAGTGCATCATGTCATTTTGTGGTTGCATTTTCCCCCTGTGTTTTGTAATTTTGGAATATAAACTCATAATTATGTGGCTTTGAGTCTGAGAACCAACTGGTTTGAGTGTAGAAACTTGGGGGAAGGACCATCCTCTTCCATTATGGCAACTAACCAGAGTCTTTGCTCACTACTATGGACTGAATGCATCCTCACAAATTCATATATTAAAATAATCTCCAACGTGATAGTATTTGGAGATAGATGTAGAGGCTTCGGGAGGGAATTTTGTCATTAGGGTGGAGATCTTGGGTTAGTACCCTTATAAGAAGAGACACAAGAGAGTTTGCTTTTTCTCTTTCTCTCTCCCTTTGGCCCTCCCATGCCAGAATACAGCAAAAAGGCAGCTGTCTACAAGGCAGGAAGTGGGCTTTCACCAGACACCATATCTGCTTGTGCTTTGGTCTTAGACTTCCCAGACTGTACAACTGTGAGAAAAAAGATTGTTATCTAATCCACTGTATGGTATTTTTGTTGCAGCAGGCAAAGCTGACTAAGACACTCCCGTACACTTGATTTAGATAAGGCAAACTATACCCTCTCTGACTGCCCTTTTATATTACCCCTAAGAACACTAAGGTTTATTTAGCTTTTGCTAGAAATCCTTCAGGTCAGAGTCTCTTGACTGCCATTCTGTCCTTGCTAGTGTTTATGATTATCTACTTTGCCTGACACTATTAAGTGCTGACACTTTGTGTTGGTACTGCAGAATCATATCGTCCTTCCTGAAGCCAGCACCACCACACCACAGATGATAGTGTGCACCTTCATAGATAGTGTGCATGGGTAACAGCAGTCACTTTATTCTGCCAAACTAGGAGATGGCATACAACCCTGAACACTTCAGGGCACTTTCCTAGTATAAAAAAATGGCAGATTTCAGAATTCTGTCTGGTTTTGTGGGTTTGAGAGAAGGCACACAATCCTAAGACTTCTGCCTCAAGAAGGAGCCAGGGGAATGGAGAAGGAATACATCTTTAGGAAACGTCTGAGAGACATCCCAGAATCTCTAGCTGGGCTAACAGGTGAAGATGTTTTTCTGAAGAAGCCTGTCACTAAAGACTGGAGGAAGTGACAGCTTCCATAAATATGAAGACACTAATCATGGAAAGCTTCTAAAAAATCTAAAAACATGACACCACCAAAGGAACAAAATAAAGCTCCAGTGACTGATCCAAAAGAAATGGAGATCTGCATTCTGGACAAAGAAATAAAAATAGTCTATGTAAGGAAGCTCAATGAATACAAGAGAACACAGACAATTGGACAAATCTGGAAAACAATACATGTACAAAAGGAAGTTTCAAGAAAGAGACAGAAATCATGAGAATCAAGCTCAAATTCTGAAGCTGAATAATGCAATGACTCCACTGAAAAATGCAATAGGAAGCTTCAGTGGCATATTCATCAAGCAGAAGAAAGAATTATTGAACACAAAGGCGTAATTTGAAATCATTCAGCCAGAGATATAAAGCAAACATACAAAAAGAATGAAAGCGATTAATGAAAGTCTATGGGTCTTATGAAACACCACCAAACAAAATAATATCAGCATCATGGGAGTCCCAGATGGACAAAAGAGAAAGGAGCAGAAACCACATGTAATGTAATAATGAGAGACAACTTCCTAAAACTTTGGGGCAGTGGGTGAGAAATGAATGTCGAAATCCATGAAGCCCAAATAACCTGACTGACCATAAAGAAATCTTCCCTGGAACATCTTGAAAATCAAATGGAAAAGAGAGACTTTTGAAAGTAGCAGGAGAAAGGTGACTGGCCACATATAAACAAACTCCATAAAACTAGCAGATTTCTCAGCAGAGACCTTGCCGACCAGGGGAGTGAGATGATATATTCAAAGTGTTGAAAATAAAAGCCTGCTATGGAGGAAATCTTTCCTTAGCAACCCAGAAATAAAACTGATCAAGACTTACCTAGAAAAAACAAAGCAGATGGCCTTTGTCAGTACTAGATGTGCTTGCAATTAATTCTAAAGGGAGCTCTTCAAATTTGATGACAGAATGGTAATCAAAGACATGAAGATATATGAAAAATAAAACACACTGGCAAAGGCAAATATATAATTAAATATATACAAGGTACAAGGTAAAACATCTTTCTGTAAAAACAGAAAGATGCCACTTAACTCTAAGAGTCCTGTGTTTGTGGTGTGTAAATCACTTTTGACTCTAGCACAAATGCTAAAAAGAAAAGTATGAGAAATAATTACAGCTATGATAATGTTAGTGAATAAACAAATTAAAAATATGTGAATTGTGACTCAATAAAAGAAAAGGGGGAGAGAAATAAAAGCAGTGAGTGCTGTATGCAATGAAGTTAAGTTGTAATCAGCTTAAACCAACTATAAGGTGTTTCATATAACTCTTGTGGTAACCACAAAGTAAAAGAAAATATCTGGTAGACAGACTAATGATATAGAAAAAGGAATCAAAGCATACTACTACAAAAAAATCATCAAATCACAAAGGAACAATAGGCAGAGAGGTAGAAAGGAACAAAGGAACTTCAAAACAGTTAGAAAACAATGAACAAAATGAAAATAGCAGTACATCCCTCTCAGTCATCTTAATATAAATGGACTAAATTCTACACTAGATGGTAATGGGTAAGACACCAAGATTGAACAATATGCTACATACTGGAGATTGACTTTACCTTTATAGATACAATTAGGCTGAAAATGAAGGGATAGAAAGTGCCCCCCCTCCCCCAGTGAGGAAGGTAATTTATGTTACTGAAATTATATTCATTTAAATGTTAGTCTTACCTTAACAAATACCTTCACAAAAACATCTAGAATACTATTTAGCGGAATACCTAGGAACCATGTCCAAGCCAAGTTGACACATAAAATCAGCCATCACAGTACAAAATGGGGGAAAGAGAGGGATGAATTATCTCAGTCTGGTTCCAAATTTTCCTGAAGGTAATCTCATTTGTGCCGCTGAATGAGGCCCACCACTGGATTTAACACTTTTAATCCTGCGGATGATATCTGGAGAAAGCCCTGGACTCAGCCCAGATCATGGGAGGTACCCATGAGGGGTCAGTCCACTGTGGCTTCGAAAGAGGTGGAAGCAGGGTTGCCTTTGGCAGAATTGTTGTCAACGTAGAGTAAGGTGTCTTATAAATGAGAAATCATTGGTTAATAGCTTATACTGTAATTTTCAAATGTTAACATGTTTTTCCACTTGATGGAATAACTTCTAATTTCTGTTTTGCAAAGCAAAGCATTTTGTGTGCTTTAGTTATAGTTAAAAGATTTTCTATAATTATGTCTGTAAGAGATGTGCATACACGGAGCCTTATAGGCCATTTAGGCACCTAAAACTGATATACTTTCCTCTGAATATTTTCTAGCTTTAACAAATATTTTACCTGTGGAAAGAAAACAGAAAAGCATCACACCTCCTGTGGAAGGTAATATGCTTTTTAATTTTTTTCTAGAGGCTAGTACTAAAGGGAGGAAGTGTTCAACATCCTTAGAAATATAGTTGACAGTCTGGTCAGGGGGACAATTTTGAGCCCAGTTGAAGAGCATGGTGATCTGAACACAGCGGGGTGAGGAACCATGCATGACCCTGACCCTCCTCTCCTAAAGCAGTTCAATTCCCTGTGAAGGTTATGGAGCTCTCTCTATCAGGCACTGTGCTAAGCTTCATGGGGAAGTCATAAACATGCTGCTCACCACCCTCTCTCTTTCTGGTTTCATCTTCAGCATCCATGCCAAAGAAAACCAAGAGAAAGTAGGGATAGGTATCCTTATATTAGAGAAAATAGACTTTAAGTCAAAAACTGTAACTAAAGGCAAAGAATGTTAGTATCTAATGGTAAAAGAGTTAATACATCAAGAGGATATAACAATTGTAAATATTTATGCATCCAACTTTGGAGCACCTAAATGTATAGATCTGATATTACCAGAACTGAAGAAGAAGTAGACAATACAGCAGTTGTAGGGAACTGTAGTACCCCACATAAAAATGGAAAACTCTTTGCTACATAGAGTCAATAAGGTAACAGTAGGCTTGAACAACACTGTAGACCAAATGGCCTAACACACATGTACAGAACCTTCCTTCCAACAACAGCAGAACACATTGTTCTCAAGCACACACAGAATAAACCACAAGATAAATGATTATATCCTTTATTTTTCTAAAAATTTTAGAGAGACAGAGAGAGAGCAAGCAGGGGGAAAGGTAGAGGGAGATGTAAAGCAAGGAAATCTTCAGGAGACCCATACTGAGGGCAGGTCCCGATGCAGGGCTTGATCTCAAAACCTTGAGGTCATGACTTGAGCTGAAACCACGAGTTGAACACTTAAGCAATTGAGCACCACCCAGGTGCCCCTAAATTATAATTTTCAAAAAAATTGTTGTTTTCCAAAAATTAGTTCAATATAGAAGTTTACAGAACCTGAATTTGAAGTAGATTAGGATTGTTTTGATTGTCGGAAACTGTATAGAATCCAAGGGATGGATGCATGTTGGTCTCAGGAACCAAGGAGTTAGAGATGTGAGCCAGGTGAGGAGAATCATTCTATCTTTCTCTGCTTCTGCTACAATCTTCCCAAGATGGGTGTATTAGGGTTCCCTGGAGAAAAAAGAATGAGAGAGAGAGAGAGAGAGAGAGAGGGAGAGAGAGAAAGAGAGAATATAAGGGGGCAGGGAGATGGAGGAAAGAGGAAGACAGGTGAATGAGAGTGAGAGAGAAGGAGGAGGGAGAGGAACAGGGAGGCAGGTAGAGAGACTTAAAGGATTGGCTCACGTGATTGCAGAGGATTGCTAAGTCCAGAATCTCTCAGGTGGGCCAGCAACTAGAGACCCAGGGAAGAGTAGCAGTTTGAGTCTGAAGGCTGTGTGCTATAGAACTCTTTCCTGGGAGGTCACTCTTTTTTCAGTCAAAGCCTCCAACTGGTTTGAAAGTGCCCCCCCTCCCCCAGTGAGGAAGGTAATTTATGTTACTGAAATTATATTCATTTAAATGTTAGTCTTACCTTAACAAATACCTTCACAAAAACATCTAGAATACTATTTAGCGGAATACCTAGGAACCATGTCCAAGCCAAGTTGACACATAAAATCAGCCATCACAGTACAAAATGAGGGAAAGAGAGGGATGAATTATCTCAGTCTGGTTCCAAATTTTCCTGAAGGTAATCTCATTTGTGCCGCTGAGTGAGGCCTACCACTGGATTTAACACTTTTAATTCTGCGGGTGATATCTGGAGAAAGCCCTGGACTCAGCCCAGATCATGGGAGGTACCCATGAGGGGTCAGTCCACTGTGGCTTCGAAAGAGGTGGAAGCAGGGTTGCCTTTGGCAGAATTGTTAGGAAAGGATGGATAATAGCAATCCCCTAAGATGCCTCTTATCAGGTGAAGAGGCATCGTTGGAGGTCATAGAGTGGAGCAAAGTGAAGGAAGAGAGACTATCCATAGTCCTGGGGATCCTCACCATTGGACCTACTTCTCTGGAGACTGCACCCCTATTAAAATATGTATGTTTATTTGATTAATTAGTAGTTTCCTTTAAAAGAATAGAGTCACACCTTGAGAATAAATGTCAAGAAAATTAAAGCCTTAGCCTGAAGGACTGAAGGGCAAAGTCCCCAGAACACAAAAGAACCCTCTTAACAGGCTGCTCATCAGCCTCTTCTCTTTCTGGTTTCATCTTCAGCATCCTGCCCTTGGGCACGTATATACTCCTCCACACTCAGCTCTATGCGTTCTCCAATCAGCTACATTCTTGCTTGCCTCTAAGCTTTGGCCAAGTCACAGGTTCTCTGTGAAAGGAGTGGCCACCTGCAGTGGTCAAAAGAGCATAGATTTAATTGCTCCTCAGATCAGCTTTTTTTTTTTTTTTCCCCCAGAAAAGTGAAATTTATTAGCATTGTGCTACGGGACATAAGAAATGTAAAGATTTGTCCTTCAAGATCCACTGACTTGAAACTGTAACATCCTGAGAGAGAATAAGTATTGTTATAAGTCATTTTATTACAGCATAAAATCATACCAGTTAGGTTTTGTAAGATGCAGAATTCTATGCCTACACAGGAAGTGACAGATGATGCTTTTGTGAAATTGGCAACGGTCTTCCCTGGAAGCCCTGGGAAATACAAGATGTTTTGCATGGTATTAGTCACAAAAGGCATTTGTAGACAGCAACAAAACAACTGTCCCCAACAAAACACAAGAGGGTAGAGAACGGATGAGAAAGTAGGAAGACCACTGGTCAGATGGCACTGAAGGAAGGAAGGAAAGAAGGAGATCTGTTGAATTTACTGACTTAGTGATTCTCCAAATAAAAAATAGCTTAAGAAGTGTCCATCTTGCTCAACCTGAATGTCATCTTATTTTTAATGAAAGTGTCACATGCTTTTTATATTTATGTTTGTATGAAGTGCCATCCTTAGGGGTAGGCTTTTCATTCTGATATTACAGATTTATTCTTTCTGATCAAGACTTGGGAGGAGAAAACCACATCGCCAATTTTTCCACTTTCTACCCCAAAGAGGATGAGATAAATCTAATAATCTCTGTGACCAAAAGATTTGATTTAGATGAATCTGTCCTTTAATTTATATTGTGTTTTTTTATTTGTGTTTCTCAAAGCTAAACTTCTGAATCAATTTTAAACTCTTAAAATATTTCTCACACATATAAGAAATATTAGTTTACCAAAGAACACTTGATATAGGAGAGAAATGGGTTCATCTTTGGATTAAGTTTAATGTGTTATATACATTTTGTGCATGTTTAATTTTTATGTAAGCCTAATTAATATTCTTGAAATAAGATCACCAGCAAAGTCATGTTGTAGTACACTTTATATAATCTGTTGTAGAGAGTGTAACACATGAAGTTGTTCACCACGCTTCTGTTTTCTCCTTCTCTTTGTGTGTGTGTCCAGCCAACACTTCTCTGTCTGTATTTGTGGATACAAGGGTTGTGCTCCATTGCCCTAATGCCACCTCGGATGCTGTGATAGTAACATGGGCAGTAACCTTCAGAAACCAGACTTCCTGCAGCAGAGACTACAGGACAGATAACAACAAGACCAGTGAAAAAACTTGTACAGACGAGAGAATATCCTGGGACTTCAGACCTGATCAGAACTTTGCCCTTCAGATTAATCCCGTGGCCATCACTCATGAAGGATATTACAAGTGTGAAGTGATCACACCTGATGGGAATTTCGGTCATGGGCATCACCTCCGAGTGTTAGGTAAGGAGCCTCGCATACTGTGGTATGCCAGAGAACCAGATCTGAGACTGAACCAAAGGTCTCTCTCTAGTCCATATCGCATGTGTTGAGCCTGAAACATTTTCCCCTGCATCTCTGCAGTGCCCCCTAAGGTGACCCTGTCTCTAGGCGAGAATGGAACTACCATTTGCTGGGCAGTTGCAGGGAGTCCAGCTGCACAGATCTCCTGGACCCCAACGGGAGATTGTCACACTGTGGAAGAACGACTGGGCAATGACACAGTGACCGTGCAGAGTACATGCCACTGGGAGGACCGCCAGGTGTCTGAGGTGTCCTGCTTTGTCTCCCATGTGACTGGCAACAAGAGTCTGTCCATAGAGTTGAATCAAGGTAATTACCTGTTTTTTTTTAAAGGTAATGAACTTAATGCTTGGGAGGAGAAAACCACATCACCAATTTTTTCACTTTCTATTCCAAAAACAAAGCAAGGAACCTTTTGCTCCTAATTTGAAGATGTTATCTAAACTTAACTAGGTAATGCTTTACTATGTTAGGGAAATAATTCCTATTCCTTTAACAAAATGAAGGAGTAAATTTAACAACTTCTTAGTGGTACACTCTAAATATCTTTTATTCTGGAAGCCATAAAAATTTAACTTAGTATCTATTGACTTTTACTTTGAGATTAGTATTTGCATAAAGTAGCAATACTTTTATATAATTTAATAATACTGATTCAGTAGATAGACAGGAACAATATTATTCCTTTTCTGATTTTCATAGTTCTTAAATAGTCACCACTTTTATTACTAGCAGACAAGTTTTCCTTTCTCCTCTCTGTCATCTGAAACATATACATCAATTCATTTGCCAAATACTTGTTGAATGTATGTGTTTTTGATGCTGTTATGTAAAGATGAAAAGACAAGCTCCATGTCTTCATATCATTCCAAGAAGCATAACCCGATGGTTATGAGCAAAGCCTTCAGCATAATATGGCTTCTTGTTTACCAGCTGTGTGACTTGGGAGAGTATTTAATTTCTCTGTCTCATGGCCTTTTAAAAAATTGAGATATGGGACACCTGGGTGGCTCAGCAGGTAAGTGCCTGCGTGGGCCCGGGGTATGATCCTGGGGTCCTGGGATTGAGTCCCATATCGGGCTCCCTGCATGGAGCCGGCTTCTCCCTCTGCCTGTGTCTCTGCCTCTCTCTCTGTGTCTCTCATGAATAAATAAATAAGATCTTTTAAAAAATTGAGATATAATTGACATATAATAAATTAATTTGGGGTATACATAATGATTTGATATTTATGTATGTGGCAAAATGATCACTACAATGGCTAGTCTCATGGTTTCTTCATTTGATAGAATGGATGACAGAACCATGTTATAGAGTTATTATGATATCTAAAAGGAATAATATATTTGAGGAGCCTAGTTGGCACAGTTGGTTAAGCATACAACTCTGGGTTTTGGCTCGTGATTTCATGGGTGATTAGATCAAGCCCCGGGCTAGGTTCTACATTCAGAGAGTTTGCTTGAATTTATCTTTCCCTTTGTTCCTCCCCCCTGTTCTCTCTCTCTCAAATAAATCAATCAATCCTAAAAAAAGAGTAATATATTTATTTTACATGGTGCCTATCACATAGGTGGTACTTAACAAATTTTAGCTACTGTATTTACCATGTGAACAGTATTAGCTTTTATATTCAATAAATGTTAGCTATTATGTTGATTATATTAATACAGATTAGCTATTATACTCATTCTTATGTTATTTAAAATAATCAGCCTATTAATTATTCCTTATAACATCTCTCCTATTAAGTTTTTTGCAACATCTTTATTGATATCTAATTTATGTAGCGTGCAATTCACGCATTTAAAGTGTATCATACAGGTCTTTGGCACATTCAGAG
Organism: Vulpes vulpes; assembly: GCF_048418805.1. Taxonomy (NCBI): domain Eukaryota; kingdom Metazoa; phylum Chordata; class Mammalia; order Carnivora; family Canidae; genus Vulpes; species Vulpes vulpes. Next base: position 114,711,815 of record NC_132780.1, on the reverse strand, counting down.
TTATGCAACCATCACCGCAATCAATTTTAGAACATATACGTCACTCCAAAAAAAAAAAAAAAAAACCTCTATCCTTTAGCTATCACTTTCTAATTCCAGAAATCCTCCAGCTTTAGGCAACCACTAACCTACTTTCTGTTATCTATAGGTTTTCCTATTTTGGACATTTCACATAAATGGAACCATATAATATGTGCCTTTTGTTACTGACTTCTTTTACTTGGGATAATGTTTTCAAGCATCACCCGTTGTCCCACGTACCAATACATTCATTTCTATTCTTTATTTTCTATTACCAATCTCCTACCAGCTCTAGGTTATTATTTTATACTTCTTGCCTCTAGACATATGCATTTATCTGCAGTCCCACCTGACTTTGCTTTCCATAGATAAAACATTCAACTGTACTCTATATTCATTTCTCCCTTCCCATGTCCTGAGAAGCTTTGCTTCAGTAGTTTTCTGTGCTCTCTTTTGTTCACTCTTTTTTGTTCCACAGATCCATTTCCTAAGGCTGATTATATGGGCATGACTCTTTTTCTCCCTGTTTTATTTTTTGTTTTTCCTCCCATGTTTTATTTTTATTTTTTTACTTTTAAAAATATTTTATTTATTTATTCATAAGAGACACACAGAGAGAGGCAGAGACACAGACAGAGGGAGAGGCAGGCTCCTCGCAGGGAGCCCGAAGTAGGAGTCCATCCCGGGACTGGCATCACACTCTGTGTCAAAGGCAGATGCTCAACCACTGAGCCATCCAGGCGTCCCTCCTCTCTTGTTTTAATAGTTGCTTTGACTTCTGCAAACTCTTGGCTCTTGCCTTTTATTCATATCCAAGATTTTTTACAAGAAGAATCTATGCTCATTGTCTCTTCTGTGTTACCTCACATCTACTCCTTAACTCCTTTGCATCTTTGTGCACAGGAAATATTCTAACAAAAAGCTAAAGATCTCTCAGATGCCAAACAAAATATAAATTTTTAATTCTTAGTTATTAATTAACTTCTTTGTGATATGTGATATGGTCTTTCCTCTCTTCTTACCTATTTTCCTCCCATAATCACTTGGTTCTCTTCTTAACCTTCAGTCAACTTCTTAGTCATTTGAGACTGTTTTTCATCTACTCATTCCATGAAGGAAGGTATTTCTCTGAGTTTGATCGTTGACTCTATTAATAGTCTTTTCACCTTTACTCCTATTCATTGAAGGACTTCATCCATACATGTGGCTCCAACCACTGCCTAATTATTGACTCTCAAACCTATTTTTAGCTCATATTTCTCTCCTTGGCTATACCATGATCAAAACCAATTTCCAATTGAGTGACTTCATGTGGATACATCATGGGCACCTCAACTTGCATATTCCTGAAAAGGAATTCCTCTTCTCTACTCTTTCATAAGGAGTGCTTATATTTTATCTTAATAATGACTCAAGCCAGAAAATTAAAGATATCCTACAATATTAATCTTTCTTATTTCCCATATTCAAAATCACTATGTTCTATTGATTTTTGTCTTAAATTATTTTCTTAAATCTAGACCTTTTCCTTTCCTTTGCTTTAGTTGAACACATGATCATCTCTCCCCAGAATTATTCCAATTTCCTTGTAACAGGTCTGGCACCTAACTTACCTCACTCCAATTTATTGCCTACACTGTTGCCAGAGTGACTTTTCTAAAACGAGAAGAACATGCCCCTCTCCTCCTTAAATGCCCCCAGTGGTTTCTCTTGGTCTCTAAGAAAGCTAAACTCCTTTGATATGCCATTCTCCATAGCCTCATGTCTCGCTAATCTTCATCCTGGACTGTGGGCTTCTTTGGGTTCCTCAAAAGTGTTATCCTTTCTCATACTTCTGTACATGTAATTGCACATTATACATGCCATTTTCACCTCTCCACATGCAGTTCTTTCCTCATACTCTGTTCTTCCATTCCATTTTCTCAATTCCTATTCAAGTTTTAAAAAAAGATTTATTTATTTAGTTGAGAGAGAGAGGAAGAGTATGGAGGAAGGGGCAGAGGGAGAGAATCTCAGACCCACCTTGATCATGGAGCCCCATATGGGGCTCAATTTCATGACCCAGAGTTCATGACCTAAGCTGAAATCAAGAGTCCAATGCTCAACCAACTAAACCACCCAGTGGTGCTCTTCCTCTGAAGTTTTGAGGCTTAGTTTGAAATAGTTTCTGGGATAATTTTCTTTTCCCATGAAATTTCCTACTCTGTGTTCATCTAATGCCTCATGCATATATCTGAGTACTTCATAGTCCTGTAATTGCCTGTCCACTTCTCTGACTCCAGTACATGGTAAACTCCTTGAGAGTAAGAACCATATTCTTCATTTCTATATCCACAGTCTGGCACAGTGCCTAAAACATACAAATAGCTACAGAATTCAGATCATCATAGACTTCATCTACATCTGTACTCTGCTCTATCACATTTGATTTGTTAATGAATTCTTCAAATCTTTGCTCGAATTGTTTCTTTCCCTTGAAAACTTCTTCCTTCTTCTCTTAACCTATTTAATCCTGTTATTGGCAAGGTTCCATTCAAATTTCACTTCACCCTGACCTCCCAGTTGGAGTTGATTAAGTTTTCTTATTCTTTAGATGATTACATTCCATAATGCTCACTTAGCACTCTTTGCTCTCTTGTAAGTGATCTTTTCATTTGTATGGATCTGACTTTTCCAATCAGACTGTGAGCCTTTTTGAGGACTGAGACTATGTCTTCATCCCTGATAGTGCATAGGAAGGAGATTGGCCTACTTCTAGTTTAGTATGTGAATAGGTTATTTAACAAGATGACATGACTTTTGGAGCAAAGACTCAGAATAGTACTTAAAGTTTACTTTTGGTTGCCATTTTCTTAGCAGAAAAAAATTTCAGAATGATAGTTCAAATTAGTCTCATTTTATCTTTTCAACAATTTTTGGGGCCATTTTACAGATTAATAAATGAAAGTAAGAAGACATAAAATACCATACTAAACCGGTGACAGCAACTCAGTGACAAAATTACTATGTGGAAAATATCAGATAGTGCTCAAAATATTAATGATAATATCCTAAAAATCTTCCATTTACATAGGAAGTCAGAAAACATATTTCCTTTTTTCTTATATAATTGGAAAGTATTAGCAATGTTTACTGTGTATTTATTCATTTAGAAAATATTGAAAATCTACCATGTATAAACACACAGCTCCTAAACTCTGTCATGAAAGAATATCTTAACATTTGAATTGTAGTTTAGAAGGTGTTTTGATTGATAGTCTGTGAACTTTTAAGACTATTTTAAAAGTCTCTTTTAGACAATTGACCCTACTTTGTTCATCACAAGAATCCTTGAAATGGTCTTTACCTGTGCCTGTGTTGCCTGTATTTAAAGGTGCCATAACTCTGGAATTTCCAGCATCAGCCTTACTGGTCATTCTCTATGTGAAATTCTCTTTATTCTTGGTTATTATCCTGGTCATCGTGGGATTCACCTATTTCCAGAGAATAAATCATTGCAGGTAGGAAATGAAATCTAAAAAAATATAGGCTCATTAGAAAGAAAACATCATTGTAAAGCTTTAAGTTTATAATATTCTGGGAAGAGCTTGATGCATTTTTTGGCTCATCGTTTGTTCCCCTACCCCTTTCTTTGATGTATGAACTTCGTTAACTCCTGGAGAGTCCAGGAAGTGATGCCTGCAGCATTGGGACAAAAGTTCCTGTTTCTTTCCTGAAAGATAATCTGTCCTGGGCCATCCTTCGAGAATTCAGTGGGGGAAATGAAGTTCAACTGAAGCTTCTTAAATGTTTACTCCCTAGTTTCTATGCCTGTGAAGGATTATATTCATTGTGCTTTATTATATATTTTCTGTTTTTTCATAGAGCATGAAAACTGAAAAATCTGGAAGTCAATTTAGATTTGATGGAACACCATGAAAAAGCAGCTGGTTAAGATCAGCCTTTGGGTTCAACATCTAACTCAACTGCTCCAATTCTATTTAATACCTTTGTGTTTATGTGAATCAATGTGATAGTTGGCAAATCCTGTTTCAAACTCTTAGCATACGTATATTTACGCACATGCCAAAGCTTGCTGCCTGCCTTTGTAAATGTCTGGGATGACTCATCTACTTTCCTCTTTGTCTTACTGAATTCTTATTTGCAAACAGGAGATAGCCCTGCTCTCAGCCTAAAGAGGAAGATGGTTCAGCAAATGGCAAATTACAAAGCTTTGCAGGTTTTCTACACCCCTTGAGTTCTTTGGAACCTCCCATCCTTTTCTTACTTACTAGCAATTAGTCTGGTTGTCGTACTGCATGTTTGGCCCAATCATTGAATAAATGATGAGGAGTCATTTTCAATAGTACCTTTATTTTTGAAGAAATTATAAGTTAACCCCAAATAAGGACTCTTAGAGTTATTGGAGACAGTGCTGAATGTTACCTCATCTTTTAGAGCTCAGCTGTCTCAAGTACTCCACACTGGAATGGATTAATGGTAAGATTTCTTGGTGAAACCCCAAAATTTTCTAGGGCCACAGTAAACTGGAACCCTATCTTGATCGATTGATATGGTTACCCTATAGTAAAAAGTGTCCTTTTGTTTAAAGGAAAAATTTTTTCTATAAGTTGGCACGTGATTCAAGCTATTGTTTTTTTTTTTTTAGCAAGGCTCCAAGGGAGAAAATGAATGCATACTACTATCTGGAAGACAATATATAAGTAGGATAGTCTAATTGTTAAAACAAACAACCTCCCAATCTCAGTGTATTCATATCACAAAAATTTAATTATTCCTCACTCCGTATCCCAGGGAAGGATTTTGATCTAGAGCAGGGAACAGGAGTGGTTCTGCTATAAGTGAGCACTTTATCCTATATCTCTGCCCTTCTCAGAGTATTCTCCTTTCAGCTGGTGAGTGTGAAAGAGAAAGGGAGAATGGGGGATTTTTATGTAGGAGGTTTTTATGAGCCAGACCTGGAGTGGTAATAATATCTGCTCATGTTCTATTGGCTAGTATTTGTCACATAGCCACACCAAATTCTATGGAATTTGGAGAATGTAGTGTAAACTGCCTCAGCAGAAATAGAGTCATAGTCCATCCCTACAGTAAAGGATAGGACAAATGCTAAGATTAATACTTACTTCATCAGTAATTCAACATGAACCAAGAAATAAACTAGTAAATAATTTCATATATAACTTATATTAGCTCTTTTTTCTTTATTGTAAATATTCCCTCATGTTTAAAACAGAGCATATAACTGAAAAAATCTAGTATCATAGTTTTGTCACAGACTCAAAAACACTGTGGCACTGACTGCTAATTGCCTGATCCAATGCTCATCTTCCCTTTTCTTTGTGGTAGAAGATTATATTTGTGACTCCAGATCTTCCCCCTCCCTCTGTCCATGTAATTTATCAGTGATTTTTTAGTTGAAAACAAAGAAATTGCATGTTTCTCTAACTCATGTAATTTGCTTTAGCCAATCAAATGAGACAAAAGTGGCAGTGTACTAGTTTTGAGCTAACATCTCAAGAAGTCTTGAGTGTTTCTGTTAATCGTACATGAGAACATGCCTGGGCTAGTCCGCTGGAAGATGAGAAACATGTAGAGCAGAGCTGGGTCATCCTAGTCCCATTCTCCACCTTACTGTTGAGACCAGCCTAGATAATCCAACAGTTAATCATCTCTTAGACAAGGGAGAAGCTCAATCAAGATCAAAAGAGCTGCCTATCTGACCCTCAGATGATCCCAGACATTTAAGCAATTGTTGCTATGGAGGTTTTGTGATTGTTACACAAAATTGTTGTGATATTAGATCTTTGATGCATTGCTTAATAACATGACTCCAATTTTTTTTAGTATGGAGACACACTTAACTAAAAGACAATTCTCAGTTTCCCTTGTAACTGAGTATGACTACCCATTACAATTTTTGCAAATAAGGTGTAAACATATATCTTGTGTGATACCTTTTGGGATATCTCTTTGAAGAGAAAGGAGAAATCCTCTTTTACTTTTCTTTCTTGTCTCCTGGACTATAACACTGGCATAACGACTGGAGGTCCAGCAGCCAGCTTGGGCCATGGATGACATTGAGGATGGCAGCTACTCACTAAGATGGTGGAAAAGAAAGACAGAAGGATCTTGGGCCCTAATGACTATGGAGTTACCATACTAATTCTAAAATACCTACTGTAAAATTCTTTTGTGTGAGAGAAAATACGCTATTGTGTTCATGCCATTGTTATTCTGAGTTTTATTCCATACAATGTGAACTTAGTCCTAGTTCATGAAAATGCCTACTTTGCCAGGTTCAAGATTTTCTGTCAATCTTACAACATAGGTTATACTCTATTCATGTGCATTTTTCATGTCCTATTTTCATTCTTCCCATAGAGATTATGAAACACATGTAACTTCAGAAGATAGTAACCATAGATATAAGAGCCTTCTATGTTAGAACCAATTCCAGAAGAGCCAAAATTCCAGAAGAATTGCTGGTTATGTAAAACTGAAGGATGTTATAGACTTGTGATAGGAAAGGGCTTGGGAATTTGGAGATGTGCAAAGATTATCTAATAGTCAATCCCACCACATGTGAAGACGTGTCTGTGTTACAGGGTTGGAAAGATAAGGATGCTGTTGTGGGCTGTTAGAGAGGATGTGATCAGGAGAAACAGAGGAATTGAAATCTATGAGGCTTTACTGAGTTAATCTTTTTTCTGCTATCATTGAAATGAAAAGACTCATTGTTTCTGGAAGAAATTTACATTTGATTTCATGCTTCTTCACTGCCATGATTTTCTATGTGATGTCAAATTGGAAGAGTAAAAAGCTATAGCTACTGTCTCTCAACTTCTTACCCCTGAATAAAGAAAAAGAATTTCTTTCCTAAACACATGTATGCATACATATATACATGCACAACAAATTAATTATGGTCCTAAATTGAGGGAAATTGGGAGCAACCTTAGAAAAACACAATCGAGAGCCACTAGATGGTGCTTCAACTTAATTCTTTTAACATTTTGAAGCAAGCTAAAATTTAACCTTAAAACAGCAATCCTGCATTTTTTCTTTAATTTTTCCATAAAACTGTCTCTTCCTTTAGGTTTCCTGGGTAACTTAGGGACAATTACAGAAGGAAGGAAATAATTGTTGAAATTAAAAAGAAAATTTTTTTTAATTTCCAAACTTGAATTGTACTACTCTTGCCACTTAGTTTTAGTAGAAATATTTTGTTTATCAAATGAGATAAGGGTGGATATGAATAGTCTAGTTTCAGGGAAAAAGGAAATGTAAGAATCTCCTGGTGGTTAGACAAGATTAGTACTCACTTACTTCTTAAGTGGAGTGCTGAGATCCTAGATCATTAAAGTGTTAACAGCAGCAAATGATTGGAGCTACACATAAAATTAACTGGCCTTCTCTACTTCTTGGATTCATCCTCGTATCTCATCCCCCATGACTTTTAGAGGCCTACGTAGTATTCTAGAACTGGAAGGAAGCTACAGAAAAGTAGGCCACCTTCCTCATTTTACAAAAGAGGAAACTAAGATACTTAGAATGAAGTGACTGTTGGGTATTACTAAGAAGCCAGCTGGAGTGTGGACCTGCCTTGCTTGCTTGCTGATAAAGAGCACTCACAAAGTGAACTTTATAGTTTGTTGTTTTGTTTGGAGTAAGAGTTGGGGTTCAAGAGAGAATTTATGGGAATCTTCAAAAAGATGACAAAATGAAAAAGTGAAAGAACACGTGAAATATTCATGAAATTAATTACTATCTTCAAGGGACAAATGGATGTTATTAAAAATTGAGTGTCACCACATGTCAGGGATATCATATTTAAGCTTTTTTTAATGATTTATTTATTTATTTGAGGTGGGGAGAGAGAGGAAGAGAATCTCCAGCAGACTTTCTGCTGAGCTCAAGGCCTGACACAGGGCTCCATCTCATGACCCTGAGATCATGGCCTGACCCGAAGTCAAGAGTCAGACACTTAACCGATTGAGCAACCCAACAGCCCCCATATTTAAGCTTTGAGAATACAAGTACAATGGAGAAATTTTAAAAATTGCTTGTTTAAATCTTACTTCAGTCCTTTCTATAATCAGGAAGCAGGACAAGAATCAGAAGAGGAAATTTTGTCTATTTAGGGAAATACACCCACATTTTAGAGAGGAAAGGTAAAGCTTAGGTCATAGAATGCATAAGGAACACCAAAATAAAGGGAACTCAAATGGTCTGCATAATTTTTTTTAAAGTTTTGTTTTGAGGCTCCAGTGATGAGAATTTGGGAACCCTTGAGGAATCAGGTAAAAGAAGAGGTAGACTAGGCGTTAGCTTCAAAAAGAGAGTAGTTGATAGTAAATTCTCTTCTAGTTGATAGTAGCTAAAGAGTTCTCAAAATAAGGGTGCCTCTCTGTTAGCATTTAGTTAGAGTCTGTTATGTAAAACATCCTTCATGTGATTAATGGTGACTTAGAAATGAAGGAAGAGGGAACCCTATCCACATCCTGGGGAAAACAGTTGGCAGAAGGCAGAAGTTGGTAGCTCCTATGGTGTGAAAACAAGGGTGACCAATAAATTGGTCTGATATTTAAAGTGTACACTAAGAGATAGTAAGAAGCCAGTAAGTAAAGGCAGATCATTAAAATCCAGTACTGATGCTGTAATGGAGGTATGTACACAGTGCCAGACCAATCAAAGGAAGGAGTATTCAATTCTGGCTGAACATGTTGGTTGTAGGTCAAGAAAAGCATTGGATGTATTAGGAAGCTTTCAGCTGCAAGAAATAGAGAGTAGGGCTCTGAGTTAATCAATAAAAAATTTATTATCTTACATAAGAAGACTTCCAGACGGGGTGCTTGGCTGGCTCGGTCGGTTAAATGTCTGCCTTCCGCTCAGGTCCTATTCTTGGGGTCTTGACATAGAGCCCCGTGTCAGGCTCCCTGCTCAGTGGGAAGTCTGTTTCTCTCTCTCTCACTGCTAATGCTCTCTCTCTCACTTTCTCAAAAAATAAATAAAATCTTGAAAAAACAGAGAGAGAGAGAGAAAAAGAAGAAGGCATCCAGAAGTAGAACCAACTTCAAGTCTGGTGGTTTCAATGGATCTATGAAATCTTGAAGGGCCTGGATTTTAACCTCCTCTCTACTCTGCCGTTTTCAATGTTTTCTTCATCCTCAGGCTGGAAGTGAGAAGGTGGTGGTCACCCCAAGGCCATATGGCATGTCCAGAGGAAGAGGATTGACCATCTCTTCCTCAAATCCCATCTTACTTGTGAGGACTAAGAGCTCCACATTTGTTTCCTCTCTTGCCTGATTGTCCAATCAGGCCACAGGATAATTCTTTATCCAATCTCTGGCAACAACTGAGATTATCTTTATGTTGATTAGGGCTTCTGTTGAACTGTGCTAAAGTTAGTACATCACATCTTGTTAGTGGGAATGAATAGAGACCTGAACAAAAACTGAGGCTTCAAAGAGGAAGCAGAATGGGAGAATGCCTGAGAAGCCTTAGTGAAGAAGATGGTAACTGTCAAGCTGAGTTCTAAAAGATGCACAGAGGGGCTGCAGGTGGGCAAGGACAGGGAAGAAAGGCATACTAGGGGAGAAGATAGCATGGGTAAAAGCAGGGGGCTGTGACAGGCTGGGTCTCTTTCCAGGCAATGGGGAAACTGTCTATATCATCTCCTACAGGTCCTGCATTTCAGGAAGTCATCTGGGGACACAAGAATGCTATTCTATTGAGAATGCCGGAGAGTTTTGCAGATCGAGCAAAACTCTCCTTGCAGATCTTGACGAATTTATAACATTTTCTGAACAGAATGTCCAAATCTTCTGACTGATTCACCCATCACTGATTTTAAGATCAAATAAGGAGCCAAGAACATTGGCTTTCTTATACCAAAGAAAGACAGCAGCTCAGCCTAGAGAGACAGTGGGTTGGTGGGATGATGTCACTCATCTCTGAAGGGCGGGGCTCAGTTTCTGAGCAGGGTAAAACTGGCAGATTTGAGACACTTCTCCTTATTCTGGTTTCCTCCAATGTAATATGAAAATAATTCTTGCTCTTAACCCAGCTGAAGAGAGGATTTTGTGGATAATCTTTATAAATTTATAATAAATTTATAAATATCCTTGGGGAAAATGCTATAGAAACACCAAGCCTTGTTATTCATCCTTGCTTTCGAGTGTCTTTTATGCACACATAGGAAAGTAAAGAAAAATTTGACCATATGTTCTGCCCTAAAGCATCTCTTCTACCTAAAGCACAGAGATCCCACGCACAGACAACCACAGACATAGATTTCCATTCCCAGTTGTGGAGCTGGAGTCGATGTTCCCACACATTGAGGAGAGAGCTCTGTAGAGGTATGGCAATCACTGGAGAGGGAAGAAGTGACCATCTCTGTGCAGGTAGGGGAAGGCCATATGACTAATCTAGGCAACTTGAAAATTTTACAAGAGGGAGAGAAAAAACATACACAGGCTCAAAATCAGAAAAAAAACAAATCTTAACAAGATACACTAAAACAAAAAGATTTGTGAAGTTCCACAAAATGCTAACACTTTTAGGAGAAATGAATCACTTTCCAAATTGCTGTCATGATTTGCCTGTTATGAAGAATGTGCTCCTTCTGGGAAAATGAGGTTGCTTATGAGATTATTTACTCTTGAGCCTTAACATGATGAAAACGCTTGAGTACATCACATCTTGTTAGTTTCTTTTTTTATCCCATTACCTTTATGAAGCTCATTTTCTTTACAAAAAGAGAGAGCAGAAGATCTGTTGAGCAGGGTGGTTTGTGCTAACATATGAGTTTTACTATGTTTCTGAAGGGCGTGTTGTCTACTGTGCAGCTTTCTGGGGTTCCATGGGGGCCTAGAACCTGGAGGGAAAGCAGTTCTCTTCCTTTGTGGGTACTGTGAAAAGAGGTTATGCTAGTGGAAAGATGATTTTGTATATTGCTAGGAACCCTTGGAATGGACATACGCACCTCTGTACACCTAGCTGTTGTTCTGTAGGAGATGATGCCAGGCCAGGTTATGTATTTTGTGTCTGACTACAAGAGTTTACAGTTTATTTACAATTTATACATTCCCAATTTAAGGCTTTTGGCCTGAGGACACCATCTATGACATAATACCTTTAAAACAACTACTCCCACAGATTTTCCAATAATCCATATAATGGAAAATCACAACACAACACCATTTACAAGACATTGAAAACCAAGGAGTGGCCCAAGATGTCTGCTCCAAGAAACTACAGTAAATGTCTTGGGACTAGAAAGAAAGATTAAACAGCCAGCATTCCAGCAAGAAGCATCTGTCTTTTGTCATTCTCCCCAAAGCAACATAAAATGTGCAGAGAAAGGCAGCCATTTCAGTGAGGGCAAAGGAGGTCGACCGTCTGTAACATTTTCCACCATTCCCTTGCAACTAAAACCCAAATCCCATTACTTTCCAACTGCCTATCAGGGAAGGGTGTTTGCTGATGCAGCCCAAGGAGGCCTAATCACTATCCATGGCAGCCCCTGTGTCCTGGAGGATGATTAAATGGCCCAGCCTAGGAGGAGCTGGATGTGAAAACTTATCTCAATGCCAAACTCATCTCGGGTATTTCAAATCTTTATTTTTTTTCTTTTTACTTTTTTTCAGATTTCTATCCAAAACATGCTTTCTTTGGCAGCCTCCCCAGAGGACTGTGAAGTCATAGTGCATAAACTATCCAACTCCTACCTCTGCAGGATGGTAAAACAGACTCAAGACTTGCCAACTGCAGCTGTTTTCAGGCAAGGGCTCTCTCTGGCCAGCGGAAATCAGCAGACACACTGGCAGTGTGCACGCACCCACCAGAGGGCTGCAAAGCATCCACCTTCAGGCCGTTGTCAAGCTTGCAGACAAGGCCATCCGTGGTCTCCCAGTCACTCCAAATCTTCACTTCTCACAGTCAATAATGTTCTTCTTTTCATTAATGACTACTATGAATTGTAGGATTTATCACTTATTTCTTATTTATGCATAGAAGAGTAAGATAGTTCCACTCTACTTTTTCGATCTGGTCTTCCACTGACTTGACTGCTCTTATTCCTACCCATACAGTCACTGTCCGGCTTTCCCAGAAATTTCTCCCCAGCCCTTCCTGGCTGCATTTTCTGCCTGGCTTGTGTTGTTTCTCCTGTGATGAAGACTTTTACCTATCCTTGCTTTTCAAAAGGCCGCTGTCTCTTCAATGCTACTACATCTATGAAACTTTTCCATATACCTTGTTCTGAGCCAGACATTGCCCCACCATAGTACTTATTTTTACAGTAATTTGTGGATTATTAAGACCCTTGGCTTTATAAATATTTGTGAACATGTGTCCCCAACACTGAATTGTGAGATCCATGGGGGCAGATGTCAGGTCTCAACTACTTTTATATTTTCCAGGGGCCCTAGCACATTGTTTTATATGTAGAGAGTACTTAATAAATGTATGCTGAATTTGAATTTAAAAGGTCAAAATAATAAAGACTGATGAAGGTATGATTATTAAGAGGATGAATAAAATGAGAGAAAATATTTACAACATATATAAAAAAAACTTTATTAATTTAAGTGCATTAGCTCCAACAAATCAAAAGAGAAAGACAAAAAAATCCCATAGAAATATGGGCAAAGGGTATGAATAGCTATTTTTATAAGATAGGATATGTAAATGTCTAATAAATGAAACCATATTCAATGTAAATAGTAAAGGGAAGTGCCAATTACAAAAAAAAAAAAAACCAAGATGCCATTTTTTGGATACATAAGATTGATAAAATCAGTAACTTTGGTAGTATTAACTAAGAGAGGTATGGGGAACAAACAGTTTTCGATGGGAATAAAAATCAGTATAACCATTTCAGAGAGCAGTTTGCAAGGATGACCCAATATTTCTGTTTTTCAGCATCTACTCAAAGTACTATTGTACGTGTGCACAAGGTAATAATACAGCATGGTTTTTAATGGGAAATAAATCTTGCTATCCTTCTGCAATGTCATGCTAGGCTGTGTAGGAGATATAAAGAATGAGATTGCCCCTGCAGAGGGGCCTTCTCTGATGGTCTGAAACACCACCTTTGTCTCTGACCCTTTATCCCACTTTTTTCTCTTTGGATCCATCTCTTCATGTTATATCACTTATGTACATGCATGGATGACTATTATCTTTCTTCTTCTCTAACATGTGAGCTGACAAGACTAGAGATTTAGTATATTTTTCCAGTGCTATATATGCAGCCCCTGGCACACAATAGGGACTCAATAAGTGGTTATTGAATAAATAATGTGGAGCTATATGTAGTAGCACGGAAATATCTTCAAGGCATACTGAACAAGAAGAAGAAGCAAGTTACAGCATAATACATCTAGGGTGATATAATTTGTGTACAATAAATACAAAACCAATTTTTTTTTTCACTGTCATTCTAATAATCCCATACTTTCCTTATCCCTTTTCGTTTCAAGCTTGGCCATCTTAGGCTCATCACCTTAGCAAAAAGATACATTTGAGCAGTAGGTAGGAATGTTGCATATATGCTTCTTCCTAAGTCTAGTTTTCAACAGTGTAAATTCTCTTAGGGAAACAGAATTCTGAACCTTTCCCTCCACCCTCTCCAGAACCTAAACAACAGCAACAACCAACCCTGGGCTGAGTGGAGAAGAGAAAATGGGGTAAGTGATCAGAACATAGATTCCTTTGGGGATGAGCTCACCCAGGCAGAGCTCAGGAGGTGAAAGACAGAGGGAGTTTTGGCAGAAGAGAACCTGTATGGTATTGCAGAGATTATCTTGTTTTAACACGCACTACCAGTAGACTGATTGTTACTCTTCCAATCTTGATGTGGCAAGGGTAGGCTCCAGTTCTAAGGAGCCAGGCAGAGGGAAACAAGAGTTTTCTCCACAAATGTCTATGAGACAGAGGATTTAGAGGACAGATGCTTCCCTAATTGACACCAAATATACTTTATTTTTATTATACTTTATTTTAATTAGCCTTTTTATTTGAGCATAATTGACACAGAATATTACATTAGTTTCAGGTGTACAACATAGTGATTCAACAAGTGTAAACATTAAGCTATGCTCACCACAAGAGTAGCTACCATCTGTCACCACACAACACTATTACAAGATCACTGACTATATTCCTTATGCTGTGCTTTTTATTTCTGTGACCTACTCATTCCAAACTGGAAGCCTATACTTCCCACCCTCCTCCATCCATTTTGCCCATGCCCCCCACCTCTCCTCTCTAGCAACCCTCAATTTGTTCTCTGTGTTTACAGGTCTGATTCTGCTTTTTGTTTGTTTATTATTATTATTTTCTAGATTTTACATAAGAATGAAGTCATGTGGTATTTGTCTGAGTCTGACTTCTTTCACGTAGCATAATATTCTCTAGGTCCACTCATGTCACAAATGGAATACTTATGTACTGTGAGTGGGAATGTAAATTGGTTAAGTCAACTGGAAAACAGTTTGGTGGTTCCTCAAAAAATTAAAGATAGGACTATCATATGATGTAATAATTCCACTACTGGGTACTTACCCAAATAAAAACACGAATTCAAAAGGATATATGCACCTCTATGTTTATATGTTTATTGCATTATTCACAATAGTCAAGATACAGAAGCAGTCCAAGAGTCCATTGATAGATGAATAGATAGGGAAGATGTGTTATTAATATATATTTATTTTAAAAATATTTTATATATTTAATCATGAGAAACACAGAGAGAGAGGTAGAGACATAGGCAGAGAGAGAAGCAGGCTCCCCGTGGGGTGCCTGATGCAGGACTCAATCCCAGGACCCCAGAATCATACCCTAAGCCAAAAGCAGACACTCAACCGCTGAGCTACCCAGGCATCCCAATATATATTTATATTTATTATATAATATTTATATTATATATTCATATATTATGGAATACATATATACATATATAATGGAATATTACAGAATATAATGGAATATTATGCAGCCATAGCAGAAGAGAAGGGAAGGGGCTGATGGACTAGTTTTTATGCTACCAGAATAAGTACTCTACATATTAATGATTTTCCTTGCAACTCAGAGTAGAGGCTGAGCGTTACACCTGTACTTACATAATTCAATACGTATGTAGAAAAAATCTGGAAGTTTGCAAGCATGGGCAGGGACTTGAGCTGTGGTTAGTAGTGAAGAGAAGTTTTAGCTTGGTCTGTAATGTTTGGATTTTGTACCAAGAATGTGTTCATGTAGTCAGTGCAATTAAAAATAAGAATTTCCAAAAGATAAAAAGACAACCCAAAGTATTTTCTTGCCAAAAGGTGGGGCAAGAGTTATCAGATTTGCTAAGGCCATGTAGAGGGACTGAGTTTAGAGCTGCCAGGCTTCTAAGGGGAAACCTGATAAAGGTGGGTAGAGCTGGCTAGATTTGACTTCTAGGAAGCTGTGATTGTGCATTTTTACTGATTCTTCATGTAGGTAATTTCTCTGGCCTCCCTACAGATTTGTCTACTGGCCTAAAAATACCAGAATTTATGAGAATTTTTAACTGAAGAATTAATCAAAGGCTTATGAGGAGAAAGATGAAACATTAAATCTAAGTTCTGTCATGGATATGCCTTTTTAATTACTTGGAAAAACAATATAATAATCTGATATTTATGACTGTCTCATACTTTTATAGCTGGTTTCAATTATGATAAGTTGTGTATAACTTAAATTTCATTTTCTACGTGTCCTTGCTTTAACTGGTATAGCTTTAAAATTAATTTTGTTCTTCAATTTCTTGATGCCTTCTGTTCTTGAAGTTAATGAATGTTTTGAAATAATTTTTAGTAAGTTGATAAACATGTAATTACAAAAAAAAATGAAATAGAAAAACTTTGAAAAACATCTCATTTATAATTCATTAGTGTTTGAGGGTCCTAAACTCTGGTACACTGATGTCTACCTATAATTATTTATTTTAAAGATACTGTGTCTCCTTAACCTTTTTCTTTCCATATCATTATTCTTCCCGCCAGTTAAGTTATGTGTTGAAGACTGATTCAAGAGGCCAGAATGAAGTAATCCTCTCTCTCAGGCAGTTCCTATTGACACCTTTTGATGTATCTGATGCCCTTGTGATTTCCATTGGACCTACCATGATGCAGTATGCGTACAGTAAATGATGATTTATGCACAAGAGAAATTTAGTAATACTGGGTAACTTTTAGAGTTTCTGTAGCTGGAAAACCGGTACTGGGAAATGGGCAGGAACAAACCAGTCTAGTGAGGAGGAGCACTGCTATCATAACTGCTGCACCACAATGGATGCCATAGCTTACAATACCACCATTACTGTGAGCAAGTGTGTCTGACAAATCATGCCTGGGGCACCTGTCCAACAACTGCCAGACAGACTGTTAAAGTAAGTGTTCTGCATTTTGCGGGTCTAGAGTGGAAGGAAATGCTCTACATCTCACCAAGACTCAGAAGGTGGAAAAGTCACAAACACAAGAAGGGGGTTTAAAGCCCAGGAATTGCAAAAACTCATAAATGTTATAGGGATTAAAGTGGAGCCTTTTATCATTTCCCTACCTGGAAAGATTTACAAACACCAGATCTCTAAATATTGGGTATTAAATGCATAACTGAGTGTACTAGTTTTCTATTGCTACATAACAAATTATACCGAAAATTTGCAGTTTAAAACTAAAAGAAGCATTTATTATTTCACACAGTTTCTGTGGGCCAGGAATTCAGAGGCAACAGCTGGGCAATTCCAGCTTGGGATCTATCATGAGGTTGCAATCAAAGTATCAGCTGGGACTGCAGGCTTCTGAAGATTTGACTGGGGCTGAGGGATTCTCTTTGAAGAGGGATTACCTACAGTTAATACCAACAGTTGCCAGGAGGCCTCTGTTTCTCCCCATATAAACTTCTCTACAAGATTTGAATGCTTTAATGATATAGAAGCTGTTTGTAAGCTTTAATGATATAGAAGCTGTTTGTAAGCCAAGAAAGAGAAAAGCAGAAGCTGCAGTGTTTTCTAAGATATTTTTGCATAATATTCTACTGCTAATACAGGTTAGTCCTATGCAATATCTGAAAAAACTATATAGGGGCATGAACACCAGGAGGAGAGGCTCACTGGAGGCTGGACATCACACTAAACAAAATAGGAATTTGGGAGCTATCTAGTTAATTTCATAATCAAAGTGGAAAGTCAAACAGATTTGCTATCCATTTGACTCTGAGATATATAGACAGGAACTTGAAATGAGGTTATCATAATTATTTGACTTGAAGGCCAAAAACTTTCCTGAATCTATTAAAGTATGATGATTAAAAAAGCTAGCAATTAAAAGTGTCTCACAAGATAGATTTTTTTTTCAATTTAAGCCAGTTTGGAATCTCTTCATCAAAGAAACCTCCTGTTACTCTTCCAAAACTGTCAGAATAAAGTAAGAAATTAGAAAATTAAGGGGACTTATTCCTCTTGTTGCATTGTTTGGCTGAAGTGCTACTTTACTGGAAAGTTCTTAAATTGTTTAAAATATTAGATTCTCTTCACCCAGAATGATGAGCAGTCATGCAGTGTCGGACATGAGTGGTAAAAGATAAAGACCATTATTTTCCATGCTAGGACACGTCTAAACCTTTTTCTTGTTTTAACTCTCACAAGCTTGACTTACTCTCTTCTTATCCCATTGCTCCCACAAGATCAGTTGAGAAATGGAGAAAAATTAACAAGTTTTTGGTCCTAAGTGAAATTATTTATATATATGCCCCTTTGGGTTTAAATAATTATCAGCGCACTCAAGATGAAAGAAAGAAAGAAAGAAAGAAAGAAAGAAAGAAAGAAAGAAAGAAAGAAAAGAAGGAAGGAAGGAAGGAAGGAAGGAAGCAAAGGAAAACCTCCTGACAACCAGCTTCTCAAGGGTAAAGAGAATGGGTTACCATCCTCAGGAGGTGAGTGACTTTATAATCTAATCCTGGAAGGGCTGGGGAATTGACTGAGTTCAGGGGTATGTAAATCACTTTAGTACTGCAAATGGGCTAAAAACTGGAAGTGTCCCTCAGCAGGAAGAAGGACATAGTAGAAGGTTCTATGAAGTTTGATGGGGTGTACAGAATACAGGAGACCCTCCCCCATCCCAATAAAAGAAGGGACATTTGATTGGCATCGGTACCAGCCATATGCTGGAGCCAGCTCTTACTAGCTTATGAGATTGAATACGAAATGTTCAGGAAATTTGGGAGCTGGTTGTTAAATTATTGGTGTCTTGAGGTAAGCTACAGTGGGAATATTTATGCCAGGCTGCAACTCAAGGCTCCCTCTTCACTCCCCTGCACCTTATGAAAGAACCAGATGTTATGGGTTGAATTATTTCTCCCCAAAATTCATATCATGAACACTTAATGCCTACTACCTCAGAACATGATTGTATCAGGGATAGGGCCTTTAAAGAGGCAGTTAAGTTACAATGAGGCCATTATGGTGGGCTCTAATCCAATCTGAATGGTGTCTTTATAAGAAGAGGGAATTGGACACAGAGAGACACCATGAATGATGTATATACAGAAGAAAGACCATGTGAGGACACAGCGAGAAAATGGATATTTGCAAGTCAGAGAGAGAGAGGTCTCAGAAGTCAAACCTGCTGATCTTGATCTTGAACCTCCTGCTTCTAGACCTGAGCAAATAAATTTATGTTGTTTAAGCCACCCAGACTGTGGTATTTTTATTATGGCAGCCCTAGCAAACTAATTCACCAGTTTCCTGTGACCTGTACATGGTTTACAATGGAGACCCCCCTGCAAAAACAATACTATGATTTAGTTTACAACAGTAGGTGGTAGCGGTGATGATTTGAAAAAAAAAAAAAAAGCTGAGTTGCATCTGGAAATTAAGCTGGTGAGGCAATGCTCACAGGACAGAGAGAATTGGTTCAGGGACATATTTAGGATCTAGAACCATGAATTTTTTTTTTTTTAAAGTAACGGTAACTTCAGATCAGTGTGGGATGGTCTACAGCCTAGAAGAAGAATTTAAGGTTTCATTAGGAATGGGAGACAGAAGCCAATACTTATTGGCACTTGCTTTAGGTGTTGTAAGCATTTCATCAATCTGCTCAGGAAGGCAGTGATTTATGGTTTTATCTATTTTACAGTCAAGAACGTTGAGGCTCCAATTAGTAAGTGATGGAGAACCAAAGTTCTAACTCAGGGTTGTCCCACACCTTCCTCCAGAAAATTGTGAATGGGAATAGGAAGAAGTATAATGGTTTATGGACCAGAAATATCCAGAAAGAGCAGATGGCATCTCCACGTTAGTGAAGAAAGACATGAAGTTTAAGGGGGGAGTATCTGAGCAGACCAAACCTTCCTCACCAAAAGGAGACAGGCTGACCTATGAATTGGGTTTTGTATCTAAGTTTTCGTTGTAGTGCCAGGAAACTATGTGCATGAATAGGAGAACTTCGTTATTTTAGGGGCCCGAGGAACATTTTTATAAGTTAGACCTGAGCCATCATACATAGTTGACAGATCTATAGCCCTTCCTGGAGGGCCCAAAGGTAACAGACAAGGATTCCTCTTTGTCTTGCAACTGACCTAATGGGGGAAAGTGCATCCATGCATCCATCTTCAACTTAACTTTATTCTGATTACCTTTTTTGAATGTCTAGTTCCTTAAACTTGTATTCTCTGTGCATGAGGAAGGACATGAAGATGGAGATTATTTGTTCTCCAAAAAGATCATATGCTCCAGGAGAACAGAAGTTGGTCTTTGTCTTTGGTATGTCTCTTGACAACATGGCACACTGGGTGAACAAAAATTATTTTTCAATAAATGTGTTGAACAGACATCTAAAGACTCTGCTAAAAACAAAATTGGCTTCAGGTTCTGTAGTTCTACCTCTGTGGTCTCACTGCACAAACATATGTTTTAGATCTTAAGCTATTCAAGACATGTGTTCTGACTTATTATTTATAACAAGATGAAATAGAAAATGCAACCAAGAGGCTTAAAGAATTTGCCTGAGGATTACAAATGGAGCACATGCAGTCCGTAAGATGGAAATTTGGGGGCCCAAGAGTAAGCAGGAATTATTCATTCAAGCTATGTGGCTCATGACTGCAGTGGACTTTTCCCCTCCTCTTGTTTACACAACAGAGGATCTGAGACCTTTGGCTCAAACTTTGTTAAAACCTCAAACATTATATTTTTGTTTTGTTTTGTTTTCATTCTGGCTCAAAATCCAGAAGATATTGAGACAAACGCAGCCTTCTTTGTTACTCCCCTCCGCCCAGCACTATTGAGGTAAAATTGACAAATAAAACTGGAACATACTTAGAGTGTACAGTGTGATGATTTGATATATGTATGTATTATGAAAGGACTCCCCCCAAGTTAATTAACACATATATCACCTCACATATTATTATTTGTGTGTGTGAAAATATTAAGTTCTACTCTTAGCAAATTTCAATGATATGATACAATGTTATCAACTATAGTTACCATGATATACATTGGATCCTCAGACCTTAATCATCTTAAAATTGAAATTTATATCCATTTACTACATGTCTATATATCCTCCACCTCCCAGCCTCTGGCAACCCTCCCCCCTCCTTTTTTTTTTTTTTTACTATTTCTATGAGTTCAATTTCTCCTCTCCCTTCCTTCCTTCCTTCCTTCCTTCCTTCCTTCCTTCCTTCCTTCCTTCCTTCCTCCTTCTTCTTCTTCTTCTTCTTCTTCTTCTTCTTCTTCTTCTTCTTCTTTCTTTCTTTCCTTTCTTTCTTTCTTTCTTTCTTTCTTTCTTTCTTTCTTTTTCTTTTTCTTCTTTCTTTCTTTCTTTTTCTTTTTCTCTCCCCCCCCCCTTCTTTCTAGATTCCACATATAAGTGATACCATGCAGCATTTATCTTACTCTATCTGGTTTATTTCATTTAGCAGAATGCCCCCCCCCCATCCAGTTTCATCCATGTTGTCACAAATGATAAGGATTTTTCTCTTTTTAAAAGATGTATTTATTTTGGAGAGAAAGAGAGAGAGTATGAGCAGAGGGAGGGGCAGAGGGAGACGGAGAGAATCTCAAGCAGAATCCCCGCTGAGTGCAGGATCTCAGCACCCTGAGATCATGATCTGAGCCAAAAGGAAGAGCCAGCCCCTTAACCAACTGAGCCACCTAGGTGCCCCACGGATTGTTTTTAAAGGCTGAATCATACTCCATTGCATGAATATACCACATTTTCTTGATCCATTCATCCATTGATGGACTCTTAGGTCATTTCCATACTTTGAATAATGATTAATGATTGTTTCCATAATTTGAATTGTGAATAATGCTCTAATGAACATGGGAGTACATCTTAGAAATGATTTTGTTTCTTTTTTTAATGTCTAGAAGTAGAATCGCTGGGTCATATGGTAGTTCTATTTTTAATTTCATGAGGAATCTCCATACTATTTTCCATTGTGACTACCAGTTTATATTCCCAATGACAGTGTACAAGGTTCCCTTTTCTCCACATCCTTGCCAGCATTGTTATCTATCTCTTGACTTTTTAATAATAACTCTCCTAACAGATGAGAGGTGATAGCTCATTGTTGTTTTGATTTGCATTTCCCTGATGATTTGTGATGTTGAGCACCTTTTCATGATTCTGTTGGCTGGTTGTATGTCTTCTTTGGAAAAGGGTCTATTCAGATCCTTTGCCTATTTTTAATTGGGTTATCTTTTTGCTTTTGCGTTGTATGACTTATGAATTTTGGATATCAATCCCTTATTGGAATTGTGGTTTGCAATATTTTCTTCCATCTCAAAGGTTGTTTTTTTATTTTGTTTATGGTTTCCTTTGCTGAGTAGAAGCTTTTTAGTTTTTTTTTTTTAGAAGCTTTTTAGTTTGATGTATTCCTATTTGTTTATTTTTGCTTTTGTTACTTTTGCTTTTGCTATCAAATCCAAAAAATCATTGCCAAGACCATTGTCAAGGAGTTTCCCCTCTATGCTTTCTTCTAGAAGTCTCAAAGTTTCAGGTTTTATATTCAGGTCTTTAAACCATTTTGAGTAGATTTTTCTGGACAGTGTAAAATTGGGGTCCAGTTTCATTCTTCTGCATGTTGCTGTCCAGTTTTCCCAATACCATTTACTGAAAAGACTATCGATTCCCCTTTATATATTCTTGGCTCTTTGTCGTAAATTAATTGGACTTGAGTTTATTTCTGAGCTCTCTATTCTGTTTCATTGATTGATGTGTCTGTTTTTATGCACATATCATACTGTTTCGATTGTTACAGCTTTGTAATATAGTTTGAAATAAAAAGTTGTGATGCATCCAGCTTTGTTTGTCTTTCTCAAGATTTCTTTAGCTATTCAGAGTATATTCTGGGTCCATATGAATTTTAGGATTTTTTTGTGAAAAATACCATTGGAATTTTGATAGGGATTGCATTGGATCTGTAGATTGCTTTTGGTGGCGTGGACATTACAACAATATTAACTCCATGAGCATGGAATATTTTTCCATTTATTTGTGTCCTTCTCAGTTTCTTTCATCAACATCTTATCAGTTTCAATGCATAAATCTTTTACCTTCTTGACATTATTTCAAAGTATTTTATTCTTTTGGATGTTACTGTAATTGGGATTGTTTTCTCAATTTCTCTTTCTGATAATTCATTGTTAGTGTGTAGAAATACAACTGATTTTTGCATATTGATTTTATATACTGCAACATTACTGAATTCATTTATTCTGACTTTTTTTAGGTGGAATCTTTAGGGTTTTCTATATATAATATCATGTCATCTGAAAACAGACAATTTTACTTCTTCCTCTCTAATTTGGATGCCTTTTATTTTTATTTTTAATTTTATTTTTTGCACAGTTGCTCTGGCCAGAACTTCCAGTGCTGTGTTGAATAAAAATGGCAAGAGTAAGCATCCTTGTCTTGTTCTTGATCTTAGAGGGAAAGCATTCAGCTTTTCACCATTAAGTGTGATGGCTATGGGCTTGTCATATATGACTTTTATTATGTTGAATTATGTTCCCTCTATACCCATTTTATTGAGAGTTTTTGTTATGAAAAGGTGTCAAATTTTGTCGAATTCTTTTTCTGGGGACACGTGGGTGGCTCAGTGGTTGAGCGTCTGCCTTTGGCTTAGGTCGTGGTCCTGGGGTCCTAGGATCGAATCCCACATCAGACTCTCTGTGAGGAGCCTGCTTCTCCTTCTGCCTGTCTCTGCCTCTGTGTGTGTGTGTTTCATGAATAAATAAAATCTTTTTAAAAATTACTTTTCTGTACCAATTGAGATGATCATGTAATTTTTATTTGTTAACATGGTATATCACACTGATTGATTTGCAGATGTTGAACCATCCTTGCATCCCTGGAGGATACTTAGTTGGTCATGATGTATGATTTTTTAGATATATTTTTGAATTCTTGCTAATGTTTTGTTGAGAATTTTCACATCTATGTTTATTGGAGTTATTGGCTGTAATTTTCATTTCTTGTAGTGTCTTTATCTGGCTTTGGTATCAGAATAATGCTGGCCTCATAAAATGAGTTTGAAAGTATTCTCTCTTCTTTAATTATTTGGAAAGTTTGGGGAAGGACTGGTATTAATTATTCTTTAAATGGTTAGTAGAATTCACCAGGGAAGCCATCTGGTCTTGGACTTTATTGCAAAAAAATTTTTAAAGATTTTATTTATTTATTTATTCATGAGAAACACACAGAAAGAGAGAGAGAGAGAGAGAGAGAGAGGCAGAGGGAGAAGCAGGATCCACATGGGGAGACCAACATGGGACTCAGTTCTGGGTCTCCAGGATCATGCCCCGGGCTGAAGGTGGCACTAAACTGCTAGGACACCAGGGCTGCCCTATCGCAAAGTTTTTGATTACTGTTTCAATATCTTTACTATTAATTAGTCTATTTAATTTATCTATTTGTTCATAATTTAGAATTGGTAGGTTGTATGTGTACAGGATTTATCCATTTCTTGTAGGTTGTCCAATATGTTGGCATCAATTGTTTACTATAGTCTCTTGTGATCCTTTGTATTTCAATGGTATCAATTGTAATGTCTCCTCTTTCACATATACTTTTATTTTCTTGAGCCTTCTCTCTTGTTTCTTGGTAAGTCTAGCTAAAGTTTTAATCTATTTTGATTATCGTTTCAAGAAAATAGCTCTTAGCTCTCATTGTTCTTTTCTATTGTCTTCTTGGTCTCTATTTCATTAATTTATGTTCTGATATTTGTAGCTTTTCATCCTTCTACTAACATTGAACTTCATTTGTTCTTCTTTTTCTAGTCTTTGATGTGTAAAGTTAAGCTGTTTGAGATCTCTCTTTTTTCTTAATATAGGCATTTACCACTATAAACTTCCCTCTTACAACCACTTTTGCTGAATCTTATGTTTTGGTAATCTGTGTTTCAATTTTCATTTTTCTTAAGATTTTTTTTAATTTTGATTTTATTTTGATCCATTGGTTGTTCAGAGACATGTTTAGTTTTTACATACGTGTGAATTTCCTAGTTTTTTTCTTTTAAATTGATTTCCAGTTTCATATCACTGTAGTAAAAAAAATACTTGATATGATTTCAATGGTCTTAAATTTATCAAGACTTGGTTTGTAGCTTAATATATAGAAAGAGTTTCATGTGGGCTTGAGAAGAATGTGTTCTGCCGCTATTAGATGGTATAAATGCCTGTTAGGTTCATCTGATCTAACGTGTAGTTTAGGTCCAACTTTTCCTTGCTGATTTTTCTGTCTGGATAATCTATCCGATGTTGAAAGTGGGTTATTGAAGTCCCCTAGTATTATTGTATTGCTGTCTATTTAAGGGCAGTCTTAAATATCTGTTTTCCCAAGAGTAGTTACAAAAATTTTGAAGTTTGGGACATAGGTCAATCTGCTCTTGTCCTTTAAGCAAGCAAAAGTGCTATCAGGTAAAACCAGAGAGCTATTGAAATCTAGTGTTCCTGTGTTTCTCAGCTAAGAATACTGAAAACCAAAGTGTGAAAGATCCTGATCAAGGGAAGAGCTTGAATCACCTTCTGTTCAAGAGGAGTCCTCATGAGAGTTATGACTGCTCATTCCAAATATGTTTGTCAATCTTTGCTTATAAATGCAACACTATTCATGAAGTACTTGAGACACTCAGTAGGTGGACAGTAGATAAACAGAATATATTGTTGTAAATGAGGATATTCGTATTCTCTTTTTCACATAGCCAATGCTAACATGTGCGACTGTTGAG
Organism: Vulpes vulpes; assembly: GCF_048418805.1. Taxonomy (NCBI): domain Eukaryota; kingdom Metazoa; phylum Chordata; class Mammalia; order Carnivora; family Canidae; genus Vulpes; species Vulpes vulpes. The sequence goes on along the minus strand of NC_132780.1, from coordinate 114,686,522 downwards.
CTTTAACTTTCATGTGCTCAGTTTCAGCTTTAATAATTTTATTTTCCTTTATTTTGTGAGCTAAGAGAATGGAAACAAAATAAAAAGTCTGGCAGTCAATTCTCAATTTTTTTTTCTCCTTCCAGGTGATTGGTAGGGCTAAAACACTAGAGTTTTCTTGTGAAACGCTGCCATTTTACAAATTACCATCATTTAGTGGAAAGAATCCCAATTGAGAGCCTATAGTCCTATGCTCTAGTATCAGGTCATAGGTGTTTAGCTTTCCCATGCCTTAGTTTGCTCATATGTAAAATGAGGAGTTTAAATAGATGATTCTACTTCCCCTCTAATATCCTAGGTTTCTCTGGCACCTGGGTATAATTGCAGAACTTTAAAAGGAAAGGTATTAGACCCCAAAATCTGGGGTTTAGATCTGACTTTGTACATTTTGTGGTTTTATTTCCTCATCTCTAGGAAATAAAGAGTAATACCTATCAGTTGGTCACAGGTGTGATGCATGATTAGCTATTACCTTGCGTAAGAAGTTTGCGAGTAAAAAGGTCTAAGGAAGAGAAGCCCCTCCCCTAAGGGTTTGAACCATATTAAAAAGCTAGATGAAACAAATGTGCCATCTATGTAGGAAAATGCAAGAATAGACTAAAGTACAAAAGGAGCTTATGCATGCATTAGTAGTAGTTTAAGAGAAAAATGCAAACAACCCATACATTCATTAAAAATGCTCAATATTTTTATCACATGTCAGTGAAAGTATAGGGAAGTGGTTGCCATGAAATACTGCTGGTCAGAGTATAAACTTGCATAGACATCTTGAAAGATAAGTTGACAGTGTTATAATTTTAAATGTATATATCTCATGATCAATAATTACTTTTTTATATTTACCACTTTACCAAAGAATTGGTCAAATATATTTAGTGCAGTGATATCCATAAGAGCAAAACATTTGAAACGATTCCCTTGTAAGTCAATAGCTAAAATTTTAAACAAATGATAACACATTCATACTGTGGAGTACTATGTAACAGTTAAAAAAACGAGGTGGATATCTGCATACTGACACGGGGCTATCTCTAATATACATTGTAGAGTAAAAAGCTAATTGTAGGACAGTTTGTATTATTTATGTACAAATACACACTAATGAAATGATGTGTTTCTATAAATATGTTACATACTAAAGAAAAGGCGAGAAAAGACTTTGAAAGGGATATACAGGGGCACTTGGGTGACTTGGTCAGTTAAGTGTTCAACTCTTTTTTTTTTAAGATTTTATTTATTTATTTATTCATGAGATACAGAGGGAGAGGCAGAGACATAGGCAGAGGGAGAAGCAGGCTTCCCCCAAGAAGCCCAATGTGGGACCTGATCTCGCATCCTGGGATCATGTCCTGAGCTGAAGGCACATGCTCAACTGCTGAGCCACCCAGGCATCCCAAGTGTCCCAAGCTCAGGTCTTGAGCTCAGGTCATGAGTGCAAACCCTACATTGGGCTCCACAAGAGATATACAATGAGGGGCACCTGGATGGCTCAGTTGCTTAAGCAAGCAGCTCTTGATTTCAGCTCAGGTCATGATGAAGCCCTGCATCTGGCTTCACATTCAGTGTGGAGCCTGCTTAAGATTCTCCCTCTCTCTCTCTATCTCTTTCTGCCTCTCCAACCCCCCTCATGGTTTCTCACTCTTAAAAAATTAATTAATTAAAAATAAAAGATACACAATGAGCTGATAATAGTAGTCACCTTTGAGAAGGGAAGTGGTGATGAAAGGGACTTAAAATTTAAAGGGTTTAAATTTTTTTTCAAGTAGGAATATATTCATGTATTATTTAGAAATTAAAGAGAGGGTTTTTCCCCCCACAATAAAGGAAGATAAATTAACTTAAGCATTTCCTATTCCACTAAACTAAATCAAACTCAAGTTATTATTCTCTGGACAATGTTATTCAACTTCCATGCATATCCCATTTTCTAGCATTCCACTCAATTCACTGGGTCTGATACCTTTACGAACTCAGGCTTTTATTAGCCTTATCCTTTGCTTTATCCAACAATGCAGCCAATTGGCTATAAAATTTGACTGGTAGAGTGTTCAGATATGAATATTCAGACTCTTAGTAAAGGTAATTCTGAGATTGAAATTATCATGGAAGTATTTCACTTTACTGAATTTGAGAAAATAAAGTCACAGAAAGTGGTGGCATATCTTCAGAGATGGATAATTATCTTAATCACTGCTGTTCCTGGTGTTCTGTTGTGCAGTTGCTATTTGCCTTTGCATACAAAGTGCTCCCTCAGGAAATACTGTTAAGTTCCAGAATTTAACTATAATTCTACCATTGGATTTTTTTTTGAAGGCTAGTCATTCCCTTAGAAGTTAGTAATTTGAAAAAACACAAATACACACTTAACAATGGTTGTTACTTTTAGGAACAGAAGGGAAGGAAGAATCTGAAGATTAGGAACACAGAGAGACACATTTTGCTCTCTCAGTAAGCCTAGAAACTACAGAGAGGAGATATTATTAGTAGTATACCTCATTTTGCACATTAAAAAAATAAAACTCGGGGGATGCCTGGGTAGCTCAGTCAGTTAAGCCTCTGACTTCCGATTTTGACTCAGGTCATGATTTTGTATTGTGAGATTGAGCCTTGTATTGGGCTCCACACTGGGCATGGAGCCTGCTTAAGATGCTCTCTCCTCCTTCTGCTCCTCCACACCCCCTAAAAAAAGGAAAAAGGGGGAGATGTCTGGGTGGCTTAGTTGGTTAAGTACCTAACTCTTGGTTTCAGCATAGGTCATGATTTCAGGGTCATGAGATCAATCCCCATGTGGGGCTTCATGCTCAGTACAGAGTCTACTTGAAATTCTCTCTCTCACACACTCTGTCCCTCCCCCACTCATGCATGTGTGTGTGTGTGTGTCCTCTCTCTCTCAAATAAATAAATAAATCTTTACTTTTTAAAAAGATTTTTTATTTTATTTGAGCAATAGAGAGAGAGTGAGAGAGAGAGCGTGAGCAAGGGGGAAGGGTAAAGGGAGAAGCAGACCCCCTGCTGAGCAGGAGACTGGATCTACTGGGGACTGGATCCCAGACCTAGGGATTATGACCTGAGCCAAAAGCAGATGCTTAACTGACTGAGCCACCCAGGTGCCCAATAAATAAATTTAAAAGAAAAAGACTCAGAAAAGTTGAAAGTTGAACAATTTGCCCAAAGCCACACAGCAAGTAGTAAGTACAGGTTTTCTTGACTCAAAGTTTAACATTTTTTTTCCACTTCTATCATCCCTACCTTCTTGAAACTAGGTTCTGAAATTCGAAGACACATATTCAAATTGAGCCACTGAGTCAACTAATAATTCACCTAACATTTGTTGGATGCTTGCTGTGGATCCATCTCTGTTCCAGATTCTTTCATAATAATCACGTAAATCTTACTAGAACTCTGTGAGATACATAGTATTATCTCTGCTTTACAAATCAAGAAATGGCAGCCTAGAAATTAAACAGTTCCCTCATACCACATCACCAGGAAGTAGCAGAATAAAATTTCAAATGTGTAATTTCTGGCTTAAGCAAGTACTTTTCTCATTAGCATTAGAATTTTAGTTTTTGCAAGAAGGAGCTCTCAGCAGCAGACAGCATGAACCTTGAACAAGGTTTGCCCCTAAATAGACCCATGCTTTTCAACCCAGCTAACTATCTTTGTTGTGGGACACTTGTCAAACAAATCAGTGTGGGTTAGAATGCTTTTATATATGGTTGGAAACCATCTGGTGATATTAGCAAAACAAGCTATTTCAAAATAATGTCATGTGTGAACCAACAAGAGATCCATTCTTTCACTTCTTCTCAAGGGGCCTCCTAACCTCCTCTGGAGCAATGAGTGTTAGAGGTCCCCTTACACTGACACAGAGAAATTTGTTTTAATAATGTCTGAGCTCTCTGAGGTAATGGTCTTCTGATCTCAACTAGTGTTTTTAAGGAAGAAAGAAATGTGCTAAATAGAACATTGGCGTTTTTTTAAGTTCAGAAATACCTAGAAAATTGGCTATTGAAGCAATGAATTAGGATGCATGTTACCACAAGCCTCAGGAAAATGATTTGAATGAAAATATTTACTTATATGGAGAATTTCAAAATGGCAGACATCTGGGATAAAATGAGAACAAGAGAACCAGAACAGATTTTCCTAGCTTGGTAATTTGTGTAAATCATGGTGACATTATTTATGAGTGTTTATTGCACAATGAGCACTTTGCATGTGGTAACTAATTCCATTCTTATAAAAGTCCAATGAGGTAATTTTTTAGTTCCATTTTACAGGTGAGAAAACTAAGGCCAGAAAGTGGCAAAAGCTGGAATTCAAACCCAAATCTAGCTGTTTTGAAAGTCAGTGTCCCTGCTACACCAACTCTGGGCGGAGGGCAAGAGCATGGAATCCATACTAAGTGAGTCTTTGGGTGTTGTTGAATAAACACCCAGATTATAAATTTGGGACAGCTTCACAATCTTCCAGAATGGGAACTTCCAAGTTGTCTTCACTGTTTCATCTGAAATGTAAGTTCTCAAGAGCTCAATCACAGCCATGATCAAAAGAAGGCAATATGTTCCAAAGGTAATGAGCAGGCCTTTGCTTTGCTCATTTGGTGGGCAAGGTTGGTCACTGAGGAGTCTTTAAAAAAGTATGACATGTTTCAAAAAAACCCTAGAAGATGTAAGCAGTATAAGAGACACATCTCAGAGATCTCCAAGCTTACAAAATAAAACCTGACAAGCCCACATAAAGCCCTCTATGTACCTCACTCTGATTTCATTTCCCTCCCTCTCCTTCAGATATAACCACTGTTTTGAATTTAGTGCATGTCATTGTCATGAAATTCTCTATAGATTTACATGTTTGTATCCTTATAAAATATATTATTTAATTTTACATATTTTAAATTTTATGTAATGGACTTATTTATGTATCCTTGTGAATGTATTTAGCTCTAGCTTACCCATTTTCACTTATGAATAGTATTCCATCATATGAATATATCACAGTTATTTAGACATTCTACAATTGGTATATTTCCGCACGTTTTGACTCTGACCAATAATGCTGCTAATTCTTCAATGTGTCTCATTATGTATATATTAAGAGTTCTTCTGGAGATAATCTTCAAAATGAAGTTGTTAGACAATAGGTTTCCACGGGATGAGCACTGGGTGTTATTCTGTATGTTGGCAAATTGAACACCAATAAAAAATAAATTTATTATTTAAAAAAATAAATAAAAATAAAAGGCCTTCAAAAAAATTTTTAATAAATACAACCAATTGTTCTAATTGGTTGTGCCAATTTATAAACCAGTAGTTTTATTTTTCTAAATTATCTCCAATACTTGCAATTGTTTCTTTTTACCTTCTGCTAATCTGAATGTTTAAAGAAGTTATCTCATGATTTTAAAATGCATGTATTTAATTATTAGTGAGGTTGAATGGCTTTTCATATGTTCAAAAGCCATTTGTTTCTCTGCTTGTTCATCTTTATGTCTATATTTCTATTGCATTACTTGTTTTTCCCTATTGATTTATAAGTCTTTTCTCTATATATAGATGTACCATTTTTTTGGTCTATGTATACATTGCAAATAACCTCTGTGATTTATACTTGACCTTAGCATTGGTAATACCAAGCAGATGAAACCAATCACAATCTCACAATTTTTGTTGATACTATTTTTATTTTCCAAGAACATTTAAATGAGTTCTCTATGAAGACTACTGTGATTTAAAAGCATCAATGTCACTGGTACTTGTAACAAAATTTTCTACAGAGATATTCCTTTTAGACACATTTGAACTTTCATGTAATTTTCCTTTAGGACAAAATAATCCTTATGTTATTAGTTCAGAAGTTTTTGCCTGTGAATAATTTTGCTCTAATTTTATGTGGCTGTTTTTTGTTTGTTTGTTTGTTCGTTTTTAATGCTTCAGAAGATGAGAAAAGAGTATTTCCTGCAAGGCAATTAATTTTAGTATCTTTTCTTCCCCCAGTGGACCCAGCTGAAAACTGGAAAAATACAGACTATGGTTGTGGAAAAGAGTTCCCTTCAAAGCAAAGATCACAATTACAGGTGTTCCTCTAATTTGGAATGCTCACAGATTGGTTCTTGGTTATCTAGTACCTCTACCTACTACTCTCATGTGAGTAATGTTTCCCTCATGTCAAGTTGGGAGGCAGTGTGTTTAATGGTTAAGATTTAGAGAGAGGAAGGCTTGAATTGAGGTCAGAAATTTCATCAATTCTTTTTCTTTCTTTCTTTCTTTCTTTCTTTCTTTCTTTCTTTCTTTCTTTCTTTCTTTTTCTTTCTTTCTTTTTTTTACTTTATCACTTTCTAGAGTGCTTTTGTCAGCAAATTATTTAAGATCTCTGAACCCCAGTTTCTGCGTCTCAAAGTGTGACAAATGCTACCTTTGTCCTGAGCCTTACAGGAGATGAAATGAGATCATATCAGTTTGGTACTTGTACGGACTAAACATTCAGTTAATGGTAGTCACTATTACATGGTCCTAAGAAACCCTCATTCAATTGAAAAAAGTGCTTTAAAAATGTTATAATTTGTCAGAGAAACATACCCCTTTCCCCTTCTTTAGAGGGTACTTTGAGGACTAAGACTCTTTCTGGAAAAGGGAACTGAACATTAGCTACTCCTTTCTCAGCTCCCCAAATGGAACTGTTGGTCTTATTGAATGACCCAAGAACAGTGTTTATTAGGCTGGGCCTTGAAGGTCAATGAACCTGAAAATATAACCTGTTAATTTTGAAATGATAGAGAGCTAACCATGTTGCTCCTGACAGAACATTTTGTTTGGCGACATGTTTTTCAAAGCTCCAGAACACTCTAGTTGTTTTGTTGTATACAGTATGCTTATTCTTTGGCTTTTTCTAACTCTATATTAAAGCTTCTTTGTCTACCCCACAGATGCTTCTAACACATACACACACACAATATACACAATAATGCTTAAATTGAGCTAAATTTCATAAACAGAAAGCAATTTTTTGTAAAATAATCGACAGAATTGTTTAGACTTCCCTTGCCAACTGTGATCTATTGGTATCTGCCAGAGACAGACAATTTACTTAAAATTTCATAAATGTCTGGTTTTCTTAATAGGGATTCAGCTTCTCTTAATGTTAGGAAGTTTCAGGCTTCTTCAAGTATCTATCTAAAATAACAAATAAGCCTAAAAACTTTTTGGTGAAATATTCATCCAAGAAGACCACAAATGGATAAAGACAACCAGAAATCTCAGCTTGCAGTCTCAGGCTCCATAGTTTACTAAAAGTGGGACCTGGAATGAGTCATTTAATCCCTCTGAGCCTCAGTTTACCTGATCTATATAGTAAGGCTGGTAAAAGAAATAGAGACTGGAGAGTAAGGGCTTGGGCTGATGATTGCCTAAGCCAAGTGAAAGACAAAAGAATATCCTATAAAAATACAACCTGTGATTTTCTAGAATACCTCCCATAGTTGGGATATGAACATTTATATCCTTTTAGACGTCTGAGTTTGCCATTCTCAGAAGACTAACAGAGGGTTTGGGTAGAACTGCTCCGAAGTCATATGTCAGGGTTTAACAGTCTCCTGGGCACCAAGGCAGTGGGTCAAGGTATCTGCTGCTGCAGATCACCTGCCAGGTTACCAGAGCCCAATGAAGAGGGAAATAGCAGCTCCTTGATATCATTTTCCCTACTCTGTGCTGTCTGTAAACAAGTGGTGTGAGGGAAGTATGAGGTCTGCTCAGTGCCAGGGTCCTTTTGCTTCCTACTAGCACAGAAAGCTATTTTTAAAGGCAGTTGCCTTTAAAAGGCGGAGTCGGCCTTTTGGCTAACTAACCCAGAAGTATTGCTGATGGTCTCCTGAAAGATGAAGTCAGGAAAATGTCTTCCTAAGGACTGTGTCCTTGTAGGCATGTCATCTCTCCCAAAGGCCAACCCCAAGAATAACATCCCTGCTCTCAGGATTTTCTCAAATGCTTTGTGCTTTGAACTATAGTGGACTCCTCTGGAGGGCGACCACTGCCCAGCCCTGAGGAGTACTGGAGGAATCATTTAAAAAGTCTCCTTCTTAAAATAAATAAAAATTAAAAAGTCTCCTTCTTTGAGTAAAAATCTTACTTGCTTCTGCAGTGTTTTGTTGAAAATGTGTTGGAGTGTTTTATTGCAACATCAGTTAGTGTTTTCTGTTTGCAGTCTGTTTTCCTCTCTGTCTCCCAGGAAGCTGACTTTACCCACTAAACCCCTCCCTTGCCACTTGGGAGGTTTGTGTAATGGGTGCAGAAAGGAAAACAATGACTTATAGGCAGCGCAGTAGCAGAAAAAACCCCTGACTTTTATTTTCCAGGGACCAATCCTTGAGAGGATTTTGCTAGGGGGATGGGAGAGAAGTGAGTTTCCTTTGGGAAAGGAGACCTTCTCAGACCAGAGGGAATGAAACTCTGCATGGAGAATCTTGCCCCATGAGAGACCCAGGCTGGAGGCAGGACTCCGGAAGGCGGCCACACCCTGTGCTAGGGTCCACCAGACAGCAGAGAGGAACAGGTTAGAAGGGACTGTAGGCTCCTACTTTTTGCCTCTATTTTGAGGAACCACATGAAGCTCCTAGATTTTAAATGGAGCCTGAAACGGGAAAGACTTCTCCTCACCACTAATGATAATGACAGAAGTAGAATGCTTGTACAATTTCAAGGGGGAAGAGACTCAAACTTGGATTTAATTTGAAGAAAGTAAAGAAATGGTACCCTTTCCTTATGCTCAAAGTTTATATAGCCTACAAATGCAAATGACCCAGGGAACTAAATTGCATAAAATATACCATTTATTACCAGTTATTAACATTCGGCGCAGATTTGCCTAATAGAATAGAACACATTAGAACGTGTTCTCAAGAAGTGGGATAGATAAGAGGAAAATTTTGAAAGGGTTGAAATTGATAGCAAGAAACAAAGCTCACTGCCAACAGTTGGTAAAAGCATTGGGCCATGTTTAGGTACTTTGGAAAATGACCCTTTGTGTTTATCCACGGCTCAAGTTTTCCCACAAGTTTCTTCTTCAAAACTAAATGACTGTTAGGATTGGGGAGGGAACAAAACGAAACAAACACTGATCAATGCTCAGGAATTTCTTTGTGTACCTGTCCTTTTTCTCAATCTTTAGGGAATGGCAATATGTATAAAATTGTTCCTCTAAAATGGACTTTCCAGGGCACCTGGGTGGCTCATTAAGTTATCCACCTTTAGCTCCAGTCTTGATCCCAGGCTCCCTGCTTAGTGGGGTGTCTCCTCCCTCTACCCTTCCCCTTGCTTGTGCTTGCTGTTCTTTCATAAATAAATAAATAAATAAATAAATAAATAAATAAATAAATAAAATCTTTAAAAAATAATAAATAAAATGGGCCTTCCATGATTGGATGATAAGTAGGGTAAATTATCCTTTGGCAGTTTTCTTTCCCTTTCAAAAAAATCATTTTTCCTTGCTACATCCTTACCAATTTATGGGTACCATATAGCATATACCATATACCATACAGCTACCAGCTGGTGCTACATGGACTCTGTTTTCCATCCTCTTCCTAACCTGAACATTTCTTTATTTCTCTAAACCACTAGCAACAAGAGAATTATTGAACAATGTATTATTCACAAAAATTCTGGTAAGATTGAAAGGGGATAGAGTTTTCTTTGTACACTCAAAAGCAACCTCCTTTAACACATTGTTAAACATCTCTGTTTCCCAAAGTTCTCATTTTGGTTACTCGGCAAGCAGGATATTGTCCTTTTCATTTTCCCAAACACGGTCTAGTTTTTTTTACTGAGCAATTCAGTTCTCTTCTTAAACCTGGAATCTCTTCTCAGCTAGGTACTTAACAAGGCCAAAAGGTCTACAGTGAATAGGACTCCTCCTCCACAGAAGGAAGTTTAGCAACTACTTGAACATGAACTTAAATGTCTCTCTCTGCCCTACTCTCATCTCATTCCCACAATTCAGTGATAAAATTGTATTTTTCCATATATAGAAAGAGCAATCTCTCTTAGAAGAGTTGTGAAAAATAAGAGTTTTCTCTGCCTGATTACATATTATTACTGCTTGTCAGGGCCATTAGCTGCTAGATAATTCTAGAAACACCAGGGTGTTGGAAAGTTCAAGGTCAAAGTATCTCAGAAAAGATGATCCTTTCCTGAAGGTGGCCAGAAAGTTCAGATTTTCTTAGATTCTAAAGCAGTCTGAATATCAGGAAGTAAAAGTGATTCTGAAATTATTCTGTGACCTCATGGTGACCTCATGGTAGTTGGCCTTCTTACATGGCAGTTCCAGGCTCCAAGTATAAATACTCTAGTGAAGAAGACAAAGCTATGTTGCCTTTTATGACTCATCTGGGAGCTAACACGGCATCACTTCTACCATTCTCTACTAGTAGAAGCAGCCACAAGCCCTTCCCAGAGTCAGACCAAGAGGAATTAGACTCCCTTCTTGATGGGGGGTGGCAAGGTCATACACTAGAAGAACAAGAAGAATGGGGGATATTGTTGCAGCCATTTTGGAAAATGCAATCTCTCTGCTTACATGCAGGTCACAGTCAGAGATTGAACCATGCGGCTCACACAACATAGCCACTACGTGAGTCGACAAAAATGCAATGTGGGATTGGGTCACCGATGTCCTTTTAAAAGAGTCATTTTCACAACCGTCTTCCATTGCCATCATCTTGTACTAAATCACTCATCACTGTGCTGTCAGAAATGCATCTGATGAGATGTGGCTTGAGTTTCATCTGTCAGTAGGAAGGATAGTATAGACACCTGAGGATATACAATAGATTTCTTCCTTGTAATTTAAGTTCATTATTTTACAAATAAATGGGAATTCTTTTGTTTTAGTTAAAGTGATTGGATCTAGTCCTATATGGGCATGAACCTTGTATTCCACTAGTTTGGCCTACCTAGGACCAAGGCAGTATTAGATCTTTAGTCTATGGAAATCTACACAATACAGCCACCTCACTCTATCTATAATATTTTTCTCAAGCTACCCTATGACCAAGCCCCCAAAATACCATATGCTCAGATTAGGCTAAACTAATTGTTTATAAGAAGAATGGTTTACACTTGATTTTACGAAACTTCCTACCCAGTCTGTCCCATGATACAAAGTAATATACCCTGTCCTTACCAGTTTATCCATTGAAAAACTATTTAGGCACCATTAACTATCAAGTAAACTCCATGGTTAGCATAACAGAAAATGGCAAAATTTGTATGTGTGTGTGTTTGTGTGTGTATGTGCGTGCTTTGAATTTGTAATGCCCTTTTTTTCCAGTGGAGAAATTTTAGAGTTTCTTCTTCTATCATATCCAGATTTCTGAGTTATGGAGGTCAACACCGTTTAGTATTTGGACATTATTTTTTTCCTAAATGAAAATACAACTCCAAATCACACTGAGCAGTCTGTTTATATTTCTGCATAACCGAAGTTCAACTTTATTTAATGGATCTTTGAGCTCAGCATAGTGGGAAAAACAGAATACTGTCTCTGGCAAAGCTATGTGGCAGTTTTGCAAAATAAGCTCCCAGTAAGGCTATAATCCCTTTGTTGGTTTAACCATGATTAGATTTGAGATTCTGGAAAAGTCCACAAAGGACTTTCATGTAACATGGGTAATAAATTTATTACTCACATATTCAGAGGGATATCAGAGGGAGAGAGAGATTTTCAGGACTTTGTTTGATACATGATTTCAGTAAATCTTTAAAGTAAAAAAGTACCTGTAATTCTGAGAAAGATGAAGACCTTGCCCTATTCTTAGCCCTCTGGGGGATAAACTGATGTAGTTGGCACAGCAGTAAGGGAAGAGTTAGTATATCTTCCAGCCCAACCTGTCTTATGGGGCCAAGATGTACTGTCATGATTTAGTTCTGAGTTTAAGTTCAGTTGGACTGAAAATCATATCCAGGAACCAAATAGCAGTTTAGAGGGATTCATTCTTGGCCCACTAATCCTACCTATTGGTGGTCTGTAGGAGATGGAGAGGCTTTGATCAGGCTTTGTAGTTTTGACTCAAATCTGTGAGATTTGTTGGAAAGTGCAGCATGTGGGTGTGCTAGGGTGAACTTCCACCCTCGAGCCATCGTTACCATTTAAGGAAGTGAATTGTAGAGCCACTGACAGCTCTACAAAGCTAAGACCATACTCACTGGCACTCCATCGAATCCTGCCTCCTTGTCTCCTGGAATCCTCTGGTGTGCCGGGAGGGAGTCGGGACCTCAGATGTGGCATTCCACAGCAGTGGGTCTCAGTCTTGTTTACAATGAGAAAAACCTGGGGGGAGATTTAATGCCTAGGTTTACCACACTTGATTAAATTAGAAATGCTGAGGGCCAGGGCCCAGGCATTAGTAGTTCTTAAAGCTGTCAAGGGGTTCCACTATGCAATTCAAGTTGAGAGCACTATGCTCACATTCTATGTTTGATATTACTCCGGAGAGTAATTCTCCGATATCACACTCTCGATCTCTTAACCTGTGGTATGTGGACTTTGGTGGAGGGCCCCAGTATGGTCTGGGGCCATGTACTATAGATAGGAGTTTGGGGATTTAGGATAATATTGAGCTTCACTATAAATTCAATACAGCTGGAATCAGGTGAACTCACAAACTCCATCAATAGCTATCAGTTTACAGATATCAAAAAGTAACAACAAAACCCAGGCCCCATCGAGCTGAGTGTTGCCGCTCTTTCTCCTTCCTTTCCTTGGTGGTGTTCTGCATCCTTCCATTCAGCAGCCAGCCCCCAGATTGCTGTCTGACTCTGCTCTTATTTTTAACTAAGAAAAATAAATTTGTGGGCTGTGCTGACTATTCTTTGCCTTTCTGATAAGGCAGTCAGCAGCTGTGTTCACAAAGATGTGGAAGGTGGATCTGTTCCAATGATCAATCAAGGATAATCCTGCTTTGAACTGTAAAGAGGTCACTGAGGGAGGGTGATAAAGTCCATTTTATTTCTTTTTTGAAAGTGGATGAAGGAAGGGCTGTGAGGAAAGAGAGTGAAAGATTCTGTAGGAAGTGATATACACGGTTCTGTTGCTACTTATCTTCTAACTCAAAGATAAAGAGCTTGGAAAGCAAGGGCCTTTAGAGTTGGAAGCCCTTTGGTGTCCTCTCAGCATTCAGACTAGTTCCTTCAGGCTGGCCCCTGATAAATCTCTAATAGGCGGAACTCTGGTCTTTAAGTGCCTTTGCAGTAGGTCCTGGAACACATCTGCTATCTTCCCATCTATTTCACCCAGGAAATCATCTTTCTCACGTACAGAGGGAGAAACAGTAAACAACTCAAGATCCCAAAAGTTCATATACCACACAGGCTGAAAATCCTAAGTTAAGCAGGCGAGGCAGATGTTTTAAGTGGAAGTAATTGCTAAATTCTTGCCTCCCTCAGAAGCCTGGAGAAGGTATTCTCTGTTCTTAACCTGTCCCAGTGATAGTGCTAAAAGCATAAAACTGTGATCTTGTTCTTGGAAAATGCACACACATAGCTGTTTTCATATATGGTTGAGCATATGTAGGGTGTGACATCTGTTTGGAGAAAAACCTTCTTGAGTTGCGCTTAGCTCTACATCTGTTTGCTCAAATTTTTTTGCGTGTGTTTAGGAAAGCAGTTTCTTGTGCAAAACGATTTCAATCACTTGATAAAAGTGGATGGATGTGTATATCACAAATATGAATTTAAAAAAGAGGACAATATATGGACATTAAGAAAAAAGGCACAAAACGTTTTTGTTTGAAATTTCGTAGGGAAGATTATTAAAGCAACCAGAGTTCGAGATTTTTCTTAGTCTTTTTTTTTTTTTTTTCCTGTAACATCAGCTAGTCAATCTGATGCACTATAGGATAGTGAACTAAATAGCTACAAGATCTGAAAGGGCCAATCCTGGCTCTGTCACTAAACTAACCAGGTGACTTTGAACAGGTTACTCAGCTTTTCCACATTCCAGTCTCCACACTTGTAAGTAGGATTTAAAAGAGTGTTTACTTGATAGGGTGGATATAAAGATTAAACCAGATCATAATAGATAGTGCATTTGTAGATAGTGCATTTTTCTCTGAGAACATCAAGGGCAATTTTCATATAAATCCAGTACCATAGTGGTACTATGGTGTTGGCTTTGTCCTCTTTTGACCAAACACTATCTTGGTGTTTGTCCTCTTATCCAATTGGCTTTGTCCTTTTTTGACCAAATTGGCTTTGTCCTCTTTTGACCAAACACTATCTTTTTCTAAATACCCTCTCTCTTTTTAAAGATTTTACTTATTTATTCATGAGAGACAGAGAGAGAGAGAGGCAAAGACATAGGCAGAGGGAGAAGCAGGCTCCTCACAGGAAGCCCGATGTGGGACTTGATCCCTGGACTCCAGGATCACACCTTGAGCTGAAGGTAGATGCTCAACCACTGAGCCACCCAGGTGTCCCACTCTCTCTCTTTTCTAGGACTTCTTATTAGGAATATTCTTTCTTCTATGACCCTAGTAGCAAGTTAGGAAAACTTGTATATTTTGAAGTAACCTGGAATTTGTGTTTAGAGGTAAAAATCAAAGTAATTCAAGTTCTGTTCTATTACTCTGGTGCTGGATAATTTTTTAAAAATTGGACTGCCCCCTGAGTTTTCAATCATCTATGTGCTGATGATAGAAAAAGCCTTTGCTATTTCAATAGGTCATAGAGAAGACAGTTAAGGAATTCACTGGCAAGCTTTGGGTGTTAACTTTTTACAGTATTAATTGTGAAATGTAGATGATTCATTGCCAGATCATTGCTACAAGACTGAAATAATCTCAAAGAATTTTTGTATAAGATTTCAAATGGGGTTGTAAAAAACAGACTTCTGAAGAGAAACACACACATAAATCAACAGTATTCATATGTGGTGCCATGCGGGGGAATCCTGGTATAGCATTAATCCCTCTTGGAATGTACTGAATTTATGGAATGTGGAACATTTTTGTTGGAGCCTGAGTATTCATCTTAATATACCACTACCACTTGTCTGAGACTAGAGTTTGCTTCAATATTTACTATGAGACTATAATATGATCCATGCAGTGATCCCTCATATGGATTTTTAGCAAAGAAACCTATTAGCTAGCTGATGAAAAAGTTGACCACTTGAACAAAGGTTTATTGACAAAACTACTACATGTCAAATATTTTGCCAGATTCCAGGAATACAGACATGAATAAATACAGTCCCTGATTTGGGGGAGATTTGTAGTCCCAGCCAGGAATTACAAACATATGACATGTACTCCACTACTCCTTCATATAGCATCCAGGGAAGATATGACATTCTTTTTATTCCAAGCCTAGCTGCCCAGTGGACACACTCTTCCACACAGCCCTCCAAGAAGACACCATTAAACTATTGGTATTTGCATCTGAGATTATATTAATACTATCTCATTACTAATAAGAGCTAATAATGATGGGGACTGATTGCAGCCAGGGCACTATGCCATGTCCATGTATTACCTCATGTTATTTCCACAACAGTTCCAATAGGCAGTCATTATTATTATTATTATTATTATTATTATTATTAATTATTATTATTATTCCCATTTTACAGATAAGATAATTGAGTCTTAAAGAGATTAACCAGTTTGCCACATTGTAGCTGGTAAACATCAAAGTCCCCATCTGAATCCGGGTAGTTGGAATCAAATGTTCATACTATCCAATACAACCTATTATATTCCATCTCTGATCAAGCCCATCAACTATTTAATATCAAATCCTCTTACATTTTTCTCTTCTTGAAATAGAAGCAAGTCTCTCTATTATATTTAGCTTTTTAGATTTCCTTTTACAAATCTGTAAGTCTGTTAGATATTCTTTTTCTTTAAAGATTTATTTATTTATTTGAGAGAGAGCATGAGTGGGATGGGCAGAGGGAGAGGGAGACAGAACCTCAAGCAGACTCTGCACTGAGTGTGGAGCATGACGTGGGGCTCATTCTTATGACCATGAAACCATGACCTGAGCTGAAACCAGGAGTTGGATGCTTGACTGACTGCACCACTCAGGTGCCCCTGATAGATGTCCTTTTTATTCATGCATGCAAGAATTACTGAACAGACACAAAGTTTTAAACCCTCGGCTAAACATTAAGAAATAGCAGTGAGGGGATCCCTGGGTGGCGCAGTGGTTTGGCGCTTGCCTTTGGCCCAGGGCGCGATCCTGGAGACCGGGGATCGAATCCCACATCGGGCTCCTGGTGCATGGAGCCTGCTTCTCCCTCTGCCTATGTCTCTGCCTCTCTCTCTCTCTCTCTCTCTCTCTGTGACTATAATAAATAAATAAAAATTTTAAAAAAAATTAAAAAAAAAAAAAAAAGAAATAGCCGTGAATAGGTGAAGGAGTTTCCCACCATGTGGACCTGATAATCTGTACTTGTCTTAATGAGCATTCTGTTCTATAACTCTAGAACTTTGTCCTGGAGACTATTCTGTGAATTTCAGGAGCAGCTCTGTCCCAGGAACACTGCTTTTAGGGGACTCGCTGCAGCAGGGCTATGTGCCCACCACTGCTACTATCATTGTGCCAGGTGCCATGTCCCACAGCCTCAAAGAGAAGCTGGCTTTGGCCATTATGACTGTGGTTTCAGGCTAATGGACCCAGGGAAGAATAGTGAATCAGGTTGTTCTTTAGGATGTCACAAAGACTGGGTATTGGAACTTCAAGACAAGACCAAGTCCTTAGAAGGATATATCAACAAGTTCTTGAGTCTGAAGAGAGGAGATTCAGGCCACAACTGGTTATCATAGACCCAAACTGATTCTAAGGTCAATGAAGTCACTGTGAACCTCAGTGAGACAGGAAGGAAGTTTCCTAGGCAGGTAGGCAGTTAGAGAATGAGGCGTCAGATACAGCAACTCAGCCATGTGACAAGGGGTTCTTAGGTAGGCAACTATTGCCTCTTAGAGAAGCAGTGATAGTTTTTTTTTTTTACCCCTGGAGAACAAGGTAAAAATCTAGTTACCTTTTGTGGTTCAGCTCCCTGGGAGCATGTGTATTGTAAAATTTAAAAAGAAAGATCAACCATAAACATTATGCACAATAAATATGTATGTAAGCTTATATATTCCTGGATTCATATATGTGAAATAAGAGGTGTCTTATTCATATAAGTGAAATAAGAGGTGTCTTACTAAAGACAGCTGTCTCAGATGACTAAAAGTGACCAGCAGGTTTAAAAAACAATAAAGACAGGGTCTCCTGAGGTGGGCTTAATAATTTCCTGCCATTCTAAATGAATGGCATAGAAGTAAGTAAAGTATACTTCTGATGCCTAAGAAATAAGAGTAGAATCAGATTAAAGGTCTCATGTAGGTGAAAAGCCAGCCCATATTCTGTGAAGATGGAGACAAGCCCTGGTAATGTAAAAGATTGGTATGTGTTCTTTGTGAGGAAGGTGTTTTGGCATCACTGGTGCTTCCTTTAGTGTGATGAATTTGGTTCCTGGGACAGGCAGGCCAGGGATGAAGCATTGGAGGGTATAGAATGCCTTCGGATGGATATAAGTGACTTGTTGGAACCATTCAAAGTTCACACACACATATCAGTTTAGTTCTCTTTTTATTAACTCTCCTTCAAAATCATCCCATCGAAAAGGTACTCATGGGAACCCCAAGGTGAGAACTGAACCATCAGAAAGACCAATCAGCTGTGTGGTTAGTGTTCATTATAAACCACACTCCTCACCACCACAGTACTTCCTGGGGACAACTTTAGCTCCAAAGAGTGAAGCAGCACCTTATGGACTGAGATTTCAAGGTTATCATGATGTAGGAGACAGGAAGTAAGGTCACTGTAACATGAATTGATTTCTATCTTGAAGTATAACAAAGAGGCCAAGGTTCTTTGGAGATGAAATTTCCCTGTAGCAGATATAGTACTTTCAAGTTAAGAATAAAGGCAGTAATAATCAACCATGGTGTGGCGGTGCTGGGGCAAAAACAATCTGAAGCAAAGGGAAGTAGGTCATGATTTTGGGTTCTTCACCTAGGGAGCTACATTAGCTGAGGGGACATGTAGAGTCCAGTGGCTCGGGGCAACGTGGCATGGGAGTGGTCAGAGGGCAAAATGAAAGCATCTGTGTCAATTAAATAGAATATCAGCCAATAGATGTGAGTATAGTCAGGCTACTAGTAACATGCTTCTCATCTCAGTGTACCTGCCACTCCCTGGGAGCCAGGGTTCTAGGGCTCAGCTTTGGGCATGAGTCCTGCTATGTAATCAAGAAGAGGAGATATTTAATGTATCTAACACAGCCCCACCTAATGGAAGCATCCATATTGGTGCCCACAGGAAATATATAGATGAGGTTCCTACCTGCACCTGTGAGGAACAGGGTCAGAGTCAGGTTCAGTCTAAAGAACATGACTAATTGCTATTGTAGCTTTGTACCTAAAGATGCAGTTAATCTTTTAAGGCTCTTTCCTCTATAGTACTTGTTTATGGCAGATGCTAAGTTCAGATTCTTTTAAAAAAATAAAAGTTATATTGAGCATCTACCACAAATCAGACACTGAGCTAGGTTCGATCACCTGTGTTCCGTCATTTATTCCTATCAGCTCTAGGAAGCTGGTACTGTTTACTTTGCAAATGGGAGAATGGGTTTCACAGAAGTCAGGTAGCTCGTGTTCACAGAGCTAGTAAGTGAGCAGCCTAGATGAAAACTCTAACCATCTGATGCTAACTCAGGGCATATGTAGGCGCTGATAAAAAATGAAACATTGACTTGTTTTATTTGGAGGTATATGACACAAGAAGATGCTTTTTTGCAGATTCTGGATAACATCTCTTCTGGCACCCCCTGGCTGATCACCCTGGGAAAACATTGACTAGACATGTGTAGGACATATGTAGAAGAAGTTCAGCAAGAGCACATCAGGGCCTCTGATTGGGAGGGACTTACATTTTAGGCAGGCCATTGAGGTGAGGTTTGGTATAGCGAGACAGAAACCCAGGTTCAGTTAGAGCCAAGTCCTTAACTTGCTTTATAAATTTATAAAGCTATCAAACTTTATAAGGTTTACCAACTGAGTCCTCAATTTGGACAATAAATGCATGTGGTCACCTTATTTGTAAGGCCAGTCATTATCTGGCTCTTACAACTGGAGTCACACCTTTCACCCTTCCCCCACGGTCCTCTGTGATTTCAGCCATATTGAATCATGTTCAGATCCTGAAATCTGTTCTGCTTTCTTTAATCTCTAGGCCTTGAACTTATATTCCTTTCTTCAACATCACTGCCCCACCTACACCTGTGGCCCTCTTCTTTGCTGGGTATACATCTTCTTGTCTTTGCATGAGGGTTTAGTTATCACTTCCTCTAGAAAGTCTTTCCTGTCCCACCCTCCCTCCCTCAGCTGGGGGTTAGCTGACCTCCTACATGCTTCTATTTCCCCATCCAGCACTTATCACAGCTTACTGCAATTTCCTGTCTACTGGACCTTTTCTCTCCCTAGCCTGTAGTCACCAGGAAGCTAGGCCAGTAACTTTTTTCTAACTCTATCTCCAGTGAAGGTCAGAGTGCCTAATTCATAGCAGGGGTTCCATAGACATTTTTGAGCTAAGGCTGAGTCCTACTTTTCAGAATTGTGAGTCTAATTCACGGAGAGTTTAGAGGCCACAGTAATTGGGGCCGGAACTCAGATGATGGCTGAGCAAGATTGGCTTAAATTTCTCAGGCCAAAGAAATGGATGGGGATTGAGGAAGCTCAGGTGGAAGGGCCATGGAAGCTGGTACCCAGAAAGAGCTGGTTCTGGAAAACAGACAAAGACAACTCACCAATACCAATTCGGCATCAAATTGGAAAGACAAAATCTCAGAAGATGCCTCTCCTCCTTTGGATAAAATAGGACCTAGTGTCAGCCCTGCTCTCTGCATATGGAAGTGGGGGGTGGGGTAGAGACAAAATATACCATAAGGGAGGAGACATGGATAAGGGGAACTAACAGAACCTTCTTCTCTGGCCTCTAGGTCCAGTTCTCAAGACATGATCTCTTTTATTCTTTGTTATTTTACTAATTCCAACCTATCTCACTCTTGCACATCCGGTCCCTGCCCTTATCTTCTGTGCCCAATCTCCACCCCAAAAATGGGCTCCCAACTTGGCTCTTCTAACAGATGCTTCCTGTTTGATTCAACCTTGCTTTTGCAACATTAGTCCTTGCCTTTTAAGGGTTCATTGTGAGCATCATCATTCCTCAGGCTGATCCATTTCCTTACAGAGGACCTCACCGTGGTCCACAGGGCCTTGGCCTCTCTTCCACAGGGCCTTGGCCTCTCTCCCTCTTAAACTAGCTGATGACCTAGCCTTCAGGTCCTTCAGATACCCATCCAGCCATACCTCCTGCTAGTTCTTCATCTGGGGCTAGACTAAACTTCATCTGGCATTTTTATATCATATTCCAGTATAAATTTTGTTAAAAAAAACTTAACCAATATGTGCCTTATAGTATCAAGATAATATGTGGGAAGGTGAGGGCCATCTCAGCCTGAGTGAGATCTAGAGAACAGAAGAGCTGTGCTGTGCAGTGACTAGTCACTCATGCAACAATATTTACTAAGAACTTACTAGATGCCAGTTATTGATGCATAAAAAATTACTTAGAGTAAAAAGTAATATGAAAGATATGAATAATATTTAAAAATTAATTACCTATTACTATGGCAATTTAAATATTACTCTCTCTTCTCCAGCATCCAGAACTGTGTTTCACCATCCAAGCACAATGGCCGGCACTACAGAGACCAATGTGCGAGTCTCCAGCCAAATGGCATCACTAACCATTACTTCACAACACAGGAAGCTGCCTGCCCATCACCTGGTGCGGAGCCTCCTTCTCTGTTCTCTCACCCCTGAAGGCTGCACACCTCCACACATCCAAGGGCCAATTTTATTGTCTAACAGATTCAGTGAAATTGGACACTTTTGATTTCTTTTCAGAAAGAAAAAGGAACCCTGAGTAAGAAATAGCTTACCAGTGGGTGAGGCAATGGGTGAATTACCTGCTTTCTGCTTTTGAAGTTTAATGAACTCTTAGGAGACAGACATAGAGGAAACAGAACTTTACTGACTTGCCTCTCATAAAAAGAGGTATTTGGGGGGCTATTGGATGCCAGATCTAGACCTGGGATTGCTGGCAGCTGGCTATTAAGTGTATACTGGTTAGCATCTTTATGATGATGTGGGTGCCAGGCTGAATTTAAATGACACCCTTAAACGAGCCTCAGGATCTTCTCTGGAGCTGTGCTTACTACCCCTCTGGAGCAGAGACACATCTCCTAAATTTATCAAGCATTTATCATACTTTGCCTACAAAATGTTCCAGTGCCTCCGGGGCTCCTGGTTAGATGCTTACACCTTCTACTATTGACAGGCATTGAGCCATAGGCAATGGAGCCCAGGGGATGTAGAGCCCAGGTAACATGTTGAGAGTGCACGATCTTCCAGAGAAAATGGAAGCTTAATTTAATAGCCTGAATTAACCAGTGACATCTGTATTATCCAGGCTACCGAGAGATCTTTGACAATAGAATTTTCTGGACAAGGGGATTTTCCCACTCCATCAGGTTGCATTGATAGCCTTCAGCAGCTCCAGCAGTCCAGCAGCTCCAGGGCCCAGAGCCACTGGAGGCCTACCCTTTCCCCAGTGGTTCTCCTCCCCTTGTCCTGCGCTGAAAACATCTGTCCACGATCAACAGTGGCTCCCAGAGGCAGGGACTCTTACTTGGGGTTAGGGAGAGGGAGGTGTGTGCTCCCTTGGGGTGTGCAGGCCAGAATCCCACAGGGAAGCACTTTGAACACCCTCCACCAGGATGATTCTGATGTCCTCCAAGGTTGTGAGCCCACTATTTGATAATCACTACAGAATTTAGGGCTCTGGAGTGTGTAACAGCACAGACTCTTAAGTCAGCCACGTGTCCTAGAGCTGTTTCTCCACCCAACTTGGATAGAAGTCTCCCAGACAGATGATGTCAACATAACTGGAGAGAAGACTTGTTAAAAATCTGTGCTCTCACTGGCTGAGAAAACTTTTCCCGGAACCCTCAGGAACTGATGGTGGGAGTATAGACTGGGACAGCAACTTGGCAGTACTTGGTGAAATGAAGTGTACACCCTATGACCCAGCCATCCCTTTCTGGAATCTACGCCCCAGAGAAACTCAGGCCCAGGTCCAATCAGAGGGCGCTCCATGCAGTACCAGATTATGTATACCCAGCACTTTACACGTTCTCAGCATTTTACATGAGATAGATACTACTTCTCTCTCTATTTTAGAAATGGGAAGATGAAATATGAGAGGTTGAGTGAATGGGCTCATTTCACACTTTTGGTAAATGGGAATGATGCCAGCCGGGCTGGCTCCCAAGCACTCCTAATCACTGTGTTTTATGGCTACCTCTGTGTCATCACTGATGAAAGAATAAGCAAATGTGGGATAATGTTCATCACACACATGGAAATCTTAAAAACAGAGCTGACTGAAAAAAAGATGTGGAAAAAAAAAAAAGAATGAGTTCCCTACCCACTGCTTGCTCTCTCTCTCTCTCTCTCTCTCTCTCCCCGTGTATGCAGATACACACATATGTACATATATATTGAAAATGCGCACAAAGACAATATAAAATTTCAAGTGTATCAATATAAACAAACATCCAAGTACATATTAGCGAATATCTGGGGTGAGGGCAAGTAGAGGAAATGTGTAAGACAAAACCAAACAGAACAAGGAAAGGCCTTGCCTGGTTGGTAACGATTGGGTGCCATGAGTTGAGGAGGTACTTAACTCTCTTCTCTCCTCCTGGGGTTCCTATATCTGCCCCCCTCCCCATAATTCCCTTCTTGAAATTAGATGCAAAGCTAATTTCCCTCCCCACGTTTTGGGAGGGCCAAAGAAGACAAGACCACTCTCATTCTCTTCCTCAGGGCTCCCTCAGGAGAGCAGCGAAACCCTGCCATATATGCACTTTCTACCTGGTGTTTTACTTTACCTAAAAATGCAAATCTACTTCCTTCCATTTTACAGAGGAGAAGAAAAGCAATTCAGAGAGGTAATTACCCTGCAAATTATCAGCGGAACTGTCACTTGACCCACGTCCCTAGCACAAAGGTGTGGTCCTGTGGTTTTTAACACACCCGCTGTAATGGTCCTGACCCCCACCCGTTTCCTCTGTGGAAATAGCCACTGTTTGCATGAATCAGAGGAATTCCCCTGGCATTGTTTGATGAAGACCTCAAAGCAAGTTCTCTTCATTCAGGGATGATAATAAAATTATTTTTAAAAAGGATTTTATTTATTTATTTGGGAGAGTACAAGCACCAGCGGGGGAGAGGCAGAGGCAGAGAGAGGGAGAGGGCGAAGCTGACTCCCCCCTGAACAGGGAGCCTGTCTGGGGACTTGATCCCAGGACCTCAGGATTATGACCTGAGCCAAAGTTCAGACTCTTTAACTGCCTGAGCCACCCAGGTACCCCGATAATAAAATTACTTCAGTTAAATTTTTCTGAGGGTGACCTAGGAATAGGGCATCATTGCAAACCTTCTGAGAAAATTATTTATTTACATTACATGCGTCTCTGGAAGGGGCATTGTTTAGGACATGCCCACACGCCATGTCATGCTTGTCTGTAAATGAATATCTCAGCCCAATCTTGCGAGAGCATCTAGAAATGTGAATTCCAGTGTTTCCAAGCAAGTTAAATATGTGCATAGCTCACATTACTGCATATCATTATTTCCTATACAGATGGAGAATTAATTCATAGCTAATGTTGTAATAAGACAGACTTCGGGGAATGATTCAACAGGCTGTTATTTGGCAAATGCACAATGACCATAAAGTGCAGTTACCTCATTCGTCCTGTTTCGAGAGTCACATCAGTGTGGGAATTCAGCTTCTTTCAACCCTTGAATGTTTTATTCTCACAACAGTTATTTATAAGTTTCCCACTGTCTACCTGACATTGACAGAAGACACAGCTCTGATTGGGGGGACAAATTCGCTAGGAAACTGGCCAGACAGAGGTATACGAGGACACACCTACAGGATTGTGTGGCCCAAACTGGGGTTGCTGATTAGAGCAGGGCTCTTCATAAATTATGTGAGGAGGCTGTATGAGGGTCCTAAGCAAAGGGTGGGTGGGACTTGGAGAGGAAGAGAGGAAGGGGCAAGAAGGCAGACTAGCTGCCCCCAAGTTGTGAAGTCAGAAGTGAGGAAGACAGTGCATGGGTGGGAGAGGCAGGGACAGTGGAGAATGAGCCCTGATGGGAAGGAAGACGTAACAGGACGTGAGGGTCCAGGCTTGGCCTGCATCGTGAGACTAATGGGGATGTTGCTGAACGTGGGGCTCGTGCTGGCTCATACTCACTACGGGTCTGAAAACCTGAGTTCATGGATGTGTGCTTTCAGCTCTCTTTACTCACTAGAGGCAAGAGGGGTGCCAAGTGGGAAAGCACATTTCCCTGGGAGCAGTTGTTCAGGTGCTCAGATTCAGGCAATTCGTGGAAAGATGCCCCAAATGTGCAGAGCACTCCCATCTGTGAGCCTTTGCACAAACCATTCTGCTCACTTGGATGGTCCTCCTCTTCCTCTCCAGTGCTCTAGACCTGGGCTGTCCAAAACGGGCTCACTAGCCACATACGGACTTGAAGCGCAGATGTGCTGTGAGTGTAAAACACCAAGGACTTCAAAGACTTAGTGCTAGAAAAATGATCTCATCAAGAGTTATTTTTATATTTATTACGTGTGGAAATGATAATTTTGGGGATGTACCAATTTAAGTAGCGTATAATATTAAAATTAATTCACCTCTTTCTTCTTTCTTTTTCATCTGTGGCCACTAGAAAATTTAAAAGCCCCTACGTGGCTCCCCTTGCATGTCTGCTGACAGCCCTGCCTTAGATTTCATGGATATGTCAAAAGGCTGCACAGCCGAGTTTCCAAGTTCTGGAGCCAGGCTGTTGGGGTTCAAGTGCTGGGCTCAGACCTTGCCACCTCACAGCAGGTGCCTGGGGCCGGGCACTTAATCTCCTCATGCCTCAATTGTCTTCTCTCTCATCACCGTACCTACCTCTTGGGAAAGTGCTAGGCTCAGATGCAGTCTCTGCTGCCTCCTTGAGGCCCTCCTCTGCACTCTGTTGCCCGGGCAGGTTCTCCTTGTTTATAAGTAAACTTATTTTTGACTGACCTATATATGACCTCCATTTGGAAAAATACAAAATTCACAAGTGGACAAATCAGTGAGTTTGTAAAATTTTTATAACCTTCAGAAAATCAAGAAAGAGATTGTGAAGATCAGCAGCCCCCTTGTCATCCTTCTTAGTCACTTCCCCCCTCCAAAGATGACCACTGTCTTGCCGTTGAGCATCACAGACTGTTTTGTATCTTTGCCAACATCTCCCCTGGCCCCATTTATAGGACAAAGAGTGGTTTTAATTTGCATTTCCCTGATGACTGTGCTCCTTTTCATATGCTTACTGGCCATTTGGCCATCTTCCTTGTGTAGTTCAAGATTTTTGCCACTTCACTGAGGGGGGCACTTGACGGGATGAGCACTGGGTGTTATTCTATATGTTGGCAAATTGAACACCAATAAAAAATAAATTCATAAAAAAAAAGATTTTTGCCACTTGCCTCTCCCCCTCAAAATTTTATCTATTTGGGTTTTACCTGGGTTACCAATATCTTTTCCCAGTCCATAGCTTGTGTTTTTATGCTCTTAATGGTGTCTCCTTATGAGCAGTCCTTAAATGTAATGAAGACTAATTAATCTTTTCCTGTAAGAGTTATTTTTGTAATCAGTTTAAGATATTTTGCCCACCTGATATAAAACCTGTTAGTTTAAAATTAGGGAGTGTCACCAACTCACATCACAGTGCTGGAGACTAAAAGCTAATAAGGACTTGCCGTCTAACAATTCTGGAAACCATCTGACAAACCAAACCATCTGTGTTAACCTTCTAAATGGCATAAATTCTGTGCTTTGATTCAATTTCTCCTCTCTTCCAGACCTCACACCCAGATTTACCTGCTGGCTCTGTGGTCTTTCTTCCCCTAGCTGTCCTTCCATCCCCCAGGGCTACCTCTGTGTTCTATTTCAAACACTCATGTGGCTCTCCTTCCTATTTAATAGTAACAAGTTATACTAGTGACTGAGTCCTTACTATGTGCTAAGTTACTGAGAGCTTACTCGGTGCAAAGTCCATGTGTTTTCTCTTGTAATCTCATGAGGAACTCATCAGATACCCACTAGCACGTTTTCAGATGAGAACACGTTTTCAGATGAGAACACATTTTCAGATGTGAACACATTTTCAGATGAGAACCCATTTTCACATGAGAACACATTTTCAGATAAGAGTAAGTGAGGTTAGGAAGGTCAAGGTCTCTAGCTAGAAAGCTACAGAGCCAAGCTTCAACCTGAGGTCTACTTGACCACAGAGGTCCCTGAGCCTTCATATCATGCTGTCCCTCCCAGCCTTTAGATTAGCTTTCTAGCCCTGATGAGACCCCACCTCTTCAACCCAGGATAGAAAGGCTATTTAGAATTGTTTTTGACCAATCAGTCAACTTCTGAGCAGGAGTTCAATAGCCTCCAGTCCAAGGGGTGCCCTTCCTTTTCACTTCTGCTGGCAGCAGAGGGTGAGCCAGCCTTTCAGCATGCCCCTCTGCCCTCTAACATACTCCATTATCCTCCCTCCTGCAGCACCTCCTTCCACTTGTGAGATTCATCACAGCTGTTTCCTGCCCAACTACAGCTCTCTGCATGCTGCAGGGCAGGGCAAGCGGGGAGCCAGTCCAATGTGTGGCCCCAGAGAGAAAGGCAGAAGGGGTCCCCGTGAGTCACACAATATGGAAAATTACAAACGAGGACTTGGCGACAACAGGGGGTGCTCTCTGAGGGGACTTAGAGAGCCAGCCTGGGGGATGGCGGGACATTCTTTTAAAATAATTCTTCTTGGGCAGCCCAGGTGGCTCAGCGGTTTAGCACTGCCTTCGGCCCAGGGCCTGATCCTGGAGACCCGAGATCAAGTCCCACGTCGGGCTCCCTGCATGGAGCCTGCTTCTCCCTCTGCCTGTGTCTCTGCTTCTCTCTCTCTGTTTCTCATGAATAAATAAATAAAATCTCTAATAATAATAATTCTTATTGGTGCTGCATGAAGAGAGGTGCAAAGACCCCATCCCTGGCTTCCTGCAGTCCAGTCTGGACCAAGGAACATGGCTATAAGCAGGAGGCTCCTGAGAAAACCGGTCTCACATTTGTCCAGCATGTCTTACTTTTATACTTTGATACCACGACCTCATCCAATCCCTAGAGGGATCCTTGTGAGCTCAAGAAGGCAGGTGCAGGAGGTCCATTTTATAGTGGAATAAGCTGACCTTTAGGGAGGCTGATAACTTGCATACATTAGTTCAAGTAAATGACATCAGGCCCAGGGCTAGAATTCAAGTCTCTGTATTTCTAGTCCAGTGTTTTCCCACTGGACCTTGCTATGTGGATAGCAAAGGCCACTAACATTTTTTTAAAAGATTTATTTATTTGAGAGAGAGAGAGAGAGAGAGAAAGACAACATGCTTGCGTGTGAGCATGGGGGTAGGGACAGACGGAGAGGGAGAGTCTTAAGCAGACTCCACACTGAGTGTAGAGCCAAACACAGATCTCGATCCCACAACCCTGAAATCATGACCAGAGCTGAAACCAAGAGTCAGCCACTTAACCCACTGAGTGCCACTCAGGTGCCTCAAGGGTGACTAACATATAAATCAATGCTTCTTGATAACACTTTAAGTGCCAGTCATTTTGCTGTAGATTAAGAGACATTCAGAAACTAAGGTTCTCAGGGAATAGTGAAGATAGGAATAACCTTTTTTTTTTTTTTTTGGAATAACCTTTAAACTGAAATATATATATATAGGAAAGCACACAAATCACAAGTATTCAGCTTATTGGAGGGAACACACGTATGAAATCACCACTTAGATTAAGAAATGGAACAATACCGGCACCCCAGCAGTTCCCTTCATGACCTTGGGTTAGGAGCACTAACAATTAAATACAGGGCAGACCAAAATTAAGGTAAATAGTTGCAGAAACCAAATTTTCAGTGGCTAATGAATGAAGCCAAGGTCACTGAAGGGGGTTTCCCAGGTGAGGTGACCTGAAGAGCTGCCTAGGGCAGTGCCCAGTAGAGCAAAGTGTCACAGGGTGAGGGGTGAGAGGACTGGAGGAGCTCAAAGAACAGGGAGGAAGCTGCCTCTCAGCCCCATAGGAAGGGAAAGGAGAATGAAAAGGGCTGAACATCCCACACCCCAAACCCCACAGCGGGCTGGGGAGCCCCAGCTGCTGAGGAGACCAGGGAACAGCTGAATGCTTCTCCGTTCCCTATGCCCAGCCCTGCCAACCTCATTCTCGCACTCTCTCTGTGAGGTTTATATGGGGCAAGAAAGGTGAGAAAATGTCAGTGTCCTCATATGAAGAGAGGTAAAGAGACTTGTGGCTTTAGCTCAGCTGCCTGGACTACAGCCTTCGAAGGTTCTGCCCAAGATCAAATACAGGATGAAACAACCACATGTACTCTCTTTGCGCAATTCAGAAAGAATCTAGGGTGCATGTGGTTTAACTGGACACTTCCTCAGGAAAGCCTCTTGCAGCATTTGTAGAGCATGTGATACAGGTGACTAAAAACATAAAACAGACTTTTTTTCATGTTCAAATGGCAGCTGCTTATCATATAATCTAACACTGGGGGCTCTATGTACGTTACTATTAATCTCAATATTCAAAAGCAGGGGCACCTGGCTGGCTGGATTGCTGGAGCATGTGGCTCTTGATCTTGGGGTTGTAGGTTTGGTTCCCATGTTGTATGTAGAGATTACTTGAAAATTAAATCTATCTTAAAAAAATACTCAAAAGCAGAAATTCTAAAATGGGAAGCAATGTTAAAAACAAGTGGGTTGATCACCCCCTCACTACACCCAATCCAGGAAGGAAATAGAAGTCCCTGGTTGTTCTTGATCTGTTTCCTGTGGACATCACCCTGGACCAATATTTTTCAAGGCAGGAGTCTATGGCATTTATGCCAGAGGCAATGGTTATGGGTGTGGGGCTTAGGAATTTAGGAGCGCGGTGTTAGGGATGGGCAAATGTGTATGTAGGATGTGGTATGGTGTGGTGTGCGTGTGAGTTTGGCAGAACCGTGAAGGACTGGCCTGTTTCTGGTACCTGCCCAGGTGCCTGTCTAACCCCCTCACCACCCTGCTTTCCCCAATGTTTCTCTTTCAAGCGTCTAGAATCACTTCCACTCTACCCTGGGTTCTTACCATGTTCTTATCATAGGGTTTTTAGGGTTTGTGACCATGGAAAAAATATTTTGCCTTACAAACACACACACACACACACACACACACACGTTTATAAAATTCATGAAACAATATCTGCATAAACCATCTATTTTATACTTTGACATTTTGTTTTATTATGTTGTTTCATTTTTAAAATGCTGAACCCCACCCACCAATCTAATTTTCACAACCTGTGGCTTTTCATAAGATATTCCTTCACCTCATCCCAAGAAAGGTATTGATAAGTAAGGGCAATTTTTGTTTGGTTTGGTTTTGGTTTTTGATAAGCCTTAAGGTTTCACCACTGCTTGAGCTTTGTGAATTTTGCCCATAAGCTCCAGAAGGCTCTCTCAGCAGCCTGGGTAAAGGAAAGAGGTTGTAGGTAGAACCTCAATTTCTTCTGACCCAGGAGAGTGGTCCCCAGGACTCCAGGGTGCTGCCCTGCAAGCAATGTGAGGGAGACTTGTGGAGCAGTGAGTACTCTTCCAAAGCACAAAGAAGTCAGATAAGATGGGCATGAGATGGAGTAGCTTTTCCAACATTTGAATTCTGAATTATTTTATCATGTTAATATAATACCATAGTAGGCTCTTTGAAATACAACATCAATATGGTTTATCACAGCCACTTTTATTTTAACCTTCATTTACTTCAAGAATGAAGAAGGACTTGCAGACTCAAGTTCAGAATGGGTTGCCCATCCTCTTTCTAGGTGGAGAGTGAGACATCACTGGAATGGCTGAGTCTGGGAGGTAGAGACTGAAGGTATCTTGGAAAGGGTGGAGGAAAGGAAGAGCTACAATGAGAAAAGTCACAGCAAAAGCTAAAATAGGGCTGTGACTGACTGGCTGACTCAGTCAGAAGAGAGTGTATGACTCTTAATCTTGGGGTTGTGAGTTCGAGCCCTGTTTGGTGTAGAGATTACTTTAAAAGAAAAAAAAAAAAAAGCTAAAATAAGACTGTAATGGGAGTGCCTAGTGAGAAGGCCAAGAATGCAGAGCTCAGCTCACAACAATGAGGAATAAACAAGTCCAAACAAGAACATTAAAAGTTGTTAAACTCTGATCCTAAAAGAGTGCCATACATGAAAAAGAAAGGGGAGTATTCCTCTCTAACAGCTCTGGTATGTAAAAATAAGCAGGCTTTTTTTTTTTTTTTTCCTTTCTTTCCTTCTTTGTTTCTTTTCTTTTTTTTTAGTTCAACTTCCATTTATTAAGCATCTGCTCAAATTAAAGGAATTTGCCTAAGGTCACACAACACAGAATTGCATGCAATTATATCCAGATCTTTCTGATCCCAAAGGCTATGTCCTTTTCACAAAATCCCACCGACACCCCAAATGATTCCCAATCTAGTAGGAACCGTAAGTAGGTTTTTTCCTCCCTCTTCTTTTGTATTTTTCAGGTTCTCCTGGTGATCATGAACCTAGCTTTTTTTTTTCCCATGAAAAGCAAACTCAGTAGACTCTATTTTTAAAAAACAGTACCCACCAGGAAATTATTTCCAGTCTCAGATGGAAACAATATTCCAACTATCTCAAACTAGTTTGCCAATGCTGATTTACTCTACCCCTAAAGATTTCTTCAGATTGAAATGTATTTCATATTTGAGAAGTGCCGTATTCTAATAACCACTTTTGTCCAGTTGTAGTGGAGCTATCTTTTTAGACTCAATTCCATTTTCTTTCTTGTCCCCATTAGGTCAAAGAGACTGAACTTTCTAGCTCTTTTCTTTTTTCTTGGACTGATGTAAATTCCCCAGTGAAAGGAAGTGACCAGAGTGGAAGATTTAATTATTGAGGTTAGAGAGTGGTCCCTAGCAGTTTGAAAGTTTATGTCCATAGAGAAGCTTTCTTTTCGTTCTAAAAAGGCATTATAACAAAGCAGACCTAAGTAAGTTCAGGAAGAGAGAAAACAGAGCTAGGCTTGACTTCAAAACTTACTTTCTTCAGGAAAGAGAAGGTGGGGGAGCGGGTAGGGAGAGAGAAAAGGAAGCAAACCATAAGAGACTAAATGATAGAGAACAGAGGGTTGATGGAGGGAGGGAGGTGGGGGATGGGCTAGATGGGTGATGGGCATTAAGGAGGGTGCTTGTTGTGATGAGCACTGGGTGTTGTATTCAAGTGATGAATCATTGAATTCTACTCCTGAACCAATATTACACTACATGTTAACTAACTAGAATTTAAATAAAAATTTGAAGGGAAAAAAAACTTACCTTCTTCACAACTTTTCTTTTTTAACTGGCCTCAGCTATAGATAGGTCTTCTCGTTATGATCATCTTCACATGTGAATTGAGCAATTGTGACTTTATGCTATTTGGATCCACAGGTCTTCCAAGAGGACACTGTGTGCCTGAACTCTTTAAATCTCTTACTCTGAGACAAACTCACTAAAGTGAACACATAGGAGGAACAAAAAAACCAAATGTGCCTTAAACCAATCATATGAGCATGATCATTTGGTCAAATGAAACCACTATCTCCTATCCCTCTTGAGTCCTTCTCCAATAGTGTCTGTACTCTATAGCTTGCTTTTTTTCTGTATGTGCTAGTTTGGCCCTCGAGGCATGATAGGGAGAGTAGCATAGCACATTCCAATCCTTTATTGGATGATGTTCTGGCATCATGAAGTGACGGGCTAAGTAGAGCAGCCCTTGTGACCAGGGCTTTACTGGTTTTCCCATAGACAATTGACACTGAAAGCAAAAGACCAGAGCATCGAAGGAGCACAAATTTTGTGGACCAAATAACCATACCTGAAGGCACATGGCACCAGGAAAGCGTTTCAAAAAAATCTTGGCATTTGGGAGTATAGATTTCGATTTCATTAAACAAATATCAAAGCTGCAGGGCCACATAGACAAGAAATGTTGCTGTAGCTGCAGCTATAATGAAGGTGTCTAAAGTGTAGCGTAGAAGGGAAAAGTTGTTGTGGTTTGGGTAGATCTTGTGATCTTGGGGATAAGTAATTCCGAGTAAAGAAATCTCCAGGTGATGTCTTGGAAGCTTTCTGCAATATGACCGAGGGCCAAAGAAGAATCATAAGGGGGACTGGGAAGGGCATTCAGAGACTTACTTTGCGGGGAAGAAATGCATTGCTGTGAAAGGACCAAAAGCCACAGGGAAGCGTCTCATCTGGTGCAATGCCAGACTGGAGTTCCCAAAAGGAACCATTCTTAAAGGCTATAATCATCTAGTGGGATTCATGGCCTCAGATCCAATGCAACCAACCGATTAAGCATGGATGTGGATCAGAAGAATTCCCGTCATGATGAAAGAAGGGAGAATCAGTCAGGAAAGCATCCTTCTCTTCAGTCTGAAAATGCAATCGTAAGTTAGAATCTGAATCAAGTTCCTTGTTGTGGGTACCTCCATCCTGATTCCTTTCTCTGAAACACCTGCTCTTGCCAGATGCTTTGGCAAGTGGGGCCTTTGATCAGGGCAGACATTTATCCAATTCAAAAAGTATTCTTTCACTCTCTCTTCCTCCATGCTCCCCCAACTAACTCTTCTCTTGGGAAGCCCAGTCTAAGGTGTTGGGCTCTGATCTCAGCTATAGCTCATGCTAACAGAATGGTGGTAAAACTCACTGCTTTGCTTTTAAGCTTTATTCTGTTAGAATTATAGAGACTTGAATTTTTTCTAATGTTTCTTGCAAAATTGAAGAACATGCATACATAAAGGTGTAAATTGTTATTTCTCCTCTTCTATGTACATAAACACTCTTTCAGAAGTTATTGCATTAAAAAACATCAAACAGCCTCTGTTTGTAAAAGAGCACACTCCTGCTGAGCTGAGGGTTTAGAATAGGGGAGGTGGACGGGGTGGGGTGGGGGTGACAGGCTGACGGGCACTGAGGTGGGCACTTGAAGGGATGAGTGCTGGGTGTTATTCTATATGTTGGCAAATTGAACACCAATAAAAAATAAATTTATAAAAAAATAGAATAATAGGAGGAATACATCAACTGCCGTATCTGGGGTAATGGAATGGAATATGGAGTGGGATTGAATGCATTTAGCACTTCTTAATTTTTAGACATAATCCATTCAGTGACCTTAATTCCTGTAAATTCTGGTGGTTTAGGGTCTTGCTTACTGGACCCATATTGACAGAAAATGTTAGTGACATGGGGCAGTCTCTTAACCAGGAGAAAATGTGGAGCCCTAGGTAACTGGTACTTGTTTCTAAGGGCTCCTTTGTTATGTTCATAGGAAAAAAGATCAGGAGTGGTAATTTTTTATGGGACTCATTTGTTGAGTCCCATCTTTGGATTCTTCATTGCCTTTGGGAATTATTTACAGTGTTGATTACTTGATATATTGACAGGTTTTTTTGAGCCCCACGTTTACATTAAGAGTATCTGGGTATAGGAGTCAAAGAGAAATGAAATTGGCCTAGAGTTCTGATATATACCACATATAATCTTTTCAAAGGGTCAGGTCTGACACCTCTTAAGTCTGCTAACTTCCTATAATGTCATCTCTGATATTATGAGTCCACACTAAAACAAAGGAAATGATGCCATTTCCTTTAACTGTGAGTGGGATTTTAGAAGAGACTTTTGTGTTGTTGTTGTTAAAAATGCTCAAATATGCTAAATACCTCTCCCAAAAGATGGTGAGATAATGTCTGCTGTTGTAACCTGAACCTCACCAGTGTCCTGGTGCACCTGTTAGTAGATTACAGTTATACAGTAAGGTGGGTGGCAGGATGCTATTTGTTTTTATGTCTCCTAGCTCAGTTCTTTTTATGGAGTAGAAACTCCATAATTTTCTTATTTCAATCATGATGGACTCTGGTATTTTACTTGGCTTCAGTGTGTACGAAGCCCAAGGTAACTCAAATAAATCTGAGGAATAGGCCACAGGGGATCTGTAATGGGTGAAAGGTGGCCCCACCAACATGTCTTAATTCCTGGAACCTGTGAATGAGACTTTATTTGGAAAAGAGGTCTCTGTAGATGTAATTAAGTTAAGGATCTCGAGATGTCAACCCGGATTATCCAGATGGGCAGCAAACCCAATAACAGGTATCCTATAAAGAGACACATAGCTGACAGACACACACAGAGGAGAAGGTGAGACGAAGATGGAGGCAGAGGCTGCAGTGGTGTTTCAAGTCAAGGAACACCAGTACTTGCTGGCAGCTGGCAGCCCCCATAAGCTTACAGAGAGCTATGTAACTGATTCTCCCTTGGATTCTCCAGAGGAACCAAGGCTGCTAACACTGAGTGTGGACTTCTAGTATCCCCTAGAAGTGAGAGAGAATAAATTTTTGTTCCTTTAAGCTGCCAAGTTTGTAATAATTTTTTTTTATGGCAGCCATAGGACACCAATACAGGGTCTACAGAAAGTCTAGAGAAAGCAGAATATTTTTCAAAGTTTGAACATCCCTGAAGAACTGGCAATTCTCATTCAGTAGTAGGGAGAGGTAGACCAGCCAAACATGGGCAGGCCACAGTGTTCACCCTAGGCACTGTAATCCACTATGAAGTTCATTCCATAAGGATTTTCTGCTTCAGAGGTCTGGTCCAGCTTTATTTTGGGTCTTTCTTCCTGGACTTTAATTTTCTTGTTACAAACTGGAGGTTCTCTTTCTGTATTCCCATATTTTACAGAAATGTCTGGGCCAGGGTGGAGTTGATAGAAGGAATGGATGTGAGAGAAAATTACTCGAATGGCACAATCTGAAGCCTGGTTAGTAAAGCAGTGAACAGTGTAAGATATTTAGATTATGTGGTAGTTTCCTAGCACTGCATTTGTGACTCCTATGTAATTTCAGAGACGGTGAACTTGCTTACTTATTTTCCAGACAGACCCAGACCAAAGCTGATATGTTACATTTATACGAGGAATTAACAGTCTTCAGCCGATGACACAGCTGTGTCAGCTAGAGTGCCTGCAGCTGAGTCAATATAAACCATAACCAAGAATATTGTAGGCCAGAAAAATGGTCTACCCTGAAAGAACATCAGTCCCAAGAGAGACCACCTGGGGCCTTGAGCTTTCACATGGAAGGTTAGAGCTTCCACTTGGGGCCCATGAATTGAGCCATCCTTGATGTTCCACAGCTAGCTTGGACCCTAGCAGCCACTAGTGAAGTGATAGGGATGCTTCAGAGCTAATTTGTCCTAAAGGGTAGGGCATAGGAGCACCTGGGACAGTTGCAGGAACCTGCCCTTGAGGGCCCATAGCAGAAGACAACTCTGAGTTCTCTTGAGATCCCCATTCTGGCTTTTGTCCGGGTGCCAGCAAATTGTTAAATGAACCGAGCAACATTTCTCTGATCACCCAATTTATCCAGAGCCTTGTTAACAGAATTTAGATTTCTGAAGGATGCTTTCCACAGAACATCCATGGCAAATATATAGATGTCCATGAAGCAGGCAAAGCTTATCCCAGGTAGCCCCTCCTAGCACAGGATCTAGCATTTGGTAGTCCAATTGGAGTCTTGGTTCTGTCTTTACTCCCTGTAGGATGTTACTTTTCCAAGTCTCAGTTTCCTCATTTGGAAAATCATACCACTTAACACATAGGACTGCTGTAAGTATTAAATTCAATAATATAAATGAGTGGCTTATCAGAAGTAAAGGCATAAAACATAATAAATACTTGAAGAGGTTAGCTTAAAAAAAAAAAGACTGATTTCTGTGTCCTTTTGTTCTTCCTTTTTGGTGTCTTCCTAATGACTTATTGTCCTCAACCTTTCAACATACACATTTCTGATATCTCCAGACTCACTTCCTCTAACTAAACCATTGGATACCTCAAAGAAATAAAATACTCTTCCTTTTTTTTTCAAAAGGAAGCAAAAAGGCAAGCTACCAAATTGAATAAAATGTTTGCAACACATATCTCTAATAAAGGACTAGTTTCCAAAATATATAATCTGAGCTATTTTTACTCATAAATACTTCTGACAGCAAATGCGTGGGGTTTTTTCCACACTAACTACCAGTTCTCCAACTCTTTGAATACCAACTGTGTGTGCTCCAATTCAACCCAGAGTTAGTGTCTGAGTCCCCAGCCCCACAAGGCTGCCCTGACTTCAGACACCAAGTCCCAGGTTGCCACCTATACTTCTGAGCAACTAGCTATATGCCTCCTCACATTTGATAATTTGCTGGAATGCCTCACAGAACTCAGGAAAGTCCTTTACTTATTATTACTGATTTGTTATAAAAGATACAACTCAGGAACAGCCTTTTGGAAGAGAAGCATAGGGTGAAGTACTGAGGATGGCGTGGTGGGGAAGAATGGATCTTCCATAACCTCTCCACGCAAGCCACCCCTCCACTGCCTCAACATGTACCAACCTAGAGATTCTTGCAATCTCATCTCATTGCTTAGGTTATTTTGTTTTTTTTTGTTTGTTTGTTTGTTTTGTTTTGTTTTGCAAGTTCGTTTTGGAGTTGTGAATAAGAAAATATCTGGAACCCAGGAAATTCACCAGGGCATTTTTGTTGATTTCATATGTGATGATAATCATGAACAGGCAATTCAGGCAGTCACTGTTTGACAAGGCAGTCACGGCTCAGACCCCTCAGGGCTGAAGGTTCAAGTTACCACACCAAGCAAGCACCTAAGGCCAGACAGACTGCTGACAAGTGGTAGAAGATGGGGATGATAATTACCAATTATGACTTTAGGACCGACTGCACCAATGGAGTCTGTTTCTTCCCATTTTTCTTTTCTCTTTTGAAGTTCTAATGAATCACTTCCTTGAAGGATCAGAGACAGGAATGAGTCAATATAACATAGGGCCCAAGGGGATCTGAGGGATGCTACAGCAGACTCTGTTGGAACCAACCTATGTCCCTCAGCATCCATCAGTTTCTATGTGTTGACAGCTTTCTTCTTCAAGCCCCTGAAACTCAGGTCACCCCACTCCATACAAGTGGAATCTAGAGGAGCTTGGGGGAGACAATACCCTGGAGCATCCCTCAAGCATGAGGAACAGCAGTTGATGAATAAATACATCAGCTCCTTATGCCTTGGTTGGGAAAACTCTGAGATGTGCTCTGCAGTGTCTCGGAGGTGCCCAGTTGCCACAGTTGTCAATTGCACAGTTGTCAATTATCACGCTATTGCTTTTCTCATTTCCTTGTATCACTTCCCTATTCCCCTACCTGTGATTTCTTTGATCTGATCCCAAAAAAATTACTATTGCTTAAATCTTTGTCTCAGCAGGTGCTTCTAGGAGAATCCAATTTAAGACAACCTCCTATTCACTGAAACATCTGATCTGGGTGCTATTACATTAGTTATTCCAAGTAATTGTTATATGCACTCTAGCAAAAAGTGTTTACAGCTGGTTGATATGCTATTCCTTCCACATAATAGGTTAAAGTTATAGCAGCCCTAAACATAATAAATTAAAGAAATGTGATGTGAAAACAGAAGGCAGTGGGTGACTAAATGGGTGGGGAAGACATTCTGGAATAAGAGGTACTTTCTTATTCTGCTATGGGTAGGAGTGACCTTGACATATGGATAACCACTTCTTGAAATACTTCTCCTTTTTATTTTTAGTCACTTTTGAGTTCTAATGTGTGGCATCCTGAATCTAATGTGTGGCATCCTGAATCTGATGCCTGAATCTGGCATCATCCTGAATGACTGACTAGTAATTTTAGAATCTATTGGGAAGATAGAATTTTCACTAAAAGTCTATGTTCAGGCTCAGAGATATCTTTCCATTGTTTCTTTTTGTGACATTCTCTCTCTCTTTTTTTTTTAACATTCTCTTTTTATAAGGAAATGTATATTTGGATTTCAATTAGAATTCTTAGAAGCCAAGAGTAAAATATTCTTTAGCACTGTACCTTCTACTGGGTAAAAGAAAAGTATATGTTTGAATTGGTGAGGAAAAAAAGAGGATATGGAAAATGGCTT
This sequence comes from Vulpes vulpes, assembly GCF_048418805.1. Lineage (NCBI taxonomy): Eukaryota > Metazoa > Chordata > Mammalia > Carnivora > Canidae > Vulpes > Vulpes vulpes. The sequence goes on along the minus strand of NC_132780.1, from coordinate 114,648,173 downwards.
GTAGAATTGTAGTTACAAGCCAGATATTTAGTCTGAAATAACCACTATATATAACCACTATATATGCATTTGTGCATAAATAGTGAGGACTTGTATTTGTAGGATGTTCGTTTCATGACAGTACAAGTGATGGCTATGCTTATTACTAGTTTTGAAAAAGTTAAAGCTATTACTAAAACAGTGTTTTCCACTTTTATTTTGATCACAATCACATGGGGGAATTGGTTTAAATGCAGATTCTTAGGTGCTCATAATCCCTTAGAGCAAAACTCGGGGATCTGCATTTTAAGTAGTTGGTCCTGGTGATTCCAGTGTGAAGGGTTCTGGGGTTAGACTTTGGGACATACAGCCAGAAATGAGCTCTCTCAAACAGAACTTGAATAGAACTCTTGGGTTGAAATTTATCAAAAGCCTAAGAAGGAACTCAACAGAGGCCAAGTTTAAAATGGTGCTACACATGTTGGAAGGCAAAAGGGGGAACCTAGAGGCCTGAACAGATCACATGGTTAGCTGGATCAGCCTTTGGTAAAGAGTACAGATTTTAGAACAAAAAGCAGAATAAGATCCATAAGCCTAGGCCAGCTAGCTACAGCACAGTTATGTACTTTGAAGGCCAGATGAATTTTTTTTTATTGGTATGTCCTTTGCTCATGTCCTTATTGCTCCCTCTTGTCATACAACAAAACATTTAAAGTCACAGTTTTGAGGGGTGCCTAGGTGGCTCAGTTGGTCAAGCATCAGACTCTCTTGGTTTCAGCTCAGGCCATGATCTCAGGGTGTGATTGAGCCCTGTGTTGGGCTCCGCACTCAGCATGGAATCTGCTTGAGGCTCTCTCTCTCTCTCTCTCTCTCTCTCCCTCTTCTCCCCACCCCACACTCTTTCTCTCTTATGAATAAACAAACAAATAAATAAATAATAAATAAAATCTTTAAAGCTATAAATAAATGAAATTACCATTTGAATGTGTCTACATATGGCTGTAAGAAGAAATTTACATATGTTTAGGGGTGGTGGCTACTAAATTAGCTTCCTACCTCTCTTACACTAAATGGTTTTTCCTTTCTGGCTAATCATTGAAAGAAGAGAGAAACAGGTTTCCCTATCAACTTCCTGGGTATTTCTAATAAGTATTTAAAGCTAGTTCTCAGCAGAAATTAATGGACAACTCCAAGAAAATGGATAAACAAGAAAATAAATATATCTTTAGGTGGGATGGGCTTCGGAATGGCTGATTTAGTGGTTCCACAATGTGAACCACTTCAAATATGAAAATATTTTCCATCTCTTTCTGTGTCAAAGGTTTGCAACAACTTAAGATTGGTCCTCTTGTGTTTCTAAAATGACTGTCAGTAGGAATCAAATGGACTTGTTCATTTCTAGCGGGTGCGAATGATAGTATCTTTTCCAATCATGAAATAAAAGTCCTTTCTTTCTGTCTGACTGGGTCTAGATAGATCACACACCCTGTCACAGGGCAAATCCCATGCACTAATTGGTTTAAGACTGAATTCTAGACATATCACTTGACAATGGGGTGGGGCTATCATTTGTCTAACAACTGAGAACTGGAGATAGGGTCAGCTTCCCCTAAATAACAGACTGAAAAGAAAAGACATGGTGGAGACCTAAAAAAAATAGTTGCAATCTGTTTATAGAAGATCAGAGAAGAAATGGATATCAGAAAGGCAATCCACTAACATACAGAGCTTTTCACTTAAAGGTCGCTGACTCAGCTCAGGATATAAGCTGCTCCACTTAGTCCTCTCAAGTAAACTTAGAGAAGAACCTCCCCAGGACTCATAGGATGGTCTATGTCTGGGGAGTTTAACATGTCCTAGGATAGATAGAGTGGCAACATGGGCCACACAGTGTCCCTGTGAATAATAGGGCAATGTTCTGTGGCAAGGATGTTATTGTGTCCATTGTGCAGCCAACTCAGTGAGCTGTTGATAAGATGGAGAAAACTTTGCTCTGAGGGTTCAGGTACAGATTTGGCGATGACTGTCACTTATGTCAGCACTGGATGATAGATGAAGAGCACTATGATTCTTCTCACATTCAAAATTTTTTTCTAATTACTCACCCTATATTTCCATGTCAGTGCCCCTTTCCCCATCTCTTCCACCCCATTTATTTGTCCCAGACAACTCTCCTCTTCTAGTGACTCCCCTATTGTCTTGCCCACTGCTCCTAAATTGTAGTATTTTCCACAGCTCCACAGTATAGACCCCTCTATCCATGGAGGCCAAAGCCCCATTCTATGTACTTTTCTTTCATGCAGTAATCTTAATGGCTATGAATTTCGAGGTCCAAATTGCTAGAAACTAAACACTAGTTCATCTTTCCAGAGCAGGGAGACTTACTCATTAGACACTTGCTAGGAGGAAGGAGAAGTGTTTGCTTCCCCCGCTGAGGTGCAGAGTATCATGGGTATTGAAAGAGGACAGAGAAAGTTCACCCTCTCCTGGAATGGGTCCAATCATTCCTTCAAAAGCAGAGAAGCAAAGACAAACAGAAAACAGACAGTGGTGTTTCTGGATTAAAACAATTTAAAAATGCCCATCCTGCTGCCTTTGTATTATTATACATTGTGTCTTGGAGGCCTATAGTAATTCCTTATAATTAAGGGGAGAAAATTATGGTGCCCTGAGAGCTCTGTAAGTCTTGGCTCCTGTTTGCCCTCTGCTTGATGGCATCCGTGTGGGCTGTTGGAATTGAATTGGTGTCAGTGATTCCATTGTAAACTTCTCTTTTTTATTGTTGCCTGAACCCTGGTCACGAAATTTCTGGGATAGCCTCAGTTTAGGGGCAGATCTAATGGCGGAACTTTGTCACATTAAGCACCTTGAATATCTTTATAGTGTGGATATGCACAAAGGAATGAGAAAAAGCAGGTGTGCTTTTGTTAGAAAAATCCTTAGGTACTGCACGTGCAAGTCAGAGGATTACGAGAATTGGTTTCAGAAAAAGAACACTCTGCCGTCTATTGAGCTGACACCTGAATCTTTAAGGGCTGAAATCTTAACTTGGTGTGCATAAGTCAAAGACTTAAAGTTTCAGAGGAAAAAAAGAATAAATTCTCTCCCTTCTGCATTCAACTGGTTCATTTTAGACCACAGAGTTTATTAATATTCAGTAATATGTGTAGGCTTCAAAGGATAAAAATAGCCAAGCTGATTCATTTAGAAATAAGTTTCTGTACCAGTGGTCGGCATGTGGGATGGAAGTCACCACCTCTACTCGCTTTATTTGTTTTGTGAAAGGCTGCCTTCTTTTGGGCTCTGCTTCTCAGCATCTTACCTGCCTATTTCTTTTTCTGTTGCACTTCACCTCACCCCACAAAATAATAAAACAGGTTAAATATCTGTTCAATATCCCTTCTAACTGTAAAAGAAAATGGTCTCCTGTAAAAGATGTAAAATTCTCTGGTTATCCTTAGTGTTGCCATAATCTCCACACTATGGGGCCTCATATGGCCATTTAAATTTAAATTTGTTACAATACAATACAATACTTCAGTTCTTCAGTATTTCAAGGGCTCAGCAGTTGCCTGTGGCTCGTGAGCACCATAACAGACAACATAAAATATTACCATCTTTTCAGAAAGTTCTATTGGATAGCGCTGGTACAGATGGTAAATTGAGTAAAGACGCCATATGGAAAAGCATTTCTTTCTTCTTTTCTTTAGAAAACCATTTCAAATTCCAGTTGGCTGTAACTATCATTTTTAGGCCAGTTTAAGAATTCTAAATTGAGTATAACTAAAAAGATTTTGTTGTTGTTTTTGTTCTTTAATCGCTCATGTTTTTCAATCTGTGAAAAACATTCCTGGATAGACAACCAGAGAGTAATGATCCAAAAGTTACATAGTCCTGGGTCTAGTTCAGATGTTACCACTACTACCAGCAAAATGTCCTTCTTAATCTCTGAGTGTAGATTCTTTCCCATAAGATGAGACAGTTATGTTGCCTGCTGTGCTATTTTCATCATCGATAGGAAGGGATTGTGTTATCTCTACACTCAAACAGATTTAAACAGTGACTGGTACACGTAGGTGCTCAATACATGTTCATTGAGCTAAACAGTGAGGTGATCTACATGGATTCCCTTTGTAATTTTAACCTGTTCTTCAATATGTCAGCATGTAAGTAGATGGAGGATTTTATTCATCAAAATTTGAGAGAAGGTGCCCGTGTCGATATGAAACTTGGGGAATAGAAAAGATATCTAGAGAGGATGCTTAGAAAGTTTTAAGGAAATTACAACAGAGATCTAGTAAATTTTTGAAAGCTTTCTGAGTCAGAATGATCTGGTTTGAATGTCTTCACTGCACCTGGCACCAAAATAAGAGTAACCAGGCTTCATTTTACACTAGCGGCAATCATATGAGAGATTAAAAATAGATCATGTAAATTAGTTTCTTAGAATCCTTTAAGTCATAATCATCTTCTCTTTAACCATTTGTTCCTCACAACCTTCAGTACCTCAAAGTTTGTACTGCAGCCAGAGTTTGGGGAGAGCTTAGAGAGAGCACAAAGACCCCTCATCCTGTAGAAGCCATTTTTCCTTAATAGGTATCGTAAATAAAGCTGCATCTTTTTATGGACATTCACTGAACAAACTGCTGCAGACCCCTGACCAACATACACATCAAGAGTCAGATTTTTGTCAAGCAGCATCCAAATTAATAGGGAAGCAGACCAGCCAAGCAGATGTATGTGCAATAGAATTCCACCTGAAGGAACACAGAAGTTGGGCCGTATTGGCAGCTTGGTGGAAGGGTTGGGTTACTCTGGGAAGATTTTTCTGGAAAGAAAGACTGAACGTTCAAAACAGATTAGCACCCTGACAGATTGGGAATGGGTTTGAGGATCTTTGTGGCCAAAAGACTATGAGGATTCTATTGTCCCTTGCTTTTCTCTGTAAAGCCAGAGCCCAGATGTTCTGAGCTCCAGGGGCAAGCTAGCCAGTCACATGGCCCAGGCTCAGCTCTATTTTTACTTCACTGAAGGATGAAAGTCTGCTGTCTGCATTCACTCAGAACAGAAGAGCTGGCTTGGTGCTTTGCCGTTCATCGCATGCTATCTTCTCTTGGGTGGTTTCACATACACTCATATTCATAGGTCATATGTGCTGGCCTGTTCATTTGCATGTTTTACAAGTTCTATGTGTGACTCAACATCCCAGAGGAGGGACTTGAGGTGGTGAAACGGCCCTGGCTATTTCTTTTCCAACTCCGACTTTTACATCTTATCTAATTAAATGGGAGTTGTGTGTGTGTGGAGAGGTTTGGGAGGTCCTCCTCTTTTTTGGTCTGATAATACTTTTTCTGTTATTACTGATATTCTCAAAATGCACTCTAAAGAAGGTAGAAAATATACTCTTCCAAATATTGATTTGATTCAGTATGAAGAATGAATTAATATCATCCCAAATTCCTTCCCTGTCACTTTTTTTTTTCTCCTTTTTGGGATAATCACTTAGGATAGTAAGTCCAGATCTGGGCTCCTTCAAACTGTCACAAGCTCTTTTGCAGACAGCAAATAGTATTTCAAGCCTCTTCACCACTTCTTTTTTTTTAAAAAAAAAGATTTCATTTACTTATTAGAGAGAGAAAGAGAGAGAGAGAGAGTACAAGCAGGGGGAGCAGCAGAGGGAAAGGGAGAAGGGGGCTCTTTGCCAAGCAGGGAACCTCATGATCCTGGGATCATGACCCAAGCCAAAGGCAAACACTCAACTGACTGAACCGCCCAAGTGCCCCGAAGCCTCCTCACTTCTGTACTAGAACTTTGTACTTCCTTTGGGTCTTTAGGATACACAGCCTGATGGTGGCCATGAACACGTATGTGATAGGTCAGTCTTGAATCCTAAGCATTGCCTCACCCCTCTTTCCCAAAACACATACAAACACAGCTCATTCTGGGAGAGCATATGGTCCAGGCCAAGGACACGGGAGGAGCAAGGCGTCCAGAGGCCTAGGCTGGGGCTGCCAGCAACTAGCATGTGTGCTTAGCAAAGCTTCTTCTCCCCTTTGTTTTCCTCAACTGCAAAGTGATGGGGCTGGATTAGGTAATTGCTAAGGCTCTGCCAACATTGCCACTGCTTAAATCCACAAAGCCCAGAGAACACTAAGGCAAATAACAGTAGGGAGGACAGAACTCATAAAACAACTGCATCTGTATGATTGTAAGAAAATTCCAAGCAGCAGACTTTAGACTTCTCAGTTGATACTTCTCATCTGGTTTGGAAAGAAGCCAGGAAGTAAAAGATATCATAAGAAAACACTTGCTCAAAAGTGCTCCTTTTAATGAATTTCTTTAAAAAAATGTCCTAAGTGCTTTTCCAGAAATAAAAGATTTATTCTTTCCCACATCTCCTGATTCCAGGAAGTTTCTTGGTTCTCTATGCTGCTAAATATCTAATAATGTATTTGAGCTATTATGTGAGATTATGACTATTATAGAGTTATTTTCAGATATTCTTTTAGTTAAAAACCCTTAAGCATTCTTCACTATGATTTTTTAAATGCTAATTTTAGATTTGTGCTTGTGTGTGTGTGCATCCATGACTGTAGCTTACAGTGTACGTCAGCAGGAAAATTAATGCATTTCCCAAAAAAGTGAAATTCCAGAAATTTATCTATTGTGTAAATTAAGTTCACCAATATACTCTTTAGTCTCCTCCCCAAGCTCCACATTGAGTTTCTGTGTCACCTTGCTCCTTATCTTGTCATGTCCATCTGTTCCTCCTCTGCCCCTCAATGTATGCACCAACAGCTGTCAGCCCACTTTTTGGCCCCTGGTCCTGACAGGATTCCTATAGAATCTTAGGTCTTGGGGCACCTGGGTGGCTCAGTGGTTGTGCGTCTGCCTTTGGCTCAGGTTGTGATCCTGGAATCCCGGGATCGAGTCCTGCATCGGGCTCCTTGCAGGGAGCCTGCTTCTCCCTCTGCCTGTGTCTCTGCCTCTCTCTCTGGGTTTCTCATGAGTAAGTAAATAAAATCTTTTTTTTTAAAAAAAAAAGAATCTTAGGTCTTTATACATAACTTTTCATACATTCAGTTAATCCAAAGAACATTTTCTACGCCTGATACTTTGTTAAGTAGTGAAGATGCAGCAGTAAATGAGAGATAAGGGCACTGCTCAAGTTCCCCCACAGTGTTGTGGGAGAAGTGAACATGAAGCCAATAGGACCTAATACTTTGTTACCATTCAAGCTACACAGAAGAAGTCAGGGTACCCTAGGAGCACAGACTGGGAACTGACTAGCGGGTGAATATACGGGAAGACTGTCCAAGAAGAGATGCCAGAGGGAATGACATTTCCTTAGGCTTAGAGGAGGACGAGGAGTTGTTCAGTGAGGGTAGTGGTGTGGGCATGGGGTGGGGAGAATGAATCTCCCAAAGTCTCATATCAACAGCAAAATTAGCTCTAAGGCCTCCAGTTTCTAACCTCCATCAGCATCTCCACAAAGACTACAGCTCCTCAAGACACATGACAATCTTTCAGGCACAGAACACTGCTAATTTATATGCAAAAAAGACCCTCCAAGTGAATAGTACTTATCTACAGAGGTTGCTATTAGAAATGCTATTAATTTTCTGCTTTGTACCTTTCCACAGTCTCTACAATGATCAGATAACACTTTTATAACTTTTTAAATAATGAGGTTTATTTATTTTTAAGAAGTAGGAGCAATGGGAAAATGATGTGTACAGTGTGTGGTTGATTTAGAACAAAAAGACCTCTTGCATGTAAGTTGGTTGGCATAGTCCTTGGGACAGCTGAGGCTTCAAATGTTTGTTCCTTTTTCTCTTATTTATCTCCTAATTCCCAGTACTGGGCATGGTGCCTCACATATTGCTCAATAAATATTTGTTGAATGAATGCATAAGCAAAACCTCCAGCTAGAATTGTGGGTATTGATTATGAGGATGCTGACCATAGTAGTTAGCAACTGTAAGAAAACGGAAAAAAGGACAAATATTTTAGAAGCAGCAGCTCTTATTCATCCTACCAGTGACATGCAATTAAGAAAGTCCAGCTGACCTTCTGAGGTCAAACTTTTGATCTTGCCCTAATTATTCCCTGGCCCTTTACTACTGAAGTCAGTAGACACAGACAATTGTGATATTTGAATACTTATAAAGCAATTAACAGGAAGAATATTGTCTTTTATGAAAAGACTCCTGATCATAATGTTTGCATTACAAACTGAAACCTAACAGACTAAGCCCTGGCTGGTTGGCTTGTATACCAGTTATACATGGTATATGTATAATATGGTATAACCATATTATATGGTTATACCATAAAATATGGTATAACTATCATATTTTTCACAAAGGCTATGGAAAATCATAATTTCAGGGTTTCATACCTAATATCATTCAAGATGAGTTAGTTTTAGCAAAATGCATCTTCTTGGCTCTAGGGACTGCAGCCCATCTTTTTTGGCATCAAAGGAGGGGAACATAAAGGCCAGATGGAATCCCAAAGCTTTCACCTGCCTTTGGTCCTGAGTTAACACAGGCTTTCATCAGAAGTACATAAATCCTTTTATATGATGATAACAAGAGTTGGTAGTATGATCAATGAGTTGCTTCACTGTAGAGGAGGAAACTTCAGCTTGCTTCTTTCCTTCCTGGCTCCTTTCCTCCTGCTCTGTGAGAATGAAATGAAATCTTACAACATCTCCAAGGATTTCTTTTGTGCTCCATCTGGTGTACCTCCTCTCAGGTTACCAACTGTCTAACAGACATTCCACTTCCATGGAAGACGTTCCATAGAGCAATTCATGACTTCCTCCTATTCTCACTTCTAGATGTCCATATGCAAATGGACGTTTTATCATGACCTGAACACCTCTCTAACTCACCCTATGTCATCTTTCCCAGAGAGATGGAATTAAAAAAATCAATTTTATTTTTTAAGGTTTGAACATGCCCTCTTATAGGACTATCAGCATCTGCAGTCCTGATTAACTCCACATGTAGTTTTTAGGTCTTCTTGTTGAAAGGAGAATAATTCAAAATAACAGCTAATATTTTAAAAGCTCTTCCCCTCTAAACAATATTGTGGGTAGGAGAAAATTTACTAACTGTATAGACTTAGTTTGGAAACCCCCCGATATCCTAGAAGATGGGTCAATTTTCTTAGTTCTAGAATATGTCAGATTTGTTTTTTGACTCTCTATGTGGCCACAAAAAATTAAATGTTTATGAAAAACTATGAAAAATACCTACTTCTGTAAGGAATCCCACCAGAATGAAGGCTTGACTTAATGGCTAGGTTAGAGTTAATAATGTAGAAATCTGGTGTCCAGTCATGGAATTTACAACAACCTTTAACATTTTAACATTTCTGAGCCTAACTTTTGCCCATATGTTGAAAGGAAGAAAAGTAAAAGCCTCCTGCCAGTCCCAGAGTCTTGATGAAATATTCTGTAGCTTCAATTTAAAGATACGTTTTCTCTGTTTCTTGATCAACATCAGAGTTGATGTTCAAACATTCAAACATATGATTTTAAAGCAAAGTGAAATACTGAAGTTATCTGTCTTTAAATTGCTATTGCAAAATATGATTGCTTAATTTATAATTCATGACTAGAAGTTGATACGAATCTTGCAAACCACAGTGAGATCATTCTAGATGAAAACATGTGGCAATTATGAGCTCTTCTATTATCTGTCACTATCTCACAAGCCACTTTGTATGGCCTTGCTCTAAGATATACAAGTGTACATAATTTGAGAAGAAAAGATCATTTGGAGCACAGGAAAAATAAAGTCAAACATAACTGCTATCTTTGATATTGAAGAGATGTCCTGCCAGATTCTTTAAAATATTTTGTGTCTTCTCATCTACCTCCTCCATTCTCTCCAGGACCCAAAAACATTTTCCGTAGAGTGACAAAAACCCTCCAATCTATATTTAAAGCTTCCTCCGTTAAAAATAATGAGAAATATCTGAGGGAGAATAAATGAAATGACAGTACTTGAAGCAGCAGTTGCTAATTCCAAACACAAAGGCTGGCAGGTCATACAGGGCATCTGTCTGCCATGTAGACAAGAGAATTGGACCAGGAAGTTCAGAACGAAAGGCCGCCATCTTTTCACTTTTGGCACTTTTATAAATGAATTGTATCCTCCATCTTCTCCATGAACTCAGGGCTAATGCTGAACTCCCCAACTTGACAGTTGACCCAAGGAAAATATGAACTAATTTTCAATTGTGGATGGGCTCTTGGGACTCTGCCTTTTCAGGTTCTTCTTTTGTCTAAGTTCCCCATGCAGTACAAAGAATTGTAACCAAGGCAAATTTCCTGTGGGCTCCAATGTCTTGCCCACCACAGGGCAAGGGTACCTACTTTTCAAACATTTGCATTATGCCACTTTGCTTTATGAAACACCTCCATTTGTACCTGTTCTGCTAACTGAATGAAATCCAAAGAGGTTTATTGTTTTTACCAAAAAAAAAAAAAAAAAAAAGGAAAGCAAAAATAGAGTTCAGTGTTTGTGTTGCAATGAGCTGGTGTAAGGACAGCATGCAACCTGAACAGTACCAGTGACCCCACCAAATTCCTATCCCAGGAACTACTCTCAGCATCTCAGCATCAAGCCACCAGGTTTGAACTGTGTCTGTGAGCATCTCTGCTTATCTTGATATCTTGTGTATCTGTTGGCAAGTTTTGTCCTACAGTAGCAGAAAAGCCTAAAAGAGGTTATTTTGGGGGTCTAAGAATGCTTTAAAAAATTTCCATGTAAAGTGAGGGTAATTCTTTCTTTCCTTTATGCCAACTTTTCCCAGGAACACTCTCCTTCCAGATGGCAGCAGAGGGAACGAGTGGACACCTGACCTGAGGTTGCAGCATGTTCTTTCAAATATTTTTGCTAAAAAAGTCTCATTCTATTTCTCCGGAAGTCACTACGTAAGACTGATCAGATTAGTGTTTCCAGCTGCCAACCCCTTCTAAGGAGTCAAAAGATTATCAAGAAAAGTGTGACTTCTTCATTGGTTTCTTGTATTTTCCTGTCTTTGAACTTGAGGAAAGCTGACTTTGGATGATCACAAAATCAACCAATCAACTAAAACCAGAGTCCCTAACAGGAAATTCTGCATTTCTCTCAAAGCAAGTAAAAAGCTAATTGGGCAAAAACAATGAAAAGTTATGGATAACTCACTACAGGTCAGACTTTCAAAGGTAAATGTAACAATTAACCTTTGGCCATCAGTTCTTGGAGATTTTCAGAAGAGGTAGTTATACTCCTAAAAGTCTATACACTTGCCTTTTATTTTTTTACAATTTTTGTCAGTTCTGGTCACTTTGACTAAACCTGTTCCTACTGCCAAGTGTTCACATTGCCCACTATTAAAAAGGCAGTGCTTTTCACACTGTGCACTATGGAGCCCAAGAGGTCTGAGAAAGTGCTTTAGGGGCTATAATGGGGTGGAGGCAGGGTAGGCCCTGAGTGTGTCAGGAATCAGATTTCCTTGTTCCTATGACCTGAATATTTATTTGTTTGTTTTAAACAAAGGACCTCTGTATAAAACTTTGTTTTGAGAGAAGAGTTCTTTGAAATGAGTTGGAAGATTTCTGAGCTGAATATCCAAAAAATCTATATATACTTGAACACAAAACATGAAATCCTAAAACATACAGTAACAGAAGGATGCTGGTGAGATTCTTAATGGATGAATACACAAAGTATAAATCCTTATTTTTTATGATTAGCTTTAAGAGATTTAAAATTGTTGTGACAGACTGATGAAAAATTTTTGAATGCTGCTCTCAATTTCTGTATAATTCTGTTCTGGACTGATAAGAAAAAGTCAGCAGTGATTACAAACACATTCTGAATAGTGCTGGGTCAGAAGATCTGGAATTGATGGGAGTTTGATTATTCAAAATTATATATACAACTGTCCTTGAACCTACAAATGTGGCCACAAATGAGCACCTGAAGGAGAGGTGAAAGGATTCTTCACTCTCTATACTTTATCTTATCTAGAGAAAAATATAAGGGAAATTTTGTCCAACAGTAGTCATCCTATGTTTTATGCAAAAGAAATATCCCAATCAAAAAGGCCATAAAGGAGGTCATATGCACATTCATCAGAAAACTCTAAAGATTTAACTGAAGTTGAGATAATGAAAGATTTTGTTTCCTCCTCTGTAGAATGGGAGGTTATATTAATGTTTGTGAATGTTTTGTGCTTTTGCCTTGAAAGCCTACTCCATACCTGGATATTGTCATGAACCAGAGAAATCTCTCTGGTGGAAGCACTTGGCCTGCTTCTTTGATGCTTATTATTACTCACAATCCTTAGATTTCTTCTTTTTTTCCTGCTGGCATTTTTTTAGAATGCCAATAGAGAGAGCCACAAGTGTTGAGTGTCATACTTTGTCAGGAGGTGCCATTGACTAATGTGTGTGGAACATACCCCTCAGTTAGACACTTTGGGTCATGCACAATGGGCAGTTTGGTAATTAACACTTCAGAAGTTCAAAGCTATTTGGGCAAAAATGTTTATTTTTGGCTTCTGGCAGTCTTGGTTGCTGAGCAGCAGGTTATAGTGGGCACGTTTAGAAAGTATATTTTGGGAGCTTTCTACAGTGAATGATCTGAATGGTTCTAGCAGAAATTCTTTGTGAACTACAGTTTATCTCTTAAGACTTGTCCATTTAGAAGTAAAAGCAGATTTGTAGAGGCCACATCCTGCCTTCTAGATAGAGATAATCAACTTCTATCAGAAAAAAAGCTCCTTTCATACTACACATAAATAGGTGATAAGAATAATTAGTAGTACACTCGTTTTTTTTTTGTTTTTTTTTTTTTGGTTACTTGTTTCCTCCCACTGTAGCATGTATTATAATGCTTTTACTGAAATAGAAAATTTCTGAGTGTCCTCTTCAATGTTACATGAAGACATATTTCACAAGCAGGCCAAAGAAGGAAGGAATTGGGGTCATCTGGGTGGCTCAGTCAGTTACGCGTCTGACTCCTGATTTTGGCTCAGGTCATGATCTCAGGGTCGTGGGATAAAGCCTCATGTCGAGCCCCACATTACGTTCTGTGCTGGGCGTGGAGACTGCTTAAGATTCTCTCTCTCTCCCTCTGCCCCTCTTTCACTTTGCTCTCTCTAAACAAACAAACAAACAAACAAACAAACAAACAAAAATGAGTAGGAACTAGAATAGAATCACAGGCTAGTTTCTTAAATAGATATACACCAGCCAGGCTGAGATTCCACCAGCATTGATCAGCACGGCCCTTTTGGTGGCTTGTAGCTAGCATCTGCTCTGATTGGCTGCTGTTTGCGTCATTTCAGTTGTTCAGGGTTTTGAATACCAGCTCTGGGTGCCAATTCCTTTTTTTTTTTTTTTAATTTTTTTTAATTGGAGTTCAATTTGCCAACATATAGCATAATACCCAATGCTCATCCCCTCAAGTGCCCCCCTCAGTGCCCGTCACCCAGTCATCCCAACCCCCCACCCACCTCCCTTTCCACCACCCCTTGTTCGTTTCCCAAAGTTAGGAGTCTCTCATGTTCTGTCTCCCTCTCTGATATTTCCCACTCATTTTTTCTCCTTTCCCCTTTATTCCCTTTCACTATTTTTTATATTCCCCAAATGAATGAGACCATATAATGTTTGTCCTTCTCTGATTGACTTATTTCACTCAGCATAATACCCTCCAGTTCCATCCACATCGAAGCAAATGGTGGGTATTTGTCATTTCTAATGGCTGAGGAATATTCCATTGTATACATAGACCACAGCTTCTTTATCCATTCATCTTTTGATGGACACCGAGGCTCCTTCCACAGTTTGGCTATTGCTGCTAGAAACATCGGGGTGCAGGTGTCCCGGTGTTTCACTGCATCTGTATCTTTGGGGTAAATCCCCAGCGGTGCGATTGCTGGGTCATAGGGCAGATCTATTTTTAACTCTTTGAGGAACCTCCACACAGTTTTCCAGAGTGGCTGCACCAGTTCACATTCCCACCAACAGTGCAGGAGGGTTCCCCTTTCTTCACATCCTCTCCAACATTTGTTGTTTCCTGTCTTGTTAATTTTTCTGGGTGCCAGTTATCTGAGAGCTAAACTGGTAAAGTAACACAAAAACACTTGTAGTCTTCAGATAATTTTCAGAAATACCCAGAAGAGTTCCCATAATGTGGGCATAAGAGCACCCAAATGCAAGGTGCAGACAGAGGAAAGCAGGCCTGGAATGTGACTGAACCTAAGAAAGCCTACACCTAGATAATTATATTTGTAAATAGTGGCTAAATGGGAATGAGATAGTGTTTGTCCAGGGCCCCAGCTAAGAGTGTGACTTCAGCTATGTCTCTCTGAAGTTCATGCAGGACATAGGCATCAGGCACCAAGAGAACATGCTTGCTTCTATGAACTTTTATCCCAAATTCCAATGGGGTGGCCTGGTGAAGCAGGCTGAGGGTGCAGAGACCTCCCTGTGATACATTTAAGGAAGGCCTACTTTTCTCATTTTCTTTTGGGCTCAGACCAAAGGCTCTGTCTTCTCAATTGTACCACACTGATGGTAAGAAAAAGCAGTGCAAAATCCTGCTGAGGACAATGGAGGCACAGCCTTCCTAGGGGCCACAGGATGCTAGTCCATCTACACTGCCCACCCTGTGCTCTCCACGGTTAGGAGCTGCTTCCGATCATCTACCTCATAGGTAGATGAGGAAAGACAGACTCCCAAGAAAGAAAATAATGGGGAAAAGGGACCACACCCTTAGTCTAGTGGCTCAATAAAAGTCTTTCTGGACGCGTCCAGATATGTGCGCCCCAGGGTGCGCAGTGGTGGGAAGGAGGGGGCATGAAACTGGAGGCCTGGAGCTCCCCCTGGCGGCTAATTGTAGTCTGCCCTGACGGAGAAAGGAACGTGGTATTAGAAGGTCGGTGGCTGGTAAGGCCTAAAATACGAGTAAATCAGCTGTATTTTGTCTGCCTTTTCCAGGAAAGTGAGAGATACTAAATTTAGTGACGAGAGCTGGGTATGTAAAAGGAAGGAAACATAGGCCCAGAATCCTTTATGAACACTTCCAAAATCCCAAACACTGAAAATGGAAGCTGTCTTCTATTTCATTTGGCAACAAAATGTGATCTGAATTGCTATGAAGCAATTTATAGTCTTCATTTATCTCAGTGTGACTGTTTCTATTTATTTATTTTTGTTACAGATTTACTCACGTGTTTGATCACGAGATGCTACCCTAACCTACCAGGGGTGTTGCAATGTACATTATATGAACTGTTTGCTTCTCTAAAATCTTAAAAATTATGAAATCTGAAATATAGCTGGCCCCATCAGCTAAGGGACCGTGGGCCTGTGTATCATAACACTTGATATTGTGTGGGTCTTGCTCCAAACTTAGCCACTCACACACCATGTGACTTTGAACAAGTGACTTACTGGCTCTAAGGTTTGGTTTCTTTTTTAGTAAGATGAGGATATTACTAGTTTAGGTATTAAATGAAGTCATGTACAGTGTTCAGAACAGGGCCAGGAAATGGTAAACATCTAATAATATTAGTGTTTATTATCTTACTTGATCTGAAAGAGGGCATACTTCATCTTTCTTTGATTCATAATCACCAAGAAGTCATCTGCCTACCAGCTACCAGGCTCTGTTCATCTAATCTCAACCCCTTGAATATCTAAAAAAAAAAGAAAAAAAGAGAGAGAGAGAGAGAGAGGGAGATCAAATCAAATAGAAATTAGAGATAGACTCATTTCTGAGATATACCTATATATCTACAACCTTCCTGGTTGTAAGCAGATTTTATAAAATTATAGTGTTCATGCCAAAAAAATCATTATTCATAGAGTTTTGGGTTTATTTCTGGGTTTTGTATCCTGTTCCATTGATCTATATTCCTGTTTTTGTGCCAGTACCATACAGTCTTGATGACTATAGCTTTTAACACAGCTCGAAGTCCAGAGTTGTGATGCCTCTAGCTTTGCTTTTCTTTTTCAAGACTGCTTTGGCTTGTTGGGGTATTTTGTGGTTCTACATAAATTTTAGGATTGTTTGTTCTAGCTCTTGTGAAAAATACTAGTGATATTTTGATAGGGCTTGCATTAAATGTGGAGATGGCTTTGGGACCCCAATGTTTATAGCAGCATTATCAACAGTAGCCAAATTATGGAAAGAGCCCAAATGTCCACACCAACTGATGAATAGATGAAGAAGTTGTTGTTTCAAAAATGTTTGCATGGAACACAAGTTCTGTGAGAGATTCTGTGAATAAAAGCTTTTCCTCAAATTATTTTAAAATAAAACCCTTCTTTCAGGGAATATTTATTAACATCCTCAGAATTAATGTTAGATGGAGTGCCTTTGGGAAATAGTGCTCTAGAGAGTGTCAGCTTCTGGTATATTTTCTGGAAGGCTAGTTCTTGGCTACTGAGCATTCTAAGGATGTTAAAATTAAATTTTTAAAAATAAAATCATCACTGTCATACAGATTCAAAATGAACATGTCAAGATTTTATTTATTTTACTTTGTTTAAAGATTTTATTTTTTTATTCACGAGGGACACCAAGAGAGGAGCAGAGACATAGACAGAAAGAGAAGCAGGCTCTCTGAGGGAAGCCGAATGCAGAACTCAATCCCAGAACCCTGGGATCACAACCTGAACCAAAAGCTCACGCTCAACCACTGAGCCACCCAGGTGCCCCCACATTTCAAGATTTTAATTAATGAAGGAATCAATATGATGTTAAAACTGATTTAAAGGAGATTCTGAAGAACAGATACATACATAGAGAAGCAGCAGTGCTGAAATAAATTTACTAATTGATGTAGAACTGTTTAATATTAATACAGCAAAAGATAGAGTTTAGAATTATCTTTCCTGTAGGGCAGAAATAAATTATATATTTATTAGACAAACTTATTTGTATGTCTATAAAGAAGAATTATTTGCATTGCCCTCAATTTCTTCAGTTTACAGAGTTGTGAAAGAACCTTGTCAGAGACAAAGAGGACATCCATGTAGTATCAGATACTCCCAGAGTGTCCACTCAGTAGATAACAATGAGCATTCCATTGAAAGAACACTGTGGTAGGCAGAGGGATGCTCCCCCGCCACCATGTCCACATCCTAATTCCAGAACCTGTGAATATGTTATGTCACATGAGAAAGGGGTATTAAGATTGCAGACAGAATTGTTTGCTAATCAGATGGCTCTAGAATAAGGACGTTGTCCTCAGTTATCCAGGTGGGCCCAAGATAACTACAAGGTCCTTTAAAGTTAAAAAGGGAGTCAGATGAATAGGTCATAGTCAGAGGTTTGAAGATACTGCACCGTTGCCTTTAAAATTGGAGGAACAGTCCCCACTAGCCAAGAAATGCAGGTGGCTGCCAGAAGCTGGAAAAGGCAAGGGAACATGTTCTCCGCTCGGTCCTCCAGAAGCAATGTAACCCTGTTGACACTTGGATTTTGCCCCATTTCAGACTTTGGACTTCCCTAAGTATACAATGATAATTTATTTTATTTTATTTTTTTGAAATTTTGTGTTGTAATGGTAAGAGAAAACCAATGGGGACATCTAATAATTTCTGTCCCTTTCTAAGTCTTTTACAAAGTTTTGTTGAAATATCAGATTTTGTAATAAATAAACCCCATAAATGCTTCCTTCAATGCTGACACTTTATTATACATAATGGTCCATGGTGATATAGATGAGAGTATATATATATATATATATATATATATATATATATATATCTCAAATAGGAAAATGACAAGTACAGTGTAAAGAAGTAATTCAAATTATTTGGATTACATTATGAAGAATCTGGAAGTTTTTTAAGGCTCTTAATGGAAATGAAAGTTCATTACTTTTGTTTTGAATCAATAAACACCAATCATACTACAAAGGCCTGCTGAACTGCAACCTGTTGAGGGCTGAGCCAGGCCTGGTGCTTCATGCTTTTCACCTAGACCAGGTACCCCCCACATAGTCCTGCTCTGAATTCAATACCCTCTGCCTACAACCTGATGAGTTTTTGTAGTAAGGCAAATACCATATTTCAGAAGCATATGAGTTTTTCACCAAAACAGATTTAAGTCAATGTGAACTCTCAAGAACTCACTTTGCAAATAGATAAGGAGTTGTCTTATCTGTTGTTTGCAGAAGATCTTTCTTCCAGCTGGCTTTATGGAGAGAACGTGTAGCAGCAGGGTGATTTGTAAATTAGTAGTGGAATGTGCCCCTATCAGTTCCATTCTCCACCCCTGGGAGATTTATTTGGAAATGGTTGTTCTGGATACAAGCTACCTCAAAGATAATAACTCAGAATCCAGAGTACTGAATTCAAAGGAAATTGTCTAAGGGCCTGCTCCACCTCCATCCCCCCCACTCTCCCCCCCCCCCGCCCCCCCCCAAGAGACACTGACAAGCTGCAAGAGAAGGCTGACAAAGAAAAAATGCTTTAAAATGCAAAAATGGAGAGGGAAGTGGTGGTGGTGGTGGTGATTGTTTGTGTGTGTGTGTGTGTGTGTGTGTGGTAATGGGGGTGGGGTAGGGTGAAAGAGTTACTAGGTAGGTCTCCCTGCAAAGTGCAGTGGATAAAGCAATACCATTGCCTTAAATGAATTTTACTGAGCACCGCCCTAGAATTACAGGGCTATGTGGACAATAAGGCAGCTAGGCTCAAAAGGGAGCGAAGATTCTCCAACTTGCCACCTTCAATTTATCTTCAAGTTTAGCAATTATGGGACTTTGTAATTTCCTTGTGGCTCCAGAGAGCGTTGGATGTTAGCTGGTAGTAGTCATTTGTCAACTCTGAGAGTTCATCTGGCCAACCAAGGGGACAGAGAGACACCAAGGGATGCTCATTAATTTCTATCTGTGGTAAGAGGCATACGTGGCTACAGCTTCCTAGAATCAACTGAACTACAGATCTTCTTTGAAAGAGAATGGTTGTCAGAGACCAGCCAATTTTTACCTACCCAATCTCAGGAGCAGGCTGTGTGAAATTGGAGAGCCTGTGAACAGAGAATATAGGAGAGATACTAGAAGGTAAGATACCCCTTTTGGTTCTCCTCAGAATAGTCAATGCCAAACTGGCTCAGAGAAGAAGAGAAAGATGCATGTATGTGAACTGGACTGTTGATGAGGAAATTTTGAATTTGACTGGATGAGAAGAAGTCTCTGAAAGTGACTGGATTCATTTCTGCCATCATCACAAATGGGGACTTAGAATCACAAGACTCATGTGAAGTTATGAAACAAACTATGTTTTTAGATTCATGAGTTAGGTGGACAGTTGGAACAGGGAAACACCATACCAGTTTCAACAGAATGGAGAAAGTAATCCAAGAGAGAAGTCAGGAGGAAAAGTTATCCCAAGCAACTGAAGGGAATTGAAGCCAAAGTCAAGAAGTTGATGTGTAGAAAAAGTGACTCAGAGAATGGGGTGAGTGAGTCTTCTGAAAAAAGTAGCAGCAATTGACTCTCTCTTCAAACCCACCAACTACTGACTGTTTTGCTGATCTCTTTGGGAATTAATTATACAGGAGCCAAAGAAATCTGGAATGTATCACTGGTGATTTTGAAGTCCAGGCTACAAACTGAAGCATTTGGAGAATTTGGACAAGAAAAAAGGCATGGGGGAAGTGAACCATTGGCCACAGAAATGGTTTTAAAATGTTTTAGACCACGGCTTCTCATGCCAGAACATCTGAGCCTTGGCAAGGGATGAAGTGCAGCCCATGAAAAAATGAAAACTGTGTTTGACAGGAGAATTTCTAACCTGTTCCAAAGGGATTTAATCTGAAATACGAACGAGAGTGAGAAAAGGAAAAGCATAGATAAAGCTCTAAAAGTTTGGTGATTAACTAACAAGACATCAGAGGAACCATAGCAAAGTGTAAATACCAGGGAAGAGAATCAACAAGTGAATTTATGGTCCTGCCTTACCACGTATCCCAGTACATACAGACTGGGTGCAAACCAGTAGAACTTGAAATCCAGCACGAGGTGATCAATGCCATTTCATGACCGTCACTGTGAAGAGATAATGGGATAGGGCTTCTGTCTGTAATGGGTGCTATGGAGTGTGGTAACTCGACTGCTTCAGCTGGTACAGCCATGTGACAGCTCTCAATCAGACTGCTATATATTTGTTGAGAACCCAGAAATTGGGATTTGGGGTATATATCTCAGAGTCTTACACAGGTCCATAAAGATTTATTGTAGCTATTTTCGTGGTGATAGGGAACTGGAGGCAATCAGGGTGTGCACTGGAAGAAAATGAAATGTGGTAAATGAAAGCATGGAGCGTTATGCAGCAGTCAGAGCAGAGTGGAGATAGATATAGCAACATGTATAGAACTAAAAATATGCTGCTGAGTGAAAAACAGAAACAGGATGAGATACAGAACACAATATCAATTATGTATTAAAAAACACGTGCACATGGAAAACTCATACACATTTTGAAATTATTTTATAAACATATTTCAAAATATAATTTGAACACTTGTACATGTACAAACACACACACATATTTGTTTAACATGTGAAAGTAATTACCTATGAGGGGTGGTTGGGGTATGGTGATGAAAAAAACTTGAACAGACTAATATTATGTCATGAACAAATGAGTTCAAATTATAGGGGATGAAAGGGACGGCGGGGAGAGAGAGAAGGCACAGAGGGAGAAGTCTAATAAAGCAAAGCAATAGTTTCTCTGCAGACCAAGGACTGAATGATTCTCTTGTAGAGAATCCATGTCTGTATTTTCATTCATGACCAAATGCTGTCTTATGTTTTATCAAAAACCAGAATAAAGTTGTAAAGAGACGAATACTCATTAACTTTCTATGACACAAATCTGGGATAAGTTATTACTCATCTGGATAGTGGAAATCAGAGATACCATCTCAGGAGGAGCTAGAGAGACAGTGGCACCCAAGCCCAGTGCCACTGTCTTCCTCGGATGGTGATGTGTAAGATACTTTTTTTGGAGACAAAGAACCTGGGGCAAGATGCCTGACTTCTAGGGGAAAAGTGTGGCATCCCTGGGTCTATGGGCCATGACTGATTCAGTGTTTGCTGTGATGTAAGATGCTCAGGAAGAGTCACCCATGGGATCTGTGATGTACTGACACCCCTTACATTTTCTTTTTCTGGGAAATATAAAGAATTAACATGATATTATTATCATTAGGTCTTTTTCTAAATCAAAATTATTAATAAGTAGCCTTAAAAAACTCTTATTGTGGGCCTAGTATTACAAAGTCTTCACATCCATTACCTTTAACACTCTAACGACCCTGTGAAGTTAGGGACCATGATCATCCAAGGTCACACCAGACTTCATACATGAACTACCTGATTCCACAATCTATCCTTTTAATCATTACACTGCAGGTGTCTGAGAATGGAGCTGCATTTTGCACCAAGGAAAGAGAACATGTAATAATGGCAGATTCCTGATTAAAAGGTCATTTTGGCTTAAAAACTCTGTTCACTTGTTTTTTTGTATGTTTGAAAGAGAAAGAGAAACCTGCTCCCAGGATTACAGATGAGACGGGGGAGTCCTCATGGAATGGCGCTTGGCTGCAGGTGGCACACCTCCTTTTGCAGTCTGCCTCGGGTCACTGGGGAAGCAGTGTTGGGCCTTTGGAGGAACGAAGAAGCCTGCTTTCAGGCAGAGGGCAGGAGGCCACGTGAGTAATATCTGGGGCTGGGCTTGGCACTACACTTGATGGGTAATAAAGGCCATGTAAAACCTTATGGTTTTCCTCTTAGTATGCTGAAATTTCCATTTCATTATAATCCAAAGAATAAAGTATGATCTTGCCTGGGGAGAGGACACGCTTAATTTTTGCCTTAAAAACACTGCTTCTTCAGCTGTCTTATTTTTAAAAGCTATGCCACATTTCTTCACTCAGAAAATTTCAATCCTTCAGTATTATATCTCTACCTGCCATCTCTTCCCTATTTTTCTCTTTTGTAGTTTGCTGGGTTGTATACTTAGCTGACATCCTTACTACATTTCAAGTTTGTTGAGAAAAAGTGTTTGTTTTCCTTACCTTCTCCACCCCTCATTTGCCAATGTAGGACAGTATCTTGCATGGGTATTTGGCGAGTTGGTTTCTGTATGTACATAGCTATTTATTAGCTGTGGTTACTGATTTGGTTCTTACTGAAAACACCTAGCAGAAAGCCATTGCCTCTTGTTATCAACTGGTATGATTTTATAAGTCTGTCTGACCTTTTCTTCCACTCCCTGGAAAATATAACAGAAAAAGTTTCTTGCATAAACCTGGAAAAGAGTCCTCCTGCTGTGACTTATCCACTACTCAGAATGTCTCACTTTCCCCTTTCCTCCTCTTTCCCCATCCTCGCCCTCTTTTCTTCATTTACTGTATGCTTCCGGTGGTTTTTTTTTTTTCCCAAAGAAATAGAAGCTTGCATAAAATGAACAAAATATAATGATTAACTTCAGTAAGATGTAGGCTATCAACAACTTTAATAAGATGTAGGTTTTTATATTAATTTATTGGCTACATTAATTTTTTTCAACCCAATGACTTGAATTTGATTGACTTCTTTTGGCACAGAAATGTAATGTGACCGTCTTTTACTTAGGGCATGGGTTGGGTAGGGTGGAGCTAAGTGTGGTTGGGGAGCCAACCTTGGCTTCTGAGTTTGGTTCAGTGCCAGTTGGTGGAAACTTGAGAGTTTCTAGTCCTTTTCAATATGATTACATAGTGGGGAGAAAAATGTTCAAACTAGGCAGCTGAAAAATAATTTCCCTCAAACCATATAATAAAAACTCAAGAAGCATTTTTACTTTATTTGGCTGTCATAAAGAAGGGAAAATAAGGGATATTTAAAGATTTGTAATGCACCCACAGAAGCCAACTGCAATTTACATGATACTTACAAAAGGTATGCATTTTTTTTTTTTGTACAGAGTGGTATGAACTAACCTGTTTTGCCATAAAAAAAAATACTAGTGCTTCAAGTGGGATGGGTAGACAATGGCATTTATTAATCAACTTTGCAACATGTCTTCACAGTAAGCCAGGATTTTCTTTGAGACTATTAGCAGTAAATGAATGGCAGTCTTTACTCACTACCTCTCCTGTTTCTGAAGCTTTGCTCTCTATGACATTTATCCAGATTCTTTACTTCTCCATCTTCCAGAAATGCATTTCTGTCTTCCTTGCACTTCTGGCCATACATATCGCAGATGTTCATCTTCCTGGAATATAATTAAGGCTGGACAGTTTCATGGAACATTCTCATTATCCCAGCCTCATTCCTACCCTGCATATGCTCAACATTCTCACGGATCATTGCAAAATGTTTATTGCTGTTTAGTGTTATCTGATGAATATGTCCATCCAGGAAACATGATATCTCATGTTTTATTGCACTAACTTTTTATTCTGGGAGTCCTATCTAGGGTGATAGGATTAACCTTGAAAAAATTGTACTGATGGTCTATTTTTGTCTCCAATACAGTCCAGAATATTCTATAAGTCTCTGCAAGTTTCTCTGAAGCTTTTGCTGTGTTTTCTAAGATCTATATTCCTCAAGCAGATTCCACATTGTTTCTCTGTTCTTCTCAGACCTCTTCTTTGGCCTGGGAGCATTATATCCCAGGTTTGGCCATATGTTGAGTTCTGGTCAACAGAATCTGAGTGAAAGGAACATGGTCACCTCTAGCCTGGCCTCTCAACACCTCTTTTAAGCCAGTGTTCTCAACCAGGGAGGGTGTGGTTTTCCCTGCAGAAGTTTTGGTAATGTCTGAAAACATTTTGGTTGTGGCAACTGGGAGAATGCTACTGGCATCTAGTGGGTGGAGCCAGAAATACTGCTAAATATCTTACAATGCACAAAACAGCAAAGAATCATCCAGCTGAATATGTCAGCAATGCTGAAATGAGGAAACCCTGTTTTAAACTTTTTCTTACTCTGCCTCCTACCTAGATGCAGGAGACCCATATGAAGATTCAGAGAATGTAAAGTTGCCCAAGCCTCCAGCCTGAAGGAGACTGACCTTCACTGAACAATTGGTTGGCTCACAACTTGAGGAAGGAATAAAGCTTTTACCATATTATGTCTCAGAGATGTAAAGGCTATAAAGCTGTTAGATTTTCATAAATATAATGGTTAACCAATTAGGTAGACACGCTACTAAGTGTTTTCAAGTACAAACTCACTCAGTCCACACAAAAGCCTAATGAGGTAGGTACTATTATTATTTTTATTTAATAATAAGGGAAATTAAGTCAAAGTAAGATTAACTAACTTGTCCAAGATTTTTAGCTTAAATTAGTCAAAAATTTCTATCTTTGGACTCATTCCTATAAAGGACTCCTCAAAAGTTTGATAATAGCCAAAGTGGGAGACTAAAGATGCAGATTTCTCTAGGTTGTAAGCCTTCTCCAGATAGCATTGTTCAATAGAATTTTCTACAGTGATGGAAATGTTCTGTGTGTGGTCTAGTATGGTAGCCATTAGCCACATGTAGCTAGTGGAGATTTAAAATCTAGCCGGATTGACTGGCTAGAATGACTGAGAAACCGAAGTTTAGATTTGACTTGATTTTAATTAACTTAAATTTAAGTGACTTTTGTGCCAGTTGTTATTGTATTAGACAATGCAACTCTAGAACGCAAGTTCTAGGAGACCAGGGAATTGTTCTGACTTGTTTATTGTATCCTCAATGCTCAGATTATTCCTGGGACTTAGTAGCTCCTCAGTTAATATGAATGAATTTTAGTCCATAGAGAATAATTTTAGGGGATCCATACATCCACAAAACATAATAAAAGCAAAATTATTACCTGTACTAAACTGTTAATTTGTTGCTCCCCATCCTCACTGAATTGCTCCTTATGTCAGATGTATGTTATGTCACTGCTATTCTGGATAACCTAGAGTCCCTCACAGGAGTATCTGTATACAGAATTAAAACTGTTATTAATGGCATTTTAGGTCATATAATTCCATACGTTATAGGATTTTAGAAGTATCCCTGACCTCTACTCACTAGATACCAGTAGGCCCTGTCGCAGGTGATAACTAGAGTGTCTCTAGATAGCTTCAAGTATTGCTTGCCCTGCCCTGGCCTCATAAGAACCATCTCTCTATTCCAAGAGAAAGGCAATGGCATATAAATAAATAAACAAACAAACAAACAAATAAATAAATAAATCCCCAAGAGAAGAACCAATTGTTCATTTCATTTTGGTGGTAGTTATTCTAGTGGCTGAAAGGATAGTCCTTGCTAATTTACCTCTGAAATTGGACTCATCGTTCTCTGTACTTCTACTTTGAATCCTGTCTTCAGTTTTGATTCTTTTTGCTGTTTGCTGCTGGCTTTCTCATCTGGCCTATATTCTACATGTCTGACCTAGTCACTCGCCTCTTATGATCAACCCACCTCTGGGGCCTTTGTGTCTCAGGTCTTCCTGTTCCCATGTGAGCTCTGGAATCAGCTTGCCCTACATTTTTAGTTTTGGTTTGGTGTCAGGCTCCCTAAACCTGTCTAAGGCTGCCTATAAGCTGGAGCAAGTAGAATTCAAAGAAACAAGAAAGAGAAGGTGTAAGTAATGCTTACTAAAAGAGCCAAAGAAAAAATAGCTACAGAATTAGAGAGTCACAAAACGGAAGCAGAAAAACCACAATGCAGAAACAACAAAAGCTGAACAATTTGGTATGAAAGAAAGCCAAAGGTCTTTTCCCTCTGGCATGTATGTGGTTTTGGGTCTCAGTGCTCACGTCTTTGTGAGACCTACCTAGATCAGAGAGCTTGCACCGAATAAAAAATCAGCTCAGAAGAAATCCTTTGAAGCATGTTGAATTGCTGCTGCCAAAGAGCAAACTGCTTGCCTCCTGTGGGCAGGAGCCTACAAAGCCTCGGAGACATGTGTTTGCAAAGCAAATGCTGGCTTTTCATGTGTTTGAAAGCTGCCAGGAACAAATTTTTCTTTCTTTTGTGCTAGGCTTCTTGCCAATACCAATAAGCAATTTGGGTTCTTAAAAACAAAAACAAAAACACAAAACCACCGGTTTCAGGTTGACCTTGCGATCTTTAACCACCACCTGCAGGACTGGAAACATACTTCCATATGATACTTCCTCTTCCTTGCTGAAGCTGAAGGCTTGAAACCCAAGGCCAAGAATGTCCCCTTTGATCCAACATCACTGGTAAGAAGAAGTCAGGACACGTGCATCAAAAAGGTTGACTGGAATAAAGGAAACTTTAAACCCAGGATTTACAGATGATAAGTAATCAACATACCTCTGGCCCCCGTGTGCCTGGAGGCAGAGCATTTATTTTATTTATCTGAAACAAATGAAATCTGTTTAGTTTGTGGTAACATTTTCACAGAAACAAGAAGAAAACACTCTGGATTTTATTGGTGCCTATAAAGCAGATTGCCCCCCCCCCTCCAAGTCTAAAAGTGTAAAGAAACAGGGCTTCTTAGTCCTCTCTGTTCCCATCATGCCTGTGAGCAAAGAAAACCCTGGAGGGAGAGGGAGAAGGGAATCAGAGGGAAAGAGTGAGGGCAATAAACACATAAGCCTAAGTGTCTGCTTGTTGAGCAGATCTTTTACATCCTACCTGGAATGAGTCACAAGAGAGTTCCAGGCAAAACTTGAGAGAAGCCTTTATGTTTCAGCTTTGGTGAGTCCAGCTTACTGGAACTCCTGACACAGCTGGCCCTCAGAGAAAGAAGCACACAGAATTTGCATGCCCTGGACTTGGCCCTTCGCCTGCCTCATGCCCAGCCTGGTTCCTAGTTGTGACCTCCCTAGATGTCTGGCTACCCATGGCTCCTATTTTCCAGTTGAGTTCTTTCAGCATTAGTCTTGACCAGCCCTGTTACCACATCCAACTTTACCTACTCATGATACTCTTTCTTCTGGCTCTGGAAATTCCCTTGTGTTAGGAAAGTCGGGGGTTGAGAATCAGGGATTGGTAAGTGGATGAAGCAGGGAAACACTCATAACTTTATTCATTCAACAAGTATTTATTATTTACTCTGTGCCAAAAGCTAGGACTTCCATGGTCCAAAACATAGTCAAGGATCTTGCTCTTATATGTGCTTGGGTTCCATGTAATACCACATGCAGGTAACATCTCCTGATGTTAATGATCCATGCCAAGCACTGTACAAAGACCTTCATCCTACAAAATACCCACAGAAGCACTATAAGGAGTAAACTTGTCAGTTCTGTTTTGTAAACTGAACATCTGGAGGAGGAATAAATTATCTAGGCTCATAAATAAAGTCAGTAATGGGGGAAGCTAAGATTTTATCCAAGCTCTAATTCCTGCCCCACTGCACTTAATTTCTGTGCTGCACTCTGCTAGTTTGGAATCACAGATCCTTGCACATTGCCATTCTAAAACGTTTGTAGAATTGGACTGTTTGTTCAGAGAAGTGTTGCAGGGTAACACTGTGAGTTAGGAGAAGGTAATGACATAGGTGATGGTAATGTGACCAATTGCACATAACTTGAAACCCTGGCTTTGGGATTTACTGTGGGAGGTGACTAATTAGTCCATTTTTAGTTCTCTTCCAAAGACTGCATAGCTCTAAGGTATGATGAAGATTCACATTCAGGGCTGAACTTCTTAATGAGAATTCTTTTATGCCTTTTTTCCCTCTGGAGATAATAAGCATCCTAAGAGAAGGGGATTTTGAAGAGGGTATAGAATGCTTTGACAGCCAATGAGTCTTCCATCACCATTTGAACTCTAGGGATGTCCCTAGGACTCTTAGATCAGTGTTTTACTTGAAACCAACCAGGCTCTTTTGGGACCTTATATTTGGCAAGGAATCTACCTCAGATCATAGCATATCCCTTGGCCATTACTCAGCATTTCTGAGAAACCCTCTATCTATCTGAGTTTGCAATAATCTCCTTGTTTGGTAAAGTTGCCAATCAAAACAACATCACCATCTCTGGTCCAACATGTTTTCCCTAGCATGGTAGACTCAATTCCCACTGACGTCACACAGGGGTTTTGGAGGTCTGTAATCATAGTGGATGACTATGATAGTCACTGGGGACTATCACAGGGAACCTACCTTCACCCACGTGGGGAATTCTCTACGGTCAAGGAGAAGACATACCACAGTAGGGCAAAGACCTAGGCGATTGGTTTCAAAGGCATAGCCATTGTATTGTCCAGGTCTGCAAAAATAAGCAGAGTCTCTTCTGGGACAGTGCCCTTGTAATTCAGCTATTGTCTAAATTCCAAAGCCCTAGACATTTTGTTTGATTTGTGGCTCAGCAGTGACACAGTTGCTATCAACCCCTAGGCAGACACAACTGTCTGGCTGGCAGGATAAAGCCCATCTTCACTGGGAAACATGGGATAGTTCTAACACTGTTTGAGCCAGGAAAGCTCTGTAAGGAGGGAAATGTTAATTTCAGACCTAGAAGTTGCTTTTTTTCTTGAGCAGACCCAAAGATAGATTAAGAGGGGCACCTGGGTGGCTTAGTGGTTGAGCGTCTGCCTTTGGCTCAGGTCATGATCCCGGGGTCCTGGTATTGAGTCCCACATCAGGCTCCCCATAGGGAGCCTGCTTCTCCCTCTGCCTATGTCCCTGCCCCTCTCTGTGTGCCTTTTAGGAGTAAATAAGTAAAACCTAAAAAAAAAAAAAAGAGTAGAAAAAGAGGCACCTCAGTGATAGCAACCATTTGTTTCAACTCTGAGAACAGTCTGCTTTCTTTCATCCATAAAGAAGAAGGTGGCTGTATCAAATGAAGCCCAAGAGGTAAAAGGATTAAAAATTCTCCAAGGGGATCCCTGGGTGGCTCAGCCGTTTAGCGCCTGCCCCTCTGGCCCAGGGCATGATCCTGGAGACCCGGGATGGGGTCCCACGTCGGGCTCCCTGCATGGAGCCTGCTTCTCCCTCTGCCTGTGTCTCTGCCTCTCTCTCTCTCTCTCTCTCTCTGTGTCTCTCATGAATAAATAAATGAAATCTTTAATAAAAAAATTCTCCAAGGAAATAAATTCTAAGTCTGACAATCTTTTAAATAATCTATCTAAGGAATTTTATATCTTACCAACGAATTCTCCCTTTTGAAGGTTAGCATAATAATAACTGATATTTACACAGTGCTTATTTTGGGCTAGGCAGTAGTCGAATGTGTATTGTATCTTTGAATTCTCACAGCAGCCCTATAAAGTAGGTCTTATTTTAAAAATGAGGCAACTAAGGCACAGAGAGGATCAGTAACTTGCTCGAGTTTTCACAGCGAGTAAGGGCAGAGTCAGGAGTTGAATTCAGGCAGTCTAACTCAGAGGCTGAAGATACCCCAAACCCTTTCATCAGAGAAAAGAGAGAATTTAAAGGCAAATAAAGAAGTGTCTGTCATTCCTTCCCTTTGATTTAGGTGGCCATGCTTCATGTCTCAGCAACAAAAACTAATCCACAATGTTCCAACCAGCAGAAATACTCCATGGCTCTGGAATCTACTTCTCTATCCCTTCATTCTTACTACTCCCTCCTTGACCAACGGCCTGTTCCATGTGCCTGCTGGTATCTGTGGGCTGATTATGTTTGGAATGATGCTAGGGAGTGTGGCATATGTCCACTCATAAGAAAGGCGAGGAGCCCTCAGTTGGGGGTTTAAGGGTGGGTTGGAGCAAATCACTTTGCTCTGAGATCTGTTACAGGAAACCATGCATGGACTCTGGTTAGAGAGTATATGTCATTTTCCACAACTCAGCATGTGATTACCAAACTTCTACTCAAAGGTGACATTTTATGAAACACCAGATGCAGTTTGGTGTCTGACTGAAGTTAAGTGTAAAAACAGCCATGGATCCATAAGAACAGAATAATAATCTCCCCAGGAAATTTTTCTGTCTCTGAGATTACTGACTAATAACATAGTTGACCAGATAATAGTGCTGGAGAGGGAAAAGAATAGGCTATAATGGGAAGAGATGCTAGCTAGCTGAGCTCATCCAGGTTACAAAATACATCTTTGCCATTCATTTGTTTATTTTCTGTTCCTTTTCATGACTTTACCCTACTATTTTAATAGTTTGCTACTATTTTAGTAGTTTTATATTCATTATTTAATATTTTGCATCAGAGATACATGGTGATTATCTCTAGTTTTAGGATCTTTGAGTCTAAGGGCTTGGACAAACATTAGGATCCCCTGGGCCAATCATCCTGTTTTGTGAATGAAAGGGCTGAGACACTTTCAGGTTAAGGGACTTTTCAAGGGTAGTGAGTGAGATGGCTGGAGATAATGCCTCACAGCCGTGGTGGTGGTTTGAGCTCAGCTTTCTCCAAACAAAATTGGTGGTGAGGCAGAGACAGAGTGGAGCAGCAGCTCTTTGACCCTGGCTTTACCCCTTTTCCAATCCATGTGGTAGTTACCCTGTTATAAACACCAGGAGTCATATTGATGACTTTAGAAGAACAGGGGTGAGACAGGGTGGTACATGGGTCTATTCATTACAGAGTGACTCCCTCCAGATGCCATCTACCTGCTTACGGTGTTCAGTCCTTCACTTCAGGTCATTCTTTACCTAATGCTTTGAGCTGCTAAGATACCTACACTGTGTCCTCCTCAAGGACAAGAGAAGGTTTAGGGGCTTACAACTGTAAAACCTTCACAGTCTTGATCACAGGCACAACAGATTTTTACTCTTTTCCGTATCGTGTTTGTTAAGAACAGCTTATTTTTATTTAGAAGCAGTTAAGCAACCTAAATGACATCTATAATTGCCTATATTCTTCAATTTTCTTATTCCATGTACAATACAGCCAAAATGTGTGCATGTGTATATTTGTTTCTTTGTATTTGCATAACTGAATCTAGGATAGCAGTTTCTGAATCTGAGAACAAAGTAGGGTGAGCTTGATTTTAAGTCTCAGCGTTTGAACTAGAGTTAGACTGATTTAAATGCTTAGTGCAGCAGTTGAATTTAGTTTTAAGCAACAGTGTCTATCTACTTGTAGAGATTTGTGTTTCTTTGAAGTCCTGTTCCACTTTATACAACTCTTTCTGATGCATAGCTTGTACCTAGATATTAATTCCCCTAACTTGATATTTAATATGAAGTTAACTTTTAAGGAAACACTTAATGTTATGTTCTGGGTTCATTAATTCAGGGAAGTACTAATGGGCCAAATATAATCATGATTATGCTGGGTGGCAGCTGCTAAGGAAACACAACAAAAGAAAAATGAGATCTTTTTATTTGTGGCAAATATCATAAGACCTTTAGAAGCTGGGTTTAATTTTCCTGTTTCCAAGTGGTGAAAACACAACCTCTAAGAGTTTCTTTGAACTGACTGCGTTCATGTGGCAAGCTAAAGGAGGAACCTGCAGACTATTCTAGATATCATTGTGTTCTCTTTACCTACTTTACTTCCTTTCTATTTGCCAAACTCAATTTGGTCTCAACTTCATTGGCTTAGATTGTTTCCTCAGATAAATAACCCCAAAGTAAGCTCCGAATTATATTTGCCTCAGCATATTTGAGCGCACTATTCCATGAACTCCTGTATCTAAGGTCATCAAAGAATAAGGAAAAAACACCCCTAAACAGCTAACAAGTTGGCAGAAGCCAGGAAGTATGGTCCTGGTATGAGGGGAAATCTCATTGAGACTTCTTAGGGCAGGGAATGTTTTATTGTTCTAATTTCAACACAGTCAGTAAAGGGGATGTTGGCTGTCTGCCAGATAAGGAAATGAAAACTGTAATGAAAAAAAAAAAGCCACCATCAGAAATAGAACCATGTCTATCCTAACACTCATTTGAATTTTGTAAAACAACTCTTACAAAGTAACGGGGGAAGTTTAAACATTACTTTCATATCCACCCAGGGCTCAACATGTCTGGACTTGGGATGCCCTTCAGCTCAACCAACCAGAGAAAAAAGGGCATTCCCAACTATATCCTAGTGAAATGATTTGTGGGCTGAGCCAGAAGGAAACCCAGGTAGGAAAGCTGAGCCCAGCCCTCAGAGGCTCCATGCTGCCTGCAGAAGCCTACTTCACTTCAAAAGAAATTCCAAACAGCCAAGAGAAAAACTTGACAAAGTCCAGAGAGTTATTGCAATAATCTTGATTTAAACTTGGTTTAGTGGATTTACCTAGATTAATCTTTTTAAAATGATTGAAATCTTATGAAATATAGTCTCTGACCACAGTGGAATAAAATTAGAAATCATAACACTAAGAAATTTGGGGAAGTCATAAATACATAAAAATTAAACAACACACTCCTAATTAACCAATGGATCAAAAACTGTCTCAAGAAGAAACAGAAAATCTGAATAAATCTGTAACAAGTAGAGATTGAGTCAGTAATTAAAAACTTCCCAATGAAGAAAAGCTCAGGACTAGAAGGCTTCATAGGTGAAATCTACCAAGTATTTAAAGAAAAATTAATACCAATCCTTCTCAAAATCTTACAAAATCTAGAAGATGAAGGAATACTTCTCAACCCATTCTGAAGCCAGCATAACCTTAATTCAAAAACCAGACAAAGACATTACAAAAAAAAAAGAAAGCCACAGAAAAATATTCTTCATGAATATAGATGCAAACATTCTAAACAAAATTTTAGCAATATGAACGTAACAATATGTGAAAGAAATAATATATTGTAACCAAATTGTGCTTATCCCATGAGTGTAGTATTGGCTTAATATTTAAAAATCAGTGTAATTAACCATATCAACAAATTAAAAAAGAAAAGCAAACCATGCTGTAAGAATTAGATAACTTTGTGCAAAACAAAACTAAACAAACAGAAAATGAAGTTTGATCCATATCTTACACTATAAAAAAAATTAACTGAAAGTGGATAACAGACCCAAATGTAAAACTAAGAGTATAGAATTCTAGATGAAACATAGAAAAAAATCCGCTACTTTGGGTTAGGCAAAAGTTTCTTTTATCCAACACCAAAACCAGTACCCATAAGAGAAAAAAAAAAAGATAATTGGAATTAATGAAAATTAAAATTTTTTTATTCTTTGCAAAATGCTATTCTTTACAAAAACAGTTTCAGGTCAAACCATAGGCTTGATTAAAATATTTGCAAAGCACATAACTGAAAAAAGAAACAGCAATAAACTTGCATCTGGAATATATAAAGAATTTTCAAGCCAATAATATGAAAGCCACCCATCCGATTTTAAAAAATGGGCAAAATACTTGAATAGATACTTCATTTCAGCAAAGAATATAGATGTAAGTAAATGGTAAGATTAACCCAACATTTTTAGCCATTAGGAAAATGCAAATAAAATCATAATGAAATAACACTGCATACCTATTAGAATGGTTGAAATTAAAAAGGCTGACTATATCAAGTATTGATGAGAATGTAGAGAGACTGCTGGTGGGAATGTAAAAAAGGATGTAACTACTTTGGAAAAGAGTTTGGTGGTTTCTTAAAAAGTTATAAATATGCTCTATGATTTAGCCATTTGTCTCTTAGATACTTACACAAAAGGAACAAAAACCTATGTTCACACCAAAGCTTGTACACACATACTCAGAGTAGGAATTTTTGAAATAATCCAAACCTGGACACAATCCAAATGTCTACCTGGACACAATCCAAACGTCTACCTGGACACAATCCAAACCTGGACACAATCCAAACGTCTACCCACAGGGGAGTAGATAAACCATGGTACGTCCATACAATCGAAGGCTACTTACACAGCAATACAAAGGAATGGACTATCGATACCTGCAGCAACACGCATAGACATCAAAATAAACATTCTGAGTGAAAGAAGACACGCAAAAAAGTACATACTGCATGATTCTATTTATACAAAATGATAAGTGACAGTAAATCAGTAGTCTGCTGGTAATAGGAAGTGGTAGGGAGGTAGAGGACTAGGAAGGAGAGAACTACCAAGGACCACAAGGAAACTTTGCGGTGATGTATGTTTTCGCTTCCTTGATTTTGATGATGGTCTTACAGGGTGTATGTAACAGATATTCTCAAAATTTATCAAATTGCCTACTTTAAATATGTGTAGTTTATTGTATGCCAATTATACCTCAGAAACA
Organism: Vulpes vulpes; assembly: GCF_048418805.1. Lineage (NCBI taxonomy): Eukaryota > Metazoa > Chordata > Mammalia > Carnivora > Canidae > Vulpes > Vulpes vulpes. The sequence continues at coordinate 114,614,081 of NC_132780.1, read as the reverse complement.
GGTTTTAAAAGAAATAACAGAATTGAGACTATAAATTGAAATTTAAAAGAGAAATTCAGTGATCAAAAACATGAAAGTTTTGGTATTGTGGCTAAACATCCTCATTCCTCCCAGAATTAAGTAATACTAAACAGGGATACTTGGTGAAACTTCTCATGAAGTACATATGATCTTGAGTAACTTACATTTATTTACTGAATACTCACAACATCCCTGTGAGCTAGATAACCCAGTATAACATTTTATAGTTGGGGAAACTGAGGCACAGATCACCTTAATCAAGGGTTCACTGCTAAAACTAGCCAAGCCAGGATTTCAATCCAGACCATCTGGCTCTAGTATGTTTACTCTTGACCACTGCGCTGTATGACCTCTCAGACAAAACTCTCAAAAGATTGTGAACTGAGCTAATTGACTGGAAGTGGAAATATCGAGACAAGAAGGAAGACCTTCAGGGAGCCAAGGAGAAGGGCTGCATGAGGTCTGGACAGAGTGGCCCAAGTCATCCAGATCTGGCTTTGTGCCTGTCCTGCAATGGCCCACCCGGCTCTGTGCATGATACAGCACCACTTATATTCAAAGGATTTAGCCTAAACCTTTGACTCCTTCCCTCATTAGGCAGGTTGACTGTTTCTGCCCCAAGCCAACCTTGAAGCTGAGGGTCCCTCACCAGTTTTCACAAGAAATTCAACCTCACTGAGAAAATTCAGAACATTTTTAGTTTTCATAAAGATCTGGGCATTTGTGAGAAAGAGTGACACCTCCCAGAGAACAGCATTTCTTCAATTCCTTCACCTCATGCAACTATCTACCTTCTAATCCTCTCTTCTTCCTTCCCCAGGCAGTGGGGAAGTGTCCCGTTCCCCCCTATATCTTTCCTGCAATGCTTAGTCCTAGCTTCCCTTTGATTTTCCTTCTCCACTTAAAAAGCTAGTCCATGGCTTTTACCCTCCTCCCAAGCCTGTCAAAGTCATTCTGATGTCAGTTGCTAAGAAGACAAATTTATCTCCATATCCTGATAGGAGCTCTTGGCGGACTTCCCAAGGCTGACCTGACCATGGGTTGCTGTTCTGATCATATCTAAAAGAAATGCATGGAGCACAGGCAGGGACCTTCCTCCCAGATAGAATCTCAGCCCTTGGGTTCTATCTTCAGTAAACAAAGGCCCAAACTCAATGCACCCTTCAGGAATCTGACTGAGATTTTCTCAGACTGATAATCAGATATCTCCCGGTGGCTAGTGGGCATCAGTTTATATGGTTCTGTTAGGGAGGAGATAAAAAAAAAAAAAAAGCCTGGATAGCTCTCCCCTCTCCTCGAGCTTTGTATGGCTGTCCCACTTTGGCTTACAAAACAGGTTGCAACATGAAGGCAGCATTGGCAGAGGGGCCATTTATAACTCAGGATCTCAGGTCTCCAAGGGTGGGAAGAACAGAAGGAGGATGATCTCAGCCCCCCCAACGATCTGGATTGCCCTGTCACCCCCTCTCTGTGAGGGTACGTGGGAGAGTAAGGGGGTGGAGAGGGAGGAAGAGAAAGCAGATGGGGCCTCTCTCCAGCAGTGTGTGCAGAGTGAGGTGTGGGAGCAGAATAAACTCTGTGAAAGGAAGTGAAATCCCCAATGAGACAGTCATGCTACGCCTCTTCTTTGCTGTGTCGCCCCCTCACTCCAGTGATGACTAAGCTGATTCATTCAGGGCACATCCATTTTCAAATGAAGAGGAACAGTTAGGGCCTGGGAGAGGAGGAGAGAGACACAGGCTCAATGTCCTCTCCTGTAAGAGCAGAGATGTGTGTGCAGGACAGAGGATCTGTGGATGTGCTCAGCAATCACAGTGTCACAGAAGAGATTCGAATAAAAAATCACACAGGCCTGACCTAGTTGTCAATGTGTGAAGAGGGAGCTGGGGATTATTTTCCATAAAAAAATCAGAACTCTTGAATATCAGCTCATCTGGCAACCTCACTGGATCACTTTAACAGTTTCCTAGCAGGTCTCCCTGTTTACAGTCTGTTTTAAACCCAGCAGCCAGAGGGATCCTTTTACAGCATAAATCACATCATGTCACTCCATTGATCCAATCTGCCCTTGATGTCCCGTCTGGCTCAGAGCAAAAACCCAAGCCCCAGAAATGCTCTGCAGGGCCCTGCACTGGGGGATGGGAGAGGGGGGTGGAGGACACCTGATTCCCTTAGCTCCCTCCTCTTCCTCTTTTCTCCTTCTCCTCCTGTCCCCACAGATTACACAGATTCAAGTCCTGACATTATTCTCTGCGTGTCTTTGGGTAAATAACTGGTATGTGTCTCGCTTCCTCCTCTGTAAAATGAAGCTAGTAATCGTATCTTGCTCACTGAGTTGTTATGAGAACAAAGAAACTAATATTTTAAAAGCCCTCAAAACAGTCTGATACATGGTAAGAACAATCCTGTTGCCTCTCTGCTCCAGCCATGCTGGCTTCCTTGATTTTTTTTTTTTTTTTTTAAATAAGCTTTGTTTGCCTTTGCAAATGCTGCTTTCTCTGCATGGCCCTGGCTTCCAGAGATACCCATGAGCTTTGCCCCCTCTGCCCCACCATCCCCACATTCAAGCTTGCTTACTAGTATTTGGGATGAATCAAAATTTTAACAATTCAAAGCAAAGATGGACCAAAAGAAGAAGAAGAACAACAACAACAAAAAGCCAGTTCAGAAGAATTGAAATGGGTATTGATTGAATTTAGGAAAGAAATGGGAGGAAAAAGACAATTATCTCAAAATGAAAATTCAGTTACAATGTGGCTAAAGGAGAAGAGATTCGAATAAAAAATTAACAAAGAGCATTGAGAAAAGCCTGAAAAATAACAAAGATAATTAAGATATATGATACATTTTTCTAGAAAATCATGAGAGCACCTAAAGTTTTAAGCTAGATATGGATCAGTGCATTGTTCTAGATGTTCTGGAACATCCAAGACCATCTTGCCACCATCCTGGCTACTGAAAACTTTTTGCCATGACCTCTTGGCATGAACTGTCCAGGCTGAACTGTCTTGTCTGGCCCTGGGGCCTCCGGGAGGCAGAGGGCCCATGCTCCTTGTGCCTGTGTCTAGCCCTGCCTGGGTAAGATGCACCATCACGAGGCTCCCTGGAGGTTCCAAGTGGCAAATTATGCCACGTGCCCAGCTCCTCCACCCCCTATCCATCCTCCCCCTTCTCCTCCAACCTCTAGCGTCAGGGTCAGGGTCAAGGGTAAGGTCAGACCCTGTTGATCCCTCACTTCTCTGGAGAATCACAGTTTCCATTTCTATTTGGCATGCCAGCAATGATTACTTTCCTTCATTCATCAACAATATTTATTTTAAGCAATAGGTATCTAGTATTGCCCTTATTTCCAGAAATATCGAAACAATTGTATGTTTTTTCTTATTTCCAAAGAACTCTAAACAAGTATAAATGGAGGCTTCAGTGTGAGTGCCTTAAATCAGCATCACCGATTCAGAGGCAACAGAGGATGGAAGAGGGGCAGTCTCCACGTTCCTGCGTTGGTCCTAGGCCGGGGAGGGGAGGCTACAGGAAATGGTCTTGGAAGATTGCCTGTAGCTCCTGACTCATCCTGCCCTTGGTCAAGGTCTTCTGGGCTCCTTGGCAGCATGGGGGCGATGTAGAGAAGCCTGGGCCAAACTATAAGAGAAAGAGAGACGTTTTCTCCTTTTGGCATGAGCCCCTCTGCACATTATCTGGAAGAAGCGAGGCTGAAGTCTGAGAGTCAGGCACACCAAAGTGCATTCAGACCTATGGAAGCTGGCAGATGGGTGCCAGTGAATGTCACATGATTGAACATTTTTCAAAATACTAAACAGCTCAGGGTGGGGAAGGGAAACAAAAATAGAGGGGAAAGAAATCTCAGAACATGTAAAGATTTTGCTTGATGCCTTTTGAATGAGAGCTAGAGTTAGAGTGGAGACAGTAGTCACTGGCCTTCCCTGCCCCCCCCCTCCTGGAAACTTCTCTTAGGGGTGGGAGGGAGACTTAGGGATTGCAGATGTTGAGTAATTTTTTTTTTTTTTCTTCTCAGGAAGCTTGTCTGCTAGAGTCCTCATCTAACTCTTCTCTGCCCCTTCAAGTGAGAGCATTGCTTTGCTAACAAGCTTTGGGGAGGAAAAAACTCTCGTGGATTTGTTGCAGAATATTGTCACTTTAACGGAGGTTCACTCAGATTCGTGTTTTCCCTCAACCTGAAACAAAACCAACTTCCCATTCCCTCTTTTCTCCTCTCCTTTTTACTAGAAACAAGTTCTGTGACCACAATGGGGAGGAAGTGAGCTGCTCCAGCGTTCCCACCTCAGCAGAACCTAATGAGCATGAAATGACTCTGTTTAGGACGCTAAACACCCGCTGTTCCTGACCTGGGGCAGAGGGAAGAAGGGGCAAGAAACATGGTGCCAGGGAGAGGGATAAACTAAGAGGCCAAACAACGTAAAGAACGCTCATCAATGGTTTGTAACTAAAATCTGGGTTTATGCAAATTTTAGGAAAATTCTAGATTTGTACATTTTTCCAACTGAAGACCACGTTAATATTCATTTCTGTAATCACATAATATGCTACTTCGCCTAGTTTTCCATTCAACCCCAATACTACTGCAGGCTGAGATTATTTGAGATTTTAACCATTTCAGTTTTGACTTTTGAAATTAGATATGTCTGCAAATATAAAATAAACTGCCTTTTAAAATCCAGAAGTGAGGGATGCCTGGGTGACTCAGTCAGTTGAGTGGCTGACTCTTGATTTCAGCTCACGTCATGATCTCAGGGTTATGAGGTACAGCCCCCCCAGGCTCTGCCCTCAGTGGAGAGTCTGCTTGGGATTCTCTCTCCCCCTCCCCCTTCCCCTCCCTCTCCCTCTTTCCCTCCTTCTCCTTCCCCCTCTCCTTCTCCTTCTCCCTCTCTTTCCTTCTCCCTCTTCCTTTCCCTCTCCTCTTCCTCTTCCTCTCCCTCTCCCTTTCCTTCCCCCTCTCCCTTTCCCTCCCCTCTTCCTCTTCCTCTCCCTCTCCTTCTCCTTCCCCCTCTCCTTCTCCCTCTCCCTCTCCCTTTCCCTCTTCCTCTACCCCTCTCCTCTCTCCCTCTCTGAAAAATAAATCAAATCAAATCAAATACAGAAGTGAATGGCTTTAGGTCTGATCCCACATTGAGCATGCCAGGGTTTCTGGGGCACTTCTGTATATGCCCTCGCTCTCATGAGATTTCAGTGCCTGACACATGGATATACTTGCCCACCTCTGTTCTCACTTGCTACCCCGAGATGAAGCCTGACTGCTGTTTACACATGCTAGGGTGCGTAAGTGGTTACGACCGCATTCTGAGGCCTGACTGCCTGAGATCAGGCAGTTGTGGTTTTGCCACTTCTTGGATGTGTGGCTTTAGGCAAGTCACCTATTTTCTCTGTGCATATTGCTTCATCTTTAACATAGGGGATAGTTAGTCCGTATGTCATAAGAATACTGTAAGGAATAAAATCAGTTACATGTATAAAGTGCCTAGAACAACGCCTGGCAATGTTATGTGAATATTAGCTATGGTTATTCTTCAGTCCTAGAGTCCACGTGATCATATCCTCTCTGTGATAATCCTAACCCTTCCTGTTCCTTTTAATCTCAGATAAACTTCCTCTTTCCTAGGAAACCATCATATGTATCATGTACTTAATCCATAGCATGTCTTATTTTATTGTATAATTAATTTTTCTTTGTGTACCTTTTATCTGCCTCAATTATACCAAAGTCTTTAAGGACAGTAATGCTGTTATATGACTTTTTGTATCCCCTATGTCCTGTACAGTATTTTGCTCACATAGGTCCTCAAATAATTTTTGTTACCGGGACTGTGGAAATAGTAACAAAGATGAATTTGGAAAAAATGTGGCAAAAAAATAGAGAAACTCTGTTTTGGGTGTGTTGGTTCCCATTCTGATACTGATAAAGGCAGAATTTTCATCCTTTGTGAGTTGGAGATCTGAGATGATGACAGTTCTCTTTGTTGATACCATGTGGGTTTTTTTTTTTTTTTTGAAATGTCACCTCTTCAAACCACATAGGAATTTTTATCTTCAAATTTGTCCAATAAGGAAAAGATGCCGATGTGCATTAGCCAATGCAATTGCCATTTGGTTTTTCTCTCACAATAGTGTACGGGTCCCTCTGCAGAAAGTTCTGCAGGACTTTGGCATGAGTGTTGCCCAGCACCTTGTCACCACATATGGTTATCTAAAAGGAAGACACTCTACCTGGGCCAGTGTTCCTGTGTCTGGTATTCCTGCTGAGATTCTGGTAGAGAGATGGATGCACCAAGGTAAGTGCAGAGGGAAGGTGGTGAGAGAGATGCATGAAGGCAGTCTCATATTCTCTCAGGCTCAGGTGAAAGAGCCTGTCTAGTCTGATTTAGCTTAAAGGATGTGGTTTTGTCCTGGGGTGAACTTGATGGGAAAAGTTTGCTCTAGTTCTGAACTCAGTTCTTGGAAACTCCTGCCAAATTAATGTCTGCTGAATGAAGAAATGAGTCAGTGAGTGAGAGAGTGGCCTTAAGAAAATGACGTTTGGTATAAGCTCTCAAATTGAAAATGGGAAAAAGACTACACTGGTCTGTGTGGCTATCCTAGAGGCTCAGGCCATACCTTCGACGTTTCCTGAGTTTTAGAATAAAATGGCATCAAAAATTATACAATCTTTCCACCTGGGGCTCTAAGCCTCATACCAACCTCTAATCGATTTCTACAGTTATCTAAGATGCAAACATGATCACTGTGATATTCACTCCTTCAATGGCTTTTTGTCACACGCAGAAAACGTCCAAAGCCCTTGGCATATCATGCAAAGTGCTCCATGTTTTTCCCTCTGTCTTTTTCTGTCATCTTGTCTATTGCTCCTCAATTCAGTATTTAAAGTTCCATTTCTTGTCCTTTGATGATGGAAAGCTGTTTGCTGTCCTCCAATATGCAAGATGCTCTCAAGCCTTCTCACCTTTGTATAAATGGTTTCTCTGCTAGGCATGCCCACCAGCCTTTTCTCTCTGCTACCATCTACTACTCATTTCCCAAGGATTAACTTCTGGGAACTTAACTCAAGAATTAACTCCCAAGAGTTTCCTCCTGAATGAATCTTTCTCTGATCCCTTCTAAGTAGTTTAGGGCTCTCTTCTCTATGTTCTTCCAGCAACTTTTGCCAATTTCTATTGTAACACACTTTCTGTCTCTCCAAACACACTGTGACCTACTCAAGGAAAAATATTTCATCGTACACATGAGCATAATTCTGGTAGACAGCTATAGTTGTCCTTGAGTATAATTATGGAATTGTAATACAGTATAATGTTGATATTATGGATATAGAAGTTAGTATTGCCTGAGTTTCCATTATAGATTCCCCATTTTCTGAATTGTGCTGGTTTTGTAACCTCTTTAAGCCTCAATTTCTCCATCTATGAAACAGAGATAATCATCAGCCTCGTGTGAGTATTAAAAGGAAATGTTGACTGTCAATGTCTTAGCACACAGTTCCTTGAACATAGTATGTATTCCATATTGTAGTGCAGACACAGATGAAGATGAAATTTGTTTTGTTTTCTCTGCTTCAGCAAAGAAGGAGTTAGAAAAGCACTATTACCTCTCCAAGGCCAACCTTATTTAGAATGAAGTTGGGATGAAGGATGTATTTTAGAATCACTGTGGATGGCTACCACTAGAAGGGGTAAAAAGATGGAATAAAGGGATGTAATAAGACTCTGTTGAAGCTCAGACCCTGGGGTTCTGGATACTGCAGACTGCTCAGCCAAACCTAACTCTGTGCTTCAGGTCTGACATGAGTGGGGTTGTCTGTACAAAGGAGAAAAACTGATGTAAAAATCCTGGAATTGAGAATTAGCCCTACAACAGAGTGCTGGGCTTAGGTCTCACAGCCAGCTTTTCCTTAGCTCTCCATGCCTCACCACACAGAGGTAGTACAGCAAAGTGGGATGGTGTTAGTCTGGAATATACCTCCCAGTCCAAGATGCTCTCTTATTTTTTTGGAAGAGAAAGAACACCAGCCAGGGGGAGGGGCATAGGGAGAGGGAGAGAGAGAATCATCTTAAGTAGGCTCATGCCCAATATAGAGCCCAACATGGACTTGATCTCAAGACCCTGAGATCATGACCTGAGCCAAAATCAAGAGTCGGACACTTAACTACAGACTCACCTAGGTGCCCCCCAGCCCAACGGACTCTTTGTACTGGAACAAAATAGAGTCCAGAGACTTGGATTGGCAACCATAACTGGTAAGTAGAAGGATGGGCTTCTTCATCAGATCGGATTGAAACTGGATCATATGTGTTGTATAAGGACACTTAGGAAAGGGTTGGGGCACCCATATTATGATGTTGCCATTAGTTGTTAAATGGATGGAATCTATAAGGTGGGGTTGATTTTGAGTTCCCTAATAGTATCCAAAATGGATGGATATGCCACAGGCTGTGCAAGACAGTCCACTGAAGTGTGGAAAGAAAATATTAGAACTATTTGTAGGGGATCCCTTGGTGGGCAGCGGTTTGGCGCCTGCCTTTGGCCCAGGGTGCGATCCTGGAGACCGGGGATTGAGACCCACGTCGGGCGCATGGAACCTGCTTCTCCCTATGTCTCTGCCTCTCTCTCTCTCTCTCTCTCTCTCTCTCTCTCTCTCTCTGTGTGTGACTATCATAAATAAATAAAAAAATTTAAAAAAATATTTAATCAGAACTTCTGTTTGTAATTCTTAATATATGTATAAAAATACATAGTTTTTGGTTTTACCTAGACAAGCCTCACAAAACGGATAAAGTGGCATAAAAAGGATTTCTGCAAAAAACCAAAACCCCCAAATTTCCACAATATTCCACATTTCATGATAATACTAAGAGTACAAAAACAAGAAAATAATAAAACGTGTCAAAACTGACACTTTTCTTATTTTTAGTTGTTAAAAGATAAACTGGGGATATTTAAATTTTAAATTGTTTTACTTTATTTTGAGCAAAACTTGATTTATCGAGCAGCATCCAATCTACAGATAAAAGAAGCTCTGAGGAGAAGCACCAAATGAAAGACTTTTATAGGGAGAAGAGAATGGGAACTAGGAAGTTGTACTGGGCAAAAAGCTGGCTGGTGATTGCAGTTACTTTCCCTTAGGGGATGGCAGGGGCCTATCGGCCAGATGACCCAACTACTGCTAATCAAGTGATTGCTGATCCAATGGTTTAGATTTTATTCTGGGAGAGCTGAAACTGCAGTTAAGTCCAGTGTGGTGCTGTGAAGATAAGCATAAGCAATTCCTTTTGGAAACTGTTGTCTTGTTTTTAACTCAGTAGAAACTTGTCAACCATGTAATTATATTAAAATGATGATTTAAGCAGTTCTTTTTTTTAATTTTTTTAATAATAAATTTATTTAATTTAAGCAGTTCTGACAGTATGTTATATTATAGATATTTTGTAAAAGTAAACTCAACATCTACTTCCAAGGTAAAGAAAGTATTTTAACAATGAGCGGGATAAGAATTGCTTGTCAAAAGAAACTCGAACTCTGAAAAATGCTTTATGAAAATGATGCTTCCATTGATAAGCAATTTTGTTGCTGAAAATGATTCCATGTTATCAGGTATTCTTTCTCTGTACACCTACAAAATTAGAAAATACTGCTTTCTGGACTATTTTTAAAGCCTTCCAAAAAGATTAGTTTTGTTTCAACTCATGTGCTTAAAATATATAAAAGTGCAACACCCTGCAGTTCACTTCCAAGAATAACTGATATCAGGACAAATGTTAATTTGCCAGTTAATTTCATTAAAATTTTTGACCTGATTTTTAGTGATTTGACTATTTACTCAAATTCTAGAAGCAAAGAAGAGTGAACAGAAGTGTTCTTTCACCCTACTATCCTTCCATTATTAAATACCTTTCAATGAAGCAAAACGAACTCCATCTCTCAATTGGAATATAATTTTGTGTCTACATGAAATAATTTTTCCCCAACAAATATTAAGCCACATGAGAATTATGATCATATTGGTCATACTGTTTCTTTCCAAAACAGGAAGTTTGAGCCACAGCCTTGTGAGTACTTTTCTTTCTGAGACTCTAAGTTTCTGGGGGAATTTGCCTTTAGAAATAAAGAACTCGCCAGCATTCAGTGAAAACTGAACACAGACCCAAGGACCTAGATTTTGGGATTTCCTGTGGGTAAATCACTTAAATGAAAAATATTAAAACTGACAGTTTATTTAATCTTCATGAAAATAGAATAGAATAGAAAATAGAATTGTAACATACTAAAAATTACACACACACACACTTGGAATTAAGAAAAGAAAGGAAAAATTATACTGATACATTTGACTATATCTTTTAATAGGTAAGAGGAGCTAACCCAGCAGGTAATCCAGGAACTGCTTCAGTTTCTAGGTAAGCTGCTTCTTGTCCCCTTCTCTATGGAAAATTATGCCTACAGATTGTGACTCAAATGAATGCCAAACCTTCTGACTATGGGCTGTCCTGATGACTGCCCCACTCTGCCCCGCTTACCTCCAGCTGTCCCCCAAATCCAGCACACATTCCAGCAGAGTACTAGGAATGGGAGAATAAAACATATCAGTTAGGATTAGGTTCATCTGAGAATAAAATGGACCACTTTTCTCCCTTCCTCCCCCCCCCCCCCAAAATGCCTTTAGAAAGATAGAAGTGTCATTTTCTCAAGTGAAATAATTTCAGAGATTGTAAGTCCAGGAATGATAACAACCTCATGGTCATCAGGAACCAGTCTTTCCCCAAGGTTCTGCTTCAACATGCTTAAGACGTGGTCTTAGTTCTTATGGTTCAACTGCCTGCTGGAGCTCCAACCATCAAGTCAGGAGGTTGGAAGAAAGGCAAAGGAGGGCTTTTTAATTAAGGAGAACTCCTGAAGTGTCACACAATGCTTCCTCTTATGTCATATGGCCCCAAATTAATCATGTGGTAAGTCCTAGCTTAAAGGGAGATCGAGCATGCATATTTTTACTATATTCTAAACTAAAATATATGTTTCTTATTACTAAAAAAAGGAGGGGGGATGAATATCAAAAGACAAGTATCAGTGTTTGCCAAAGGAATAGATTCTTTATTTCACGTTTTATAAAAATGACAAATTCCATCTCAACTATGTAAATGGAACCCTTTTATACTATAGTGTATATAATTTCTTTTATTCCACTTCCCAAAGAATTTTAAGTTATTGGCCCAGATGCCAAACTCCAGAAGTCTAGGTTTCCATATGGCAGTGGTCTCTCTCTCTTTTTAAGATTTTATTTATTTATTTATTTATTTATTTATTTATTTATTTATTTATTATTTAAGACACAGAGACAGAGAGAGAGGCAGAGACACAGGCTGAGGGAGAAGCATGCTCCATGCAGGGAGCCTGACGCGGGACTCAATCCCTGGACTCCAGGATCATGTCCCTGGCCAAGGGCAGGCACTAAACCACTGAGCACCCAGGGATCCTGGCAGTGGTCTCTCAATGTGACTCCCATCTTTTTTCTCCAATCTGAAGGTCAATGATTCTCCCAACCATTTTGTTTATTGATCCCACTGTCCACCTTTTTATTAATAGCTACAAAAACTGGATCATCTCAAATATATTCATATTCACAACATGTACTCAGAATTCTGGGAATTCTAAGTGGTGCTATTCAAAGTGGTATTATTTTTTTTTAAAAAAAGGAATGGAATTTTAGGGCCTACATGACAAGTGTAACTCAATATTTCCAAATATCTAGATAGTAAGGTATTCCAAGATCCCAGCTATTTGATAATCAACCAGTATCTTTTTATATGGATGTTTTGGTCTCATTTAAAAATATTTTTTTTGTCCAATTCCAAATTTTTGAAAAATCATCTTCTTGGTATTTCAAGTTTTTCTGTAAGGATTTTGTGAAGTATTTAGGATATCTGCCATTTTTCATTTGATACTTATTAAATCCACTTCTTTATAATTGCTAACTTCCTAACTTATCTTCTTAGTATTTTTAGTTTTTTCTTACAATCCTGGACCTAATCCAAAACTTCTAGAAGAATTCCTAATAATGGAGGCCACATATGCATGAATGTTTCAAGTCCCACAAAAAGATTTTTTTGTGTGCCAGTGATAGATGGAAAGAGCACAGAGATTCAGGAAATTCCAGACCTAGACTGTACTCAAGTGTTTCCCTTACTTGTTTGTACACAATTTTGATGTAGCCGAATGATCAAAGAAACATACAGTGATCTGTGCATGGTCTTTGCAAGATGTTTTCTAAAACCCACATTTTAGCTATTGAAATAATTAGCAGAGTTAAATTAATTTACATGTTTATGGGGGATCCCTGGGTGGCTCAGCAGTTTGGCGCCTGCCTCTGGCCCAGGGCGTGATCCTAGAGTCCCGGGATCGAGTCCCACGTCAGGCTCCCAGCATGGAGCCTGCTTCTCTCTCCTCCTGTGCCTGTGCCTCTCTCTTTCTCTCTCTACATCTATCATGAATAAATAAATAAATCTTTAAAAAAATTGAAAATATATTTAAAAAATTTACATGTTTATGTAAAATTTGTTTATACCTCTCAACTGGTCCTTGTAGATTTCTGGCCTATTTATTCTCAGTTGAAGGTATCGGTATGTGCCTGTGGTATTGTTCTTGTGGTTTAGTTTTATCTATTCTCTTTAACTTATTCTGAGTCATATTCCCATGTCAGAAGAATAAGAGCACAGCAAAGGAGAGAGCTGGAGGCGCATAGAGAATGAGAGAAAATGGTGGAGGTCATATGGAGTATAAGCCACCATATCACATTGGTTAGGCAACTAATTCCTTCAAAACTATCATCTCTATTTATTATACATTACATATGTGTTACACACTGGGTATGTCTTGCCGAGAGCTGAAGGGTAAACTTCCCTTGTGTCAACCAGCAGGGTTATACCTGCTTGGAGCAGGAGGAGGCATTAAATAGCTCTTATGGTGGGAAATTCTAGTGAGAGAAAGGGACTAGAAGAATTTACAGATGGGCAGTAAGGACTGAAAGTAGGCTGGTGCTCTACCAATGCCAGAACCAGACAACTGAAATGAACTGATGTTAAACCTGATGACAAAGAAACGACAGTTAATACCAAGTGTGTGGTAGTTGTAAATCCCGAGGGGTCAGGATTAAGGACTCTGGTAAAGAAAGGGAACTGTGCTCATTACAGGTCGGAGGGGAAATGGAAAGAGATTTCAAGGCATTTGCAAGAATCCCTTCTCTTACCTTGTTGGTCTTGATGACTTCTCATCTCTTTGGATCTGGGAACTCTACAGAACTGACCTGAAGCCCTAGAGTATATATGTGGATACAGGGGCCTATCAAAGAAAAAAAACTACTTACTTTGCTATCTTCAGAAGAGGAACTTCCATTTTTATTTAAATTTCATATATATATATATATACATATACATATACATATACATATAATGGAATATTATTCAGCTATCAAAAATGAAGTCTTGCCATTTGTAAAAACGTGGATAGGGCTAGAGAGTATTATGCTAAATGAAGTACGTCATTCAGAGAAAGACAGATGCTATGAGTGCATAGCCCTCAAGACCCATGATGAGATCATGACCTGAGCCAAAACCAAAACTCAGAGGTTTAATCAACTCTGCCAGCCAGGCGCCCCTATCACCAGAGACTCTTAATGACAGAAAACAGAGGGTTGATGGGGGGAGGTGGGTGGGGAATGAGCTAGGTGGGTGGTGGGTATTAAAGAGGGCACTTGCTGTGATGAACACTGGGTATTGTATACAAGTGACGAATCACTGAATTCTATTCCAGAAACCAATATTACACTGTATGTTAACTAAGTGAAATTTAAATTAATTAATTAATTAATGCAATTATTTAGAAAATTCTATTTAGAAGGAGTGCCTTTATTTTTTATTTTTTAAGTAGTTTTCATTTCAATGTTCCTAACTCCCTTAGCAGATGTCTCTTTCAAGGGGCCCCTGGCTATAAAAGTACCTGGCAACAAATTTGAAGTGAGTCCATGAAGATTGTAGTGAGAAGACATAAGATATCTTTCTAACAGTTGTTTTCTTTTGAAAAGCTTGGGTTCACATAAATATTTTGCACCACAAGAGTAGCCATGAGGACAGAAATTTTTACAAACGATTCTGTGTGATGTCAGTTTTGGATCACTTTGAGAGTAATAGGATTTTTAGATGTTGCTAATCTGCTATGTTTTTAAAAGGTTTCTGTAAATTCATATCACAATGATAGGAACATGCTGTGGGTAACAAGCAGGGCTCATGGGAATGGTATTAGAGCACAAAACTTTGGCCTTAAGGTCTTTTGTTTTGATTCAATACACTTTGTGAATGACTAACTGCATACCAGTAGTTTGGTAATTGAAGTCTGCACAGAAACAAAGAAAAACACATTGTCACTAAAGGCACAGTAAATGTTAAAGATGCAAATTGGATGATGAGTAGTAAAGAAAGATTATAAAATATAAAGATTATAAAAACAGAGATTTATAAAATATTAACAAACTGGACTCTGTCTTAGAAATCATGTTGAAAAAAAAAGAAATCATGTTGAAACATGCTACCTTTCATTTTTTTTATTTTTTTATTTTTCTAATGCTACCTTTCAAATGAAGTAGTTTCAGACTTGGCTTCCCAAATGTATGTTGAGAAATAGAAGTCAAAGAAATATATTGATCTTGTTATAAAAAGAAAAACATTTAAAATAATATTATTATTAATAATTGAGTACAATGCAACTCTCATTTTTGCAAACATTATTTAACTCTCATTTAACCAAACATAGCATTTCAAGCCCAATTACTTGACCACCAAACGTGTGAAAACACTAGGAAAGAGGACTCAGAAAATTACAAAGTAATTTTTTACAAAGTCATACCTTTTGACTTAAGGTATGAAGAATGTTGTTAAATGGGGAGAAAACCTTTCCCCAAATTTCACATAAATAAAAAGGAGAAGATTTGGACAATTTAGTCATATATTTTTCTTTTGAAATTCAATAGATAAAAAATAAACCATTCTTAAAAATAAAAGCAATTAACTTCCTTTGTAAAATAGTGGTAATAATAATGTCCACCTCATCAGGTTATTCACCTCAATAAGTCCCAGCTAAGGAGATCACTCAATATATGTGTTAGTATTCTTTCTTCAAAGAACAATCAAAATGCAACTATGAATATTCATCTGGGTCATTTAGGACAAAGTAAATGGTGATTGGAACTTATTTTTTCTCTTAAATCAAAACAATTCTTTCATTTCAAAGAAAGCAGAGAACTACAATAGAGGTAGAAAAATCTTTAGAAAATCATTTCCTCCCTTCTAATAGTCTACCCATCTATCCCATCTACCCTCACACAATGATACTATCAGACTCCGTAACTGTGACTAATAGCTTATCTACTATTTTGTGACTATGATGTCTATTATTAAGAGAAATAAATATTTAAGACTTAAGGTAACTCTTGAAGATGTCTTTCTTCTTATAGAATTACAATGCAATTAAAAGTAAAAAAAAAAACAAAAACAAAAGAAAGACAACTTAAAGGCACTTCATAGAAAGCTGATGATATGAAGGAAAAGACATGCTATGTATAATCCCAAGAACTGGGTTTCCATTTCAGCTATGCACACAAGCACTTTGTGCCCCAGAGACTATATTTCCTTGCCTGTGAAATGGAGATGATACCTGCTGTGAGAATCCAATAGTGTATGTAGAACATTCAGCCCACTGCTTATCTCATGGTGTTCACTCCTTCTTTCATTCGGCAATGTTTAGTGGATGTTTACACTATGTCTGGCCATGTGCAAGGCACTGGAAATTTACCAGTGAATAAACAGACATGGTTCCTGCTCTCATGGAGCTTACAATATGGTGGAAGAGGCAGACATTAAGAATGATGCAAATCATAGTTTGATAAATAAGTAAAAGTTAATTCTGACTAAAAATTAGTTCCATCTCCCTTCTCATTTGTAATAAAGAGAACACCGATTCTTTGTAGATTCACTTATGAGAATTAACTGAATTGATGCATGTGAATCCACTTTGGAAATTCTAAAGCTCTCTATAGATGTCCATTGCTATATTTGTAACAAAAAATGGATCACACACCCACTGTCTGCAAGGCCCTAGGGCAAGTAAAAGAGGAGCTGGACACGGTTCTGCTTGCCCCTGCTGGGGGAAGGTAGGACAACTGGGCACTGCCAGCTACAATTCCTGGCAGAAAGTACTAAAAAGTGTTTTGAGAGAGGAAGGGGGGAAATAGATATTTGGAGGCAGCAGAGACAGGCTTGATTGAGAAGCTCAAGAAGACTTTATGGAGCAGGTGTATTGAACTGGCCTTGACAGGGAGCATTTGGACTTGAAATCAGAAAATCGAATAAGCAAAAGCACAGGAGTGAGAGACAAGGGGAAACAAACAGTTGTGGTGCATTTTGGCAGTGATTGAAGGAAGTGTTAATGGTAGTAGTTGGCAACTAAGAGTTTTGACAAGTAGTTTGAGATCAGGTCATAAAGGACCCTGAATGCCAAGCTATGGAGTATGACCTGTGTTTTTGACAGCTACAAGCCATGGAAGGAATTTGAGTA